>NC_056682.1:121900183-122552058 GCF_018350215.1 Panthera leo | reverse complement strand
AAGGATCTGTGCCTCAAGTCTAAAATTCCCCTTCTGGATACAATTCTCTTGATAGCATCATAATTAAAATCTTATACTCCAACATATCACAAAACTGGGTTTTAATCTCAGCTCTAACTGCGGGATCTCAGATGAATTAGTAACTTCTTTATGCTCAATTCCTTCATCTGTAAAATGGTGGCAATAATTGCACTTGCTTCATAGAATTTGATGATTCGAATGAAATGTTGCATGCAGCGTGCTTAGCAACTCCTGGTAAACAGTCATCATTCAAGAACGTTACTGCCATCATGATTCATCAAGTATTTATTCCCTGCCATGTGCCAGACACTGTGCTCATCCCTGGGGGTTGCAGCCAAAGGCAATGGTTCTTGTCAGGAGGCCAAGTTAACAAGTGCCTGATGCATAGTAACTGCTGAAGAGCAGTTAGCTTTCGATAGTATTAAAACAAGTCTATAAGAGGAACTACTAAGGAGCCCACCCCAAAGCAGAAGTCCTCCCCCAAAAAAACGAGCGCCCATCTAGAAAGATCAATTGATTTGGGGCAATATCCTTCATTTTAAAAAAGGTCCAACTGTTTAATTTTAAAAAGACAACAAACCAGGGCACCTGGGTGGCTCAGTCGGTTAAGCGTCCAACTTTGGCCCAGGTCATGATCTCACAGTTCATGAGTTGGAGCTCCGTGTGGAGCTCTGTGGTGACAGCTCAGAACCTGGAGCCTGCTTCGGATTCTGGGTCTCCCTCTCTCTATGCCCCCCCTTGCTCACACTCTGTCTCTGTCTCTCTCAAAAATAACTAAAAACAGGGGTGCCTGGGTGGCTCAGTCGGGTGAGTGTCCAACTTCGGTTCAGGTCATGATCTTGCAGTCTGTGAGTTCGAGCCCCATGGCAGGCTCTGTGCTGACAGCTCAGAGCCTGGAGCCTGCTTCGGATTCTGTGTCTTCCTGTCTCTCTGCCCCTCCCCCGCTCATGCTCTGTCTCTCTCTCTCTCTCTGTCAAAAATAAACACTAAAAAATTTTTTTAAATAAATAAATAAAAACATTAAAATTTTTTTTACAAACACAACAAACCAATAGAAAAATAGCCAAAGGCTTTGGACAGAAAATTTACAGAAAAAAGGGCACCTGTCTGTATCAATAGGTAGAGCATGCAACTCTTGGTCTCAAGGTTGTGAGTTTGAGCCCCACACTGGGTGTAGAGAGTACTTAAAAATAAAATCTTTAATAAATAAATAAATATTAAAAAATTTTTCACAGAAAGAGCTACAAATAATGGGGGGAAATGAATGCATAAAGATTATGTAAAAATAAGATTCCTATGCTTTCTATTTTTATGGGGCTTTCAAATTTTCTGTGAATGTGTATTACTTTAATAAATATTTTTAAATTGTTAGTTTTATCTTACAAAAGCTTCCATGGAACTAGGACTTAAGATATCTATAAATGAAGCAGATGCTATCTGCCTCGACAAACCCCCGTTGCAAGCCCATGTTGAAACTTCATCATCATCCTGCTACAACAGAAAAGGACTGTTGCAGTCATTTCAAAGACCAAGTCTTGCCAGGGCATGTTGTAGGTAAAAAAAATGTTAAATCATCATTGTTAAAAAAAAAAAAAAAAAAAGAGGGGAAAGAAAAGAAGCTTTGGTTGTGGGTCACAAGACTCTTGACTGATGGTCAGGCAGGTGAGGGATGATGACTGGTTCCCAGAATGAGTGTTAATTCTATTAAAGTTTATCAGAAAATTGCTTACACATTTTGCCAGGGAATGCATGCATTTCTTCCCAGAATGAGGCTGTAAATTAAATCAGACCCAGAGGAGTTTTGGAGCCATTTTTCCTTTATGTCTTCCAGTCCTCCTTTTCTTCCAACAGTTCTTGCTTCTCTGATGAGCATCCTTCCCATGTCATTACCTGATCCACAGACGAAGACATCAGTCTCTCCCTCTCACCTTTGGGCCAATCACCAAGTCCTGGGGCCCAGCTCTTAAATACATTTCTCAGCTCAGTCACCTTCTTTCCAGGACCTCAACTACTACCTTAGTTGAGGCCCTGATGAGGTGTTTCACCTGTGGATTCCCGGGATAACTTCCTATTTGTCTCTAAGCATCTGGTTCAAAACTGCATGGTAAAAATTCAGTTTTTCTCAAAAATAATATAAAAACAGGGAGGGGAACAAAACAAAAGAGACTCATAAACATGGAGAACAAACTGAGGGCTGCTGGAGGGGTTGTGGGAGGGGGGATGGGCTAAATGGGTAAGGGGCACTAAAGAATCTACTCCTGAAATCATTGCTTCACTATATACTAACTAATTTGGATGTAAATTTTAAAAAATAAAAAATAAAGTTAAATTACAGAAAAAAAATTCAGTTTTTCTATTACTAAAAGATACTGACACTTATGTATTTCCTGACTGCCCAATTACAGACACTTTGATTTTCTATTTTAGTCACATTACTTAATATTATTTTTTCATGAGTTTTTTTTAAAGATGAATACTATAATCAGGGAAAAAAAGATGGTTTAAATTCTGATAAATCAAGGTTAAGCTATAAAAAGCTCAAACTGTGAGTGAGTTTGATGTTATATATAATGTGCGTATAAGAGCACTGAAGGAACTGTTAGAAATGTCATTGAAGATTTTCTGTCACTGTTAGAAATGTCACTGAAGATTTATATGGAGTTAAATAAATAAATAAATAAATAAAGGATCATGTTGTGTCCAAATAGCCCATCCCACATAATTAGGGTGACCATATTTCTTAAACGGTCTAAGGAGAGTTCCAGTTTATGCCTGTTGTCCTGGAATAATCATTATTTATCCACTATACCTAGAATGGATATCTCATACAATTTCCCTCTTTTTTCTGATAAAAAGAACCTATCTGGGAAGTATCCATCCTATGGGATCCCAACGGGGCTGAACCCTCACACTGCTGCTCTCCAACCCCCACCCTCTACAGGTAGACACATGCCTCCAGCTTGGTCAATTAAAATACCCCATGTCTTGAACCATAGTTTAGGGGATTAGCATATGACCCATGCTAGCCAACCAAGCAGAGTCTTTCCCAGGACATCTTTTCAAAAGCTATCTTGAAAAAAATTCTCTTTCATCGGGGTTTGCTCAGCTGGTCAGATGAGTGTTAGGGTGCCAGTGACTACCTAGCCTGCCATGTGAAGAAGATCCGTCTCAAAACAAGAGATCTACAGTGATATCACTGAGCCCCTGGATCCCGCTATGCCTGAAGTCAGCAGTATTCCAGACTCCCCAGTTCAATACAATGGCTTTCTTTTTTAATTACAATTAAAACAGTCCTCATGAACATACCCTCTCTCCAGCTTCCTTTCCAGTGTATAAGATGAAACCCCCAAAGAAATTGAACATTATATGAAAGCCCATAAAAGCAGAGGTTTCTATTCTTAAGATTTCTCTATGGAAAGTAGAACACATATTGGCTAAGGCACTTAATAATGTTTATTAACTAAAAGTAAATCACTGTTAAAATTATAGCTGCTGGGGAGTAACCAGCTCTTGCAAAATGCAAGGGAACTCTCAGAGAAGGAGCAGTGTGCTCATTGCATATTAATGGCTCTTTCTGAGCTAGGAGTCTGCAGTAAGCACATGATTCCTGGCTATGTGTGGCTTCTCTGCCAGATGTTGTCTAATTCTCACCCTGCTTCTGACCCCATTCCCGGCCTCCACAGATTCAAGAGTTGGCATGGGGTGAGGTTCTGCAATGAGGTGAGACAGCTGTTTTGCACATCACTTGGTAATTTTTAAGAGGTGAAAATGTAATTATTTTTAGGCCACCTCAAAATATCCCCCAGCCAAAACACCTGCATCAAAGCAACAGCTTCAAAGTGCCAGGTAGCTGCTGCCTCTTTCGGTCTGGCCTTACCTGCTTAATTCACTTTCCATCCAGACTCTTGAGGCATTTTCTTAAGATGAGAATCTGATCTAATCATGACCTTATTTAAAAGCCCTCTGGCTCCTGTTCTCCGTCCTCCCACCCCTCCCCCATGTGGCTTCCTAGCTCCAGTTATACCTAGCTGTGTGCAGTGCCCCAGGTGTCTATAGGAGTCATGCCTCCGCACCTTTGCAAATCCCTTCTTCTGCCTGGAGCCCCACCTCCCCAGTCCTGCCTGGTGAACTCTTCATCTTAGGGTATCTCCTGCTTTTCCTGCTCTGTGCCAATTCTCTAGTATCACACTTAACTCCTTCAGTGGCATTATTTGTACTTACATTTGTCTCCCTTGCTAGGCTGTGAGTCCCTCAGGGGCGGAGAATGTGTCATCTTTATCTTTGTAGCCTTTGAACTTGGCATAATACATCACATGGCAATCATTCAGTGAATGTTTGTTGAATGAGTGAATTATAATTGAATGTGAATGAATGTATGAGTGAATAAATGAATAATAAATTGAGCAAAAGAAGCCAACCATAATAGGATGATTACACTGGGGTCTCTCACATAGCTACACAATTTCCAGTTTGTTCATGTGAAATTTGAAGTTGCTAGTTTCCCGCCTTCCCCACAGGGAAAAGGGAAGTTTATGTTGCTCTTCAGGGTTTGGGAATAAATTTCTGTTCATCTTTAGTTATACTTGAACGGCATGATGGTTAACTTGCCAAAACTTTAAGGGCGCCGATCTAAATTAGATGAGACATTTCCTGGATATCAAATTAGATAACACATGCGAAACATAGTGCATGACACAAGTAGCCATTAAAAATATTAGCTACTGTCATCATCATCATCAACATCAGTATTAAAGAATCATGTTCCTGGATATATCACAGTAGAGCACAGAGGTTAGAGAGCACAGGGTTTGAAGTTCAATTCCATGACTTTGTATCCTGCTTTCACCACTTACTGGTTGTTGGCCTTGAAAAATTAACCTGATGATTTCAGAGTCTCAGTTTCCTAATCTGTAAAATGAAGATGTATTCATTTCAAATATGATTAATTGCTTTCTCTGTGCCAAGAATTGTAGTTGCTTGGGATCCTCAGTGAATAAAGCAAAGATCCTTGCCCACATTGGGGTTTACACTTAGCAAAATAAAATGTATCAGAATGAATTAAACATATCAGTAATGTTGATGGTGGTAAGTGCTACCACTGTGAGAAGAGCCAGGACTGGTTCTGGTGGGACAGGACTGCAATTCTAAACAGGATGGCCAGGGAAGGCCACAGTGAGGGATAGCTGAATAAAGACCTGAAGGTGGAAAGATGAGTGAAGTGGCAAAGTTGGAGTGGGGAGGCAACATAAATATGTGAGCATGACAGAGTCGAGGGGGGGCGAGGCGGGGAGTAGAAAGACAGACGAAACAGTACCAGGCAGGGATAGAGCTCACGAAGCTGTTGTAAGGATTCTAACTCTTCTCTGAATGAAGGCTCACTGGAGGGTTTTGAGCAGAGACATAATGTGACCTGACTTTTCCAGGGTCAGGCTGACTACTTTGTTGGCAATGGCTGAATATGGAAGCAGGAAGGCCATAGCAATAATTCAGTGTAGATGGTAGACAGAGCATAGTGGCCCAGAATCCTCCAATCTCTCAGAAAATTGTTATAATGTACTTATTCTATTAGAACTGGCAGCTGCTGGAAATTTATTATACTACACAATCTATGATGCCTACAGTGTGAATGGCTGACTCCTTAAGTTGTACAGTGCACAACCTGCACAACCATATGTGTTAGTCAAGAGAGAAAGAGAAATTAAGGATAAGTTACAGGTCTTTAGCATGAACAACAGAAAGGATGAAATTTCCATGAACTAAGAAAGATAATTCTATGAGGAAGGCATGTAAGTAGGGGTAGGCAGATCAGTTTTGAATGTGTTAAATTTCAGATGAGTAATATTGGGGATAATAATAGAACCTCTCTCATGAGTACAGTGAGGATTAAATTAGTATATGTAAGCACTAAAAGCAGTTCCTATAAATAGTTGCTCAATAAATACTAGACCTTATTATATGTACAGATTTATTATATGTACATATTATATGTATGTCATCATTTATGCATATGTAGACATAGTATTATCTTCTAAGTGATTATCATTCCAGGCTCACTATTCCCAAATATAATTCTAAAACTTCAAACCAGACTAATCTCCTATCATCAAATTATAAATAAAGAAGTTATTTTATATGTAAAGACAAATATATATATATATATATATATATGTGTGTGTGTGTGTGTGTGTGTGTGTATACATATGTACATATATTTGTGTGTGTGTGTGTATATATATATATATATATATATATATATATATATATAACACAATAATATATGTTTTGATAAAACATGTGAATATGTACATTTGGGAGGTTTTCTTTATTTTGCAAAGTCCCCTCTCCTCTTCCCCTGGTACATACATGGGCTCTTTGTCCTAATAGGGTAATAAATAATATACAAACAAGTGTGAAACCACTTTAGAAAAGAATTGATTATCTTTCAGAATGTCTTTCTAGTTTTAAGCAGACTGAAAACTAGTAATGCACAGATCTAGCTACATTGTAAACTGAACTTACATTTTTGTATTTATTACCTGAAATACCACTGAAGCAGAATATTTGACATGACTGTTTAAATGTCAGTACGTAACAATATGTTTATTACAATCAGGTGTGGTAGGTTTCTCTCCCATTGACCCTCTTCTTCTCTGGAACACACCAAGCTAGACTAGTAAGACAGGGTTTGGGGTAAAGTTAAGTACGAGACTCTTGAAAAACAAAACAAAACAAACTCTGTAGAGTTAAGCTAAGTCGTGCAATTCTGGAAGTCTTTGCCAAGAGAGAGAAGAAAGACCAAGATGCTAAATGGTCTAGCATTAAGATATTTTAGTACTAGACTGTATTGGACGTAGCTCAGGAGTTTACACAGAACATGTGCTCAAGGGTATTGTCACCCATCTCTAAGTTTTAACCAGGTTGCCTGTTTTGCGCATTAATAATCTTTAAAGCTATTGAATAGTTACTATGTTTGAAGTACATTTTTATATGCATATAGAAATATACAGACTGGGGATACTTTTCATTTTATATAAACGTGTCATATATTCTTAACAACTCACTTAAAATTTTTGTAGTGAAGCATTCATTTCAAGAATATGTGTTTAATATATACAAATAGCATACATAATAGAGAAATGAATGCCCATGACATTCAACTTAAGAAAGAAAACAAAACCAATGCCTTTGATGCTCCCAGTGGGTCTCTTCATGATCAAACTGCTTCCCTCCTCCAAAAGGTAACTATTATCCTGCTATGCTGAAGTTGGCATTGTATGTTCCCTTGCTTACCTTTAGTTGTATCACATACATATCTAAAACCAAACAGTTTCTTTGCAAGTTTTTAACCTTTATACACAGGTAATTGTGCTATAGTCATTTTTTCTGTGATTTTTCATCAACATTATGTATATAAAATAAATCCATGTTGAAATTTACAGCTGTCATTCAACCGCCTTAAGTACTAGATAGTATTTCATTGTGTGAATAGATGAAAAGCATTTTTCTTTTCTCCATTCATTGGACAGATTGATGGTTTGCAGTCTTTTACAGACAATGTTGCTGTGAATATTCTGGTCTCCTGGTGCACATGTCCAAAGTTTCTTGGACATATACCAAAGGTGGAGTCAGCATGTTATATGTTTAAGTACTCTCACAGACTGGCACAAATGTCAAACTCGGACAATGCCAAGTCTTGGCAAGGTTGTGAAGCCACTGGAACAGTTTTATAGATCTCACTAGATCTATAAAATATAGAATAGAAGACGAATAGAAGATGGTGTAACTCTCCCAAATGGCAGAGGCTCAGTGAAAATAAGCATTCTAATACAGGTACATAAATCCTAGGCAAATACCTTTTTACTGCCACAAGCTGAAAGGATACATTGTTAATAAGAAATTCCAGAGCACAGTAAGCTGGGGCTGCTCAGTGAGCATCCTGTTAAGAGTCCTCTTACTCCCTTCCAAGAGGCCTGCTCAGGCTGGTGGCCATGGCCTTCAGCTTATCATGAGAGCCTTGTGGTTGAGAAAAACTTCTTTTCACAAGCCCAGCCACCTGGATCTAACACCTGGGTTACTACACCCCCCGCACCTTCCTGCCACACACCTGTAGAGATGCAACGTGACTCAGTGGCAGTGACCAGACGTGGATAAGCAAAATCAATTCCAGGCCTAGGAAGGAGGGTACAAAACACACTGTTGGATTTTCCATAAATATCAAATCCCTTTCAAAAGTGGTTACATGTTTTAATTCTGCTGTAGACTTAGTATACAGAATGTGTGTTACAAATACCTTCTCTGGGGTTGTAGCTTGTCTCCTCACTGTCTTTATGATATCTTTTGAAAAACAGAAGTCCTTAATTAAAGGCAGTTAGATTTATCAATGTAGCTAATTTTCTCAATCATTTCCTCTATGATTTGCATTTTGGGGATCTTATTTCAGATATCCTTTCCTACTCTGAGGCAAAACATAAAAAATCCTTTCCTAGATTTCTTCTAATGTTTTGCTTGTCACATTTCTAAGACCTTTACTGAGATATTTAAGACATACCCATTCAAAGTTTACAACTCAGGGACTCATGGGTGGCCCAATCGGTGAAGCCTCCAACTCTTGATTTGGCATCAGGTCATGATCTCATTGTCGTGAGACTGAGCCTCATGTTGGGTTCCTTGCTGGGTGTGGGGCCTGCTTAAGATTCTGTCTCCCTCTCTCTCTGTCCCTCCCATGCGTGTGCATGCACACACTCCCTCTCTCTCAATAAATAAAATAAATAAAATAAATAAATAAATAAATAAATAAATAAATAAAGTTTACAATTCAGTGAATTTAATATATTCCCAGAGTTGTACAACTATCACCACAATCTACTTTTAGACCGCATGTCTCACCCCAAAAAGAACTCTCATACTCATACACAGTCACTACCCATTCCTCCTTACTCCTCACTTCCAGCACAGCCCTAGGCCACCATTAATCTACTTTTTTAATACCTTTGTCTATCTGGATATTTCATATAAATAAAATTATATAATATGTGGCCTTTTGCAACTGGCTTCTTTCACTTAGCATAATGTTCCTAAGATTTACCCATGTTGTGGCATGTATAAGTATTTCTGCCTTTTTATGACTGAATAATCCATTATATGGATATACTACATTTTATTTATCCATGTGCCAGTGATGGACATTTAGGTTGTTTCCATTTGGGGACTATAATGAATAATGCTGCATAAACTTTCATGTACTAGTTTTTGTGAGGACTTATATATTTTCATTTTTGTTGGATATTTACCTAAGAATTTATATGGTGGGTCATATGGTAACTCCATGTTTAACTTTTTGAAAAACTATCCAACTTTTTTCACAATGGCTATAGTATCTTTGCGTGAACATTTTAGTACCTCAGCATCCTTCCCAATACTTATTCTTTCCGTCTTCTTATAGCTGTTCTAAGGTGTGGGAAGTTATATCTTAGTGTTATTTTAATTTGCTTTTCCCTAAAGCAAATTGATGTTGAGTATGTTTTCATGTGACTTACGGGCCACTTGTATATTTTCTTTGGGGAAATGTCTATTCAAATCCTTTGCTCATTTTTACACTGAGGTATTGATTTTTAAGAGTTCTTTGTATATTCTGGATACACAGCCTCAACATCTCGTAATCTGTCTTTCGGATTGTCCATTTCTTTGTGCATATATGCTGCAGTCTAAGTCGTTTTTCAAATCTATCATCTAGTTCAGTAATTCTCTCTTCAGCCATATCTAATACATTATTTAAGAGACCTAAAAATGTGACCAGGTAGATGTTAATTCAAAAAATTATAGAAATTATAGACATGTCCTGCCTCTTGATATCAATTTGTCAAAACAATTCAAACCTACATTTAAAATCTATACATATACTGTATGTAAGTTATACCTCAATTTAGAAAAAATGATTGAAAACTGAGACTCAAAATCTGCTGCAAAAACCTATTTGCTGGAGTAAATAGGGTGGGGGTGGGTAAGATAAAGACAGAGGTTATAGTAAGTTTGAGTAGAGAGCAATGGTCTTTCAATAAATGTACATTGAAGGATCAATACGTGAATGAATAAATGAATAGATTAACTTAACATGATTGGTTTTCATACACAGCTTTGCAAAACCAGTTTCACTATTTTGTAATCAAATCTCAGAGTTCTGCACTTCATGTTCCTTGGTTGCTATTGGTGACTAATATCATTGTCGGGCAGAGCTTTCTCCATTCTTGCAATGTAGAGAGAGCTTTCAGGCTGCAAGGACTGTGAAACAACACTGTTGTAACCAAAGAAATTCAGACAATCTCCTTTCTTGACTTCTCAAATCTCCACATTTGATAACATGATTTTCTCGATGCTAAAGTGATATTTTAGCATGACACCCAGGAGAATAACCTTCAGTCCTGTAATTTTTATGCCTTTCTGGCCAACAGAGGTCAATATATAGGCCACTAGTGGGCCTACCCTTTGAGGCACTGTTCTAAAAATGTGCTCTCAAAACACTGCTAATCTCCAGCTGGTTCAGAGGGAAAAGCAAAGAGGCTTTGGTTCAACGCACATTTCATAAATGTGAAATAAAAGATTGTGATTTTCACAGAATTGCTGTTACAGTCTTAATAACCAATTCATTCTTAAAACTTGAATTGTCCCGATCGGACAGCCTTGCCTCTCATTGCAATAAACTTTGTTGTGACTGTCAAAACAAAAACAAAAACAAAAACAAAAAAAACAAAAAACAACTTGAACTATGCTTTATCAGAAGAATGGGTTCATATCTAACCTTATATATTTTTGCATATGTAATTTGTATAACACATGAATGGTGATCAGAAACTCAGTGCAAAATATAGAATGTGAATTTATTTGCTCTGCTTCAAGGTAATCTGCAAATGAGATAATTTCCTACATACAGCCTAAGAAGAAAATGCAAAAAAGAAGCATACAGTGGTGAAAATATTAAATTGAATTTTGTTTGACTAATATTTCATTTATCCCTATTCCTTGACACTCTGTTTTGAAATTTTGTCAAACAGTGATATGAAGGCAGCAGAACTTTCCCATAATTTTCAAATAAAGATGAGTGATCTCTACAGTAAACTAATGAAGTTTTTCCAACACAAGACCTAAATAATGCATCTCAGGAAGGAACTAATTTATTTTGTCACTAAAAGCAGAGACCAATATTACTGAGATATTATTAATCATTTCACTCTTCCTTGCAAAATTAGACCCAGGCCATACTTTTGCTACGAGGTTTATAAAACTTCTGTAGATACAAAAATACAATGCTTGAGAGAAAATAGAATGAGCTATTAGACAAAATTTCTTTATCAAATGGAACCATTGGATGCCATCTAATGACAATGACACATGATATATTAAGTACTGTCTCACATTCATGCTCTGTGTGTGTGTGTGTGTGTGTGTATTCTTTTTAGTTGGATGAAACTGCTGATATACTGAGCATGAATCTGCACTTGGCATATGTGCTGTCCATTTGTGAGGAAAAAAGTATATTTGATGTGTATGTTGTACTTATTACTGAAATTCCATGCTCCTATTATAAAGAGATTCTCATTAATTGAAAATTCCCTTGTGAAAAGTGATATTGACTGGGGAAAATGCATTGGGTCGGTGTTGACAGATGGGGATATCCAGGAAAGGGTTTTCTTGTGAGTAAAAGAATTTATTCTTGAATACCTGTCTGCACATTACTACATTCTTCATTCGCATTCAATGCTGTAACTCCTGATCTTGATTTGGGATTGAAGAAAATAATGGCAAGCATAAATAGGACCAAATTATATCCACTAGCAATAAAACTGTTTAGCATGCTGTGTGGGAGGGGGAAGAAAAGGGCAGTGACTAAAAAACTCCACTTTTCCACACCGTCATAGGAAAAAATACTCACATGAGACCATATGTAGAAGTTTAATTTTATTCAAAAGTACTCACATGAGCCCACATATAGAAATATTTCTAGATTACATAATACCATTAATGCCATGAAGGACTAATGAACCCATGTAATTTGTTGTCTGATCAAGGACACTTTTGAGAGTGAAAGGAGGCACTTTTAATCATTTTACTCAGATAATAGACATAAACTGGGACTGTCCCAGGGATATATGGTTACCCTAGTGAAGACTATTTTTTATGATTTCAAGTGATTTCTTTAAATATTATGTGTATAATATTGTTGACATATCGAATAGCTAGCATAAAATTATCACTTCAGGGCAGAAATATAATCATTTTTAATGTTGATGCTAAGCTATTAATATTTCTTTAAAAGACTGAATTGTGATATAAATAATTTGATTGCTCAGTGTTTTAATATTTTCTAATCCTAGATGATTTTCTTCACTCACTGGAGAAATAATCTGATCCTGCATAATGAACATATTTTTAAATTTTGAGAACATACCAAAAAAAAGAAAAAAGAGAAGGAGAAGGAGAAGAAGGAGGAGGAGGAGGAGGAGGAGAAATACTTTCTGAAGCTAAACTCACTCAGATTGGATTTAATAACCCATCCATCACTGTCTCCCAAGGTGAAACATCCAACCTTGGATTTCTAGTTTATTGATGATGGAATGGAGAAAGTACTCAGTGAGAAGCCTCACTGTAATTCTCCCATAAGCACTTAAAATACACCAAACACTTGCTGACTATCTCCCAAACCTTTTATTGTAGAGTTAAAATGCTGTCGTTGAACAGAACAAAGGGAAATATAAACTAGATGTAAAATCTGGCCAATGGCTCAAAGTATCTGTAGCTCTGTTAGTGAAAGATAGTGAACAAGTATCATCCTTCTTACTGATATGAAACCACTACTAATAATAGTAAGTTAACATTATGCTTCAGCTTCATTTTTTTAATTATGATGAATCTTTTGAAAATGTTTACATTTGTCGATTTTTATGATTCATAGGCAAAGTTTTAGAAACTTTTTTTTAAAGCTTATTTATTTATTTGAGAGAGGGAGAGAGTGCTCGTGCCTGCAAGTGGGGGAGGGGCAGAGAGAGGGTGAGGGAGAATCCCAAGCAGGCTCTGCACTGTCAGCACAGAGCCCAATATGGGGCTCCAACTCACAAACTGTGAGATTGTGACCTGAGCCGAAATCAAGAATCCAACGCTTAACTGACTGAGCCAACCAGGTGCCCTGGTTTTAGAAACTTTTTTAAATGATGGTTTTATGCCAAAGTACAGGCTGGCAGCTTTAATCACTGTGCCTAAGCCTGAACCAAGACTCCAAAAAGTTGAAGAGATGGATATCTTTAAGTCCTGCATTGCTACAACTTACTCTGTAAGAATCAACTCAGGTGTCATCCTTTACAAACATTTGAATCCTTTCTATTTGTCAGACTTACAACTATGTGCAAAAGCAGCCCTTGCCCTCAAGGAACTTCAGAAAATGTGCAAAACCTCAGAGGTTTAAGTGCCATCGTAGGGAAAACTTAAGAGGCTTTAAAAATGCATGAGAGAACACCTGCCAGGACTGGGGGGGGGGGGGGGGGGGGCATCAAGTCCAGCAACTGAGACCAGAAGCCTGAAGGGGTGGTGAAGGAGAGCATTCCTAGAATATGCAATAGGATTTGCACAAATCTGGGAGGTGAGAAAGGGCATACCACACTCACAAATCACAGATCACTTGGTATGGCAGAGCACCCAACGTGAAGGGAAGAGATAGATATCCTAATGAACACGGTTTTTACGAACTATGTTACAAAGCTTCAATCCTGGGCACTATGGGTAGCCAATGAAGGCCATTAACAAAAGAGTGACATGAATACATCAATGCCTTAGAAATATTCTGTAGTGTGGAAAATAAAGGGAGCCTCCTTGTCAGGAGGCTGTAATAGCAATGGGATGATTTAAGAGCAATGACAGCAAAGAGTATGGAAATGCAAACAAAGGAGAAATGAAAGGAAGGGAGTGAATTGAATCTTGATATTTGATTTGAGTCTTGAAGGATGTGTAAGGGTTGACCAGTCAGGCAACTAGAGAAGGGTGTTCAAGACACAGCAAAGACAAAAGAACTGAAAAGAAAAAGATGTTCCTGGGTATTCACGCATAAATGAAATGAGATAGGGGAAGACAGATGGCTTGGGAACAGGTTGACATGTCACTTGGTTGGTTGGGCTTTGACACGCTTAGTTCTGTATTTTAGAAAAACAAAAATAGGGTGAAGTATAGATTTGGAGATGTCACCCTACCAGCCCCCTTTAGGATAGCTTGTCTGATCAGTTATCCCACAGACCTCTGGGTCTTCATCAAAATTCCTTCATCCCAGGAGATTTGACCAGAACAAGGGCAGGTCAGAATTTCCATAATGAAGTACTTTCAACAGATCCTTTCAAGAACCAGGCCAGTTTCTTAACCAGGGTGTCACGTTGGCTGTAGATCTTCCTAGCAGATGCAGTGGGTTGGTACCCAGTAGTCCCCTTCCTCGTGCCTCTATATTGTTTAGGAATCCCCTCCCCACAAGTGATCACATAAATCCTGACTGATTCAAGCCCAGCACAATAGTCTCACTCCCCCCCAGAGTGACTGCTTCACTGAGAATCATGTGATCCACTTCTGACAAACGAGATGAGAGAGAATCTTCTGGAGATTGTCTTGATTCTAAGACAAATTTCTGAGCTATTTAAAAGGGTCCCAGGAAAAGATGGTTCCCTTTTATGCTTCCATCATGAAGTGATATCTGCTGATCCCGTGGCTTTCTTGGTATAAAGAGGGAGAGAGTTTGGAATGCTGAAGATGGCTGAGGAGAGAGATGGAAGGAGTCCACATGTTTGGTGTCATCGGTGAGCCTCTGAAGTAACCAAGTCCAGAACCACCCTACCTTGGAGATTCTTGTTACATAAGCTGAGTTCCTCCTTCATCTTAGCCATTTTGCGCCATGGAGGCACACAGAGTGACAGGGAGAAGCTAAAGAACATTAAGTGGCTCTACTTCCCACTCCAGGCTGCTTGATTGACTGATTGCAACAATGGAAATATCCCTCCTGGCTTTTCAGAGGAACCCCGTGAGCACCTGTTCTTTGCATGAGATGTGGGAAAGAGTCATCATCTTAACGCAGGGCTGATTTCTTCACCAGGAGTGGGATGAAAATGTCAGAAGGGGCCAATGTGAGCAAAGTTTCTCTTAATTGGCTGACATCGCTAATTTCCAGCATCCTACCGGCAAGCAAACTCCACTCCCACACAAACATAAGATATGAGTGGCTGAGTGTTTCTGACACAGGTTCAGATTCATGATTGGGAACAGAGAAAAACTGCCACAGAAAATAGTCCCTGGTCTCTCTTACAGCACAGTAGGAACTCCAGCAAAGAAAACTGTTTGTCAACTTTTGATTTCTATGACTCATCTTTTCTCACATTTTAATTTTCTGAAATTGGGATGCATCTCACAACTATAATGCAACACTTAATGTGGTATTATTTCTTTCCTCATAAGATATTCTTAAGTAGATGTGTGTCAACTGATGTGCTAGGGAAGGCATGAGCAGCTCCACTGCCCTCAGGGTAGGACAAATGTGCTGGCCAGCCAGCGACCTCTGTTACAAGAGGCCTGTTCACTTATGGAACACGTCTCCGGGGAATGGTGCCCTCTGAGTTGGGTGGCTGGGGGGGTCTGACCTCTGGGTGGGCAGGGGAAGTTCCCCAAGTGGCATGGCTGTGGAGTCCCTTATGTGGGAGGGGATCTCTCATGCATCCTGTTCAGCCTGAAATTCCTGCATTATTAAGTGATATAGTCTACAGTTCTGATAGGATAGTAGGGGGTCATTTACAAGAGTGGGGCAGTCAGAGGTGCACATCCTCTGTAACCACATTGCCTGGTGTTGGCCCTGTGCCCTCAGAGGAAGCACCTGCCCATCGCAGTGCTGGAGTTTCCTCAGCCATCTCCTGGTTCTCCCACCTCCCCTCGTCCCCTACACCAGCCACTGTCATCAGAAGAATAGCCACCCGTACAGATGCAGACAACTCCATCTGAATAGAACAAGCAGTCTCCCATGAAGCAAGGTTGTATGGCCAAGTTCTGGAGAAGGCAGAATCTTTCCCTGCTTTTCCTTCACCCTGGGTCCTGGGAATGTCTCCCCCAAAATACCTGGTGGGCTCATTAGATCATCCATTTTTTCTTCCCAAAAACCAGCTCTGAGGTCTTATGGAATCTGAAAGCCTGGTTGGAATCCATGCCACTTTCTAACTCTGTGAGGGGAGCATATGACTTAATATGCCATCAGTGGCCTGGGCTTTAAAATGGGATAATAACAGTACTGGGCTTGTGATGCTGGGGTGAGGATTCCACACAGGTAGAGTACTTAGTGTGTAGCAAGAACTCAGTTGTACAGGTACCTCTTATTATTAATAATACTAGTCACTGCCTAGTCTTACCTGTTGAATAGTTTTGTGTGCCTCTTAATAACCTTAACCATATGCCTCTTTATAACTGAAAATATTTTTAAAGACTGTGTCTTCCACATTAGGTTGGAGAGTAGGGAGTAATCAGGTTAGACTCTAATGCAAACCACTTGTCATTAAACTAAGGAAGATGTAGCTAAGATAATTCCTTATAGATGCTTGGCTCTAATCTATGCTAATAGAGTCAGCCCAATTCCTGGACACTGTGATGCTAAAATACCAACTCCATTCCACAAATAACCCAGCAGCCCTTCAGATAATAGCACTACAGATATAGATAATAGAACTATAATGAAAATATGCTTTCTCTTCGTTGTTATAAGGTATCAGTCTTCTATTGTTCTTGTCCTGGATTCTTCCATTCTTTTTGTTTTTCTCTGCTACTCTCTTTATCTTGTTTCCTACCTTCCAAATGTGATAGGACTTCTTTGCCATCTAGACAAAATGATCAAGGCTGCCATATATTTCTCTTCCTTGCTCCAGACAACTCTGGAAATTCCTGAAAACTCTGCTGCTAAGGGAAAAGCTGTGAAACGGATAAAATATTTCCACTACTTCCAATGTGAAAAGGTCTAGTACACAGGTAACTGAGGTTACCTAAGTAGGTTTGAGAGAAAAATATTTCAACTAGGCGATGAAAACAAGTTTATATGAATAACAAACAATATTTTGAAACTAAGTAAATTGAGTGTGTCCATGAAATGTAATGTAATGGCAAGAGAAGACTTGATAGAGGGTGATGGAAGACGGGGTCTTTGGGAGGTGCTAGCAAGTCAGCGATTGACTTTCAAGCAAGCAGCGTGTAATAGTGTGATTTATGATAAGAAATATATATATATTTGGTCTTCTTTGCATTCTTGCAAACTTCTTTAACATTTTATTTATTTTTGAGAGACAGAGCATGAGTTGGGGGGAGCAGAGAGAGAGGGAGACAGAATCTGAAGCAGGCTCAAGGCTCTGAGCCATCAGCACAGAGCCCGACATGGGGCTCAAACCCATGAGCCCTGGGATCATAACATGAGCTGAAGTCGGACGCTTAACCAACTGAGCCACCCAGGCGCCCCAAGTCCTCTTTTCATTCTTGACACAGAGCTCCTAAAATCTTGGAATTTCCCACGTGGTAAGAGTAATAATGGTGTTTTCCCTAACAAACCTCTTTCAACCAGTGCCTGAGTTTATGTGAATGAGGTGATTTTTGCAAAGCCCCTAAGGATGGGGCTGGTTATCAGGGGAACCAACCACATGATTAGAGGGTTAGAACTTTCAGCCCCACCTTCCCACCTTCAGGGAGAGAAAAAGAGCTGGAGACTGAGTGCAATCACCAACGGCCAATGATTTCATCAATCACGCCTATGTAATGAAACCTCCATAAAAATCTCTACAGTACTGAGAGCTTCAGGTTGGGGAACTCAAGGAAGTACTGGGAATGTGGTTGGAGAGGGTGTGGAAACTCCTTGCCCCTTCCCTGAGAGGGTGCCCATGCATCTCTCCTATCTGGCGTTTCTGAGTTATATCCTTTGTCGTATACCAGTAATCTAGTAAGTAAATCTTTCCTGAGTTCTGTCAAGTGTTCTGCCAGTGATTTATAGCCTAGGTGACCACTTACATTTGTGATTGGTGTCTGAAGATGGTGTGCAATCTTGTGGGGCTGAGCCCTTAAGCTGTGGGATCTGGGGCTCTCGAGGTAGATAGTGTCAGAATTGAATTAAATTTGTAAGACACCCAATTGTTTGGTGTGGAAACCATCCCCCACCCCCTCACACACACACACACACACACACACACACACACACACACACACACATTTGGTGGCCAGAAAAACTGTGAGTAGAAGAGAAAAAAGGGTTTTTCCTTTATGCAGTGTCTTTGAGGCTCACGGTTATATTACACTCGAACTGTACTTAAAATTAAAGCTATAGACAGAAAGGAGCTAGACATGAGAGCACTTTGAAAATACAGTTTACAATCACCTCTGTCATATATCTAGTTTCCACATATTCACAAATCTGTTCCTGGATTCCCTATTCTGTTCCGCTGCTCTATTTACATTGTCATCAATACCTATCATCTGCACTATTATAGGTTTTTAATAGGGTATATAGTAAAGGGAGCCCCTGAACTTTTAGTTTGCCAAAATTTTCTTGGCTTTTCTTGATCCTTTGTGCTTCCACATACATTTTAGAATTAACCTTTCAACAAAAGGGGGGGGGGGATATATTGAATTTTTATTCTACTAATCTACTAATATGAGGATTTAATCTACTACTATGAGGACATTTGATAGCTTCTAGATATTGAGTATTCCCTTCCAAAAACATGATATATGTTTCTACTTACAGTGGCTTTAATTTTTACAACATTTTATAATTATCTCTAAAGTTGTCTTACACATCTTTTGAAAGATTGATTCCTAAGTACTGTGGTATTTTTGTTTCTATTTAAAATAGTATCTTTCTTAATTACATTTTTTAAGTTAGCTGCTAATATGTAGAAATGCAATTGATTTTGTATGCCCTCGTGCCCAGCAACCTTGCCAAACTCATTGGTGAGTTTTAATAATTAGCCTATAGACTCCCCTTGGACTTCCTATGTAGCCTATCACAGAATTTATGAACAGTGGCAGTCCAGCTCTTCCTTAGCAATCCATATATTTTTCACTTTTGCTTTTAACTTACTATACTCATAGGATCTCTAGTTTATTATAAATTAATATAAACTAATATAAAACTGCATTTGAGGGGCACCTGGGTGGCTCAGTCAATTAAGCATCTGACTCTTGGTTTTGGCTCAAGTCATGATCTCACAGTTCCTGAGCTGCAGCCCCGCATTGGGCTCTGTGCTGACAGTGGGGAACCTGCTTGGGATTCTCTCTCACTCTCTCTCTCTCTCTGTCCTTCTGCCCTTTCATGCTCTCTCTGTCTCTCTCAAAATAAATAAATCAACTTTAAAAATTAAAAAAACCTGTATTATAAAATAGATATAGTGATAGTGGTTATTTTGTTCTGTTCCTGATTTTTCATGAAACGCTTTTCACTATTCATGATTACTGATGATGTTATTGGTCAGTTTCAGTAGAAGCCCTTAATCGAGCTAAGCATATTTCTTCTTTTATTAGTTTTCTAAAAGACTTTTGTCAGGAAAATTTTTGTCCAGTTTTCTCTAATGCTTTTTACATGAGATATCAAAATGATCATGAGGCTTTTGTTTTATAAAATGTTCCTGCGGAGAATTAAAGCAATAGATATTTATCAAAATTGTACATGGACATGGTTGAAAGAGTCAGATGACTCCATGATATGGCATGTGCTGCCCATCAGCAAAGCGTAAGTTCTGGTTCCTTTGCATCCTCATCCACACTTGGAATTGTTAGCAGGTGTATATCATGTCAGCCATTCTACTGGGTGTGAAGTGGTATCTCATCGTATGTAAAATTACAAGCTCTCTAGTTCCTGCTGGGAGTCAAGCTAACAAAAATCAACTAGTGTGGGGTGAGCCACACCAGTATGTTTGTAAATTGATAGGTAAATCTGTTGCATAACAATGGCCCAGTCCTAAGTCAACATTCTAACGAAGATTCTTAAACTACTGTGAATGACCCTTCCCAGGGCTTTGTGAATCCATGGTCTGTCAACTGTATCCGTAATAATTTGTGACTCTGTTGTTTATAAACCAAATTAATAAAGTTATAACTGTATGTGGTTTCTTTTTTTTTTTTTTAACTTTATAAAGGATATATTGCGGTGGCTAAGGGCACAGACCACAGTCTCGATTTGAATCCTGACCCTGACAACTTCTGTGTGTGACCTTGGGTAAACTCTGAAACCTGAACCTCAGTCTTCACATTTGTAAAATGAAAACAGTAGTAGGATCCACAGAATAAGGTCATTTTGAGAATGGGATAAAGAGTTTAGTCCCCTGTCTGGCTTGGAGTACATTCTCATTAAAAGATTCATTTCTATTATTTCTCAAAAAGGTTGGGTATCAGTTGCTTCACTAGTTGAGAAGGAGTAAAGCTGTAATGAAAATCCTTAGCAGACACAAAATTTATAACTTCTGAAGAGCATCCCAGAGTAGACAGAAATCAGAGGAGAGTTTAGGCTCAAGAAAGTGCAAGTAGAGGGCTCCTGGGTGGCTCAGTCAGGTAAGCGTCCAACTTGGCTCAGGCCATGATCTCAGGGTTGGTGAGTTTGAGCCCCAAATCAGGCTCTCTGCTGTCAGCACAGAACTGCTTCAGGTCCTCTATCTCCATTTCTCTCTCCTCTTCCCTGGCTCATGCTCCCTCTCTCTCTCTCTCTGATTCAAAAATAAATAAACATGAAAGAAAGAAAGAAAGAAAGAAAGAAAGAAAGAAAGAAAGAAAGAAAGAAAGAAAGGGAGAGAGAGAGAGAAAAAGAGGGGTGCGTGGGTGGCTCAGTTGGTTAAGTGTCTGACTTTGGCTCAGGTCATGTTCTCACAGCTCATGAGTTTGAGCCCCACATCAGGCTCTGTGCTGACAGAGTCTGGAGCCTGCTTCAGATTCTGTGTCTCCCTCTTTCTCTGTCCCTCCCCACTCATTCTCTCCCTCTCTCTCTCCCTCTCCCTCTCTCTCTGTCTTTTAAAAATAAAATAAAACATTAAGAAATAAAAATAAAAATAAAAGTAAGAAACTGCAAGTAGAAGGAGTAGAAAGTGCAGAGACTGTACTTCTTGACCCAGGAAGCTGCCCAACACCATGGCTATGCCTGCGGGAAAGTTATAAAATTAAGGAAAGCTGTTACATAATTGATGGCCTTGGAAACTGTCTAATGACATTATAATGGTGGTCTTTAGATGTGTAGAAAAGGGGAGATGAAAAGAAAACCTGTTTATTCAGAATCACCCAAGGACTTCATACCCAGAAGACTCTATTATAAAAGAATTAACAAAGAGTATTTCATTTTGGACAGTGACCATTCATGCATTCACGTGTTCACTCACCTCCTTGTTTACTTATTCAAAACTTTTTATCAAGCATCTATGATTTTATTGCCAAGTGTTAGCAATATAAAATGAATTTCTGGGTTTCCATTATTTACTCTTTAGAAACTGCTTTGACCAACTCTAGAAATGACTTTAAAGCTCTGCCTCAAAATCCTGTGCAATCTTGGCTTCCACCTGCCTCAAATCATCACCTATAACAGAGAGAGCACAGCAGCACTTGCCTTTATCTTGAAATTCTACCCATTTCCATAGACCTGAGAGAGTCTATATCCATGACTTTCGGCCTTGGCTGCACACTAGAGTCCCCTGGGCAGCTCTAAAAACAGTAATGTCCCAGATATTTCTCAGATCAATCACATCAGAATCTCTGAGGGAGGGAGGCTAGCATCAGAATGTGTAAGCCTTCCTAGGGATTATGGACACAGCCAGAATGGAGAACAGTATGTGTGTCTACCTGAACATCCACCTGGCTTAGTTCCAACAGAACTAGAGAGACCTACAGAATGATCTTCTAGGGAGCCTGGCTTAGTTCCATCGGAACTAGAGAGACCTATGGAATGATCTTCTAGGGATCCTGGCTTAGTTCCATTGGAACTAGAGAGACCTACGGAATGATCTTCTAGGGAGCCTGGCTTAGTTCCATCGGAACTAGAGAGACCTACGGAATGATCTAGGGAGCCTGGCTTAGTTCCATGGGAACTAGAGAGACCTACGGAATGATTTTCTAGGGAGCCTGGCTTAGTTCCATTGGAACTAGAGAGACCTATGGAATGATTTTCTAGGGAGCCTGGCTTAGTTCCATGGGAACTAGAGAGACCTATGGAATGATCTTCTAGGGAGCCTGGCTTAGTTCCATCGGAACTAGAGAGACCTACAGAATGATCTAGGGAGGCTGGCTTAGTTCCATGGGAACTAGAGAGACCTACGGAATGATCTTCTAGGGAGCCTGGCTTAGTTCCATGGGAACTAGTGATCTTCTAGGGAGCCTGGCTTAGTTCCATCGGAACTAGAGAGACCTACGGAATGATCTTCTAGGGAGCCTGGCTTAGTTCCATCGGAACTACAGAGACCTACCGAATGATCTTTTAGGGAGCAGGGAGGTAGTGAGTCCTATTGTTCTTGATGGCAAAACAGGGCAGGCTAGAGGCAGGAGGAGACTTTATGGTAACCCCCACACCTACTGTCCACTGGTGGTGATTAATACCTATTGGTATCCCAAAATTCATAGGTTGACATCCTAACCCCCAGTACCTCAGAATGTGACTGTGTTTGGTGACGGGGTCTTTAACGGGGTGATAAGGGTGAGCCCTCATCCAATATGATTGCTGTGGTTATAAGAATAGATTTGAGCACAGGCACGCACTGAGGGAAGACCACGTGAAAACACAGGAAGAAGACAGCAACCTGCAAGTCAAGGAGAGGAGCTTCAGAAAAACCAACCTTGCTGACTCAGTCTCAGCTTTCCAGCCTCCAGAACTGTGGGAAAATACATTTCTATTGTTGAAGCCACCAGTGTTTCTTACGGGAGCCCTAGCAAATACACGAAGTATAGGCATCATGTTGGTGATATGGTTATCTCACTTAGTATTACTTGGTTTTGATTAAAACATATCTATGGTTTAAAAAAAATCATCCTAACAGTGGAAAAGGGTTTAAAATTGAAAATTTAAATTTCTCTCTTCTCCCCTAAGCCCTCTACAGTCACTCCCCTGAGGTAAGTACTATCAACAGGCTTTTATGTTAAATAAATACCATATAAGAGTATCAGGGTTTACGTATTTACTATTCATTGAGCAGTGACCCCTTCCTATATGGCAGACCTTGTGCTGGGGTCAGTGTACAAAGAAAGTTACGGTGCTATCTCGCACCTTAGTGCTGACAGTGTGCTGGTGCCTGGCTTCTGTCTTTGGGATCGGCACCCCCACTCCCAACAGAAGGGGAGGCTGATGCTGCGGCCAGATGGGAATGACCACAGTTGTTACCTGGAAGAGACAAAAACAATCACAACCAAAGGGCAAGTGCGAATGGGAACTAAAATGCGTGCTTAGTCCTGGAGCGAAGATGCCCAGCCACGGATCTAGGACGAAAGTACGAGGCCACAGAAGGAGGGCAAGGTAGGGAGTCAGGAGCCATGGGGGTCCCCAGCAGGACACTGAGTCAGCATGAGCTACAGAAGAGAAGATTCTTTAGAACCTGGGCTGTGAACACAGCAGGGCGCAGGGTCTGGCTGAGTGGAACCAGGTAAGAAAACAGGCTTCAAGTCTCAGGGCGTCACCTGACAAATGCATGCGTACACGAGGAACCAGGCAGATGCAGTAATGAATAATTACAGCTGTGGGAAAACCATGCCCAGGGTGCCATGGAACACAGAGAAGATTAGGGAAAGGAAGTCAGGGAGGGTGCTGCAGAACAGGTGAGGTCTGAACTGGGCCGTGGAGAAGAGACACCTGGCAGATGAGAACGCGGAAGGACATGACGGGAGGTAAAGGCATAACACAAAGCCGTGACATTGCAAGGGAAGAGAGTTTGCCTGGGGAACAGAGGGCAGTCTGATGAGGGAGACACGTATCATTTATGTGTATAGAAGGGACTGGAAAGGTTCCTAGAATCGGGCTGGACAGCATGGACTAGAAGCAAGTTTGGACCTTATCCTGAAGAATGGCAATCGGGGAAGAGATGTCCTGAATCTGGATTGCAGACGTTGCTCTACCTGCTGCTCCTCAGGGCAGTGAACAGAGGGGCATGCGCCTGGGAAATGCGTTCTACCATCGACCCCTCGCCCCTCACCTTCTCCGCAGCTGGTGGAGTTCTCCTTAGCTCTCTACTCTCCTCCATTTCTGCCCCTCTTTTTCCCCAAGCACGTCACTGCCTGTGACAAAGGCAGACATGCCTGCAGTGTTCCAGGGCCCTGCGGAATGCCCTGGCACAGACTGCCCACCACAAGCCACTCTCCCGCCTCAGATACGGAACAGCTGCAGCCTGGGTTATGACCATGAGCCCTATACAGTGACCATGGACGTACAGGGGATGAAGCACATGTTTCCCCCATGAGATCCAACAAGTCCCTTCACACACCGTGCTTTTAAGAATCTTGCCCGGTGAGCGGGTGTGTGCGTGGTACTCGATGACATCTTTTAGGCTGGAACCAAGACCTTCCTCTCTCTCAAGGATTCTGTGAATGGCCATTTCACTCTGATTTCCCAGCATGTAAGATAGAACCTTTCCGGGGTTATCTTCGGCCAAGGATCAAACAGCTGCTCCCCACTGTCTCAGCAGAATAAAATGCTTCTGAAGCAAAATGAACACAGTCACACAAAACAGATAAGCACAAGATCTGGGCTGTGGGAGGCATGGTTATCTGGAATACTTTTCCTGACCCAAGAGAGAAACATTTATCTGAGGAGTACCATAACCATGTACTTTCAGATAACAAAATTTCCTAGGGAATCCCTCATATCAGCAGCGACTCTCCATCTGCTGGACTTAAGAAGAAAAAAAAATTCAATAGTATTACTTTGCCTTATACGGCTGAGAGGAAGTGTACAATGGTGGGAGGTGGGGGGAGGGGTTGGTGGGGGGAGGGGTTGGTGGGGGAGAGGAGAATTTGAAAAGAGCTTGTTGGGTGTGGCTGCTAACAAGGGAAAAGAAGCAAAGAAACAGAGTTGTGGATGAGAGTTGTCTCACAGTGGGGAGGCGTAGATGAGGTGTGACTTGAGGGGCCCAAAAGGCCTCTTCCCTATCCCCTTGTCCCAAAGGGATTCCTTCCCCAGTGATCCTGCCTTCAGTTCCCTTATTACAGATTCCTTTGGGCTAAAGCAGTAGTTTTCAATCTGGGCTGCACAGAGCTCTAGGGGATCCAGGGCAAGCGAGGCCAGGAAAACGGGGGGGGGGGGGGGGGGGGGGGAGAGAGGGCAGGGGTGTTCTTCCCTCACACTTTAAATAAGGGCGCTCCCAATTCCTCTATGTCATATACCAAGCTTCTCTTTGAGATACCTTTGTGAAAAGAGTTTTCTTTTTCTTAGTAAACATGATGGTTCCATTTCTGTGTCAACGTAGCTAGGCCATAGTACCCAGAGATGTGGTCAAACATCAGTCTAGATGTCATTGTGAAGGTGTTTTTTACATGAGATTAACATTTCAATCCATACATTTTTGAGTAAAGCAAATTAGCCTCCCTACTGTGGGTGGGCTTCACCCAATCAGCTGAAGGACTTAAGAGAAAAAGACTGAAGTCCTCCAAAGAGGAAGGAATTCTGATTCAAGCTGCAGCATCAGCATTTCTTTGAGTCTCTAGCCTGTTGGCTTGTCCTGCATATTTTGAATTTTTTTAATGTTTATTTATTTTTGTGAGAGAGAGAAAGAGAGAGCATGAGTGGGGGAGGGGCAGAGAGAGGGAGACACAGAACCCCAAGCAGGCTCCAGGCTCTGAGCTATCAGCACAGAGCCAGATGTGGGGCTCAAACCCATGAACCATGAGATCATGACCTGAGCCAAAGTTGGACGCTCAACCGGCTGAGCCACCCAGGCACCCCTTTCTCTTTTTCTTTTTTTCTTTCTTTCTTTCTTTCCTTCATTTTCTTTTTCTTTCTTTCTTTCTTTCTTTCTTTCTTTCTTTCTTTCTTTCTTTCTTTCTTTCTTTCCTGCATATTTTGAATTTGCAGGTTCCACAATCTTATGTGCCAACTACTTTTTTTATTAAGTTTATTTATTATTTTGAGAGAGAGAGGTATGGAAGGGGCAGAGAGAGGGGGAGAGAGAGAGAATCCCAAGCAGGCTCCATACCACCAGCACAGAGCCCCACGCAGGGCTCAAACCCACAAACCATGAGATCAATTAAGACCTGAGCCAAAATCAAGAGTCAGATGCTTAACCAACCGAGCCACCCAGGCTCCCCATGTGCCAACTACTTTAAATAAGTCTCTCCCTTTCTCCCTTTCTCTCTTGTCTCACCCCACATCCTATTTGTTCTGTTTCTCTGGAGAGCCCTAACAAATATGGCAGATTTGTTAAATTTAGTGGTATGGGTGGAACAATTTGGAAAATATTTTAGATGCAGTATAGAATTGAGCAAAAGAATAAATGTGCTGATTTTGCAGGGTTCTCACTGTGCAAGAAGAGTCATGCAAAAATAGAATGGCGGGGCAAGAAAGGACTCTGAGAATGGCTGGGAATCAGAGGCACTGCGCAAACTGAGGATTTCTAAAATGTTACATGTGTCCGTATATACATGTTTATATGCCTGTGTATGAAGTTGATGTGTGTGGATGCATATGAGTAAGTGCACATAAATGCCTATGTTTCCTAGTTCCACCTGCTAAAAGCTCCAAGAAGCAGACACCCCAGAAGCAGCAATGAGTTCAGTTAGTGCCCAGGTAAGACTATCCTTCCAGGGATCATTTCTATAGCTTGTTATGGTCAGTGCCCAGACAGTGCTTTCTGACATTGCCCCCAAAAAGGGTCCAGGAAAGGGGCACCTGGGTGGCTCAGTCAGTTAAGCATCCAACTTCAGCTCAGGTCATGATGTCGCAGTTCACAAGTTCAAGCCCCACATAGGGCTCTGTACTGACAGCTCAGAGCCTGGAGCCTGCTTCAGAGGGAGACCCTCTTTCTCTGCCCCTCCCCCGTTCTCTCTCTCTCTCTCTCTCTCAGAAATAAATAAACACACCAAAAAACAGTTTTTTAAAAAGGAGGGGACCAGGACCACTCAGAAAAATGGCTGGTTCCAAGTCTAGGGCAGGGGAGATGTAAGATGAGCCTGGAACATGGTATTAAGTCAGAAAAAAGTGCACATGACATATAATGGCCTTGGGAGACAGCTCAAAGGCATCCCATTGGCTAAACTGCATACAATTGGAGCACCAAATATTAAGTATGATACTAAACTATTGAAAAATGGGAGTACATCCATCCATATCAATGATATTTTAAGAATATATAAGTAAATAGAGGAGAAGATTATTCTGCTTACAGTAGAATACTAAGGAGCAAATGGCTGATGCCCAGGGAGTGCTGGGGAGGAAAATCATCATTTTGCAGCCACGGAGTAAAAATTAGGTCAACAAGAAACACCAATGGATGCTGAATCCAGGGGGAGATTTTGGTGAGGAGTAGGACACTCACGTGCCTTAAAGTGTCTCCCCCACAGACTGCTTATTAGTTCAGGGGAGAAAATAAAACCTAAGAGTTATTCCACAGGGATCAGAATTACTTTCACCAGCGAACATTGTGTGCCTCTCGATACGGTGCCCCGCCAAGGACGCAAGCTTACCAGTTCAGCATTATGGCTGGAAATGTATAACCCCAATCTAATCGTGAAGAAACATCAGACAAACACAAAATGAGGACTGTTCTATTTTTAAAAAGAAAGGTGCCTGTGTGGGAGGGTGGGACTCTACTTTTCAAAATGTCAATGTCATACAAAAGGCTGTGGAAGCGTTTCAGATTAAAGGAAATTAAAAGAGCATGCAACTAAATGCAATATACGACCCTAGACAGAATCCTGTGTGGATGAGGCGCTAAGAAGAACATGATTAGATCAACTGACAAAATTGGAAACTGGATGCCAGCAGATTAGATAAAAATATTATATCAATGTAAAGTTATGAAGTTGATAACTGTACTGTGGTTATGTAAGAGAATATTCTATTCTTAGGAAATATGCACTGAAGTATTTAAAGGTAAAGTGCCATAATGTAAATTACCTTCAATTTGTTCAGAAAACAGAATTTTATATTCATACACACATATGTATGTGTCTATACACATACAGATGATGGATAGAGAGAGAGAGAGAGAGAGAGACAAAGATGGAGATAGAGAGGGAAAGAGGTGGGGAGGGGGTGGAGGCCTGGCAAAGTTCCTTGGGGTGGGGGGAAGAAAAGCACCCTGTAGGGAAGAGACATTTGCTCCCTCTGCCTGTAGAAGCACTCATTCCAGTACCAAGCCCATGTTAAGATGGACAAACTAGTTTTCTGACCTAAAGAAATGACTAAAATTAGGGGCACCTGGGTGGATCAGTCAGTTAAGCAATGGACTTCAGCTCAGGTCATGATCTCAGCATTCATGACTTCCAGACCCGTATGGGGCTCACTGCTGTCAGCCATGGACCCTGCTTCTGATCATCTGTCCCCCTCTGTCTCTGCTCCTCCCCTACTCAGGCTCTCTCTCTCTCTCAAAAATAAATAAACATTTTAAAAAAATGAAAACTTATGGGGCACCTGGGTGACTCAGTTGGTTAAGCATCTGACTCTTGATTTCATCTCAGGTCGTGATCTCATGGTTCAAAGGCTGGAGTCCTGCATCAGGCTCCATGCTGACAGTGTGGACCTGCTTGGGACTCTCTCTCCCTTTCTCTCTCTCTGCCCCTCCCCTGCTCACACACTCTCTCTCTTTCTCAAAATAAAATAAGTAAACTTAAGAAAAAGGTAATGACTTAAAATATATAACATGAAGGTGGGACATTGGTTACAATCAGGTCATTTAGGGGGTGCCTGGGTGGCTCAGTCAGTTAAGCATCCAACTTTAGCTCAGGTCATGATCTCACAGTTCATCAGATTGAGCCCTGCGTCTGGTTCTGTACTGACAGCTCAGAGCCTGGAGCCTGCTTTGGATTCTGTGTCTCCCTGTCTTTCTCTGCCCCTCCCCTGCTTGTGCTCTCTCTCTCTCAAAAACAAAATATATAAACATTAAAGAAAAAAAATCAGGTCATTTAGACCAAGTGAATACACCTGATGCCCTAGCCCCTTTGAGTGTCTATGTGCTATGATGCATTTTATACAATTCCAGCTTAGTCACCGTACCAGTCAGTTTTCTGGTAGGAAACAGATGGCACACCAAAACTAGATATTGAGGACAGTGTAATAAAGGGACTATCTACAAAGGTGGGGGGCAGAGGTAGAGAAACCGACAAGGGAAGGTACAGCTCCCCATGAAGAGTAGTAGTGGGAAGGCTAGGACTGTCAGAAAAAAATGAAAGGAGGGAGCATTTGCCAGAACCTGAAGTCCAGAGAAGAGTTGTATGGACACCTGGTACAGATCTGACGGATCCTCTGGTAGAGGGATGTACCCAACTCTGCGGCCAAGCCCTGGCCACCCAGCAGGGAGGGAGATGTGTAGAACAAACACCCTGACCACACTTTCTCTGCACCCTCTGATCTCCCACCAGGATCTCCCATTGGCCAAATCCACCTGGAAACCAGAGGGCAAAGGAACCTACTGATGCAGTCCACACAGGTCAGACTCCCAGGGCACAGAGCAGGGTAGAGAAGAGCAGAAAGTGAATGTAGAAGGGAAGATGGATATAACAATCAGTTACATAGAGCTGCAGTGAATGTTTAGTTTTATGGAAGCACAGAGAGCTGACGCTCAATATCACCAAACGAAAGAGTTCTGATTGGTATATAGAGCGTCCTTGGAATTGAAGTGGTTAAAGAGTTTGATAAGAAAACTAGGGGGGTGGGGGTGGGGGAAGTACCGCTTTCTTGTTTATTGGAAATGGGATTTCTGAAAGTCCTTATTTTCTCTGAAGAAATTGTTTTCCAAATTGTCAACCACAGCCCGCAAGAAGGTAAGTATGGGAGAGTTTGTTAACAACACAGCAGTAAAATTCAATATGGACAGAAAAATTCTCCTTTAATTTTTCCTAGAAGTAGAATACCTGCCAGATTTGCCAAAAAGGTGGTAAATTTCTGGAGTGTTCCAGCAAACTGTGATCTAGGATCTGTGGTGTATTCAGTGGAGTTCTCTGGAGAGGCAAGGTGGGGACAAGGCAGGATGTTAACAGGACAGGACAGCTGGTTCACAAAGAAAATCCAAGGGATGAGGTGAAACTATCAACTGGAAGATAAATGACAAAATGGGAAGTTGGGGGCTTAGAAGGAAGAGCAGACACATGGCGTATGACAGTGCATGGCCAGCTGTTTTGGAGGCAGGACTCACAATGAAGAAGAGAAGACACCTCACAGCAGGCCTATGAAGACGAAGGCTGACTCTACACAACCCATCATTCCTCTGTTATGAGAAATCACACCTGGCCACAGTTTTCTAGAACACAAAGCTGTGCTGAATCTCGCCTTTCCAACCTTTCCTGCCCCACCTCCCACCATTCCCCAACCCATTTCTTGATGTTCCAGTTACAAGATTTCCCTGCATACATCCTGCCACTTCATATCGCTGTGTCTTTTAGAGTTGTATTAGACTTTGGGATGACATTGATATAACAAAGAGATAATGAAATAGAGGGCCTGAAACTAGTTTTTCTTCTGAAGCTGTCCAGAGGTGAGTGGCACAGAGCTGGCAAGTCAACACTGTTTCATACCATCATTCAAGGACCCAAGTTCCCAACACCTTGTTACCTCCCCATCTCCTGGGGTATTGCAGTCATCCTCAGGGTCGAAAAGTGGGCTTAACCTCATGTCTGACAAAAAGAGATCCCTGGGGTAGTGACTTTGTCTCCTTGCACACATGACTCTTGTTCACATCCTATTGGCCGGAACCTAGTCACATGGCCATGCTTAGCTGCAAGGGAGGCTGGAGAGCATAGTTTCTACCTGGTGTTCCTCTGCTCTACCCAAAGATATGGTATTCTTTCACAAAATGGAAGACTAAATGGAGCATGTTATAAGAACTTTGGAGTCCCACTGGCCAAATCAGTATAATTGGAGCACCAAAATATTAAGTACAATGATAAACTACTAAAAATAATATATCAATCCATACTGATGATTTTCTCTTTTTTTTTTTGATATGTATTTATCTTTGAGAGAGAGAGAGCTAGAGCACAAGCAAGGGAGGGGTGGAGAGAGAAGGAGACACAGAATTGGAAGCAGGCTCCAGGCTCTGAGCTGTCAGCACAGAACCCGATGTAGGGCTCGAACCTGTGAACCGTGAGATCATGACCTAAGCCCATGACCTAAGCCAAGGTCTTTCACTTAACCAACTGAGCCACCCAGGTGTCCCCATACTGATGATTTTAAAAAATACATAAATAGGAGAAAGGGAGGGTTCTTATTTATGGTACCTGTCTGCTACTTTCTCCACCTGGACCAGCCTTTGCTCACCTTGATCACTTCCCTGAACTTGCCTTCCTGCCCTTTGTGACTTAGTTAAAAAGAAATTTCTTCTGTTCCCCACTCCTAGCATTTTATCAACTGTTCTGTTTTAATTATCTGTGTACGACTTAAAACTATGAGGTGAAGAAGCCAGCAATAAATTACCAAAATCACACCTGACATATAACAATTTTTTAAGCTTATTTATTTATTTTGAGAGAGAGGGCAAGTGAGTAGGGGACAGGTAGAGAGAGAGAGAGGGAGAGAGAGAACTCTAAGCAGGATCTGCAGTGACAGCACAGTGCAGATGAAGGGCTCAAACTCACAAACCATGAAATCATGACCTGCGCCAAAGCTGGACGCTTAACCGCCTGAGCCACCCACGTGCCACTGACATATAACAATTTTTATAGTGTCTATAAAACTTTCCAGTTATTGCAGTCTTCCTTTGATGATCCTTCAGAACAGTATTGCTGTTGAAGAAAAATTGTTTATATCCCCGATTACACTCTTTTATATACTCCTGAAGTCAAAGTTCTTCTCTGACGAGGAAATGGTCTCTCTTAGGTACTGACTTTACTCGTGCTAGTTGTCCCTTGCAGCAAGTTGTATCTCCCTCTGTACTGTCCTAAAGGACCTGCTCAGACATCACCATAATCATAAAACACTCTAATCTGTATCAAAATAAAATTAATGCATTGCCCAAAATCTGGCAGCTCCTTTATAAAATGTTTGTGATTCAGAGAGCTGAGGTCCTTTCACTAAAGATCACTGAAGTAGGCACTCACTGAGTGTTTATTGAATGAATGATTCATTCATTGAACAAAGGAACAAATAAATAAATGAAAGAATAAGGTTGGTCAATATTTGATCCAAAGCTAATTACAAAGAGCCTGGTTCTTTCAGTTGCCTTAGTCATCCAATGGCATTTATAGGTAATGTGTCTGCTCACTAGGTCTCCATTGATCAAAGCAGACTGCCATATTGCATAGAATCTGATCTTGATGAAAGGGTAGTACAGAGTTTTATGTTTTCTAGAAATGTTAGAAATCAAAAGGAATAAATCTTGTTTAGTTGTGTGTGTGGAAGGTAATCTAGGTACAATCTGCCTTTTCTAGCTTACAGGACGGTCTGCTTTGGCTCTTCCTTAACCCTTTAGATGTGGTCTTTATTTAAAGTGGTTTCTTGTCACTTCAGACCTCACCAAGGGCTCCTGCATGTGGTAGGATCCCTAAGAGTCATCACAACTACAGGCTAGCTTCACCCAAAATAGGCTTGGGTGGGTCTGAATGTTTAGGAGAACAAGGTAAGTAAGAAAAATGACCTGATATCAAGGATTTATATTTAAAGACCAAACAACCCACTAGCTATATCCTGAGATCAATAAACATTCAGCCTTGTCTACATTAATATCTAAAAGGCTCTATAAAGATCACTGGTTCCAGAAATGATGTCAGTTAGGCTCTGTGAGATCCCAAGTCATCCCAAATCCTATCATGTTAAGATTCTTACACTTCCCAATTATCGGAATATGGGCTTATATTTTCATAAACAAAGAGTCTAAATGAAAAATTCACTTTTAGTCTATCCCCTGAGTTTCTCAGTTAATTCTATGATGAAATTTGTTTCTTCCTAAACAAAACAGGGTTGGAAGCCTGCCAAGCTTCTAAACCCTTAATCTAGAGAGAAACTCCAAGTTACTTGCCACAATGTCATTAATAAATCAGGTATTTGGTGCGGTTTCTTTCCCTGAGAGTGACAGGAAACATCCTAAAAAATAAGTTTAAAAATTTTAAGGCCACCCTAAAAACTGATCACAAAAAGCTAAAAACTAATCGGGAGCACCTGGGTGGTTCAGTTAACTGTCAACTCTTGGTTTTGGCTTGGGTCATGACCTCATGCCTTTGTGGGTTCGAGCCCCACATCAGGCTCTGCACCGGCAGTGTCGAACCTGCTTGGGATCCTCTCTCTCTCCCTCCCTCTCTGCCCCTCCCCCAAATGCACTGTCTCTGTCTCTCTCAAAATAAATAAATAAATTTAAAAAAGAAAAAACACTAAAAAACTAATCACAACCTTTGGATAACTCCAAAAGTATCAAGAAAATTATAATACTTTATGTCACACTTTTAACTGGAGGAGAAAACATCTTTGCTGAATGTGACTTGGGAGATTTTCATATAAATGGAAACACATTAACGTTCAGTCAAAATGAGAGAAAAGGTTGTCGAGAGGAAGGCCCAATACTCTTGTAATGGGATTTTCAGACAGGTAAAATATTATGTACTATTACAGAGTGCTATAGCTCGTGTCTGACTTAGGGCCCAAATAAGAGTCAGATGATCTAAATTTAACTGTGGGATGGTAGGCAGGTCTTGGCATTAATAGTTTATGCTAGAAGGGTTGTTTGTGGCTGAAGGAATAAACAGGGGTTGTGGCACACTGAGCCTGGGAGTGCAGACTAGGATTGGAGGGCCAGCATGATGTCAGGGCCCTAGAGAGCTGGTGAGACATCTGTTTTCAGTGAAATGGACATACTACAGGAAGAAAGCAAAGTTGACATGACACATCATGGGCTAGGAGCTGCAAGCCTGAACTCTATCCTATCTTTACCTCGACATCCCTTCTCCAGGCTTCTGTTTTCTCATGCGTTATGTAATTGGTTCGGGCGAGATGATTTCTGTGGACTTTCCAGGTACAACATTCTCTGATTCTAAGGACAATCAAAGATTCCAAGGTGAAAAGGAATTCACATGGTGTGGTGTAATATCAAGATCAGTAAATGAATGGCGGGGAAGAAAGGCATGGAAACTAAGTGGTGAGGTATGTCCCCTTTATCGAATGGAAGCAGGACCTGAAGTCCATTTCCTTGGATACAGACAGAGGGCAGCAGAAACAGAAGAGTCGCGGATTTCTATCGTGTCTGCATTTCCCAACAAATTTTTGTTTCCATGGGAATGAGGAAATAAGGCTACTTCCTAACAGGTTCGTGGTTTTTAAATCTCATCTCTTTAGAAACTTTCCTTCCATCTGTTTCTGTAGCAATGAGCTCAACTTTAGTAACAGAAGATGTAAAGGCAAACGGTAGCTGAAATAAAAAGAAATGTCCCTCCTATTCTGCTGGTACATTTTACTCAAAAGGAGAGCAATGGGGAAAAATAAAACAATACTGAAAAATTTGAACCCAATTTTTTTATCATATTCCATATGAGTTCACAAACATGTTATAATGGGCTACCAAGTCCTTCTTTACATTTTTATCTCTTGCTAATCTCTACTTACTCCCTATATTCTGGTATACATTTCTTGTAATTCCCCTATCATGCTCTTGTTCTTGAAATTTTCTCAATCTCCACTGCCTGCAAAACAAAACAAAACAAAACAAAACAAAAACACAACTATGTAGCAGAGTAGTTAAGGGAATGCTCTAGATACACAATGAAGGAAAATATCCAAAATATTCCAGTAATACTAAATTATTCTGCAGTTGTCTCTTGCTAATGAGAGTCAGGTGGAGAATGGAGGTGGTGGAGAGAAAATAAAACGCACTTGCTTCACTCCTTGCTGAGCTACGATGTGTATCCCTTATTATGAGACCCAATTTGAAAAAAATAGAATGAACAGTCTGCCATTCCTAGATTGTTTGGCTCTAAGATGACCGACATATCCTAAAAGTAAGTAGATGTGGAAGAAGGTTATTACTGTAACTTATGGTGAGTTGTTTGCAGAATTAAATGAAAATAAGAATGATAATCAAGGGTCATGTTGCACTAATGGATCAATCTTTCATGCCTTCCTATATCTATGCTTTTTTGGTAGTACCTTCCAAACCCTGACTTTCTGCTTCGTTATGTGACTTGCTTTGGTCGACAGAGTTGTAGCAACGTGGATGCAAGCAGGGGATTCAGAAAATTCTCACGTTTCCACCTCATCTCTTGCTCCATCATCGTCATGAAAACTAGTCTGCTGATGGATAAAACTCACGTAGTAGACCCAACAATGACCCATCATGATAGCTGAGGCCATCATCAATTAGATGAAAACCAGGTGACCCCCCCACACATGTGAGGGAGCCTAGATGAGCCCGTCTCTGATCAGAAGAACCGCCAGATTGCCTGTAGCCTTCTGAGAAACAATTGTTTGAAGTATGTGGTATGACTTGTTACAAAGTAATAGCTAACCTGATACAAATAATAATTTATTCAGTATTCACTATATGCCAGGCCCTCTTTTATGCTTCTTTTATAAGTCATTTGATCCTTGTAACAAACCTGATAAGTATTATCACAAACTCAATTTTGAAATTTAGCATAGAGAGTCTGAAATGTAAATCTTCAGAATGATTTTTTCACATACCTTTAAGCATCAGAAATACCCTGTGTCATCAATAGGGAAGATATTATTTTCTCCATCGTACATCTATCTCCAGTCATACAAACTAAGACTCAGAGGATAGCTGAAGGTCACAGTAAGTGGCAAAACAGTGACTTGAACCAGGATCTTCTGATATAAACTCTACTTGTACCACACATTCTACTTTTCAGAGTAGAATGAGTTTGGAGGAGGTTATTTATGACAGAAGAAATATAAGGATCACAGGATGCATGATTTTTTTTCTTTGTGAAGGGTTTTTTTACAGTACAGCTCACCTTGACAGAGATGACTGGAAAATTACTGCTGCCTTCTTCCTCCACTTTGTTCAAAATATGGCAGAAAGAGGCTTGACACACTTAATGGAATCATCTATTCTTGCCACATAATTTCTTGTTCCTTCCAGAGAACTATATATATTGTTTTTTTTTAAATATGAACTTCAGGTCTACATAACCTATTCATTCAATAAATAATACAATAGCATTCTTATAGCTTTTATTCTACACTTGGATGACTTCTGCTTTTGGCCATGGTGGAATAACTGATATTAAACTTATCTTCCCACTGTAAATAACCATAAAACTGGACAAAATATATGATGCAACTCTTATCAGGCAGGGAGAAAGAGGCAGCAAAGAACTGAGATCCATGAAGTAAGGGAACACATTAAAAGTTAGCATTATTTTCACCTCTGTTTTTGCCTATAGGTATTTCAAACCCAAGTGAAAGAATGATGGCGACCAAGAGAAAAGAAGTGGGTTTGTGGTGCTGAGGAGGCAGAAGTAAGAGTACAGAGCTGCCAATGTGGCTGGAATTCATCAGGCAAGGTACCAGAGAGGAGGGAGCTGCACAGAAGTTGGGGCATGAAAGTCTACACGGGCAATCTCCTTAGGTTCTTAATTGTGCATGGGCAGCATGAGACTTGAGTGGCTCCCGGGGACTAAGCTGAAGAGGGTTACCATGGGCATACAGTGCTGGAAGACATTGGAATCCTAGTCCAGCCCAAGAGGAGGGAAACATACTAGCACCTTGGGAATTTCAATGAGACCCCAAAAAGGCCACATTTTAGGAATAATTACTGTATGTGCTAGAGAAAAGTCTATGCCTTGGGAATAAGGAAATATCAAAGCAGACACACCTTAATAAAGCCTAAAATCAAGTCAAAAGGAATTAGAGGATCTTCCAATAATTAACCTACCTGCCACAACAAAACTCAAATCATTTCAAAAGCAAATAATTTAAACTCCCTACAAAGCAACATCCATAATGTTTAGTGTACAATATAAAAATTTTAGACATACCAAAAAGTAAGAAAATATGACCTATGATAAAGAGAAAAGATAGCCAATAAAAACAGATCTCAAGAGGACCCAAATGTTGGACTTATCAGAGAACTTTAAAACAATCAATATGTTTAAGAATTAAATGAAGAGTTATACGTAATGAATAAACAGATGGGAGTCTCAGCAGAGCAATGAAAATACAAAAAAGAAAACAAATGGAAATTCTAGAACTTAAAAATAAAACCTCTGAAATGAAAATTTCACTGGACGTGTTTAACAGTGATAGATGTTACAGAAAAAAAAAGGGTCAGTGAATTTGAAGACAATTGAATAGAGATGATCCCAACTAAATAACAAAAAGGGGGGGGGGCGGGAATTATAAAGAATAAAGGGCACCTCAATGATTGATAAAACAATGTCAAGTGGTCTAACATACATGTGGTTGAAGTCTCAAATGAAGAGGACAAGGAGCTTACAGTAGAAAAAATATTACAAGAAATAATAGCCAAATAGTTCTCTCGTTTTATAAAAAAGTCAACTTACAAAACAAGAAGATCAGCAAATCAAAAGTACAATAAATACAAAGAAATCCACTTGTAAGTACACTATAATTAAACTCCCTGAAAATTAAACATTAAAAAAAAATGAAGTTAGAGAGGAACAACTGTAAGAATGACATGTGACTTCTTGAGGTGCCTGGGTAGCTCAGTCAGTTAAGCGTCTGACTTCCACTCAAGTCACGATCTCATGGTTCATGGGTTCAAGCCTTGCCTTGGGCTCTGTGCTGACAGCTCGGACCCTGGAACCTGCTTCATATTCTGTGTCTTCTTCTCTCTCTGTCCCTCCCCTGCTCACACTCTGTCTCTCCCCCTCTGTCAAAAATAATAAAACATTAAAAATTAAAAAAAAAAAAAAAAAAAAGAATGCTATCTGACTTTTCATCAGAAACAATGGAGGCCAGAAGATAACAGACATCTTTAAAGTGCTGGCCAAGGGAGATGGGGGAGGGGTGTCAATCTTAAATTATATAGAGAGCTAAAATACACTCCCAAAATAAATGTGAAATAGATATTGTCAAGTATATGAAAGTTGAGTAAAACTACCAAGAAAACCACTACATGATATGCCAGGGGGAATTCTTCAGGCTAAATAGAAATGATATCAGATAGAGGCAATCAGTTAGGTGTCTGACTGTTGGTTTCTGCTCAGGTCATGATCTCATGATTCCTGAGTTCCAGCCCACATTGGGCTCTACTCTGACAGCACGGAACCTGCTTGGGATTGTCTTTTTCTCTCTGTGTCCTTCCTCTCACTCATGCTTTCTCTCTCTTGCTCTCTCTCAAAATAAATGAATAAACTTAAAAAAAAAAAAAGAAATAATATTAGATAGAAACTCAGATCTATAGGAAGTAATGAGGAGCACCAGAAATGTATATAAGCTAGTATATATAAAAGGCTATGATTTTTTTCCATTTTATTACATTAAAACATAAATGACTATGTTTTTATTTATTTGTAAAAAAATTTTTTTTGAATGTTTATTTATTTTTGAAGGAGAGAGAGACAGAGCATGAGCAGGGGAGGAGCAGAGAGAAAGGGAGTCGCAGAATCCAAAGCAGGCTCCAGGCTGTGAGCTGTCATCACAGAGCCCCACACAGGGCTCCAACTCACATACTGTGAGATCATGACCTGAGCTGAAGTCAGACGCTTAACCGACTGAGCCACCCAGGTGCCCCTAAGTGACTCTTTAAAATAAAAAAAATAAAAGCATTTGCATTTGGGGTTTATCTGTGTAATGTAAAATATAAAACAACAATAACATAAAGTACAAGAGTATAAACATTTTAAAGGCTTTAATTTCTGGTGTCTAACATTTGTTTTATTTAAATGCCTATTTATCATGCTTAAAGTTTGCCGTTTGTTATGTTAGTAGCCAACCAGAGGAATAAAAGAAATAGAGAACGTGGTCATTGACCTCAACTTACAAGGGGAAGCAAAATGCACAACAGAGACATGCCTTTGCAATAATTACAAAGTAACAAGTGGAAATTCACAAGAACAGACAAAATGTCTGTTTTCTTAGGGTTCATAATACAAAGGAGTGATACAATTCACTCTAGCCCATCTACAAACATTTTGTGAAATAGGAAGGTGGGGGAAACCAGGTTTCCCCTCAGGGTGGATGCTTGGACATGTATGTGTGAGCTGGAATTTCAACCCCAGGAGCCCTCAGTGGGCAACTTTGTGCAATGAAACTGCATAATTGAACATCCCCAGTGGTTCTGATCTGAGTAGATAGAGAGGTAGTTAGGAACAACTTCCAAGATCCTGAGCTATGTATTAAAGGAGTTTAGGAACATGGACTGTCCTCACATACAAAGGAAAGAAAAGAACTCCTGCCTTAATTTTCAGGAAGAATGTCAAGGGATCTCAAGCCTGGTATATTTTTGGAAGTTTCATATCCAGTTTGATTAAACTTTGCTTTGTCTTTCTATTTCAAACAATCTCATGGGAATGTTTCATATTTCATCTTTAAATTTCATCTTTTTAGGAGAAATTGTGGAGGCAGGTGTTCAAATAAAAGAGAAAATATAAAAGTTTGTATTTGTTAATTAGTATTCAATATTAAATAACCCAAAGAGTATTTTTCTAAGCAGTAACTCAAAGGAATGATCTTTAAAGGACTCTTTCCCCCTTCTCCCATTGAACACACTCATGTATGCATGCACACATATTCCATCTGTGCTAGTACAAATATTAATTTAAAATTTGGCAGCATGATTATCTTTTAATGAGATAAGTCATCAGTTGCCAAATTGGGAGTTAACAGTTCCTGCCGTTTAAAACTATCACTAGTTTTTTTGAAGGGTGCAGAATTTTTAATTTTTAAACTAAGGGGAAATATTGTTTGTATCTTAAAGAAAATAAATACAAATCTAAATTAATTTTTATAATTGTGCCCTCAAAAATAATGTTTGTTAATTATAAAATTATTCACCTGTACTGTATTGTTGTATTCTGGAAACAAAAAAAAAATTTTTAAGAAAACTTTAAAATTCACAGTCCTCTCACCTGGAAATAAGCAATGTTAACATTTTTGTTTTCCATCTGGTCTATCTTTTCTGCATCAATAGACACACGCAGACTATAGCATAAAAAGTTATTTTTAACTTTTGGATTATACTAATTTAAGTAAAAGTTTTGAGTCTTTTCTCTCATCTATTATTAAAGACCTTCCAAACACATTATTTTTGGTACCTGCCATAATTATTTATCTGCCATTGTGGTGGCCAGCCTCCAAGATGGCCCCCAATGATTGTCGCCTTTTGGTATTTATGACCCTGCACAGTACCCACGATGAATAGAGCTGACCTTAATAACAAATAAGATACTCCAGACATAGAGTGTGACTTCCAAAGATAGGGAATAAAAGACATTATAACTTCCATCTTGCTTGTTTGGGGATTATTCACTGCAGGAAAAGCCATGTAGTCCTGAGGACTCCAGCATTCCTATAGAGAGGTCCACAAGGTAAGGAATTGAGGTCCTCTGCCAATAATCAGCACTAATTGGCCAGGTATCTGAGTTTGTCACCACAGAAGTAGACCCTCCCATTCATTCAAGTTCTCTGATGACTGCAATCCTGACTGACACTTTCAGTGTAATCTCATGAGAGACTCTGAAACAGAACTACCAAACTAATCTGCTCCTGATTTCCTGACCCACAGAAATTGTGTGTTAATAAATATTTACTGTTTTAAATATCTAAACTTTGGAGTAACTTTCACATGGATTCATAATAATGATGATTTTGGTGCCAGAAATGGAGCACAGCCATAACTAAAAACCTAAAACATGGGAGTGGCTTCCCAACAGCATGAGGACGAGACTCTGAGGAGTGAAAGCATGAAATGCATTGTTAGTAGAAGCCTGGTGACCTTCAAGGATGCTACTGGTGACAGCTTGGAGGGAAATCTGGAAAATAATATTGGAAACTAGAAGATAAGAGATTCCTGTTTGATATGACAGGAAATGAAGTAACACTGTCACATACAAACAAATATCAAAAAAAAAAAAAAGAAAGAAAATATATCTAATGAACTAAGTGATCTAGCTAAGGAGATTTCCATGCAAAGTGTTGAAAGTGTGCTTGATTTCTTCTTGATGCTTTATAAACACCATCTGAGAGAGGAGATAAGCTGAAGGAAGGACTATCAAACAAAAAGGAATTAAGACTTTCTGCTTCTGAAATTTTCCAGATGACAGAAAATGCTAAAATTATAAAATGGCTTCCAGGCAAAGATCAGATCCAGAGCTCTTCAAGAAAACATTGTCTAAAGATGAAGCTGAGTCATCATAACTTATAAAATCCCGTTTTAATGATGAAGAAAAAGCTAAGGGAACATTCAGAGAACTTCATGACCTCTAAGAAACTTAAGGGTATTGGCCCTCAGCAACTTCAACAAAAGCCCAAGATAGAAAATGGCTTATCTTGAAGAGATGTAATGGTGTAGTTTTTGTCTAATGGAATGAATGCCCCCTACAACTCTTTTGCAAGTGACCTACAAAGTTGGGTTTTTTTTTTTTATTAATATCAACAGAAACACTACCAGATTGGACTGAGTGGATGGAAAACATACAAAATGAAAAGAGGCATTTAGACTCCCATACTTTGATACACAGAAAACGGCTGAGACAATCTCTCAGCTGCAAAACATTGGTTACCTTCAATGGAACAGGAAGGACCGATCAGAGTGTAGAGCCAAGAGCCATGGAGAATCACTCCCAGGAGAGAGCCCACCTGAGTCCAACATCTGCCTGACAGCGTCTTAGAATTGCTGTGAAGCAGTGGCCTCTGTTCTCCTTGTTTTGAACATGATTATCTACTGCAGTATCCTGTGCCTGTCCCACCAGTATGCCAGATACATGAGGGGGCAGGAAACTTGTCTCTTTAATTCATAACCTTGAGTTCAAGAGGAGCTTCACTTGAACTGTATTTGGAACTCTATACCGAAGGGACTGTATCTGAAGACTTTCATCTGCCCCTAGACCTGATTTAAAAAAAAATTTTTTTACACTTATTTATTTTTGCAACAGAGGGAGACAGAGCATGAGCAACGGAGGGGCAGGGAGTGGGGGGGACACAGAATCGAAAGCAGGCTCCAGGCTCTGAGGTCTCAACACACAGCCCTGCAAGGGACTTGAACTCACGGACCGCAAGATCATGACCTGAGCCCAAGTCAGATGCTTAACCAACTAGGCCACTCGGGCACCCACCTAGACCTGATTTTAGATGGTGAGATTCTGGCCTCGGAATAGATGCTGTAAGAGGATAAAACTTCGGGGGCCTTGTGAAAGGTTAAGTGCATTTTGCATGTGTGAAGGAGATGAATCACTGGGGTCGAGGCACAGACTGCAGTAACCAGCCTCCCTGATGACCCCCAATAGTTCTTACCTCCTGGTGTTCATGACCCCATTTAGGCCCCTCCCACAACACAACTGAGCTGTATGACTCATAGGATACTATGAAAATAACAGAGTGTGACTTCACAGAAGACATTGCAGTTTCCACTTTGCTTTCTCTTGGATCATTCACTATGGGAGAAACCGGCTACCATGTCATGAGAAGACACTCCAGTCCTATGGGGAGGTCCGTGTCGTGAGGACTCGAGACCTCCTGCCAAACACCAGCACTATCTTACCTGGAATGTGTGTGAGCTACCTTGGAAGCAGAACCCGCAGCCCCAATCAAGCAGCAGATGACCACAGCCCTGGCCGACTTCCTGACAGAAACCTCAAGATATATCCTGAGGCACGACTATCCAGTTAAGCTTCTCCTGGGTTCCCACAGAAATTGGGTGAGATGATGTTCATTGTTGGGGCACCTGGGTGGCTCAGTTGTTTAAGCATCTGACTCTTGATTTCAATTTGGGTCACGATCTTACAGTTGGTGAGATCAAGCCCCGCATCGGGCCATGCTGACAGCAAGGAGCCTGCTTGGGATTCTCCTCCCTCTCTCTTTCGGCCCCTCCTCTCCTCGGGCACTCATTCATGTGTGTGCTCTCTCTTTCTCTCTCTCTCTCTCAAAATAAATTTCAAAATTAATAAATGTTTATTGTTTTAAACCACTAAGTTTTGGGGTGCTTCGTTATGTATTAATAAATAACACAGCCTGATTTTTATATGGGTAGATATAACATAATGTATTTAACCATTCTCTGTGTTGAACATTTAGATTGCTTCTAATTTTTCATCATTACAAATAATACTACTATGAAATAACATTGATAAATAATACATTGTTATTGGGGTGCCTGAGTGACTCAGTCGATTAAGCGTCTGACTTTGGCTCAGGTCATGATCTCACAGCTCATGGGTTCAAGCCCCGCGTCTGGCTCTGTGCTGACAGCTCAGAGCCTGAAGCCTGCTTCGGATTCTGTGTCTCCTTCTCTCTCTGCCCCTCCCCTGCTCACTCTCTCTCTCTCTCTCAAAAATAAATAAACATTAAAAAAATAAAAAATAATAGTACATTGTTATTTATTAATCTCTTAGAATGCTTCTAACTGCTTAGAAGTGGCATCACTAGGTATGAACCATGTATGTTCCCAGCTGCATTATACAAAAGTATGTATTTTTTTTGTAGGCTCAGCTATGCTTTTAAGAATCAAAAGATAAGAAATACCCACTATCACTATTCTTATTTACTGGAGTAAACATACTTAGAAAAGAAAATGAAATTAAAAGTGTAAATGAGGGGCACCTGGGTGGCTCAAAGTCCCACTTTGGTTCAGGCCGTGATCTCACACTCCATGGGTTTGAGCCCCGCATCGGGCTCTGTGCTGACAGCTTGGATCCTGGAGCCTGCTTCAGCTTCTATGTCTCCCTCTCTTTCTGCCCCTCCCCTCCTCACACTCTGTCTCTCTCTCAAGAATAAATAAACATTATGGGGCGCCTGGGTGGCTCAGCCGGTTGAGCATCCGACTTCCACTCAGGTCATGATCTCACGCTCCATGAGTTTGAGCCCCGAGTCGGGCTCTGTGCTGACAGCTCAGAGCTTGGATGGATCCTGCTTCAGATTCTGTGTCTCCCTCTCCCCCTCTCTGCCCCTCTCCTGCTCATGCTCTATCTTTCACTGTCTCTCAAAAATAAATAATCATTAAAACAAATTTTTTTAGGTGTAAATGAGAAGAACAATTTAAATCTCCACTATGTTCATTTGATATAATGAATATTTCGAAAAACACAAGAGAAACTATTGAAAACCATTGTGAATGATAAGAGAATTCAGTAAGGTGACAAAAGTCCAAAGAACTGTCTGTACCCCCGGTTGCGTTCAAGAAGCTTTGAACAGAGGTCTGACCCAGTGTGTTTATAGGCAGTGGCAGGAGAAAAATAGAGCTGCTTCTTGATTATATCCTAGTGAGGTCATCTTTCAAGAAACAAATTACACGAACACATACAATAATTTTAGCTGTAGAGCGCCTAAATATTACATGTATAACTCTCAAATGTGTGCCCATGCACTTATAAACGCTGATTACTGTGAGGGATAGTTGTTGCTGATTTTCAAACTACAATTAGCAGGAGGGAAATAAGGGAGCGCGTGGTGACTGAAGCAGTTTGTCAGCCTGAACTTCCTCATTCTTTACCTCAATTCCTGTAGCTCCTCATACCCTTCAGATGATCTTCTCTGAGACTAACCAGGCAGGTCTTCACTGTTCCTATCTTGCCCCCTGAGTCCCTGCTGAGTCACTCTCCCATTCTTGGCAAGCCCTTACTTGTGAGAGTTCCTGCTAAGTTATCGGGTTCCTACCCCGGAGCGTATGTTCAAACCTAGAAGCCTAACTGGGTCTCTTCCTGAAGCCTTCACTTACAAGATTGCATGTTGGCAACTTTCAACTATCCGTGGTCACAGGTCTCAGGAACAGGGGGATCTTGATGCTGAACCACAAACGAGAGTCTGCCTATGAGACTGACCCTCCCTTAGCAGATCAACTGATAGACTTAATCAAGATGTGCTGCATTTGCTCATTCTGTGCACATTCTCTGAAGAAGACGTCAGTGATAAGGAAGACGGATACACATGGTGAAGGGAATAGAGAGAGGGAAAGTGTCCAACAAGTGAAACACAAATCTCCAGAGCAGCTTGAACTGTCTATGATCTCACCTGGCACTTTAGGGTCCACCTCCAGACTCCAAGCCCTTGCAGAAATGTTTTAGAAACACTTGACCTTCGTGCCATGTCCAAAAAATAATCCTAAGGCTAAAGTGTGTTAAAACGTAGAAAGGTATTGGGGTGTTCATTCCTGCAGTCTTCCTAGATGTCAGATTGCTGAGTGCACTGGCCACTAAGAGCCTCCGGGTCCCCACCCCAGGGTATGGGTGCAGACACTGTGAAGGAGGAGGAGTGTTTAAATGGCTTTTCAAGCACATGCAGAGAAGAATTTATTAATATAGGTAAAGGCCGCAAGTTGCCAGAAGGAAACATGCAGATGGTTGCAGTAATCTGCACACCTTCTCTGAAGGGAACTACAGAGACCAGACCCTCCAATATCAGCAGATAAAGGTGGGGCTTGTGAGAAACTCTCATTCTTAGCTCGGTGAAATCCACGCTAAAGCAAGAGCCACGTTTATGCATAATAAATTGCAACCTGGGCCTATAGAGAGCAGAGTTTTAAATAGTTAGAAAGAGAAAAAATATGAGAAAGTCATCCCCAGCATTCACCCTTCTAAGAGGCTATTAAAATATCACATCCTGGAATCTCCAGAGCATGAATTTTCCATCATGGCTTTACAGCACTTTACCATCTTTCCATCTCTCCCACGAGATATTAAGTAATTCACAAAACAGATTTACAATTATTTTTATTTCTTATGAATATATAGCATATCACATTTGGTGAGTCAGAGAGGAAATTTGACATAAAATAAAAATAGGATCTTGTGAACTAAAAAAAAAAAAAAGGTTGAAAAGCATGGCTCTGTAGATAACTCTGGCTTATTAAACAGATGTAGAGCAGAAAAACGCATCAATGTCCTTTTTGAAAGTCAGAGATGTTTTCATTCTTTGGGGTTTTAACAGTGATTCATGTTGAATTTCAAAAGCTCATGTCTCAGACCACGATTCAGTAAGATTCAGCCTCTTCTATGTGCTTGGCACTGGGCTAGGCACCAGTGATACAGAGAATAATAACACACATCTGCCCAGAGAAAGGACTGGAAGATGACATTTTTGCTATTTTGCTAGCAGAAAGAAACATTGCACCAAGTCAGTTCAGTAAACATTCTGGAGAGCTCATGTTAAGGTCTTGGGCAAAGCCCTGATAACCCCCCAATAATGCTGAGCAGCAAAGGGCTTTTTAAAGCCATATTACATTATTGACTTTGTAATTCATAATGTGCATCCAGACGCAGCAGATTTACTTCCCTAATTATGTTTCGCTTATGCTAATATTAAAATTAGCCTGTATTCCCTGACCACCTTCAGAGGAAGAAGGGGCTTTAGAAGCATGCTGGGCAGCAAGATAAAAAAGGAGTCAAGATACCTAAGCCAACAAGGCTTCTCTGTCCCACCCTCTATTTCTTCCTCTCCAGGACCTTTTTTCTTTCATTCTTTTTTTTTTTTTTCTTTTTCCTATAAATTATATGTGGCTCCTTAGGAATATGGAAAAGTTTTGTTGCGATCTTTAGAAAATCACGGAGGAGGAAAAAAAAACCACTTTTTAACTTATTGAGCCCCTCCCTACAAAGGGCTAGATATTTTACTGTTACATAAGTTATCTCTTTTAATCCTCCTGAAAGAGGACTTTCAACGACCTCCATATAGACCTCAAACTTTCTAATTGATTAAGATCTCCTTTCCAGCTTATCTCTGAACTCAGGCAAAAGACCCTTCAGGCAAAGCATCCCCTGATAGGAAAGGAAACTACCCCTCAAACAATAAGGACAGCCCTGAGTCAGCAAGCCCCTACCCGTGATTGACTGCAAGAAAGTGATTGACTTGACCCTCACTGCCCACCTATGCATACCCGCCAAAATTTGCCCCACTTTTTCCCTAACATAAACCCTGCAGAATTTTTGGCACTTTGGAGACAGTCTTTGAGACACTAGTCAGCTATCTTCCTGGTGTGGGCCTCACTGAACTAAATTCCTTTCTTGTTTCACCTCCACTCATTTCACTGCCTTTGGATTGGTCAGCAGCGAGCGGCTGAACCTGGTCTGTTTGGGACCCCCAAAGCCAGGCACTCTTATACCCTCACTCCCCAACTATACTCCCTGGAGCCCTGTGAAGTAAGCACTGTTATTATTGTTTTAAAGATGACGACACTGAAGCACAAATGTATTTGCATAACGAATAAAAGACTGAACCAGAACATGAACTGATCTATCAATGTTAAGACCTGTTTCTTTCAACCATCCAATAGACTCCAATCTTTAACATCCCAATTTACCAACAGCCCAAGAGAGGAATGTGCAAAGAACCACCAGTTTGCAGAAAAGGCTCTTAAGCATATTTTTCTAGGTGTTCATTTATACTCACAAGAGAAATGCAAATTAAAACTTCACTTATCAATGTATCAGAGCGGCAAAATATTCGACGTCACCCTGTGGCGGTGAGCTGTGGGGAAACAGGCTTGCTCGTGCACTGTGGGTGACAGTGCAGATGATGGGCACCGTTCCAAGGGCCCCTTGGCAATTCCCACCAAATGACTCTTCTTCCATTTTACCCTTCAGGTATACTTGCATTTGTGAAAAATAACGTATGCACAAGATTATTCACTGCAACTGGAATAGCAAAGGACTGAAACAGCCTGATTTTCACTAATAGGAGACTTATAAATTACAGTCATTCACACAAAGAATTCTATACAACCATTAAAAAAATGAGGATTCTTGTTGATGTAAGTTACTAAGTGAGAAGGAAGGTGCAGAACAAGTACCACGTGCTTCCATTTGTGTGAAGGGGGAAATATATGCAAGTCTTTGTATTTAACTAGACTATTAAGACATTATTAGCCATGGATGCCTCCAAGAGGGAGCTGGTGGCAGGGAAGAATGGCAGATTTGTGCCGTTCGAATTTTGAAACAAGTGTGTAACCTATTTTTTAAAGTAAAAATTACAAATTAAAAAGGATACAAATTAGTTGTCATCAAGAACACCATGTTTAACTCTGAATGATAGAAGCAAGGCACTGGTGCTAAACCAGTTTAAACCTGAAAGATGTGCAAGTTGATATAAAGTCACCAGCATTGAGCTTGCTCTCTGGCTGGTCACGTCTTGGGGACTACTTCCTTAACTGCTGTTAAGGCTATGAGTTGGATGCTTTACTTTCTTTCTTTCTTGAAATAATAATGTTATAACAAGGATGACAACAATTTATGGAAGGGCTGCTCTCTGTAAAACTCAGAGTTGACAGCTGTGGTTTTATCGTTTCATTTAATCTTCCTGATAACCCTATACAGCAGGACTATCAGCCCCATTTTCTTTTTTAATTTTTGTTTTTGAGAGAGAGAGAGAGAGAGAGAGAGAGCATGTGTGTGTACACACCAGTAGGGAAGGGTCTGGGAGAGAGGGAGGGAGAGAGAGATTCTGAAAGATTAATTTTTTTAAGTTTATTTATTTATTTTGAGAGAGACAGAGAGAGACTGCAAGCAGGGGAGGGGCAGAGAGAGAGACAAAGGATCGGAAGAGGGCTCTGCACTGATAACACAGAGCCCATTGTGGGATTTGAACTCAGAAACAAGATGGTACAAGATGGTGACCTGAGCTGAAGTCAGACACTTAATGGACTGAGCCACCCAGGTGCCCCAGAGACAGAGAGAATCTTAAGCAGGCTCTATGCCACAACCCTGGGATGATGACCTGAGCCGAAATCAAGCACCCCAGCACCATTTTAGAGGGGAGAAAATACAGACTTGGATAAATGAGCACTGTCTCTTTTAATTGATTTCTAGATAGTATGAAGCAACTGTTTCCCAATACATATGACTTTGAGAGGCAAAAGAATTTTCTTTGAAAGGCCTTTTAGGATCCACCATGCCACACAGAAATAAAGATTATGCCACCGAATTTGTTGCCCAGAAATTATTCGAAAGGCCTCTTCTCACATTCAAGTGCTACTCAGTAAAAATAGTCTGTGGATTATACAAGAGATTCTAATGTTTTAAAGCAGGAAAAATCCCATAAAACTCCAGCAGCCAGAGACTCTGTTCACAGTCCCAGTGATTCCCCAGCTGCCGTGTACTCTTTTAACACAAAAAGCAAGTGCTCCTCTTTTAACACAAAAAGCACCAGATTCTGCTCTCACCACACGATGATAAAAATCTCCCCGCATATCCCCTTCCCCATCCCTCACACTAGCCTCAAGCATCTCCTCGCAAGTTGTGGAGTTCAAGATAAAAGTCTGACATGTTAAAAGGTACTTCAGAAACTTTCCACCACAATATCCTTGATAGTTTGTTATTGAAGTAAAGACAACAGAATCAATCATTCAGCCTTGGGCTTGTCCCCCGTCACTGCAGAGGAGGCTTGAACTGAAGTTACCACGTTGGCGAGAAGCGCTTACAAATTGGTTCTCCAATTCCCTGTTGCCCTGGCTGCTACCTCAGTCAGCCTACGCTCTCCAGCCTCCTCACTCTTAGCCATGAATTGCATCACACCTCACTACAGGCTCCCAGGAGAAGGGCTGCTGTGTTCACATTCAAAGGCAAAGGAGACTGCAAAGAGACGTCCCATCAAGTTGCCATTAGGGCTCTCGGTGGGTTTCCAGTGTGCTATGAGGATTGCGTTCGAATTCAAACTTCTTGAGGATAAAAACTCCTAGCTGCTATTGGTGCCACTCTGAGGGCAGGAGGTGGGGTGTGGAGCACAGGACAGGGACGTCACAGAAAACATTTTATTTTCCCTTTGGGTTTGGTTTATTGTTTCCACGTGATTCAATCCAATGAGACATGGTATAAATCACCTATTTACAGCAAGGCATCATCTTAGCCCTCAAGGATACAGGCAAACACAAAACCAAGTCCCCGCCTCCAAGGAGTTTAATAGTCTACTGGATGATACAGAAATATACAAGTAATTACAAATAATTTTTCAGGTAAGTGATACGTGACACAGACAAAAATTAAACCAAATAAGGGAGTAGAAACTAACGAGGGGTACATTCTGGTTAGGGGGGGCCACGGGAGGTGTCTCTGAGGAGGGGCCACTTCCAAAGACACCTGAATGAAGCCTGTAGCTATCCTGAGAAGAGAGTCCAATGCGGAGGGAACAGCAAGTTCAAGGTCCCAAGACAGGAGTGGGTTTGGCAGAAATAGTGGAGGTCTACGTAGGAAGGATGAAGGAGGCAAAGGAAGAGTGGAAGGAAAGAAAAGGGGTCAGAAAAATAGCTAAGATTCCTGAAGGAGACTGTAGGTCATGATAAGGACTTTGGACATGGGGAAGCCATTGAAAGGTTTTGAGCAGGTGACATGATTTGATATATATGTTAAACTCACATCTTTGGAATCTCTATCTCAAAATAAAAAGTTTTTAAAAATTATATCTCTGGTTACTGGGTGGAGAGTAGACTATTGGGGATATAATAGGCCAACTCTAAGATGGCCCCCACTGATTCTCACCTTCTGGTGTTCCTGCCCCTCTATATTTCCCTTGAGTACAGGCCGCACTCACTGACTCACTTATAATGAATAGAATATGACAGAAGTAACAGGGTGTCACTTTTGAGATTAGAATACAACAAGATTATGGCTTCCATCTTGAACATTCTCTCTTACATTTCCTCTCTCGCTCTCTCTTAGGTCACTCACTCTTGGGGAAGCCAGCTGCCATATTGTGAGCCACCTTATGAAGAGGTCCACAGGCTATGACAAGGAATGAGGACCTGCAGTCCAAAGCCCGTGAGGAGCCGAAGCCTGTGACAGCCACATGACTGATCTTGGAAGTAGATCCTCATGCCCTAGCCAAATCTTCAGATGACTGCAGCCCTGATCAACAAGTGGACTATTACTTCGCAAGGATCTTTGAGCCAGAGGCACCCAACTAAACTGCTCTGGGTTTCCTGGGGCACCTGGGTGGTTCAGTCTGTTAAATGCCTGACTCGACTTTGGCTCAGGTCATGATCTCACAGTTTGTGAGTCTGACCCCCACGTCGGGCTCTGTGCTGACAGCTCAGAGCCTGGATCCTGCTTCAGATTCTGTATTTCCCTCTCTCTCTGCCCTTCCCCTGCTCGTGCTCTGTCTCTCTCTCTGTCAAAAATAAATAAACATTAAAAAAATTAAAAAAAAAAAGTAAGTGGGCCTGGGCAGGACAGACAACAGAAATAAGGAAAGGAACATGCTCTTTGTGACCTGGAGAAGGAAAGCAAAAGCCAAGTCCCTGATTTGCACTCAGTGGACAACAACCATCAAGCTTCCCAGTGGAACAGCATGTTTGCAGTGACAGATGGAAAGGACAGTTCTAGAAGGATTTTGACACTGACTCCTATGGGAAGTTATGGGTACAAGAAGTCTAAGGAAATGGCCTGACCTGAGCCTTATCTAGGACTGCATGGCAGGGGTTACAAGCTGATTTAAGGAGCCAGAAAAGTGAAGGTGACAGGATGTGGCATCAGCCTGAATTTGCAGAGCAAACGACAATGGTGACAAGTCAAGAACACCTTTGTTTGCTTAAAGTGATCAGAGAAACTCACATGAATAAATGTTAGTCCAAGTGGTTAGGATTAAAAATTACTAAAAAACTGGGGCTCCTCGGTGGCTCAGTCAGTTAAGCATCCAACTCGTGATTTTGGCTCAGGTCATGATCTCACCGTTAGTGAGATCGAGTCCTGCATCAGGCTCTGCGCTAACAGCACAGACCCTGCTTGGGATTCTCTCTCTCCCTCTCTCTCTCTGGCCCTCCCTCTGTGTTTGCTCTCTCTCTCTCTCTCACACACACAATAAATAAATAAACTTTTAAAAAATTACTAAAAAACCACACTCTTAAATGCTCGCCTATCCAGGACAGGTCACCAGGTAACTGCAAAAACAGGAACTCACCTGTGCTGTAGACACCCAGTTCTCAGAATCAAGCTGTTGCCTGACCTTGCAAGCACTGGCCCTGGAGGCAATTTAACCTGATGGTTCAGACCATGCGTCTTGATGCCGGGAGGGTTGGGGTAGGCAGCCTAGCTCCTCTGTTGCTAACTGTGTAATCTACAAACTTATTTAAATTCCTCGGACTTCAGTTTTCTTGACTGCAAAATTAGGATAATAAGGGTAATTACTCTTAGTACCTTTAGTATAACAGTGGGTGGTTAGAAGGACCTTGATAAGATAGCATGTGTGTTTTCCTTAGCACAGTGCCTGGAATATAGTAAGTTCTCAGTAAACGAGCCTTGAGCTGCCACATGTGAACTGTCACCCGTCATTGCTATTCTGACTCCTGGAGAAACTCACACAGTAACTGAAGGAGGAGGCAGTGCCCTCCTTCTGCACTGCTGTGTCAGAAATTTAAAACAGCAGGGTACACACATCCCTATATGGCTATGCTTCTAGGAAAGGCTGTGATCAAAAGCCCACTTTACCCCATCAGTGGACACACCTGCTGATTCCCTCTCCCCTCTTCTCACTCTTGATCTGGGAGCTTTTAAAATGCCTTAAAGAAAAGTCCAACTGCTAGATGAAGGAGGCCCAAATGGGGACATGGCAGATTCATTGGGAAAACAATACTCTACAGAGTCACTCTTTCCAAGACACTTCATGCACACTGGGTCACCACATCTGCTCCCCTGGCATTCACTTCTACTTTGTGACTCACTGATATACAATAGACATCCCACAGAATGAGCAGGTCAAAATGTTGGTGGATCACCAGAAGACAAAGTGCCCATCAAGGCACCCCCAAGGTATAGGCTAAGCTCAGAACCTGTCATGCCATAAATACAAGACACTCCTGCCTGGAAGGCACACCCCCATGCCCCCGCATGTGGAGCCTTGTCAGTAAGAGCTAATGTATGACATTGAAAGGCATATTCAGCAGCTGAGAGGTTCAGATGCAAAAAATATCAAAACATAAAGCCACCAACACTCTGCTGGAAAGAGTGGTCACCTTTATGAATGATAATATCACCAGCCAAGACCACCATGAAAACATAGAACAATGTTACTGACAAGCCAAGCAAATATATTCATGGATATACAAAACTACATTATACATTATAATCAAAAACTCAATACTAATGTATATAACAGGAAAGAACAACTGGAAAGAACAAAATGTTTGTTTTATGTATACATCTAATCTCGAATATATCCACCTGAATCCAACCAGATGTCATCAGCTTGACTTCCTGTGCTAAAATGAAAAGACTTCAAAAATCCAAACATACTTGTAAATCTAATTGCTTCTCTTTTAGGCCTATAATTAAGCTATAACCTCCTAACACCCAGAAACGATTTAGATTTGGAAATAGAAGAATCGAAAGTTACACAATTTGCTAATTTTCTTAATATTCTTCCCTACTGTGGATCTTTGCCAGCATTCTGTCATCTCTAATCTGGTGTCAGTTTGCCAGTTAAACCAAACAAGAGCTAATGTTTGTGGCAGGGGAAAGTAATCAGCACATCCATTCATTAGCATCCTGCTCACACATTCATTGTCAATTATAAATATTTGCTTGGGATAACCTCTGCCACCATCATTGGAGCCATTACCACCTGTAACTAAGTGATATATTTGAAGAGTCGAGCTTCTGGCATTTTGCAGCTGGGACTCAAGAATAATCAAAATATTCATAAACTAACACTTGGGTCCCAGGAGAGTGTCTTGCTCAAGATGACAAATGATTATCCTAGGCAATGCAACTACAAGTCAAACTCTGATTCATGAGTTTCACAATTATGTTTCTAGGCTATATCCATTAGCTTTTGTTGAAAGCTTTTTCACTTGCTATTTGCGGACATTTTTAGGGGACATTCAAGTACAGTTGGAACCATACATTGGCAGATGCTGCAGGATTCCTGGGGGAACTCTGGATCCTACTAAATGCGATGGAAGCTGTTAGTGCCCCGCCCAGATTCCTTTTAAAGGCAGGTGCACCTGTCCCTCAGCTGCTGTAAGTGGTGACTACTAACAACTTGCAGCTGCTCCCTTCTCTAGAGAACTGCCCTCCACCCAGCTGGAACCATCTTGACCTGGAAGCTATGCTCTCCCCTCCCTTCCCTCCCCAGACCTCCGCCAATGACTTACTGACATGAAGCACAAATGGCAAGTCACTTCTGTCAAGGGAGAGATGGCCATCTCTGTGATGTGGTTCATGCTCCAGAGCTTCCCCAGGGGGCCAGGCTGAAGCTAGTCTCCTGAGGAGACCACCTCCTTGCTTAGTTTTCCTCCTTTAACTTGTCCTGGTTCTCTCACTCATCTTCTCCTGAGAGGACTCCAGAAAAAAAATCACTTGAAAAAAACCTCCATCTCAGAGGCTGCTTTTAGGAAGTGCAACCTAAGACACTAAGAACTTCTCTTTGCCCAGAATGGGACTGTGCTCCTGCCAAAGCACATCATGAGCCCTAAGCCCTACCACTTGAACTCATTGCTATTTCCTGAATACTTGAAACAGGTGAGTCTTTTCACTTGCAGTAATCTAGAGAGAGATACTCAGTCCAGACTGCATCCCATCCATCCCTAGCACCTGGCACAGTTCTCGTGGAATTCCTCATCTCAACTCTGACCAACAAAATCCTCCTCAACCTTTTCTAGAAATCATTAGAAAAAGAGCCACAACCCAATAGAAAACTAGGCATAGAGTATTAATAAAAACCACCCAATAAAATGGAGATAGAGACATGAAACTTAACAGATGCTTGTCCTCACTCATAATAAGTGAAATATGAGTTAAAACTACAATGAGATACTATTTTTAAACCATTACACTGGGAAACGTTCAAAATAAAAGTTTTCGTTCTGTCCATATATCCAGTCCAGTGATAGTGGGTTCTTTGTATGCTGTTACAAATGAAGTGTTAGTCCAAGAAATAGCTCTGCAGAGTTCCCCTGTTGGGAAATGAAACTGATAAAGCTCTACAAAACCCTGTAGGGCTGTGGGTGAAAGGAGACTGCAAACCTTAATTATTAACCTGAGCATCTACCTCGTCAGAAACATTACATGTTATATCATGTTCCTTCTCCAGGTCTTAAAGAACCTGCTGTTTTCCTTTTCCTTCAATTTCCCACTTTCGCCTGAAGTCTTTCTCTCTTTAATGCCACAAAATGGACCATGCCCTTCAGATGGTCATATTTTTTTCTACCTGTCTTACTGCAAAGTGGAATTAAACGGACTATGTATTTTCCTCTCTCACACTGTGCCTGCTAGTTAGACACATACATGTCTGTTTTCTCACAGATCCAAGTGGCTTATTGCATTTCTCCCCCAGATATTCACTTCCTGTCTCTTAGAAGGATCACACCTTTTCATTCCGATCATGTCAAGCTTGGTTTTGTAACTTGCATTGGTCAGTGACATACAAGCACAAGTGACATAGGCTACTTCCACTCAGAAACCTCAAGACCCATCATACCCAAGATAGGACAGCACATCCATTCATTCACATACTGCTCACACATCACGATCTAATTCCTTCCTCTCATTTTTTCCTCTGCTGCAAGATCATCCCCAGATCAGTACATCCTAAAAATGGCTTGTTCCTTCAGCCTGGGTCCTGGAATAAAAATGACACAGAACAGAGAGACAAGGAACATAAAACATGAGTGAAAAATAAACTGTTGTGGTCTTAAGCCCCTGAGATTTGGGAGTCATTTGTTACTGCTCTATACAACCTAGCCCAGCTGCCTGCTAAGTCTATAAACTCCAAAGCATCTTATTTCCCTCTATGTCCCAAACAGCACCCAGCATAATCTTTTGATTAGTATTTTTGTGTAGTACACATTCAATAAAAATTGGCTGAAAAGAATTGTTCTCTTTCGTCTCTCTTTCCTTTCTGAACAATTTAGTCCAGAAGCCATTATGAGGGGCCATGGAAGGTAGGTGTTTGGTTGAAATGCGAACAGACGCAGTGCCCCAGAGCAGGGTGCCAGAGACTGAACAGGGTGAGAAGATCAAATAAGAAAATATACTATGGATAATGGGAGTCAAATTTCCCCTTACCGGAGAAGGGAGTTACAAATAGGGAAAGGGAGAAAATTATAATGAACCCTATATTGTTGGATTAGAATGGAAAATATTAATGTGAACACATGGTTTTTAATATATGTAAATAGATCAACAAATACAATTGCAAGTGCGTGTGTGTGTGTATACAAATTTCTTAACTCTGTCCCTGGAAAGGGATAGCAACTCCCTAATAGAAATGACCACACCCAACACCCAGGTCTTCCTTCTCAGTACCATTCCCCACTGAAGAAATCAGAGATCCTTGGGAAAACAGCTGATGCCAGAGCTCAGACGGAAAAAGTAAATGATGAGCCTGGAACATGTTGTTCAGTCATAACTAAGGAAGGGCTCCAAAAAAAAAAAAAAAAAAAAGTCACCTGTCAAAAGGAAGCCAGTTTGAGGAGGTTCCCACTGGCTAAATCTGAGACAATTAGAGTACTAAAATAGAGGAATGAATTAAAACCAATGAAACAACAGAGAAATCCATTATACAAATACATAAATATTTAGATAGATAAATGGAGAAATTGAAGGTTCGATGAGGAACAGAACATTTACATAATCTTAAAGTACATCCCCTCAAAATATTCACTAATTACTAAGGAAAACACACTAAATTTACACTGGAGAAGTCCAGCAAACACCTTCAGGATCAAGTGATCTAAGCTAACATCACCAGTAATGAAACAAAGCAAAATGTGTCTGCTGACAGACCACCATGAGCCACAGGACCACTTCCATGATATCCCTGCCAAAGAAACGTAATCCAGATCTACTCATGGGGAGGCATCAGACAAACCAAACTGAAGGATATTCTATAAAATGACCCATCTGTCACGCTTGAAGTTCCAAACAAAATCACTATTAAAGTGGCTTCATCTTCAAAAAGAAGGTTAACAATAAAATACTTCATATTCATGAAGAGGTAGATTTCCTTGTTAATTAAGGATTATACTCTCTTTTCATCCGCAGTTCTAAGTGGTTTTATACAGCTTTATTACATTTATTTCCCAAGGGTAGCATGCCATAGGGGTATCACTTGATCTAATAATTCAACTATAGAAGGAGGTAATAGGGTTCTCCAGAAAAACAAAAGCAACAGGATGTGGAGATGGAGATGAGAGAGAGAGAGGGAGTTAGAGAGAAAGAGATTTATTTTAAGGAATTGACTCACATGATTTGGAGGCTTGGCAAGTCCAAAATCTTCAGAGTAAGCCTGTAGTCTTGAAACTCTGGAAGAAATTGCAATTTGAGTCCAAAGGCAGTCGCTGGCAGAATTCTTTCTTGCTTGGGGAGGTTGGTCTTTTTCTATTAAAACCTTCATCTGATCAGATGAGGCCCACCCACACTATAGAGTTAATCTGCTTAATTTAAACTCTACTGACTTAAATGTTAATCTCACTAAAAGATACCTTCACAGAAACATCTAGAAAAATGTTTTATCAAATATCTGAGTCCCAATGCCTAGCCAAATTGACACATTAACTATCACCCAGGGAAAAAAGAACCACTGTTATTGTTCTGGACATATGTGTAGAATAAGACAGCATCACTTTGGATTCAAGGTCATTCACTTTGGTCTCATGTCATTCAGTGATACATATACTTTTTTTTTTTCATGCTGTATTATCTATAATTAAGTATAAAGACTTCCAATTATGTCACCTAGAGACTGTTTTACCCACTGCTCTGTGTAGCCACCAGTCTCTTGTCTCTCTTTTCAGCAATGGTGAGGCAGATACCCTTTCCATGGGGAAGAGAAATCCATGTTTTTTTCCCCTTTACCAATAACAAAAATGTTGGAGAGCCAGGTGGCAAAGCTGTTGCCATTGGCATCTTTCACATGAACTACATCAACAAATGTAGTCTCTCTCTGTTGGTGATCACACCAATTCTTCCCAGGTCAGCACCTCTGGTCACCATATACAGATTACCAGTGTCAAACTTGATGAAATCTGTAATTTCTTCAGTCTCCAAATCAATCTGAATGGTGTCATTCTCCTTGATGAGGGGGTCAGTTTAAAGGATGGTGAGAGCATCATGGGTCACTGGATGAGGGATTCCTTTTGTCCCCACAAAGATCTTTCTCACTTTGCAAAACTTACACTTGGCCTCCTGAGGTGTAATCCAACAAACAGCAAAGTGACCCTTGGTGTCACAGATCATATGAAAACTCTCACCAGTCTTGTCAATGCTGATGACATCCATAAAACCAGCAGGATAGGTTATATCAGTTTGGACTTGCCATCAATCTTAATAAAACACTGTATGCAGATCTTCTTTACTTCATCTCCTGTTAGCACATACTTAAGTTTGTTCCTTAGGAAAATGATAAGAGGGAGATATTCTCTCATCTTAATGGAGACCAGTAGATGGATGAGGCACAAATACACCAGTCAGTTTATCCAACGCCTAATGCTTTGGAGGTGCTATGCGCTTCAGATGCTGCTTGGGACCATGAGCCACAACTGTACTAGGCATGAAAAGTATATGCAGTGATGTATATACTTTTATCTCATGGTGGTTGTTTTTTTTTTTTAAACTCGTTTTCATTTTTAGGAGGAAAAACAGCCTTGAGCATCATCAAAGTTTGGGCTCTTTTTGCCACAGTGACTAATGCATTTTGTAATTACCTCATTAGCATAAAGGTGTGTAGGAAAGGTTTTTTCCTAGGCATTCATGGAGGAAGAAAATGTAGGCCCATCTTCTTTTACAGACCTGAATCAAGAAAGGCTACTCTCAGGACCAGCTCTTAAGGGAGCTAACGAAGAGAACTAAGATGTGAAGACATCTTTGCCTAAAGGTTTTCAGCTGATTTTACCTCGAACAGTCTAGTCCATTCACAATAGAAAAGAAAGATCAGAGTTCAGCCGTGGCAGAAATAACCACAAGCTACTCGTTCCATGTCAGAACATGATGCTGTTTCTTCTTCCAGGGACAGAAATGACACTCATATCTTGGATCCAACTTCTAATCATGAAGCCGTGAGCAGGAAAATGAAAGCCAGTCTTTCATGGGGCTCATAGATGTCTTTGCCCTCATGGCTTTCCAGTTCTCTGGTTTCTCAGGAATATCAGCTGGGAAAGGATATGAATCTCCAGCAAAACAATCAGGAAAATAGTGAACTGAGCCATTTGATAATCATAATGATGATTAATTAAATATCTGTTTTGTACTAGATGTTTTGTACTAGATGCCATTCTGAGTACCAGGAAGACAAGATGACAAAACATGGCCCTTGCTCCTCAGTCTAGTGAGAGCAATGAGTGAGAGAACTACATGGAAAGAGTTAACAAACGCAAAGGGATATATGACTGTCTGAGGGTCTAGAAGGGTTTCACAGAGGAGGTGGCCTTTGACCTTCACCTTGGAAGATGCTTTAAAGCCCAGCAAGAGGAGTAACAGGAAACAGGATTTTAAGCATGTCTGGGTGGCTCAGTTGGTTAAGCACCTGACTTTGGCTTAGGTCGTGATCTCACAGTTTATGAGTTCAAGTCCCACACTGGGCTCTCTGTTATCAGTGCAGAGCCTGCTTTGGATCCTCTGTCCCTCTTTCTCTTTCTTTCTCAAAAATAAATAAACATTAAAAAAAAAAAAAAAAAGAGGAAAGAGAGGATTCCAGAAACTTGGAATTTATTTTTTATTTACTCATTTTATTATTGATTATTGAAATACTGAATATTCACTTAGAAAATATGCAATGTGTCAAAAAATTTTAAAGAAGCCAAAAACAATGACTCAAAAAAATGACCTATAACTCTGATATCTAGAGGCAATACTATAGCAGTAATTACTTTGCCATAATTCCTTATTTTCTTTTTCTATGCATTTTAATATAAAATTGTGTTTACACTATATTTATAACTTTGTATATGGTTCATTCTTTTTTAAAAAATGTTTATTTACTTTTGAGAGAGAGAGAGAGAGAGAAACAGACCATGCGTGGAAGAGGGGCAGAGAGAGAGGGAGACACAGAATCTGAAGTAGGCTCCAGGTTCCATGCTGTCAGCACAGAGCTCAATGTGGGCTCTAACTCACAAACCATGAGATCATACCTGAACTGAAGTCAGACGCTTAACCGCCTAACTGACTGAACCACCCAGGCACCCCTGTTCATTCTTAAAAACATATACTATCACTAAAAAACTTGTTATACCAATATTTGATAGCTTCTTAAAATCTCACTGGATTTACCATAATTGTGTAAGCATTAATCTATTATGGATTTTTGTGCTCCAAATTTTCATTTATATAAAGCATGTTATTGTGTGTCAATTTTTTCACATTTTAGAAGTGGAAATCCTGGATTAAAGTATATGAACATTAAAGGATACAAAAATACTGATTTGAAGGGGCACATGTACCACAATGCTTATAGCAGCACTATCAACAATAGCCAAATTATGGAAAGAACCCACATGTCCTTGACTGATGAAGGATAAAGAAGATGTGGTATATATATACTATGGAATATCACTTGGCAATCAGAAAGAATGAAATCTTGCCATTTGCCACAATGTGCATGGAACTAGAGTGTATTATGCTAGGTGAAATAAGTCAGAGAAAGACAAATATCATATGATGTCACTCACATGTGGAATTTAAGAAACAAAAAATAAGTATAGCAAATATAAATAAAACACACAGATATTTAAAAATCACTCAGACCTCAATAGATAAATGGCATGAACCACCAGTTCACAAAAGAGCATAATAAAACGTTTAACTTTACTAGAAATAAAAGAAATACAATTTTTCCTATTAAATTATCAAATATTTTTAAAATGATACTATTCTAGTAAGCTATACATTTGAGATTAGGCACTTTACTGAATGTATGCTGAAATCCATTTAAAGAAACAAAACAGATGGGGGCGCCTGGGTGGCTCTGTCAGTTGAGTGACCGACTCTTGGTTTTGGCTCAGGTCATGATCTCACATTTCATGGGTTTGAGCCCCAAACTGGGTTGGGGCTGACAGTGGGGAGCTGACAGTGGGGATCCTGCTTGGGATTCTTTCTCCCTCTCTCTCTGCCCCTCCCCTTCTCATGCATGCAGGCACTCTCTCTCCCTAAAAATAAGTAAATAAACATTTTTTAAAGTATATGAACATTATTAATGCTCTTAACAACTAGCCATATCTTCTAGAAAGGTTGCAATAATTTAAATTATCACTAGCATGGTATAAAAGTGTCTTTATAACAAAATGCCTATCAACATTGCATAGAATTTTGATGGATTTCAGCATACATTCAGTACAGTGCTCTAATCTCAAAGGTATAGCTTACTAGAATAGTATCATCTTTTAAATATTTGATAATTTATGCACCAGCATTCTTCTCGAAACTAGAACAAGCAATCCTAAAATTCATATGGAACCACAAAAGGCCCCGAATAGCCAAAGTAATTTTGAAGAAGAAGACCAAAGCAGGAGGCATCACAATCCCAGACTTTAGCCTCTACTCCAAAGCTGTCATCATCAAGACAGCATGGTATTGGCATAAAAACAGACACATAGACCAATGGAATAGAATAGAAACCCCAGAACTAGACCCACAAACGTATGGCCAACTCATCTTTGACAAAGCAGGAAAGAACATCCAATGGAAAAAAGACAGTCTCTTTAACAAATGGTGCTGGGAGAACTGGACAGCAACATGCAGAAGGTTGAAACTAGACCACTTTCTCACACCATTCACAAAAATAAACTCAAAATGGATAAAGGACCTGAATGTGAGACAGGAAACCATCAAAACCTTAGAGGAGAAAGCAGGAAAAGACCTCTCTGACCTCAGACGTAGCAATCTCTTACTCGGCACATCCCCAAAGGCAAGGGAATTAAAAGCAAAAGTGAATTACTGGGACCTTATGAAGATAAAAAGCTTCTGCACAGCAAAGGAAACAACCAACAAAACTAAAAGGCAACCAACGGAATGGGAAAAGATATTTGCAAATGACACATCGGACAAAGGGCTAGTATCCAAAATCTATAAAGAGCTCATCAAACTCCACACCCGAAAAACAAATAACCCAGTGAAGAAATGGGCAGAAAACATGAATAGACACTTCTCTAAAGAAGACATCCGGATGGCCACCAGGCACATGAAAAGATGTTCAACGTCGCTCCTTATCAGGGAAATACAAATCAAAACCACACTCAGATACCACCTCACGCCAGTCAGAGTGGCCAAAATGAAGAAATCAGGAGACTATAGATGCTGGAGAGGATGTGGAGAAACAGGAACCCTCTTGCACTGTTGGTGGGAATGCAAATTGGTGCAGCCGCTCTGGAAAGCAGTGTGGAGGTTCCTCAGAAAATTAAAAATAGACCTACCCTATGACCCAGCAATAGCACTGCTAGGAATTTATCCAAGGGATACAGGAGTACTGATGCATAGGGGCACCTGTACCCCAATGTTTATAGCGGCACTCTCAACAATAGCCAAATTATGGAAAGAGCCTAAATGTCCATCAACTGATGAATGGATAAAGAAATTGTGGTTTATATACACAATGGAATACTACGTGGCAATGAGAAAAAATGAAATATGGCCTTTTGTAGCAACATGGATGGAACTGGAGAGTGTGATGCTAAGTGAAATAAGCCATACAGAGAAAGACAGATACCATATGGTTTCACTCTTATGTGGATCCTGAGAAACATAACAGAAACCCATGGGGGAGGGGAAGGAAAAAAAAAAAAAAGAGGTTAGAGTGGGAGAGAGCCAAAGCATTAGAGACTGTTAAAAACCGAGAACAAACTGAGGGTTGATGGGGGGTGGGAGGGAGGGCAGGGTGGGTGATGGGTATTGAGGAGGGCACCTTTTGGGATGAGCACTGGGTGTTGTATGGAAACCAATTTGACAGTAAATTTCATATATTAAAAAATAAAATAAAATAAAAAAAAAATAATAATAAATAAATAAATAAATAAATATTTGATAATTTAATAAGAAAAATTGTATTGCTTTTATTTCTAGTAAAGTTAAATGTTTTGTTATGCTTATTAGACTCTTTTGTGAACTGGTGGCCCATGCCATTTATCTATTGAGGTCTGAGTGATTTTTAAAAAACTGTATATTCTATTTATATTTGCTGTAGATATTTTTCTCAGCTGGCTGTTTTTGTTTTTTTTTTTTTCCATTTTCTCTGTTACAATTTTTGACAACCAAAGCTTTTATTGTTTCTATTGTTTGTGTGGTCAACTTTTTCAATCTTTTCCTTTGTGGTTTCTTTAAAGTAGAATTCAAAATATTTTTGAATTTCTTTGAGACTTCTTCTTTAACTCATGGATTAATTATGCGAGTGTTTTTTGATATCCAAATATTTGGGGGATTATCCAGCTATCTTTATGTTATTGATTTCTAGTTTAATTTAATTGTTATCCGGGCATATTCTTTGTATGATTTCTGTGATTCTAAATTTACGAAGGTGTGTTTTATGACCAAAAATATGGTTCATATTGGTGAACGATCCCTGTAAGCTTGAGAAGAATGCGCATTCTGTTGGTGTTGGATGGAGTATTCCGTACATGTCAATTAGATCTGGTTGATTGATAGCCCTGCTTAGGTTATCTGTATCCTTACTGATCCACTGCCTGCTTGATACATGAGTTACTAGCAGAGGGGCATTGAAGTGTCCAGCTCTAATCGTGGATTTGTCTATTGCTCTTCTCAGTTCTATCAGTTTTTGACTCCTGTGTTTTGATGCTCATTGTTAGGTATATGTATGTTTAGGGTTGTACTGTCTTCTTGGAGAATTAAACCCTTTATCATGTATATAATATCATGTATATAAGGCCCCATTTTATTCCTGATAACCTTCCCTGGTCATAAGTTGGCTTTGCCTGAAATTAATAGAGATACTCCAGTTTTCTTTGATTAATGTTAGCATGGTATGTCTTTCTTCATCCTTCACTTATAATCTATCTGTGTGTTTACACATAAAATAGGTTTCTTATAGTTAGGTCTTATTTTTTTAAGCCACATTGACCATCTCTGTCTTTAATTGGTGAATTAAATTGGTGAATTAATATTCAGACTTCCAAAGTAAAAGCGTAGTAGGGTTCCTGGAGATAAAGACCACCAAAATGTGGGGGCTTCCCCCCCAAACTGTGGTCCCCAGGATTTTCTCACTCATATTAGTCCACAATTCAGCCTCTGGAAACTCATTCAAAATTACCATTTAACTGTATAATTTTTTTTTAAGTTTATTTTTGACAGAGAGAGACAGAGCACAAGTAGGGGGAGGGGCTGAGAGAGAGGGAGGTACAGAATTCGAAGAGGCTCCAGGGCTCTGAGCTGTCAGCACAGAGCCCAACGTGGGGTTCAAACTCACAAACCATGAGATCATGACCTGAGTTGAAGTTAGACGCTTAACCGACTGAGCCACCCAGGTACCCTAAATATACAACTCATAATTGACCAATGTCAATGGAAATTTAGACAAGGAGATAATGACTCAACACCAGAAAGATCATTTGTTTTCAGATACAGAACTGTGGTATAAGCATTGTGTCTAACAAGTCTCTATGAAGCATCCCTATAAAATAGATTTGTTTCTATGGACACTAAGAAACACTTTGCCTCCACTTTACACTTACAGAAGGCCTCACAGAGCCAAGTCCTGGGAGCAGAGAGCCAAGCAGAAGGGATTTGCAAAGCAGAGTGGCCTTTCCTGCAGCTGCTTGAGCTATGCATCTGGGGAGAGCAGCTAGCTCTAAGAGCTTCTCAAAAAACAGCAAACTAAGCATGAATTTTATTTCTTATACCAAAGCACCCTCCCTTTTTCCTGCTTGTGGCTTTGTCTGTATCTATTTCAAGCTACTCAGTTTACAGATCTAGCCAATGTCACACCATGTCATTATGCCATAAAAGAATTTCACAGTTCCTGTGTATACCTCCTACCTTCTGACTGCAGCAAGTGAAGAAAGATTCCAGTCCAGTTTAGAGAGCGCAGTAAGAATCAGGACAGCTCTGAGTGAAGTTGACTGAACAGCCTCTCACCACTCACCAATAGGACAACTAAGTGCATTGTGCTAATTATATTACTGCAAGATTCAAGCCACAACAAAACAACAGTAATCCAGACAGTGAGGTACTGGCTTAAGGAAAGACATATAGATCAATGGAATAGAACTAAGAATCCACAAATAAACCCTTATGTTTCCATAAGGATGTCAAGACAATTCAGTGGGGAAAGAATAGTCTTTTCAACAAATAATGCTGGGACAACTGGATGTTCAGATGCAAAAGAATAAAGTTGGGCCATTATTTCACAAAATACAAAATAAAAAATTAACACAAAATTAACACAACATTAAAGACTTAAATGTAAAAGCTAAAGCTGTAAAACTGTTAGAAGAAAACCCAGGCATAAATCTTCATCACCTTGGATTAGGCAGTCATTTCTTAGATACAACACCAAAAGCACAAGTGACAAAAGAATAATAGACTTTATCAAAAATTGAAACTTGTAGGGGCGCCTAAGGGCTCAGTCGGTTAAGTGTCTGACTTAGGCTCAGGTCAATATCTCACAGTTTGTGAGTTTGAGCCCCACCCCCACCTTGGGCCCTGGGCTAACAGCTCAGAGCCTGGAGCCTGTTTCAGATTCTGTGTCTCCCTCTCTCTCTGCCCCTCCCCCACTTGTGCTCTGTCTCTCCCTCTCTCTCAAAAATAAATAAACATTAGAAAAAAATCAAAACTTGTATGTTTCAAAGGATACAATCAAGAAAATAAAAAGAGGGGAGCCAGGGTGACCCAGTTGTTAAGCTTTTGACTTTGGTTGACGTCATGATCTCATGGTCCGTGACTTCGAGACCCACATCTGGCTCTGTGCTAACAGCTCAGAGCCTGGAGCCTGCTTTGGATTCTGTGTTTCCCTCTCTGCCCCTCCCCCACGTGCTCGCGCGCGCGCGCTCTCTCTCTCTCTCTCTCTTAAACAAATAAGCATTAAAAATAAATAAAGAAAAATAAAGAACAATAAAACACAAGGAGTGGAAAAAGATATATATTTATAAATCATATATATATAATTAAGGAATTGCATAATGAATGCATAAAGAAGTCTTATAATTCAGCAACAAAATAAAAATAATCCCTGAGGGCCACCTGGGTGGCTCAGTCAGTTAAGTGTCTGATTCTTGATTTTGGCTCAGGTCATGATCTCCCGGTTCGTGAATTCAAGCTCCATGACTGGCTCTGTGCTGACAATGCAGCCTGTTAGGGATTTTCTCCCTCTCTCTCTGTCCCTCCAGCACTCCCTTCTCAAAAATAAATAAACTTAAAGAAAAACATTCTTGAACCCAAATCTTGGTTTTTAATACCATTCTTCGGTGGCATCAATAAAACGAACAGGACTCCTTGGAGAAATGGTTGCTTCTACAACTGCAAGAAATACGGTACACAAAATGGCCCTGGAGCATATTATAGTGCCAGAAAGTAAGCAAGTGCTCACACACACACACACACACACACAATGATGGGGATATGTCAAAGGGACCCAGGAACCAACTAAAAAGGCTCTCAATGGCTTAAGTTGGAACAGTTGAACAATACGAGAGATAAAGTAGTATTGCATTATAAACCAAAATATAAAGTAAATATCTATGAGTTCATATAACTATAAATAGATGATAGCTAGATACCTAGATAGATAGATGATAAGAAGAGACAAATCTCATGCACAGAGGAATACCAAATAATTTATGTAGATATTCTTCCCTCAAGAGGTGATGCATATCTCCCTACTCCTTAGATGTGGGTTGTGCATAGTGACTTCCTTGCAAAGAGTATAGTATGGAAACGGAGAGGAAAGAAGCTGTACAAACACTATCTCAGGCAGGTCTAACGTTAATTAGCATCAACAATGATAAGCCATGTCATAGAATATGATGAAAATAGCACTTCACCTCTGTGAACTTACTCTGCAAAACACATTATCCCAGTCTAATCATGAGAAAAACATCAGAAAATCCCAATAAAAGAACATCCCCTGAAACACTTGACCAGTATTTCTCCACAGTGTTGAGGTCATCAAAACCAAGGAACATCTCAGAAACTGCCACAGACAAGAGGAGTCTGAGACATGACAACTAAATACAGTGTGGCGTCCTGGATGGGATCCTGGAATAGAAAAAGGACATTAGGTAAAAGCTAAGGAAATCTGAAGAAAATACAGATTTAGTCAATAATAATGCATCAGTATTGGTTCCCTGATTGTAACAAATGTATCATAAGATGTTAATAAAAGGGAAAACTAGGTAGAGGGTATACAGGACTCTCTGTACAATCTTCACAATTTTTCTGTAAATCTAAAACTGTCCTTTAAAAGTTTATTTTAAAAAGACACAATATACAAAGTTTAGAAACAACGCAGTTTAAAAACGGGCAAAGATCTGAAAAGACATTTGGCAGAGAGAGATACACAAATGACCAATAAACACATGAAAAGATGTTCAACACCATTTGTGTATAGGGAAATGCTAATTAAAACCACAACGAGGGGGCACCTGGGTGGCTCAGTAGGTTAAGCGGCCGATTTCGGCTCAGGTCATGATCTCGCGGTCCGTGAGTTTGAGCCCCGTGTCGGGCTCTGTGCTGACAGCTCAGAGCCTGGAGCCTGTTTCAGATTCTGTGTCTCCCTCTCTCTGACCCTCCCCCGTTCATGCTCTGTCTCTCTCTGTCTCAAAAATAAATAAACGTTAAAAAAAAAAAAAGTTTAAAAAATAAATAAATAAATAAAAATAAAACCACAATGAGATATCACATCACTCCCACTAGGATGACTATATAATCAAAAAGGTAGACAATATCAAGTGTTGAAAAGGATGCAGAGGAAACGGAACTCTCATACATTTCTGGTAAAAATTAAAATCCTGCAACATAGGGGCGCCTGCGTGGTTCAGTTGGTTCAGGTCATGATCTTACAGTTTGTGGGTTCAAGCCCTGTGTCAGGCTCTGTGCTGACAGCCTGGAACCTGCTTCAGATTCTGTGTCTCCCTCTCTCTCTACCGCCTCTTTCATCCATCCCTACCATCCCTATGGTAATCATCAGTTTGCTCTCTAGAGGTAAGAGTCTATTTTTTGGTTTGCCTCTTTTTTTCTTTGTTTTGTTTCTTAAATTCCACACATGGGTGAAATCACATGATATTTGTCTTTATCTGACTTATTTCACTTAGCATTATACCTTCTAGGTCCATCCATGTTGTTGCAAATGGCAAGATTTCATTCTTTTTTATAGCTGAGTAATATTCAATTGTATCCATATACCGCTTTTTCTCTTTCCATTCATCTATTAATGGACACTTGGGATGCTTCCATAATTTTGGTTATTGTAAATAATGCTGTAATAAACATAGGAGTAAATATATACTTTTGAGTTAGGATTTTCATATTCTTTGGGCAAATATTCAGTAGTGGAATTACTGGATTATATGGTAATTCTATTTTTAAATTTTTTGAGGAACCTCCATACTGTTTCCCCCAGTGGCTGCACCAGTTTGCATTCCCAGCAACAGTGCACAAAGGTTTCATTTTCTCTGCATCCTCGCCAACACTTGTTATTTCTTGTGGTTTTGATTTTAGCCATTTAAACAGGAATGAGGTGATATCTCATTGTGGATTTGATTTGCATTTAAAAGGAATAAAATATTAATATATGCTAATACATTAATGAATCTTGAAAACATTATGCTAAGTGAAAGAAGCCAGAGATAAAAAAGCTATATACTGTATGATTCCACTGTTATGAAATGTCCAGAGCAAACAAATCCATAGAGACAGAAAGCAGATTAATAGTTTCCAGAGGCTGGAGGAGTGGGAAATGAGGAATAATTATTAGTGGATACAGAGCTTTTTGGGGGGGGGGGGGGGTGATGAAAATTTTCTGGAATTCAGTAGTGGCAAAATTTTGTGAACATACTAAAATACACTGAAATCTAAAGAGTTACACACTTAAAATTGATAAACTAAGAAAGATAAGTTTCAAACTGTACTATGAATTGTCCTGACCATTTTCCTCCAAAGAAAGGAGGAAGACACGTGATACATATGTTATTTACAGAGAAATGAAGGCACCAAGTGGACAGCTGTGCTGTCATCAGCTCGATCAGAAATTACTGGGCTCCTGCTTTAGGTAGGACATGGATGAACCATGTTCTTACAGAAAGTAACGCAGGAAAAGACATTCTTTCCCTTCATCAGTTGGGGGTTCTAGGATTAACACAGAGGTCATTTCTATTAAAATAAACAACTAATGGAAGCTCGGTTGACTTTGACCACTTATTTAAAAAACTGCAAGCTCATTGTGATTTCTCATATCAGAATTGTCTGTTAATGCAGCTGAAAACATTAGATTTACTCTGCACTCACCATTTATATAGCTGCATAGAGTAGTCCCCACTTCCATGGGCAAATGGAATAAAATCCCAGAAGTCAGGCTTGAGCAACAAACACCTACAACAAATGATGCTTTTTTGTTTGTTTGTTTGTTTGTTTGTTTGTTTGTCAAGGTCAAAGAATCAATGCTTCAGCATGAGTATTTTTTAACTGGGGAGAGAAGGGAGGCTACCTGGTCTCCCATTTCTGAGGAAAACAACATTAGAAAAGAAGTAGGAGCATCTGGGTGGCTCAGTCGGTTGAGCATCCAACCTCAGCTCGGGTCATGATCTCACGGTCTGTGAGTTCGAGCCCCGCGTCAGGCTCTGTGATGACAGCTCAGAGCCTGGAGACTGTTTCGGATTCTGTGTCTCCCTCTCTCTCTGCCCCTCCCTCACTTGTGCTCTATCTCTCTCTGCCTCTCAAAAATAAAATAAATGTAAAAAAAAAATTTAAAAAAACGTATGGCTTGAATCTCATTTTTCTTCTTTATTGATTTTTAAGTGTATGACTCAGTAGATTTTATTTATTCACAAAGTTGTGCCACTATCTAATTACAGGAAATTTTCATTGCCCCCAAAAGAAACCCTATCCCCATGAGCAGTCATTAAAGCAATGAAGAAAATGCACATGACGACAGCATGAAGCTTCCCTCACAGTGCAGGGAGAGACCATCACGTGTCTGACCTGCATTCTCAAGGGAGGGGAGAGAGCCAGAGGAAACAGCCATTGTGTCAATGACTCCAAATCAAATCAAGGACTTGTCTAATTTGTTTTCCTGTATGTTTTTTTCTTCTCTCCTGCTCTTTTCCTATCTCTACAATCTCTCCTCTTTTGCCGTGACCATCTCTCCCACTCTACCCTCTCCTTTACTCTCTTTTTCATGTTCAGACATACTGAGACTTCATGGACTCTTCTCCTCTTCTCCATTTCCACCTCCTTCTCTAAGCTCTTCTTCCTCTGCTCATCTCAAAATGTTGATGTTTTATGTCCGCGTGTGTGTGTGTGTGTGTGTGTGTGTGTGTGTAAAAAGAAAAGCAGAAGTAAGTTAGTCTATGTGCCTCTCTGCTTGGCTAAGAACAACAGGAGCTACAAATGTCCCTTAAATATTAGTCCCCTCTTCTTAAAATCAGGCAGAAGTGTTTGGGTAAACAAGAAAAGACATGCAAAGAGTTACAGAAGTATTCTGTACTAGAAAAGGAAAATCTCCTTTCTCTAGATTATGGTTCAAGGCCGAGTTATTCCCTGTGACTAGAGGTTAGTTACTCTGTATTTGCCATAAGTAAACTGATTTTTTTGGGGGGAGGATGATTTTTTAAAAGATTCATAGATGATTGAATCTCTGATTAAATAAAATCTCTGATAAAACATAAAGAAAGAACAACAAATGAATGTACTATATATGCTTATTTTCACAAAGAAAAGTTACCTATGCTTTTCAAAAAGTGACAGTGTGAACTTGGGAGCACAGCATTGCACGTGACTGTGAAGCTCTCCGGCTCTGTGTCCTCTCAGCGCCTCCAGGGAGCCAAGGCTCTCAAAGGTATGAGCGCCCCGGCCTGCTGAGGACACTGCAACACTCCTGCCCTCTCAGTGTGGTCAGCATACAAGGTAAGTTCTTTTAAGTTTTTTCTTAACTCAAAGGTATAGTGTTGAGAGAAAAGAGACTAGATTCAGAGGGAAAATTAGAAATGACCAAAGCTGCAAGAGCAGGACAGGAATGCCTTTGAGCCAAGCAGAAACATGGACCAGTAGCCCTTTGTGAGCTCTCTGTAAGGGAAGGGCTCAGCTTCTAAAACAGTGTAACTATTCATCTTTAAAACACCACAAAAATTTAAAACACCCTGTATTTCCAAGTATATTCATGTATCTTCTAAGGTGAACAACAACAACAAAAAATGTAACTGCAATCCCCCATGTCTATCCTGTTTCCTCACCAAAGCTTCTCCTGGTAGAAAACCTGGAAGCACTCATCACAAATATATTTCTTCCTTTTCTTTCTTTCTTTCTTTCTTTCTTTCTTTCTTTCTTTCTTTCTTTCTTTCTTTCTCTTTTTATTTATTTTTAAGTAGGCTCCTGTAGAGCCCAGTGAGAGGCTTGACCTCACCACCCTGAGATCAAGACCTTGAGATCAAGACCTGAGCTGAAATCAAGAGTTGGACGCTTAACCGACTAAGGCACCCAGGCACCCCCACAAATGCCTTTATAATGCCATGTTGTTGCAATCCTAAAAAGAAAGGTGAGTAGGCACAATGGACCCCACACACACAAAGGGCAGTAGCCCGCAGCAAATCCCAGTGGCTCAGAGCCTTGGGTCCCCCAACAATGATTTAGAAGCACTGGACTGGAGCATTTCTAAGGTACCACCAGTTGCTATAATTTTATCATCTTATTAAGCCATATAATTGGTAGCAGAGTTTATAAGCTTTAAAAAATGATAGATTATAGATGATAGATAGATAGATAGATAGATAGATAGATATAGATAGATGATTCTCTTCTATACTGAATCTCTTTTATGCAGATGTACAAGTAGGCAACACTATAACAATATTAATGAATGCTAAAACCCACAGTGTTTCCATAAGAAGTAACTCAAATGTTGAAATAAACTAACCCACCTCTACTTACCGCCCCCCCCCCCCCTCAAAATTACCATCTGACAGTTTTAAACATTCTCTTTACTGGAAAGGTTTTTTAAAGGTTTTTATTTAGAAAGATTCATTCCATATAGGTTCAGAGAATGATCATAATGTATGGAGCCAGAGACCATGAAGTCCAAGTTCAGGCACAGTTCTCAGAATTTTTAGGAGGAAGGGGTTGGTAGGCACCAGTAATTCCTCTTAAATTATAGGACAATGTGCCTGCCATATTGTAGATGCTCAAAACTGTTTTGTTGAATTAGGACAGAACACAATACAGTGAACACAAACATAAAGACCCTTGAACATACAGAATTCTCATGTACAATCATGTATAATACAATGAATGGAATTTTGCCTAATTTGGTATAGTTAGAAAATTTTTCCTCATAACAGTTAAGCTATTCAGAAAGGATTACCTCTCCAGCCATTTTTGGACCTTGTGCATGAAACACGCTGTTTTTCCATGAAGGGATCATACACGATGTTCCAGAGGGCCGTTGCAGACTTGACGTGTGAAGAATCATGGATCTAGAGAGTAATGCAGGGAACAACTTTCCAGCACCTGGGACTCACACAGGATGAACAAATAGACTTGTGGATGTCCTGGGTGAAGAGATCATGTGGATCAATAGTATAATGTTTAAGGAATGTTTTTTGCATGCTCTCAGGGGCACTTATCCTCACCTTACGGACTGGGATTGGTCCCAGATAGCTGTGTCAGCCAATCCAAACACGAATGGACTTGTGCTGTTCCCCATTTTGTGCCCCTTCAGACTGACCTCTTCTTGGCCTTTTGGACACTAACCATATGGTGAAATGGAGATACAGTTCAATTGTTCTCACCTTGACTGCTATTTAGAAGTCTAGATTTCAAGATTATTCCTGTATGCTAACAAATATACCTTGGGATTATTTATTTTTTTGTTAGTGCCCATACTCTTTTTTACTCATGCTCCCACATTTCTGATAGACTCTGAAGTGTCAAACTAGGCATATTTTTAAAGCAGTTATTATAAATAGGTCATGAGAGGCAACCAAGGAAAATGTCACCAACTCTCAGTGGCACTAAAAGTAATGTTTCAAAGAATAATTGACTCAAAGTGCTTCCTTGCTGGGAATGCAAAGGCTGAGGCAACAGTGAAAGTAGTTTAAGGTACCCAATTCAAAACGGGCATTTAGGACAACCATCAATCCCTGCCCAACCACCAGTCCTTTGACTTCCTCCCATGGAGAAATCAGCATCTGAATTGCTTTGCTGTAGTTGAAGGAGTGTTATGTAATTCTGATTCTGAGTTTTCCAGTTAGGATAAAGGAACCAGGGGAATAAACTGTGTGTCAATGAAGGGAGCAAAAGAAGAAGAAAAGTGGTGATAAAAGAAAAAGAAAGTGTAAAAGAAATAAAGAGGGATGTTAAAACAAGCAAACAAACAAAAGCTACCTCCTCTCTCAAACACCATAGCATAGAAGTGGCTTCTGAACTAGTGGAGGCAGAGTACTGACTTGGGCCTGTCGTGTACAGACCAGGATCTCAGCCAGCTCCAGGCAGGAAGCTCCTCACGCTCAGTTGGAAACAATAGCTGTTCCCTGGACCAAAGAAATTTTGTAGTAGGGTTTTCCCTTCTCCATGTGAGACTGAGGAAAAGGGGAGCAACACAGTTAATATTTTATGAAAGTAAAATGGAAATAACCCATTTATTCTGATGTTATATCCTTTCCAAAATCATGGTGTTAGAATGTTCTCTCTCTCTCTCTCTCTTTTTTTTTTTTTTTTTGTTTGTTTTTTTATCTTTTGGAGATAGTAGATGCTGGTTGCTTTTTGTTTGTTTGTTTGTCTTTTGAGGTTTTTTGCTAGGTCCTTTTAAATTTCCAAATGCGAACTACAATATTCAAGATTTTCAAAACTTGCCTGAATATACAACTCTTTTATTGAAAAGCACTTAATAAAAACTATTTTTCTATTAACATTTTTCTATTTTTCTGTTAACAGTTTTTGCTATTTGCTTTTATTTTGCTCACTTGACAAAATTTATAAGTTGGGAAACTCCCTTGCCCAATTTTAGAAATATATATCTTACTGACCTGTGAAATACAATGATAACCCCGGGGGACATTTGTCTAAAATGTCTGCCAAAGGGGTACCACAAGAAGTCAAATCCAATGTCAGTAAAATGTGTTCAAAACAGGTATCACTGTCAAAAAATTTTTTAATGACTACAAGTTTCCATGATACAAAAAGAAAAAAAAAACAGATATCTCAAAAATAACAGTGGAGCCACTTAACAGGTGTAAAAATAATCATTTTCAATTGCAAATAATGTGCAAACATGTCACTCCTTGAAAAATTAGATAAGAATAGTTAATGAAAAATCTATTTGTTACTTAAAGTCGATTTGTTATTTTTATATGCTGAATTTTTTTTCTTTTTTCAAGTTTTTATTTAAATTCCAGTTAGTTGGGGCGCCTGGGTGGCTCAAGTGGTTAAGTGTCCAACCTCAGCACAGGTCAAGATCTCGTGGTTCGTGCGTTCAAGCCCCGCATCAAGATCGGTGCTGACAGTTCAGAGCCTGAAGCCTGCTTCACATTCTGTGTCTTCTTCTCTCCCTGCCCCTCCCCTGCTAGTGCTCTCTCTCTCTCAAAAGTAAATAAACATTTAAAATAAATAAATAAATAAATAAATAAATAAATAAATTCCAGTTAGTTAACATACAGTTTAATATTAGTTTCGGGTGTAGCATTTAGTGATTCATCACTTATATATAACACCCAGTGCTTACCACAAGTGCCTTCTCAATCTCCATCACCCATTTAACCCATCCCCCCACCTACCTCCCCTCCAGTAACCATCGGTTTGCTCTCCATAGTTAAAAGAGTCTGTTTTCTGGTTTCCCTCTCTCTCTCTCTTTTTTTTAAACTTTGTTCATCTCTTTGTTTCTTAAATTCCATATACGAATGAAATCATATGGTACTTATCTTTCTCTGACGGACTTATTTCACTTAGCATAATACTCTCTAGTTCCGTCCACATTGTTGCAAATGGCAAGATTTCATTCTTTTTTATGGCTGAGAAAAGTCTATTTGCTATTAAGGATTGCTGGCTTCATAAATCTTTTTCTTCCTTTAATATTTGTAATAATCACCCTTTAAAAAGCTAAAATAGCAATTTTCTTTTATTTCAACAACTTCAATAAAAAGTCAGAGCAAAATATTAATACCAAGTTTAAAACTCTTCATTCTTGTAGTCAAAAAGCTACTTTACCCACAAGTGTTAGTAATGTCAGTAATGGCATACATCTCTATACTTTCCTTCTAATGTATTTTAGGATTCAATTCTATGTTACTAATTGCAAACCCAATTACCTGCAACTCTTGCTTCCCGGACAAATTTCTAAGAAAACAGACCTAAAGTCTAATACTGAGATGTGAGTGTCCCTAAAGGCTTACAACAATGGTCTGGATATCATTATAGAACCAGGGTATTGGAAAGTAATCCAGAAATAACTTGGTTCACCATTTCTCAACAGTGTTTCTATTACATGCTTTTCAATAAAAGAGTTATATAGTTAGGCAAGTTTAAAGATCCTAAATAATCTATTTCCCCCTGGAAATTCACAATACACATTGGCATATTAAAAGTTCTGCAAAGTCTTGAACTACAGAAATCTCTTTAACTCAGTTTAATCCAATTTTCCCAAACTTTCTTTAGCACTTAACCATTCATGAATGAAACACACTTTGGGAAACAATGATCTAAGACAACCTATTTTATGTATTGAAAAACTAGGGCCAGAAAAAATTTAAGAGACTTGTTCAAGATTACCCAAATAGGTAGTAGCAGTCAGTCCCAGAATGCAGACCCCCTGGGTCCAATATAGGGTGCTTTCTATGATCACACTCTGCCTTTCTTCCACCTCATAGAAACCTTGGAAATTATTACGGAAAGTCTGTTATGAAAATGAAACCGAGAAAACCCAAGTAGATACGAGTATGTTCTTATTAATTTCCATGCCTTTCCAGCTGATATTATCAAAACATTTTTTAAAATCTTGGAGGTGTATATGGGGCGCCTGGGTGGCGCAGTCGGTTAAGCGTCCGACTTCAGCCAGGTCACGATCTCGCGGTCCGTGAGTTCGAGCCCCGCGTCAGGCTCTGGGCTGATGGCTCGGAGCCTGGAGCCTGTTTCCGATTCTGTGTCTCCCTCTCTCTCTGCCCCTCCCCCGTTCATGCTCTGTCTCTCTCTGTCCCAAAAATAAATTAAAAACGTTGAAAAAAAAAAATTTAAAAAAAAAAAAAAAATAAAAAAAAAAAATCTTGGAGGTGTATAAATAAGGAAGGGAGGCTTGTAATTGATAGATGGAGTGGGAAAATTGCCTTTTCCTCAGGCTATTGTTATTCAGATTATGTTTATATGATGAAAAGTTGAAAAAAAAGATGATAGCTTCTAAGTAACAAACTGACACCCTCAGTGTCTAAGGATCAAATTATAATGGATTGGACTACTGTGAACTAGGTACTATGTGTCAGAGATTATTTTGGGCGTGTGTCTGACAACTGATTCTTAAAATGCAAAATAATACACTATACAATGTAGTCTCTCCACAAAACATGTCTGTGCTTACTTAGTAAATCCTAATACTATAAAATGGAATTTTTTCACATAGAAACTTATCTAAGCCTTAATTTATTAAACCTTACTTTAAAAAAATACGCTTTAACATTTTAAAATAAGTGTTGTGTAGCATTATTGTCCTGTATCAGAATAAAATTAGTCAAGTACTTCCTATTAGTTTAATATTGTGAAATGGTTAATTACAGAGTAGCAGAATGACTTCCATTGGTCCCTTGAAAAAAACCTTAGTGACCCATTTTGTACCAATGGGTTATGAAAAAGAAAAACAAACATACTGCCAATTTGATGGGTTTTCTTAGTGTGTAGAAACCACTTTTGAGAGATACTTAAGAAAGCTTTATAGGTTTTTAAGATATACATCTCCAAATTATCCCACATAAAAATCTTGGTGAGAGACTAGAATTTTGGAATAGTCTTCATATAATTCATATAATTATTGATTTGTTCAAAAAATGTGCAGTTTAGTATTTGTAACTCACAGCCATCCCCCATTTTTTTCATCATTTAACTCTTTTTCTTTGTGAGAACAATTTTTTTCTACTCAGATTGATTACAGAGAAAGAATCATGTGTTGTTAACATTTCTTCACAGCTTCATGGTACCTCTCTGCTGATTTTTACATATGCCATCTTCCAGTCTTGTCCTTGATCGTCTGAACTTCAGTTCCAGGAAGAATCCTAATAGCCTCATTACTCTCTGTCCCATAATGTTATTCCTGTGATCATATTGGCTACATGGCAAAAGGATTTTTCAGATGTAATTAAGGATACAAATCAGTGACCTTAAGAGAGACTATCTAGATGGACCCAACCTAACCACATGAGCCGTATAAAAGCATACAGTTTTTTCCAGTTGATAGCAGAAATGCAAGTCAGTGAGATTTCAAGTATTATGGGGGATCTGGCATGCCATTTTTGCCTTTGAAGATGGAGTGGGCCATATGTTGAGGAATATGAACAGCCTCTGGGAGTTGAGAGCTGCTCCCAGCTGATAGCCAGCAAGGAAATGGGAACCACAGCCCTACAATCACAAGGAACTGAATGCTAACAGCCTGAAGAAGCTTGGAAATGGATTCTTCTCCCAGACAAGGTATTTTTTTTCTTTAAATAAAGAATAGATGTTAAAATTTGTAAAATACCCATATGCACCTAGAAATACTCCTATCATTTCTCTCCCTTCATCTATTAATCTGTACTTGTGTTCTTGGTATGAATCCAAGAGGGTATGAACTATTACTGCATTAATGTGCTACTAGATTCTAACTGTCATTATTCTCTTTAAGGTCTGTGCAATGATGTGTGAAATTACCCTGTAGCCTTCCTTTGTGATGCTAGTTTTGTCAGGTATATTAACTGATATTAATATACCCATTCCAACCTGCTTATAATTATTGTTTGTATGGTATGTCTCCTATCCATTTCTTTTCAACCTATCTGTCTTTATATTTAAAGTTAATCTCTTACAAATGGTATATAACTGAGTAAATCTTGCTTTATTAATCCAGTCTGATAATCTCTATCCTTTACCTGCAGTGTTCAGTCCATTGATATTTAATGTAATTATTAATGTGGTAGGATTTAGCTCTATCAATGTAGTATTTTTTTTTGTTTTACTCTTCCATTCTTTCTTGAACTTTTTAATTTTTCAGGATTCTCTTTGTCAATCTAGTGACAAAGATTATCTCATTTTTGGATAATGAGTGTTATCTCATTTGGTGTTATCTCATTGTTTTACTCAGCATTTTCCTAATTATTCATGAGATTCTCCACTTTTGTATAGGTTTAACTATGCAGATATCCCTTCTGTGGATTTGGTCAGGTCTTTTGCCCACTTTTCTGTTGGGTTATCCTTCCTTTTCCTTATTGATTTTGTAGGGTTCTTTACATATTCTGGTTATGAGTCCTTAGTTAAATATGTTGCTGCTTTCTTCTTCCACTCAATACTGCCTTTTTACTATCTTAAAGGTTTTTTCTTATCAACACAGACTCTTAATTTTAATGTGGTCAAATTAATCCTTTTCTTAACTGCAGTGCTTTTGCGTTTTAAGAAAACTTTCTCCATTGCCAGAGACCATGAAGATATTATTTTCAAAACTTCATTATTTGGCTTTTCATTTAGCTCTTTATTCCATCTGGAGTTATATTTGTGTGTGGATATGAGTTTGGGCCTAAATTTCTTTTTTTCCATAACAATAATCAATTTTTCGTACACATTTATTGAAAGACCATCTTTCCCCCACTGATATACAGTGTCACTTTTGTCATGAATAAAGTGCTCACATATGCATGAGTCTATTCTGGGTTTTTTATTCTATTCCATTGGTTTATTCTCTGATCCTTGTGCCAAAATACCATATTTTAAAATTTTCTAATACTTAAAGATGCTTTGATTGTTCTCTCAACAAATTCTTCTTTATGAGTGTCTCATCTATTCTTAACTTTTTATCTCTGTATCAATTTAAATTAATTTGTCAATTTACACACACAATTTTTGTTATTATTTTGACTAAGACTGCATTAAATTTATAGATCTATAAGCCAGTTTGGGTAAATTAGTAGCTTTACAGTATTGGATCTTCCATTCCATAAATATAATACATCTCTTTACTTATTTAGGTCTGTTAAAATTTCTCTCAATAGTGTTTTTAGGCTTCTGCATAAAGGTCTTACACATTTTTTTATAAGATCTGTTTTATTAGATATTTTTCATGCTAATGCTAGTATTGCCCATTTTAGATTCCATTTTCTAACTGCTTGTTAATGATATATGGAAATATAATCTGATCTTCATAAACTGCTTATGAACCCAGGAGCTTTGCCAAACTCTAAGTTCATAATATTAATATTAGTGAATAATGACATTTCCCCCACACTCCTACACATTTCTATTTCTAGACTTACTGCTCTTTCTAGGATGTCCAATATAATGTTGAATAGAAGTGGACACCCTTTTCTTTCTCCCGCTTGAAAAGGAAAATCTTTTCACTTTTTCCAGTTAAACTTAAACCTGTTGTAAATTTTGATAGATTTTGATAGATTGGGGCAGCTGCCTGCTTCCTAATTTACTAAGAGGACTTTTTAAATCATGGATATTGAATTTAATCAAATTCTTTTTCTGCATCTTTTGTGACAATCTTATGATTTTTCTCCTTCTATCTACTAATTGGTAAGTTATGTTAACACATTTTCTGATGTTAAACCAACCTTGAAATCCTCACATACATCCAATTTGACCATGATATATTATCTTTTTACATTTTCCTGAATTGTTTTTAAATTATTTTGTTTAGGATATTTGCATCCATGTTCATAATTGAAGCTGACCTTAATTTTCTTTTCCCATCTTGTTCTTGTTGGAGTTTTCTAAATTTTCAACTTTTTCAAGATTTTGCTAGACTTATAAAACAAGTTTGAAAGTTTCTCCCCATTTTCTTTTTTTTTTTTTTAATTTTTTTTTAACATTTATTTATTTTTGAGACAGAGAGAGACAGAGCATGAACGGGGGACGGTCAGAAAGAGGGAGACACAGAATCTGAAACAGGCTCCAGGCTCTGAGCTGTCAGCACAGAGCCCGACGCGGGGCTTGAACTCACTGACCGTGAGATCATGACCTGAGCCGAAGTCAGCCGCATAACCGACTGAGCCACCCAGGCGCCCCCCCCCCCCCCCATTTTCTATTTTCTGGAAGAGTTTACAAGATTTGGAATTTTTCTACCTAAATATTGGGCAAAATTCATATTTTATTACATTTGGGCCTGGATATTTCTCTGTGTGTGTATGTGTGATAGGTTTTTAATGATAAATTCAGTCCTTTATAGTAATATGACTCTTCAGATTTCCTTTCCTACTACAGGTTTATCAAGTTGCATTTTTACTGGAATTTGTCTGTGTCAATCAAATTTTCCATTTTATTGGTACAAAGTTGTCAAAAATATCTACTTATCTTTTTAGTGTTTGTAAGATCTAAAATGATATCCTCCTTTGAATTCCTGATCTTGAATATTAGTGTTTTCTTTCTTAATCAGACTGAGATTAATCAATTTTACTAATCTTTATAAAGAACCAACTTTTAGCTTTGTCAGTCTTATCTTTCGTATGTTTGCTTTCTGTTTCATTAATTTCTGCTTTCATGTATAACACTTTTTTTTACTTCTTTTCTAACATCTTAAGATGGCTATTTAGCTTATTAATTTTCAGCCTGTTTCTCTTCTAATATAGGGTTCCCTCTAAGTAGTATTTTAGCTACATCCCACAAATTTAAAAATATAGTATTTCCACAGTCAAATTTAAGTACTTTTTAACTTGGATTTTGATTTCTTCTTTAGCCCTAAAACTATTTTTAAATATGTATTTTGGACCCAACCTGGGAAGATGAGGAGCAGTTGGATCACAAACTCATCCCATCTCATGGACACACCTAGATAATAGCCACATCAGTGCAGCCAACCCAGAAAGCAATCCAGGAAATGACAGAACCGACTTTCCACAATTAATAGTAGAGTGGAGGTCATATAGAAAGATTGGAGGTCTGGAGATGCAGTCAAGAACCAGATTAACCACAAACGAGAGGAACATTACAGGCATGGAGGAGAGGAGCAGACTCCACACCAGGCACACCAGGCATGGAAGCCTTGCAGGGGAAAATTAGTCCCCATAACATTTGGCGTTGAAAACCAGTGGCACTTAACTTTGTATTTACAGTCAGCAAAGCTTAACTCCAGGTACATTGAAAATCATGGACTTAGCTCTAAGAGAACTGGAGACTGATAGGGAAACTGAGTCCCAGCCTCTAAAAAGCCAGCAAAACAAATAACCCCACTGAGCTACAGCTAAGAAGCAGCAACTTAAAAAGTGCCTGGGGTATGCATGAAGAAGATTTATTTATTAATCTCAGAACATGCACTGGAGGGGCAAGGATGTTTAGAATACTTCTCTAAGAACAAAAGAGCTGGCAGGTGACATTTCTCTCCCTTGCCCAAACTAGATAGCCAGACAATTGTAGGAACTGGCCCAAACATCCTACAACCTACTTTGCTAACACTATGTACCCTATGCCCATGTTCTCCTGCAGATCCACCCCATCCAAACCATCCCATCAGCAGGAGTCCCTTCAAAGTGACTCAAGCCCCAGGGAGAGGGGAAGATAACCACACACACCTGTTCGACTGTGGCCTCAGCAGTGGACGGGGGCAGACATCTGGTCTGACTGCCCACCCTACACACCAACAAAAGTGTCTCATGATAAAGCAGGGAGAGAACCCTGAAGGTCCAACAGATGGACTGGGGGCAGGCATCTGGTATGACTATAGGCCATATCCAACTACAAGCCCCAGACTGACCTCTTACCAGCTCAGAGAACAAACCCTCCCCAGTATGCTCACAACATGCAAAGTGGGCCATTGCAACCAACTGAACAGAAGGCAAATGCTGCTCAGTCACAATAGGAGAGCACATGCAACCCACATAGGAGACAGCCCTGAAGTGCCTGGTTCTGGTGAACAGGGGACAGTGAGCTAGAAGGCATCACAGGGCCTCATCTTCATAAGGCCACTACTTTCAAGATCAGGAGATGTAATTGACTTCCTTAATAAATAGGCACACAGAGAGTTACACAAAATGAGAGACAGAAGAATATGTCCAAAATAAAAGAACAAGACAAAATCATAGCAAGAGAGCTCCGTGAAATGGAGATAAGCAGAATTCCTGATAAGGAATTCAGAGTAATGGTCAAATGGAAAGCAACCAAGCTGAACAGGAAAAAGAAAATAAAATAATAAAAAATGGGAATAAGTTAAGGATACTTAGCAACATCATCAAACATAATAACACTCACATTATAAGGAGCCCAAAAGGAGAAGAGAGAGAAAAGAGGGTAGAAAATTTATTTGAAGAAATAATAGCTGAAAACTTTCCTAATCTGGGGAAGGAAACAAATCCCAGAAGCACAGAAAGCCCCCAACAAAATCAACCCAAGGATTTCCACACCAAGACACATAATAACTAAAATGGCAAGACGTAGTGATAAAGAGAGAATTTTAAATGCAGCAGAGAAAAGATAATCTATATACAAAAGAAATTCCATAAGTATATTAGCTGATTTTTCAGCAGAAGTCCAGAAGGCAGTAGCATGATATATTCAAAGTGCTAAGAGGAAAACAATCTACAAATAAGAATAGTCTACTGGACAAACAAAAAGAAAGGAGTTCATTACTACTGAACCAGCCTTACAAGAAATGTTAAAGGGAACTCTCTGAGTGGAAAGAATGGCCATAATTAGGAGTAAGAAACTTATGAAAGGAAAAAATTTGCAGGTAAATGCAAACATAATAAAAGCAGTAGATTAATCACTTATAAAATCAGTGTGGAAGTTAAAGCACAAAAGCAGCAAGATCAATTATATTTATAAAAATCAGTCAAGGGGTTAAAAAATAAAAGAATGAAAAGTATGACATCATATACATAAAACATGGGGGGAGTAAAAATTTAGTGCTTTTAGAATGGATTCAAACTTGAGCAACTGTCAACTTAATATAGACGGCTATGTGCATAAGAAGTTATATGTAAACCTGATGGTAATCACAAATCAAAAACCTGTATTAGATATGCAAAAAATAAAGAGAAAGGAATCCAAGCATATCACTAAAGAAAGCCAGCAAACCACAAGGGAATAGAACAAGAGAAGAAACAGAAGAACTACAAAAACTATAAAACAAGTTACAAAATGGCAATAAGTACATACCTATCAATAATTACTTTGAATGTAAATGGACTAAATGCTCAAATCAAAAGACATAGGGTGACTAAATGGATACAAAAGCAAAACCCAGGGCGCCTGGGTGGCTCAGTTGGTTAAGCATCCAACTCTTGATCTTAGCTCAGGTCTTGATCTCAGGGTCGTGAGTTCAAGCCCCACATTGGGCTCCATGCTGGGTATGAAGCTTATTTTAATTAATTAATTAATTACTTTTAATTAATTAATTACTTTAATGAATAAATGAATTAAAAATAAATAAAAAGTGAGACTTACTTATAAACTGCCTATGAGAGACTCACTTCAGACCTAAAGACACATACAAATTGAAAGTGAAGGGAAGGAAAAACATGTATCATGCAAATGACAGTGAAAAGAAAGATGGGATAACAATACCTGTATCAGACAAAATAGACTTTAAAACAAAGACTGTAACATGAGACAAAGACGCACACAACATAATGATAAAGGAAACAATCCAACAAGGGGATAAAACAATTATAAATATTTACACACCCAATATAGGAGTACATAAATATATAAAGCAACTATTAACCGACATAAAGGAAGAAATTGACAGTAATGCAATAATAGTAGGGGACTTTAACACTCCACTTACATAAATGGGTAGATCATCCACACAGAAAATCAGCAAGGGAACAGTTGCTTTACATGAAACATTGGACCAGGTGGACTTAACAGATATATTCAGAATATTCCATCTAGGGGCACCTGGGTGGCTCGGTCAGTTGAGCGTCCAGCTTCGGCTGGGGTCATGATCTCGCGGTTTGTGGGTTCGAGCCCCACATCGGGCTCAGTGCTGTCAGTTCAGAGCCTGGAGCCTGCTTCGGATTGTGTGTCTCCGTGTCTCTCTGCCCCTCCCCCGCTTGTGTTCTGTCTCTCTCTGTCTATCAAAAATAAATAAACATTAAAAAAAATAAAAAATTTAAAAAAAAAGAATATTCCATCCAAAAACAGCAAAACACACATTCTTTTCAAGCGCACATGTAACATTCTCCAGAATAGATCACATGCTGGGCCACAAAACAAGTCTCAATAAGTTCAAAAAGATTGAAATTATATCATATATCTTTTCCAACCACAATGGTATGAAACTAGAAATCAATTACAGGAAAAAAAAATCTGGAAAGGACACAAACACATGGCAGCTAAATAGCATACTACTAAACAATGAATGGGTCAACCAAGATACTAAAAAGGAATCCCCCCCGCAAAAAAATGTATGGAGATAAAATGAAAACAAAAACACAATGGTCCAAAATCTTTGGAATGCAGCAAAAGCTATTCTCAGAGGGAAGATTATAGTAATATAGGTCTACCTCAAGAAGCAAGAAAAAGCTCAAATAAGCAATCTAACTCTACACCTAATGGAGCTGGAAAAAAGAACAAACCTGAATTCCAGTAGAAGTAAGGAAATAATAAATAGAGCAGAGAAAAAATGAAATGTAAAAAATGAAATATTATTACTAAAAACTAATAGAACAGATCAATAAAACCAGGAGCTGGTCCTTTGAAAAGATCAAGAAAATTGATAAACCTTTAGCCAGATTTATTAAAAAAAAAAAAAGTGAGAGAAAGACAGAGGACTCAAATCTAAAATAAACAAAATCAGAAATGGAGGAGAAATAACAACCACCACCACAAAAATACAAAGAATTATTAGAATATTATTAAAAACTACATGCCAGCAAATTGGACAACCTAGAAGAAACAATTAAAACCCTAGAAACACATAACCTTCCAAAACTAAGTCAAAAAGAAATAGAAAATTTGAACAGACCAATTACTAGCAACGAAATTGAATTGGTAATCAAAAAAACTCCCAACAAACAAAAGTCCAGGACCAGATGACTTCCCAGGCAAATTCTACCAAACACTTAAAGAAGATTTACTACCTATTCTTCTCAAACTCTTCCAAAAAATAGAAATAAGAGGAAAACTTCCAAACTCATTCTATGAGGCCAACATTACCTTGATTCCAAAACCAGACAAAAACCCCACTAAAAAGGAGAATTACAGGCCAACATCCTTGATGAACATGGATGCAAAAATTCTCAACAAGATACTAGGAAATCAATCCAACAGTACATTAAAAGAGTCATTCACCATGAAGAAGACACAAAGAAATAGAAAAACATCCCATGCTCATGGATTGGAAGAACAAATATTGTTGAAATGTCTATACTACTCAAAGCAATCTACACTTTCAATTCAATCCCTATCAAAATAACACCAGCATTCCTCACAGAGATAGAACAAACAATTTTAAAATTTGTATGGAACGAAAAGTACCCAAATAGCCAAAGTAATGTTGAAAAAGAAAACCAAAGCTGGAGGCATCTCAATTCCAGACTTCAAGATGTATTACAAAGCCGTAATCATCAAGACAGTGTTGTACTGGCACAAAAACAGACATATAGATAAATGGAACAGAACAGAGAATCCAGAAATGGACTCACCAATGTATGGCCAACTGATTTTCAACAAAGCAGAAAAGAATATCCAATGGAAAAAAGACGGTCTCTTCAGCAAATAGTGCTGGAAAAACTGGACAGTGACATGCAGAAGAATGTACCTGGACCACTTTCTTACACCATACACAAAAATAAATTCAGAATAGATGAAAGACCTAAACATAAGACAGGAAGCCATCAAAATCCTAGAAGAGAAAACAGGGAACAACCTCTTTGACTTCAGCCACAGCAACTTCTTACTTGACATGTCTCCAGAGGGAAGGGAAACAAAAGCAAAAATGAACTATTGGGACCTCATTAAGATAAAAAGCTTCTGCACAGTGAAGGAAACAATCAACAAAACTAAAGGGAAACCTACGGAATGGGAGAAGATATTTGCAAAGGAAATATTGGATAAAGGGTGAGTATCCAAAATCTATAAAGAATTTATCAAACTCAATGCGCAAAAATAATCCAGTTAAGAAATGGGCAGAAGATATGAAGAAATACAGATGCGCCTATAGACACATGAAAAAAAAATGCTCAACATCACTCATTACGAAGGAAATACATATCAAAACCACAATGAGATAGCACTTCACACACACCTGTCAGAATGGCTAAAGGTAACAATTCAGGAAACAACAAACGCGAGTGAGGATGCAGAGAAAGGGGAACCATCTTATACTGTTGGTGGGAATGCAAATTGGTGCAGCCCTTCTGGAAAACAGTATGGAGGTTCCTCAAAAAGTTAAAAATAGACCTACCCTACGACCCAGCAATTTCACTGCTAGGTATTTATCCAAAAGATACAAAAATACTGATTTAAACGGACACACGCACCCCAATGTTTATAGCAGCACTACCAACAATAGCCAAATTATAGAAAGAGCCCTAATGTCCATCAAGTGATGAATGAATAAAGAGGTGGTATATATATACAATGGAATATTACCCAGCCACCAAAAAGAATGAAATCTTGACATTTGCAATGACATGGATGGAACTAGAGTGTATTTTGGTAAGCAAAATAAGTTCATCAAAGAAAGATAAATATCATATTATTTCACATATGCAGAATTTAAGAAACAAAACAGATGAACATAGAGGAAGGGAAAGAAAAATAAAATAAAAACAGACAGGGAGGTAAATCATAAGAGCCTCTTAACTATAGAAAACAAACTGAGGTTGCTGGAGGGGAGGTGGGTGGGGGGGTGGGCTAAATGCGTGATGGGCATTAAGGAGGATACTTGTTGTGATGAGCACTGGGTGTTAATATGTAAGTAATGAATCATTAAATTCTATTTCTGAAACCAATACTACACTATATGTTAACTATCTTAAATTTAAATAAGATGTTAGAAGGAGAAAAAAAAAACAAACCACCAACGGGCACCTGGGAAGTTCAGTCATTTGAGCATCTTACTCTTGATTTCAGCTCAGGTCATGATCCAAGGGTCATGGGATCGAGCCCCACGTTGGGGCTTAGGATTCTCTCTCACTCTCCCTCTGTCCCTCTCCCCTGCTTGCTCTCTCTCTCTGTTTAAGAACAAAAACAAAACACCCCACCTACCTATTTTCTGTTTATAGACTTCCATTCTTGTAAAGGTCATAATAGAATACTCTCAGTGTGTATTTCACTCTATTTTTTTTATTTCAAGCATCAAGAAAACAGTATCTAGAATATGAATTTGGCTTAGTTTTATAGAATTGGTTATACTCCTGTTTGACTAATCTCTTAATTTTTCTAGACCCCATACAGGACAACTTGCATAAAACTCTAAAGAGAAAAGAAGGCTAACTTCACTTCAGTCTCCTGTAGAAAAGCTCTTAGGGCACAGGCAGGTTGCTAAGGTTATTTTAACATCCTTCTGTGTTTTCTGCTGCAGAATAAGTTATAATACCTGATTACAGACATGGAAGAGTAACCTATTCAACCAGCAAGGACAGGCCATAATGACAATATCCATCTTGGCAGTAGATTCTCCAATCTCTGAAATTTTCAGATGACTACAGCCCCAGCCAATATTTTGCCTGCAGCCTCATGAGACATCCCAAGCTAAGCCATCCAACCAAGCTACTCCTTTATTCCTGATCTACAGAAACTATACAATGTTTGTTTTTTTAAGTCACTAAGTTTTGGGGTTGTTTTTAACTCAATAGATAATACACCAAGTTTCTTATACTTTTCTTCCAACAGAATTGCTGAGAGGTCCCTCTCCAAAACCACTCTCCATAATGGATCTTTTCTCATTACTTTAACCATAACATTGTTGCCTCTCACCCAGATTCTCAGAGTCTGAATGAGGGTCTGCCCTCACTATTTGCCTGATGACTATTCTCCCAATTGATGCCCACACAGCAGAAAAAGTCTGGCCCAGAAAAAAAATCATCTAGAAACCCAAATCTTAGAACATTTAACACCCTACTAGCATTAGCATCAAAATGTCTAATAAAATAGATCTACTTTTTAAAATGTAAGAGTATTATGCAGAAACCTAAAAACACTATTGAGAGAAATTATAACAGATCTAAATAAGTGTGGAGATATATTATGTTCATAGAATGGAAGATCAAATACTGTAATGCTATCAATTCACCCAAATTGGTCTGTATATCCATATATTCAGTGTGGTCATAATTAAGATGGTTAACAGAATTGGGTGTGAAACTGACAAACTGATTTAAATTGATATGGATATAAAAAGCTAAGAAGAAATTAGACACTCATTAAGAATATCCCAAGTATGATAGCCAGTCTCCAAGATGGCCCCTAATGGTCCCTGCCTCCTGGTATTCATGACCTTGGGTAGCCCCTCCCATACTGAATAGCCATAAGATATTGCAAAATTAACAAGGGCGTGATTTCTGAGCCTAATTCATAAAAGACATTGCAACTTCTATCCTTTTTGCTCTTGGACCACTTGTTCTTTTTTTTTTTTTTTTTTTTTTTAATGTTTATTTATTTTTGAGAGAGAGACAGACTGACAGAGCACACAGGGGAGGGGCAGAGAGAGAGGGAGACAGGGAATCTGAAGCAAGCTCCAGGCTCCAAGCTGTCAGCACAGAATCCGACGCAGGGCTCAAACCCACAAACTGTGAGATCATGACCTGAGCCAAAGTCAGACATCGAACCGACTGAGCCACCCAGGCTCACCTTGGACCACTTGTTCTCTGGGAAGCCAGCTGACATGTTGTAAGGTCATGCAAGCAGCCCTAAAGAGAGGCTTACACAGTGAAGAACTAAGGCCTCCTGCCAACAGCCACGTGGAAGAGCCTGAATGAGGGTCTGCCCTCAAAAAGAAATGAAGAGCTATTGCAGTGTTTTAAAGAGAGGCATTGCATTTTTTAAGGGATCGTTCTGGCTGTTTGTGGAGCAAGGGTAGAAGGAGGGAAACAAGTTAGAAGGTAAGCTAAGCCTTATTGAAGTAACTTTAAGCAGCATTGAAACAAGTTGGATATAATGAGAAAACAAAACTTTCTGAGCTTTGCTGAAAAGGGAAACAAATTATTCAAGCAAAGGTTTTATTTTTTAAGACGGCACACGTAGCGGTGTATCTGTATGCTAAAAGAAATGACACAATACAAAGAAAAGCATGGATGGTTCCCAAAACTTGGAGCCTAAACGCTAGAAGAGACAAGAAACCAGTGAAAGAGAGGGAGGGGAAGATCAGAAACAAAATAAGGAGGTATTGAAGAAAGAGTCACTGAGAAGACTTTTATGTAGACACTAGCATCAAACTGGAGCCACCAAAAAACCATTTCCCTGTGGAAAGTTGGCGAGTGGGGTAGCATGTTTTCATCCTCTTCCACATAGTAAATGCTACAATTACGTGTCTGGAGAGAACGGTGTCCCACAGAAGAGAGTGGCGGTTTGTGAACCTTTTCTCTACTCTCCACGGGAGAGGTGCTCTTGACCCCTAGCCTACATTACCACCATTCCTTTCAGTTCTTGATTTTAATCTCTGGTAAACTGGATGCAGTTTATCCAACATTTAAATCCTACCTCTCCCACCTCCCACTTCATATTCACTCAGCCAGGCACACACTGGCTGTTCTCTTTTATTTTGCAAGTACCATAGCAGAATTAAATGGGTGGGTTATTTGCCTGATGATCTGATCTTTCTGTGAGAGAAAATGTAATCATCTAGATCAGGGTTTCTTAACCTCTGCAGTATGACATCTGGGGTTGGATAATTCTTTGTTGTGGTTCAGTGTTATCTGGTGCATGGTAAGGTGTTGAGCAACATTCTTGGCCTTTACCCACTAGAAGTCAGTAGCACTGTCCTCTTCCTACAGTCTCCTGCCCCAGTTGTGACCACAGGGGGAAAAAATGCAAAATTCTTCAATATGTTATTAATATTTTTTATTTTTTTAAAAAATTTTAATGTTTATTTTTGAGAGAGAGAGAGAGACAGAGACAGAGCACAAGCAGGGGAGAGGTAGAGAGAGAGGGAGACACAGAATATGAAGCAGACTCCAGGCTCTGAGCTGTCAGCACAGAGCCAGATGTGGGGCTTGAACTCATGAACCCCAAGATCATGACCTAAGCTGAGGTCAGAGGCTTAACTGACTGAGCCACCAAGGTGCCCCCAATACATTATTAATAGATCCTGGTATGGCCAATGATTATACAGGGGATAAAACTGAGGATTTATTACCTATATCTTTATTGCATGCTTTTTAAATAGATATTGTTAACCCTCCACTTCTTACCACTATTCTCATAATGAAATTTTGGATCTAGTATAAAGCAGTAACCCTCATTTTAAAAACTGGCTCCTGGGGCGCCTGGGTGGCTCAGTTGGTTAAGCGTCCGACTTCGGCTCAGGTCATGATCTCGCCGTCTGTGGGTTCAAGCCCCGCGTCGGGCTCTGTGCTGACAGCTCAGAGCCTGGAGCCTGTTTCGGATTCTGTGTCTCCCTCTTTCTCTGACCCTCCCCTGTTCATGCTCTCTCTCTGTCTCAAAAATAAATAAATGTTAAAAAAAATTTTTTTTAAATAAAAAATAAATAAAAACTGGTTCCTTGGGGCACCTGAGTGGCTCAGTTGGTTGAGGACCCAACTGTTGATTTCGGCTCAGGTCGTGACATCGTGCCCCGTGTCAGGCTCTGTGCTGAATGTGGAACCTGCTTAAGATTCTCTCTCCTTCTGCCCCTCCCCCACTCAGGTGCTTGTGCTCTATCTATCTATATTTATATTTATTTATATATATATATATATATATATATATATATATATATATATGTTTATCCGTTTTTGACAAAGTGTGAGCGGGGGGGAGAGACTGAGAAAGACTGGGACAGAAGATCTGAAGCAGGCTCTGTGCTGACAGCAGTAAGCCTGATGTGGGGCTTGAACTCACGAACCGTGAGATAGTCACCGGAGCTGAAGTCAGACACTCAACCGACTGAGCCACCCAAGCGTCTCCCTCTCTTTCTCTTTATAAAAAATAAAATAGGGGCACCTGGGTGACTTAGTCGGTTAAGCATCCAACTCTTGGTTTCAGGTCAGGTCACAATCTCACAGTTTGTGAGTTCGAGCCCTACATCAGGCTCTATGCTGACTGCGCTCGGCCTGCTTAGGATTCTCTCTCTCTTTCTCTCGCTTCCCCTCCCCTGCTCACATGATCGCCCTCTCTCTCTCAAAATAAATAAACTTTAAAAAAATAATTAAAAAAATAAAAACTGGTACATTTCTGCACATGATTGGACTGGAGAGAACGAAGGAATGAGAGTAGGTGGACTATGGACATTTAAAATACTGTTGGTGAGATTTTGCCACCTGAAACTTTTCAAGTATCATATATTTTTCTCTATCAATTGATTACTAGTAACCTAAAATTGGTCTTATTGGCATTGGGTCCATAAATATGTACTACTTTGGCTTTGAGGTATCAAGAAATAAGACCAGAGGAGTCCCATCGAGCTTGAAAAAGAGGGGCACCTGGGTAGCTCAGTTGGTACCTCAGTGCCCCTGCTCACTGGCACATGCACTTTCTCCTCCCTCTCTCTCAAAATAAATAAACAAACACAAACAGATTAAAAACAATTGAATTCAAGATTTAGTGCCAAGTTATAGCAGTATGACGGTGTGGGATTGGCACAAGGATGTACAAATGGACCAATGGAACAGAATAATCAGAAGAAAAGACCCACTTTGTGACAGATACCAATGCAAGTCTATAAGGGAATGAGGGGTTTTTCAATAATTTGTATTGGCACATTTGGATATTTTATGGAGCGTAATGAAACTTGACCTCTATCAAACTGGTATACAAAATTTAACTTGAGAAAAACCATAGTTCTAAATGTGTAAAACAATAAAGCTTTTTAAACAAAACAGAAAAATGTCAAGGCAGTCTTACACAGAACACAAAAGACACTAATCATAAAAGACTGACTTCATTAAAATTAAGAACTATATTCATCAAAAAACATAATTAAACAGGTAAGAAAGGCAAATCACAGAATGGGAGATTTTCATGATACACATATCCAACAAAAGACTCATATCTAAATTTGTAAGAAAATGACAAATAACTCAGTTTTTTTAATGGGCAAAAGACCTGAGCAGGTCTGTCACAAAAGAGACTATTCAAATGGACAATAAGCATATGAAAAGGTATTTAAATAACTATTTGTCACAGAAATAATAATTGAAATATAATAAAACTCCTACCAGAATGACTAAAAAATTAAAGGATTGTCAATATTAAATATTACTGAGGATATGAAGCAACCATTGGAACTCTCATATGTTACTTACTGGAAGGTAAGTTAGTTCAACCACTTTGGAAAATTGTTTGACAACACAAAAACTGATGACAGTATGCATTAAAATGAAACATACCTACCTCTGATCGAGCAATTCTACTGCTACATACATACCCAAGAGAAATATGTGCATGCGTTTTCCAAAACATGTTTTTAAAATGGTCATAGCAGCATTACCCATAAAAGTAAAAAACTGGGATCCACCCAAATTTTCAATAGAAGGATGATTCAGTTAAGGTATACTTTCACAATGGAATGCTATATGGTAATTGTTTTAAAACTATTGATACTTGCAACAAAATAAATGCATATTACAGACATCATATCAAGTGAAAGCAGTCACAACAGTACACAATGATGATGTGTTTATATGAAGTTTAATATCAGACAAAACTAATGAATAGTAAAAGAAGTTAGAATCGTGATTACCTTTTGAGGATGGGTATTTCCAGGAAGGGACATGAGGAAAATTTCTAGACAGAATGTTCTACAAATTTATATGGATGGTGGTTTCATGGATCCTATAGACAAGTAACTCTTGAGGAGAGAATTGGGGCAGTAGCTGGCAGAGAAGTGGGAAAAGTTTTTTAGAGAATATATAACATATTTATATACTGATAAGAAGAATTAAGTAGTGAGACATATGAGGAGGAGGAGAGAGAATGATGGAGTAATGTCCCTGAGCATGAAATATTCTGCCTATGTGGAGAGGGGGTTCTATAGCAGCAAGTGAGCCAAAATACATGAAATTGTATACGTGGGTAGATACAGTGATGGGAACCTAAAAAGTCATTTTCAGATTGTTTCCATTTTCTCGGGGAATTACGAAGCAAAAACCATCACAGGACAGAGCAAGTGACTTGGAAGTGGAAGAAAAGAGTAGAGTGAAATAACCAAGAGAGTAGCACAGTAAAATGGACCATGTTGCTATACCACAACCATGAGGTAGCACTGAGAATTACTTAGGGCTAGGGTGATGAATTAAGTTAGTGTGGTTGTGTTTTTCTCCAGTTACCTGAGAGGTGGAGGGTTGGATTTAACCAGCTTTGCAGTTTTAGAGTAAGTGTTAGTGCAGATTTTGTGAGAGAGATCATAGAATCTTATTTTTACCAGTTGGGGCATCATTCGCTCTAGGCTCTTTCCATGGGCAAAATTAGGAAGTATTCTTAAATATTTTTAAATAACTTCATATTACTATTTATAATTCATACTTACTATCATAAAGATATTTCTGAACTTCTGATTTTACATTTGTTTCTCTTTTCTCTGGCAGTGAAAATCTTGGGGCCCGATAATTCTACTACCATATTACTATTGGCAATAAAACTATGTAGTTTAAAGATTTCTTTGCAGTTCTTTTTGTTCTTACAATATATCCCATTTTGAATGTACACATGGAGTATGATATTCAACATTCATTTGGAATCATTATTTTCTCTGTATGGATTCTACCAACATGAAGTAAAATTATGCTTTCTAGGGGTGCCTGGGTGGCTCAGTTGGTTAAGCATCTGACTTCAGTTCAGGTCATGATCTCATGGTCTGTGGGTTTGAGCTCCATGTCAGGCTCCATGCTGTCAGCTCAGAGCCTGGAGCCTGCTTCAACTTCTGTGTCTCCCTCTCTCTCTGCCCCTACCCCGCTCATGCTGTTTATTGCTCTCTCAAAAATAAATAAACATTAAAAAAATTTTTTAATAGGCTTTCTAATTATTGGAGTTAAATTGGAGTTTACATTTTACACTCCATCTAAATTTTTCTTTCAATTGGTAAAACTCATTGGCAAAAGAAAATCAAAGTCATATAAAAGTCATGGTTCCATCCTTCTCTCCCCATGCCCTCTTCATCCCTTATAGGCAACCATTCTTTAGTTTGGAAAGGAAAGAATTAAACATTTATCCTGCCTTTGGGGAAGAACTGGAACTTAACTCCTGTTGATGAGAGAAATTTCTTCTTTATAGAAAAATGTCAGATAATAAATGTAGAAGGAATTATTTAATTGGAAAACTTTTCTGCAAATCTTAATGAAATAATTAATTCAGACAAGGATGTTAAAGCCATTGGGTAAAAGCTTGTTGAAGATGATGATATTGGCACAGAACCAAAGTATCACCCACAGATAACTTTTTTACTGCAAAGGAGAAACATATTGTACAACCAAGAGCCTGGGCATTACTATCCTAGCCAAGTGATCAAACCTGACATTATGTGCTCACTGATGGGATCCAGTATGAAATACAGAGCATTAACCATGAAGCACTCTCGCCAAAAAGGTTTAACATCATTCTAGCCAAACCGTAGGGCTAAACTTCCAATTCATGGGAATATCGAAGACAGAAGAACACATTAAACGATCAGACAAACCTAGATTGTGGGCCATCCTACAAGATCCGATTTCTTCTAATAGTCAATGAACATCCAGGGGGAGAAGCTGATTCTAGGTGAAAAGAGACTAAATGAAACTAGATTGTAAAAAGCCACAATGACACAAATAGAAATGTATTCACATCAGGTACACAAAGTACAACACTTCAGGCTATTAAGCAATTCATTATTACTCTTACATTTGTGTATAAATAGTTACAGAGATAATGCGTGAAGTGTGTTACTGTCTCTCTTTACATTGGCAACAAGATGGACATTGACCATTAGAATTGCAAAGAGTTTTATTTATATAAACCATTTAATAACATTTCATTAAATTTCCAAAAAATTAAGTTTTTAATTTAATTTTTATCTAAAATTGAGATACTATATTTGTATTTTACCTTTTAGTTTTAATAAATTAAGGAATAAATGAATATTTTAAGATAACTTTTTGAAAACATAAAAATAATTTCTAGCATTTATTTTAATTTTCATTAAAAAAATTTCTTTTTGAGAGACAGAGACAGCATGAGTCAGGGAGGGGCAGAGAGAGAGGGAGACACAGAATCCGAAGCAGGCTCCAGGCTCTGAGCTTTCAGCACAGAGCCCAACGTGGGGCTCGAACTCACGAACAGCAAGATCATGACCTGAGCCAAAGGCAGACACTTAGACTGAGTCACCCAGGAGCTCCTTTAATTTTCATTTTTGATGAAATATATTTAAATATTACACACTTGGAATATGTTTTTAAACTTTATATTACTGCCAACAGAAATTATAAGAAAATTCTTCTTATAAGAATGTAATTAATGATTTTGCTAAAACGAAGCCAAGACTAATGAGCTCTTCAGAATAAAGATTCGAAAAAGACAAGAAGAGATCAAAACAACAGAAGACTAGCCAAAAATATAAAAAATAGAATCAAAATAAACAGTGCTCCTGAAGAAGACTGAACAAAAGAAACAGAAGCATTAATCAAAAACATAGGTCTATGTCATTCACCCAAACACTGCTGCTGAAATCCCAGAAACATTCAATAAACTCATATTTTGTCTTTCATCAGAGAAAAACCATAATGTTACATATCTTTTTCGACTTTATTGTAATGAAAGTTTATTTGCCAAGGTGAGAGAATGGTATATATTTAAGTTTGTTAGCTTGATTCAAACATTTTAAATATTTAGATACATTGTATGTGGATCTCCATTTGAACTCTTGCCTCGGGCCCTGTGAACATTGCAGGTGGGCCTGACTGCAATTTTAAATGTCAAGAATAATTATGCAATATCCAAAAAGTTTTCAAAGAGAAAATCCTGCCTCCCTAAAATGATAAACCATATATACCCCTTCAAGCTTCCTTTAAATGTAAAAAGAAACAAGAAGATCATTTTCAGATAGACAAAGTCTGAGAAAAGACACCATCCACAAATCCTTCTTGTACAAGTTACATAAAGATGCCTACCAAATGACCCCAAATTAAAAGCTCAACATTGGAAGATTTCTGGGAAGATGGCAATGTGAATGCATTCCTACTGCTCGGCTTTCTCAACTCCAGCCCAAATACCACATTCATCCCCAACTGGGCAGACGGCATGTATGAGCTAAACTTCAAGTGTACTTAGATCTCTTCAGAGAGTGAGTGCAGGACTTTCCCTTCCAGGCCAGATGAAATGATTGGATCCTATAGAAAGAGCAGGAGTCCTGGGATGAGGGTTGAAAATCACTGATATCTGATCATACTAGATCTCATGACTTATTCCTTCTCACATCTCTGGCCCTTGGGGATAAGTGGGGAACTGATAAACTGACTGAATCTTTCCTGATTCCAAATCTGAGGAGTCAAGGGAGCAGATCATTCTCAGCAGGGGATAAACAACCTTCTGGCAGGAGTACCAGCAGGCTGCAAGACAGAAAATGCCAGTGCCTCTCAGAACTAGAGGTACACACTGGAGGTATATCAGTAGTAGCACTTGAGCCCTGAGCAAGGGTGGAGGGAGCCCTGTGAAGGCAAAGGCAAATGACACAGCCCCCAACTCAGTAGCCAGAATGAGGAAGAACACCCAATACCCCCAGAACTGAGATCACCTCCTGAAACAGAGCTACTGAAAGACAAAGCCACCTTAAAATGCACAAAATCAAAATGTTTAAGGAAATCTAATTACACATCACAAAGCATGGACTGAAAATTCTTAAATTAAGTAGATAAATCAAAACAGTAAATTTGCTGTTTAGACCTTGATAAATTAAAAGTAAGGAGGCCTATCTCAAAACAGTCAGCAGGCATGCAAAAGAGTGTGACTTGCGAGAAAAGATGATAACTGACCTGGACAGATCCAAGGGCATCTCTCATAAAAAAATCACAGGAGTGCCAAGTTAACAAAATACAGATGAAGGAAAAGTAATAATTAAACTAATTAATAAAACTGAAGTCTGCAGATTAAAGAGGTTAGGAGCCCAGTTAGGATTGAGAAAATATACACACCTCATTAGTTTTATAAAACTCTCTTTTTCAAAAATAAAATCATATAGCCTTCTAGACTGAAAGGGAAAAAAAGGGAAAAGCAATCATTTCCCTTCCCCATCCCATTCCCCCAAAGGTAGATGCTCTTATAATCCCTAGTTTACGGATGAGTAATAAAAGTACAGAGAGATTAAAAACCTTGCCCAAAGCCACAGGATGGTTAAGTGGCAAAACTTTTCTCTTTGCTAATATCAGCCAGGGTGCAATATAATATTAAAAGCTTAGAGCAGAATAAAGAGAAGCATTATATAGAAAGTAGCAATTCATGCAGATAAAATGGTCATAAATTTATAAGTACTAACAACATACATATAGGTTTGACGTCAAAAAATTTTAATTTGTGGATAAGAAAACAACTCAAGTCATTAAATAATATCCTTATGAAAGTATTTATAATGTGAGAACAGTAACTCTTAGAAAACAACAGCAAAAGTAACTGGACAGAAACATGGACTAAGGATATACATATGCAGAAGAGTGAATATTAATAAGCAGGAGAGTAAATCCAAATACACATATAAAATATTTTCACATTACTACACAGAGAAAAATGAAGTACCAAGGACATATCACTTTGCACCCATCAGATTATCAAGAATTAAGACCCTCAGCACCTTACCAACATTCTTACTATGGCTGACAAGGTCTGTTGTAATCTAGCCCTAGACCACCGCTTCTGACTTCATTTCTTTCTACTCTTCCCCTATCACTCCACCCGGCTACGCTGTCCAGCTAGTGATCCTCAAATAAAAAACAGTGTCCCTTCTGCCTGAAATATTTCCTCCTGGCTCCTTCACTTAAATCAAGTCTTTGCCCAAAAACCAACTGCTCAGAAATTTGTTCTGATCTCCCTAATAGAGAATCCCCTTCCCATAATACCTATCCTACTTTATTTCCCTTTACAGCACTTTTCAGTTGCCTAGAGTAACTGATTGTTTTATTGTATATTATATGTGTACAATATTTATTTTATTAGATTGCATTCATTACTTGTTTATTACCTGTCTTCCTCAATAGGCTGTAAACTCCATGAGGGCAGGAACTTTTTCACCCTCATGCCTGGAATAATGCCAGACACATGGCCAAGATAATAAATGTTTGCTGACTGAACAAACGTACAATGAGCAAACACCTACCACTAGTAAGAGTACTAATAAAATGAAAGTCTTCTACACTTGTGGGGGATATGTGAATTTGTAACAGCATTTTTGAATTTATGTAAAATTATGCCTGTGTATGACAACATTCCCTTTAACCCAGTAATGGGTTACCATCCTCATAATCCAAATAAGCTAGCTCCAAAATCTGCAGGAACAAGCATAGGAAAGATATCCATAATGGCAATACTTGTGGAGGGAAAAAACTAGCAACATGAATGAATGTTCACCAAGCAGGATATGGGTGAATAAAATGTGGTAGATACACAGCACAGGTCATGCAGCCTCTAAAATAACTGAAATTAGATCTCTGCCTATTGACTTAGTACCATATAGTACTTATATGGTATAGTACTTATACCATATAGTATTGACTTTGTACCATATAGTAGGCAAGAAAAAGAAGATTCAGATAAATGTATAGAACATGAGCCCATTTTATAAACCAGTGACTAAACCTCCACTCTGTACTTATGTGCATGTAAAAGCATAGTGAAATGTGAGCAAACAGATTTTTAATAACGGCTATATGGGGCTTGGGTGTGGTAAGAAAGAACTCTCTTTTGAAAAAATCCACACCAAAATAAACACAATATATGGCCCCATTGTGTACAATTACACGTGCGACAAACGTAGCCATTCCCTACCATTCTTTCTTGCTATCAAAGTCTAACCTGTCAATATAGAAGCAGAAAATGCCTGAGGCACTCTTTCCCAGCCTCCCTTGCAGCTGAGGTGCAACCATGTAACCTGACCAAAGGATAGTAAACATTTGCTAGCATCTCCTAGGAAAGATTTATTTTTTCTTTAAAAAGACACAAGGAGAAGCAGTTTATTTCCTTGCTTCCTGATTTTGAACAGTTATCTGAGTACGTTATGGCTGGAATTGTGAGAGCCATCTTGTGATTAAGAGAGGAAGGCCAAGAAAATCAAGAGAAGCCAATCCAAAGCCCCTAACTTTGCTAAGCTGTTATCAACCTGTAGCCTTATTTTATGTTATACATTTAATTAACAAATCTCTATTGTTGGTATTGCTTTCAGTCAAATATTTGGGTCAATTGTAACTCAACATCTTAACTAGCCCTGGGTGTATCTGGGTATTATGAATGCATGAAAATTTGACCACCAAAATATTAACAGTAGTCCTCAGACTTTCATAAAAAATTATTTGAATTTTTGATGAGCAAATATCATTTAGATATCAAAATAATTAAGCAGATTTCATTATTCTAAAAAATCATGACTTCAGGGTCAGGTAGTAAATAAGATAAAACAGAGATAACTTTTAATGCTGTAAATGTCATAAAACACAATACAAAAAGACTCAGAATTGTAAGAATTGAAGCATTTTCTTAAACAAAAGGGGCTAAAAATATTGCATGTCATAGAATCATTAATTCTAACAAAGAACACAAGTTAAAGAATCCTTTGAAAACTTAAAATACCAACCACAAGAATCAAAAATAAAATACATTTTAGGAAGATAAAAGCAAAGAAAATAGTTTAAACCAAAGCACTGAAAAAAGAAACAGCAATCAAGCATTTTAAAAAAATGAAAAAGATGACTATCATCAAACACATTAATTATAAGAATAAATTAATCATCTGTATTAAAGACAGATGAGGGGCGCCTGGCTGGCTCAGTCAGCACAGAATATGACTCTTGATCTTGGATTGCAAGTTTGAGCCCCACATTGGGTGTAGAAATTACTTAAAAAATAAAAATAATGACAGATAATCTCAGAAAGGGTTAAAAATGACCAAAATCTGGTTTCTAGTTGAAAAATAATAGACTCCGGATACATTTACCTCCCTTCCTTCCCATAATCATAATGAAGTAACAATGGAAAGAAATAAGGACTTCTAATGCAAAAGAGCTAGAAATCAGCATCTTTTCCTTTTCCTCTTGGAAACTACAAAAACCAGAATACAGGGAGGAGGGAAACCCTGTGACCTTTCCCAATGAAACATAGGAAAAGTATAATCCTCAGACACCAAAACATAGATAACTACTGCCAAAAGCACCTGACATTACATAGAAGTAAACAGAGACAGCCCAGTGATGGCAGATTTCAGAGAGCACCAGCAAAAATATACTTTCATCCTAAAATGCATGGCCTTCTTTATAACCAGCACAAGAACTAAAGTGCAGGTTGTCACAGACAAAGGGAAGTGGAAAGCTTAGATGGTATCAAAAAGGCCAAGCAACAGAAAATGTGAGAAATACCAGTAAAGTCTGTGCTGACAGCTCAAAGCCTGGAGCCTACTCAGGATTCTGTGTCTCTCTCTCTCTCTCTCTCTCTGCCTCGCCTGCTCACACGCTCTCTCTCTCTTTCAAAAATAAATACAAACATTTAAAGAATATTTTTTTAAAAACTTAAAAAAATAAAAAAGTACACTTCAATTGCAATTCACTAAATAACTTTTTAAACTTTTTTTTTTTTATTTTTATTTTTTTTATTTATTTTTGAGACAGAGAGAGACAGAGCATGAGCAGAGGAGGGGCAGAGAGAAAGGGAGACACAGAATGTGAAGCAGGCTCCAGGCTCTGAGCTGTCAGCACAGAGCCCGACGCGGGGCTCGAACTCACGAACCGCGAGATCATGACCTGAGCCGAAGTTGGGCGCTTAACCGACCGAGCCACCCAGGCGCCCCACTTTTTAAACTTTTTTAAGTTTATTTATTTTGAGAGAGACAGAGCAAGCAGACAGAGAAGGGGACAGAGGATCCAAAGCAGGCTCTGTGCTGACAGCAGAGAGCCTGATGTGAGGCTTGAACTCACTAACCATGAGACCGTGACCTGAGCTGAAGTGAGACACTTAACCAACTGAGCCACCCAGGTGCCCTGAAATAACTTTCCTAAATGGACACATCAAAGATATGGTCAGTAATAAAATGAAATAACAAAAAACTGACGAAAAATGAGTATTCCTCCAGAGAATATGAAAAATTATTGTGGAAGGACAACAAAATGGTTTTCTCCAGGCAATTCTGATAACAACTGAAATATAATTAACTTAAGTAAAAGGCAGGGGGTATTTATTTGCACACTGAATGCAGAAATTACTCAACAGAAATAGAATAGGGAAATATATGCGCTTCAGGAACAACTGGAACTAGCAACCCAAAACCACCAGTTCTCACACTACCCTTATTTATTCTAGGGTATGCACACACGTGCGTGCGCACACACACACACACACACACACACACACACACACACACACACCATCTTGAGAAAGGAGTATAAACTTGGCCAATGTGGAAAAGTTTTTTAAGAACAGAGCAGCAATTTTCAATCTTGGCTATACATCTGATTACCTGGTGACTACCTGAGGAGCTGTTAAAAACACCAGAATAATTATGAGTAAAAAGCAAAAACAATTTTTAAACACATACACACTCAGCCTTCAAAATATATTCAACATCACCCAAAACAAGAGAATATTAAAACTCTACCAAAATACAATTTCTCCACGTTCCACTGGCAAACGTAAAATTATGAACAACATACTGTTGGTTGAAGTCATGGGAAAACAGGCAGTCTCATACTACAGGTGGCAATGCACACTGATGCAACTTCAAGAGACTAACAGAAACTACATAAATATTTATCTTTTAACTAAACAATCCTGTTTCAAGGAGTTTAACCTGGAGATACATGAAAATTTAACTGCACAAGATTATCCACTGCAGGATGGTTTGTAACTGCATATTTTGGAACACATAGTCATACATAGGAGCATGGTTAAATAAACTATGAGACAGACAATGTAGCTTAAATAAGATCTCTATGAATAGATGTGAAATAATTTCCAGGATACACTGTCAGGTGAAATAAGCAAAGTACAAAAGATATCTGTAGTATCTTACCCTTTGCGTAAGAAATAAGAGGAAGTAAAATATACATGGATCTACTCCTTTGTGCAAAGAGAAATAAAGGACAGATAACCCAGAGATTCATGAATTCGGTTACCTACAGGAGGCGAGTTGGACTAGGGTAGAAAGAACAAAATAAATTAGGGGGGAGAGGAAGAGGTCATTTTTCTGAGTATAGCTTCATAAATCATCCTGCCTTTTGGAATCACATTTATGTTTTACACATTCAGGAAAGACAAAAGGGAAGAAGGTAAAGGAGAGAGAGGAGGAAGAAAATAAGGAGGGAAAGAAAAAGAAAGGGAAGGGAAGAAAAGGAGGGAAGGGAAAGAGAAAAAAAAGGAAAGGAAAAAGGGTAAGAAAGGAGAGAAACCAGAAATGATGGGGCAGGGGAACCTAAAATGGAATACAACAGAAACCAAAGAACAAAGTGACATTTCAAATAATAACATGGCCACAACGAAGGAAAGGTGGGTAGGAGGGAGAACTGAAGTTTGAACACAGTGTTTGAACTAAATGTCCTACATCTAAAGATCAAATGAACTCTAAACATATCTCGAATTATTAGAGTTCTTTCTTGTAAAGACAAAGGCTAGCAATTATGCAACTATTTTCTATTCTAGGATTGAACAAGTAAGTAAATATATTGGGGATGATAAACTGCTTTCTCACTGTACTCAGACAAAGCTACATGTATGAAAAGAGAGGACACAAAAACTCCTGTGTTATATTGGGTTGGAATTAGAGGTATTGGATAAACTCAGGGATTTTACAAAAGATTATAGAAAGATATGTGTATACATCCCCAAAGGCAAGGGAATTAAAAGCAAAAATGAACTACTGGGACCTCATCAAGATAAAAAGCTTCTGCACAGCAAAGGAAACAATCAACAAAACTAAAAGGCAACTAATGGAATGGGAAAAGATATTTGCAAATGACATATCAGACAAAGGGCTAGTATCCAAAATCTATAAAGAACTCACCAAACTCCACACCCAAAAAACAAACAATCCAGTGAAGAAATGGGCAGAAAACATGAATAGACACTTCTCTAAAGAAGACATCCAGATGGCCAACAGGCACATGAAAAGATGCTCAACATCACTCCTCATCAGGGAAATACAAATCAAAACCATACTCAGATATCATCTCACGCCAGTCAGAGTGGCCAAAATGAACAAATCAGGAGACTATAGATGCTGGAGAGGATGTGGAGAAACGGGAACCCTCTTGCACTGTTGGTGGGAATGCAAACTGGTGCAGCCACTCTGGAAAACAGTGTGGAGGTTCCTCAAAAAATTAAAAATAAACCTACCCTATGACCCAGCAGTAGCACTGCTAGGAATTTACCCAAGGGATACAGGAGTACTGATGTATAGGGGCACTTGTACCCCAATGTTTATAGCAGCACTCTCAACAATAGCCAAATTGTGGAAAAAGCCTAAATGTCCATCAACTGATGAATGGATAAAGAAATTGTGGTTTATATACACAATGGAGTACTATGTGGCAATGAGAAAGAATGAAATATGGCCCTTTGTAGCAATATGGATGGAACTAGAGAGTGTGATGCTAAGTGAAATAAGCCATACAGAGAAAGACAGATACCATATGTTTTCACTCTTATGTGGATCCTGAGAAACTTGACAGAAACCCATGGGGAGGGGAAGGAAAAAAAAAATGAGGTTAGAGTGGGAGAGAGCCAAAGCATAAGAGACTCTTGAAAACTGAGAACTGAGGGTTGATGGGGGAGGTGGGGGGGGGGTGGGAGGGAGGGAAGGGTAGGTGATGGGCATTGAGGAGGGCATCTTTTGGTATGAGCACTGGGGGTTGTATGGAAACCAATTTGACAATAAATTTCACATACTAAAAAAAAAATAAAATAAAAAAATAAAATAAAATGCAAAAAAAAAAAAAAGATATGTGTATAAACACATACATACTTCTATTTCCTAGCTCTGTCAACCGTGAGAACTTTTAAGCAATGACACCTTGGTAGCAATGAGTATACCAGCTGCTAGATCTTGGCTATAAATCTATAGCCAATCTATTGGCTATAAATGACATTCTCCATTAAAGGGATCAGGGCTCCATGGAGAAATCACCAATTTCAGAACTGAAGCAAAGAAAGTACAAGATGAATCAAGATAAACCTGGGACATTCTTTGTACCCAAAAGTAAATTCCACTCAAAGAATAATATGAATGTGTCAAAATGACAAGGAGCCGGCTTGGAGGAGCACCCACTGGCCACATCTGGGACAATATGAACACCAAACTAATGATGGTAAAAGATTATTATCAATTGAATAGAAACCATGAGTCTGCACTTAAATAATAAGGGAAAGCTCTAACAATGGGAAGCCAAGTAATAAATACAGAAGACTGATGGAAGTAGAAAAATCACCATTTGTCAGTCCTAACTGAAGGCAACAACATCACTGAGTACTAAAATTTTGCGGGCAAAATTTGTGGAGAAACAGGAAGTTCCCCTACAAGATACTATTATTAACTACAAAGAGAAAATCAGTAAGTTTACAGTGGACAAAACCATAGATATCATCTTAATCAAGTGATCAAAATTAACATCAGTAATGGAACAAATTGTCATCATGTGTTCCTCGCAGGATGCCCTGAGAAAACCACATAACTTAGGTTATATATTTGCCAAAAGTTCATAGCCTGATTCTAATCATGAGGAAACATATTCAAACCAAAACTGAGAAATATACTACAAAGTAGCTGCCATGTTCTCTTCAAAAATGTTAGTGTCATTAAACCAAAGGGCTGAGGACCTGTTGCAGATTAAAGGAGACTAAAGGGATAGCACAACTGAACGCAACACAGAAATGGAACTTTTGATTTGTTATCAAGGAAATTATTGGGACAGATGATAATCGAATAAAATCTATCAATTTTACCACTGTATTAATGCTAATTTCCTGATTTTGATCACTGTATTATGCTTATGTAAGAGAATGTCTTGGCTTCTAGAAAATATGCAGCATATATTTTAAGAAACATACTGAAGTATCTAGGGCAAAAGAGGTTATCAGCTTATTCTCAAATGGTCCAGAAAAAAAATTTAGAATAAAGTAAATGTTATAAAATGCTAACATTTGATAAATCTGGGTGAAGGGTATATAGAAATTTTGTATTGTTCCAATTTTTCTGTAACTTTGAAACTATACCAAAATTAAAAGTTAAAAAAATATTTTCTGGAGTTCACACACAGATAACTAATTATTGCCCAGGAATAAAACTACCTATTTAAGATTCTAACCTACAGTAAAACCACATGGACTTCAGGGAGTTAGAGGAGAGGTTCAGGGTTCAGTGCTATCTACTGCAAAGGAGAAATATTAGCCATTTGTTTGTATGATAAAGCGTACAATTAACAACAAAATGTCATCTGTTAACATCAAATAACTGCACTGAACTGTGTAAGGCAAAAACTATTACAAACACAAAGGGAAAATGAACACATCTACAAATCTAAAACAAGATTTATTAGCTGAGAGATTTTTGTTCTGCTTTGTTGTTAGTATAAACTACCTTGGCATACAGTAACCATTGAATAAATGTATTTTCATTTACATTATATAAACTTACAGACTATATTCATCATCAAGGGTTACTATGTCTCACTTATTCTCCACTGTCTATTCAACACTTAGCAATGGCTAGTATATAATAGGTACTCAATATTTGTTGAATGGCTAAATACTAAGTCTGCTCATTAATACTTGTGGGAAACTGAGTAGTAAGAAACATCTTTAATAGATCAGAATTCCAATGGGAGAAACAATTAATGTGTATATTTCCTATACTTTTTTTTTTTAACTTCGCATATTAATACCATACTTGGATAAGATGAATATAGGTTCTTTTGCTATACAAAGATAAGTATTCATGTTAATGCAGATCACATGGGTTTACTGTCACTGTGACCTTAAATAGGCAAGTAGTTTGCAATGTCATTATTGCTTTCCCCACTTCCTCCCCTCCCCCCCCAAAAATCTACAGAATACCTATCTAAAACCAGCACTATCACTTCTTACAATGTGGTAACTATTTAACTGATTAAGACTTTTGAGTGCCCACTCATTTAGTTACCTAGGAATATATTTTGTATTTATGTTAAAGTCTAATTAAAAGAACTCAAACTGGGGCGCCTGGGTGCCTTCAGTTGGTTAAGTGTCCAACTTCAGCTCAGGTCATGATCTCACGGTTCGTGAGTTCAGGCCCCAAGTTGGGATCTGTGCTGACAGCTGAGAGCCTGGAGCCTGCTTCAGATTCTGTGTCTGCCTCTCTCTCTCTGCCCCTATCCCGCTCATGCTCTTTCTCTCTCAAAAATAAATAAACATTAAAATAAAATTTTAAAAAATCAAACAACTCAATAGGAAAAAAAAGAATCCCAGTAAAAAATGGGCAGAGAACCTAAACAGACATTTTTCCAAGGAAGACATATAGATAGCCAACAGACACACGAAAAGATGTTCAACATCATTATCAGGGAAATGTAAATCAAAACCAGAATGAGATGTCACCTCACATCAGCCAGAATGGCTAGTATCAAAAGGACAAGAAATAACAAGTATTGGTGAGGATGTAGAGAAAAGATCCCTCATGTGCTGTTGGTGGGAATATAAATTGGCACAGAAACAGTATGCAGGTTCCTCAATAAATTAAAAACAGAAGTACCATATGATCCACCTGTTCCATTTCTGGGTATATTTATCCAAAGAAATAAAAACCATTAATTCAAAAAGACACATGTACCCCATTATGTTCATTGCAGCATTATTTACAATAGTCAAGATATTTCAAGATATGAAAACAACCTAAATGTCCATCAATGCATGAATGAATCAAGATGTGGTGTATATATACACAATGGAATAATACTCAGGCATAAAAAAAAAAAAAGTCATCTTGCCATTTGTGGCATGAATGAGCCTTAAACATATTATGCTAAGTGAAATAAGCCAGACAGAGAAAAACACATAATGTATGATTTTGTTTATATGTAGAATGTGAAACAAATGAACAAACAAAACTCATAGGTACAGAGAACAGATTAATAGTTATCAGAAATGAAGGGGATTGGGGGGTGGGCAAAATAAGTGAAGGGAGCCAACTGTATGGTGACGGATGGTAACTAGACTGAATTCTGCTGACTGATCACTTTGTAGTGTATACAAATATCAAATTATGTCATACACTTCGAATTGTTATATACCAACTTTACTTCAATTAAAAAAAAAAAATGTTAAACTAGTGGCGCCTGGCTGGCTCAGTCGAAAAGACTCTTGATCTCAGGGTTGTGAAGTCAAGCCCCACACAGGGTGTAGAGATTACTTACACGAAATTAAAAAAAAAAAAAAGTTAAACTAACCAAGTGTAAACAATGAAGGCTTTACAGATACTTTTTCATGGCTGATATGGCCAAATGGTATAAACTGCTTTATGATCTTAATAGGCTCACATTACCAGGGATATTTCCTATGGTATTTTTTCAAACTGCAGATTTTGACTAACTAGATGAAGATCGATACCAGCATAAAAAAAGAAACAGACTAGCACAGAAAAATCTCAGAATGGATCCCTATGGTAAAGTTGAGTACAGCTTAGTGAAACTTTTGTTTTGGGATATTTGTATATCCCAAATATACAAATTCCATAGAATCTAGATCCATCTCTGCAGATTTGGGGACATTCCATTGTGGTACATGTCTTTACCAACTTCAACTTTCACAAAAAGAAGGACAATCTTATTCCAAACACGGCTCCTAAAGCATATGATCACACACATTAACTAGTTCTTCAGATAAATGTCCAGAAGTAAAACTCATTGGTATTTAAAACCTATTAAAAGATGACTTGAGAAACAGTATTCACCACAACTCCCTAACAGAACTTTCTTCAATAATAGAAATGTCCAAGCTACCCTTTTGGACAATACAGATATAGAGCATTATGCCTTAAAGTGTGGCCCATGGATCGCAATAATTGTCTGAATCATGTGGGGATTTCTTAGAAATGCAGAATCATAGGTCTGACTCCAGGCATAATGAATCAGAATGACCTGCCAATTCATGTGTACAATGCAAACAATCTAAAGGACTAGCTATCAATGGGCACATTACCACTGAGCACTAGCATCCTAGTGGAAGTTTATGAGATACTTTGGTTATAGCAATTACAGGTAGAGTAAGGCTGGCTTTACGGATAAGCAATACACGGAACAGATCTACAAACCTAAGAGCTAGTATCCCAAACAACATTCAAATATCCTGCCAGACATTGACATTTAACCAATTTTTGCACAATTTTTATATACTCTGAATTTTCCAAAACTACATGTAAATTGAAAAAAGATAGTTTTAGTCCAAAACTGTCCTAACCATTGTTCATTTCAGAGTAACTTAATAGCTTACATTTAGAATTGTTACATTCCCACTGATACTAGGTAGAAGTTCAATTATCAGACTTCATTATGTAGTTCCATTTGGACTAAAATAATTTTTTTTTAAATTACTTCCCTCTAATTTCCCTAATTATTCTATTATTACTTTTTTTATTCTCTGGTTAGGGTATTTATTAATTTTTTTTTAAAAGGGTTAGATAAGCAAGTTATGTTACCCAGCAATTTCACTTCAGGATTAGAACGTACAAGGATACATTTTCTTTTACACATGGGGTGCTATGTCTGACAGATTTATGAACCACTGACTTGGGGTGCCTGGGTGGCTCAGTCAGTTAAGTGTCAGACTCTTAATTTCAACTCAGATTATGATCTCACAGTTTCATGGGTTGGAGCCCCACATCGGGTCTACACTGGCAGTAAGGAGCCTGCTTGAGATGCTCTCCCCATCTGCCCCTTTCCTGCTTGCGCTCTCAAATAAATAAAACTTAAAAAAAAAAAATTAAGAACCACTGACTTAATGATTTATGCACCCAATACCATCTTCCTAAATCAAGAGCCCTTAATTTGGAGATACAAGGACACTCAGGCTAATTAATCCATGGAGTGGCTTCAGGTCAACAGGACTCCCAAATACTACATACGATTTGATATGTATGTATAGCTACTCTGGGATGGTAACACATAACTTTGCTCCATCAAAAACCGTTACATTAAGAACCATTACTTTACACCCTGAGACTCTTATGTCTTGGGCTGGGTTATATAAACTTGGCTCTCAAATGTGGTTGAGGCCCCTACCCAATTACATTTATGGAACTACAATTTGCATCACTTCATCAGCTTACATTGACAAACAAATCCCATAAAAGAATTACTATGGTATGTCAGTCGCTACATTATGTACACTACAGGTATTCTTTTATGAAGACCCACGGAAGAAGGTTACTATTCATTCCTTCCACATTCACAACGAACCAGGCACTGCACTATACACTGATCACACAACTGTCTTACAACCGCCCTCTGATACAGGGATCACTTGTATCACAGATTTGAGAAAATGGACTTCAAGAGCTCAACAAACTTGACTAGTTTTAGGTATCTAATAGATGGCAGAACTAGAATCTGAACTCAGGCTGTCAGACTCCAAAGCATGTGTGTGCTTTTCTGGAGCAGGTAGCTGTTTTTTTCCTTTAATCATTTTATGGAGTATGTACTGGCTCCTGTCTTCCTTTGGCATAGCCTGTTAAATTACTTACAGCACAATTTGTGGCCACATATGGGAGTTGCCCAAGCATATTAGCACCTCCGAGTTACTTGCTTCTCCCCTTTATTTGGTCACTAGATTGACTTTATGGGATGAATGCACTTTACATTGCTAACTTTACTTTTGGCTTAATTTTTTCTTCCATTTCCCTCCTTTCTTCATTCTTCTACTTCCTGTAATAAAACAAGGAACAAACAAATGCACACACGTGCTGCTTTAGATAATACAGTAAGTATATTAGTAAGATAGTCCCACAGAGTACAAGCTTTCTTAGATAATTCAAAACCACTTTGCAATCATTTTTACAATTAAAAACACCAACTATCACTTTGATAGTGAGTACATAAGCTCCAGCATTTTCCAGTTGGAGAAAACTCTGGTTACTTTGCTTTCAAAAGAGCAGTAAGTCTTAATATGCAGATAAAACAGTAAGTGTTTGAAGCCATGGACAAAAAGTAGGGAGGTCAGTTGGGATGTCTTTTAGTATAAAAACCCAAAGGGACAATTAGGAGAAAACAGCAGTAGACTCAGAAATTGTGTGAGTGGAAGGTGAAAGAAAGTAAGTAGCAACGCAAATCACATTTAATTGTGTTGATAATAAAGCTTTGATCAAGTGGGGATGGAGCTAGAGGTTTGCTAGAGGTGAAAAGGAAATTGAAAGAGGATAAGATATTTGGTTTCTGCCAGTAACATCATCACCACAAAACATTTAGGGTAAGGGTAAGGATCAAACTTAAAAAAAAAAATCTTTTTCAATTAAGATTAGAAATCTCTAATTCAGTAAATATCTTAGACTTCGCAGGCTACAGTCTGTCACAACTAGCCAACTCCGCCATTGTAGCACAAAAACAGCCACAGACATACATCAACAAATGGATGAGGCTATGTTTTAATAAAACTTTATTTACAAAACAGAATGCAGACCAAATATAGCCTATGAGTTGTAGTTTGCTGACCCCAACATAAGAGGTCCAGTAGGCAGGGAGACACAGATCTGAAGCACAAGAGGAAGGTTATGCCTAAGGACAAATACTTGGAAGTCACGGTCACAAATAAAGTGACAGAATGGATAACCTAAGAAGAAATGGAACGTATTAATATTTATAGACAGAAACTTTATAAAGAGCAGCACTTTAAAAAAAGCATGAGGAGGAGGTCAATAATTAGTGGTTTCCTGAAAGAAGAAAAAGCATGTGAAATGAAAACTCGTGATTCCCTTAAAGGTCATTCTGGCTCAATTACAAATTCCTTATGCTTGAAAAAGCGCAGGGCACTGCAGTATTTAACCATAGTCATTATCTGAAAGGCAGTGCCAGAACACAGAAAAAGCCCCAAATGTGTATGTAATACACTTAATGCCTTGACATGAGACAACGCAGAGCAGGGTCAAGTTGGAACAATATCTTATGCCTCATGTATTTTATAGTGTATCCTGTACCAAAACAAAACACACAGGCATTTCACGGAAACCATTTACTTAAAACAGAGTCAAAGATTGAAAACAAATATAAAGGAAAAAAAAAAAAAAGCCCTTAAAAACAAAACCAAATGCCAAGGGAAAAAGGTTATAAAAATATATAGATGTGTTTGGGAAATGCTCTCATTTTAAAAACTATGGAGTTAAATTCATTACACTGCTTAAAAATAAAACAGGGTCCAATATCAATGTATTTGATTCAAGCTCTTTCAACGTTTACAGGTCTAAAATAGAATTACTAGCTTATTGCTTGTCTTTGGGAAAAACTACTTGTAATTATAAGAATGTTGGCTCATTAGAAGAAAGTAATGCAATTAAAAACGAATCAGAAAGATATCATGAGGACCAAAACTGAAAACTTGCAAAGAAGCACTACAGGACACAATTACAAAACTGATGATAATTCATGTATGTAGTTTCAAACAGTCTGGTGTGGAAGAGGGAAAGAAGAGTAAGTGCCACTTAGCTAAAGAACAGAAAACTGTTTTCTTTACACACAGCAAAAAAACACAGTATACAAAGATAAGACAATTTACAGTGGGGACTATAAAGGCAAAAATTACAAGGAAGGAAAGCAGGCAGGCAGTCCTCCAATAAGGCATACATTCACACAATGGATCACTAGACAAAGAATAAAAACAATGTTCTATATGTGCAATTCAAGGTAAAAATGTCCAAAATTATTAAATGAGAAAATGCTACCAAAATGTGTCCAAAGTTACACACATGTGCACACACATGTATCTGGTGTGTGCACAGAAATTTAGACATTTACTAGAAATTTGAGAGGTACCTTGAAAAAAGAGTGGGTTTGAACAAGAAAGGAAATTTTCACTTTCTACCTTTCTGTAGTCAAAATACAATAAGGATGCATTATGTTTGGTCAAATGTGAAAGGAAAAAACACTTTAGGTATTTTGGGGAGGTGGCTAGAGGATCTATACAACCATGCCAATGTAGACACAATCACATTTAAAATGTTTCACAATACTCAGTATGTTAAATGAAAGTTGTAATTATTAAAAAGTACAATCACATAACCAAAAAAGAACCAAATTTTTCTTGGACAATCATATAGATTTCAGTAATATAAAAATTAAGTCTTGCAAAAGCTGTTCTTTGCCTGCGAGGGTTTAGTCCTACCTAGTGTGATGTTCACTCATGGTTAAACCACCTCACCTTCTATGTACCTCCAGACTACTAATCCCTAGTAACAGAGACCCTAGGAGTTCTATTTCAATAACAAAAACTGTAGAACCTTATGGAGAGATCTGTTTATTTTTAAGACATGTCTGCTTTTAAAAGTTTGAAGCAGAGTCTAGTTCATTCTGTTTTCTGTTAGGCCCCTCACCTAGAACACAACAAATGTAATGACTCAATACATATCTGGGGGGGGGTGGGGGGGGTGGATAGGAAAACGTAGGAACAGAACCTCTGTGCAAAACTATGAGGAATTACAAGTTCTGAATTAAAAGAAACAGGACAAGATTAAAATGTGAAAATTGGTTCCTCTCAATTAAAAATAAAAACCTAGTACCACATGTGATTGCATGCCTGCAATTTCATTTCTTGCTTCTGGCAATGGAATAGCAACAGGAACACTGAAGTATAAACTACCCAAGGTAGCTAGGTAGGCTGCCTAATGTCTACTTTGGAATTCATAGTAAGCAGGATACCACACAGTATTATTTAAAGATGCTACAGTTTAGAAATGAAATTTTGACACCAAGTCCAATAGTTGTAAGGAGATGAATAACAAACCTAGTTGTTTTAGGGAAGGATGGGCAAATGAGCTGGCCTTGGCTCCTGAGGAAAACCACCTAAGAGTAGTGTTTCTCAAATTATATGTGAAGGACCAGTTTTAACGCCTAAATTGCTGTCAAAAACATTTTTGTAAAACACGTTTTCAAAAATTACTAGAAAAATGATAAACTTTAATGCAACAGCAATATCAAATTGCTGTAGAAATTTCTATACATCTCAATTTCTAACTGGTCCAGAGAGACACTGGATTGCAATGACCCAGTGTTTTGTTTTTTAATGTCAATCTGATCTAAAATCTTGCATTTGTCTAGAATCTGACTCTTGAGTGAGAAAACTCAGTTGTTTTTCCCCCTCCTAAATAATGAAGACACTCCGTAACAATTAGAGATAAAAAGTAGCACAGAGACTCGTCATTAACTTGTTTTAATTTTAAAATGTAAAACATCGCATTATCACACTGCCTTAGAAAATTATCCTTTTAAATGCAAACTATGGTATTTAAGAACCTTTACTCCTATCAACTTGAAAATTTTGCTTTATTTTACCATTTATTTTAGAAGATAACAGGATATAGACACTTAAAAGTTGTATACGAAAATATCCACTTAACTGATACAACTGAACAGTATCTGTGAACTCCTGTATCTTTTTCTCCACATTCTCAAAACTCCTGCAGATGATTAATTTAGTTGATTGCTAACAGAGTGAGCCTAGGGGGACTATTTTACGTTTTCATTACCAAAGGAAATAAAATGTAAGTAAAATGCCTGGCCTATAAAATGACTACAATCTGATGTGATTTACCATAGACTTTAAGATAGGCTCTACACTATTAAGAGTATGATGTGATTTACAGGGTCTCTGGAATGAAATCCACACTTTGCAATTTACAAGCTGTACAGTGACTTACATCCTCACTGCTTCTGTTTCATCTATAAAATAGGGATAACAGCACCTACATCAAATAATTACTGTGCAGGTTAAAGTGCATGTAAAGTGCTTAGAACACTGTCTGGCACAAAGTAAGTATTACATAAGTATTGTAATTACTTAATTCTTATACAGTATGTCTCAAATCCTTCTGTAGAATTGGATTAACAATTAAATTGGTTAAATATGTCACACCCTACAATTAATTACAATTCTTCTGTTAAAAGATTTTAATTCTCTATTATGAAAATATATATATTTATAATATCCTGTTGGACAGGGACAAAAAGTTAGAAAAATCATATAGTCTAATCTTATATTTAGAAAAGACGCTAATGAAATTATGAAAAGTTGCAAGTCACTGTAATACTTATGTGGCATCTGCCAAAAGTGACTCAGTAATTTATCATCCTCCCCACCCACTGGGAAAAGACTTAAAATAAAACTGATTATGATTCTAAAATGGTAAGGATAATCAAACGCTTGTTATAAACCAGGTTTTTTTTTAAATTCAGAAATGTGTACATTTAATGCATTATTCCTCCTCCACTCCTGAAAGCTGATGCTTCTTCAAATGGACTGCATCTTAGAATTAAGGAACTAGAGCATTAATTTCTAATAAATATACTACTCCAATCCCACCCATTGCCAACACACCACCATCACTTATAAGCAAGCTCTTGAAGTGCTCACAACTACACGTATCAACACAGACAATAAATCACTTAACCAAGCACCCAAGCTTAAGCAGCAGATATTAGCTATAGTCTAATGAGATTATAAACACAAGAGATTCAGTGTTTCTAGAATACTGAACAAGAGGTGTCTGTGGTATTGAGAGTACTCAGATGGTAGCCTGTGGCACCCTTTAAACTGAAGTTTTAAAATTCTTCAATGAAGTCAATACTATTAATTTCATGTTTACTTTATGAGTTTTGTCAAACTTTTCAGTTCTTAAATGATTAATCATGACTATTTAAACACAAATTTTCCTCTCATCTAATCATTTTCATTCTATCTCGAAGTTTAGCTTATTCTTTTGTCTACAATAGCCATTTCATTTTACTGCATCTGAAATACACAACCATATACAAAATTTTTCAAATGTGCTTTCAAATGCCTACAAAGAGTAGATCATGTTTCAAATTTACATAAAACCATACTACACCAATTTACCAATATAAATATAAGTCTTCGTACCTGTTTATTCCATTCTATTTAGACAGCAACACTAACAAAATTCTTAATGTATATGCCCCCACCACCTGTACTCTTTCCCTATGCTATCATTTTGACACTTACAAAAGAACATCTCAATTCAGCAACCAAGTTTTACAACTACCATTCCTACCAATCAAATGGTAATGCACCAAGATAACAATTCTCTTGTGTTTTAATACATTAAGAGTACATTATTTACCTATGACTGAAGGACTATGCCTTCCTTTATAAAAAAACAAAGATAGTCACATCAATTTAATTCCATATATATGATGCTACCTATTCAATTTATTAAAAATTATAATAAACATAATAAACTAGTGCTCCAAACTTATGCTGTTCACGTGGAAGACACTATAAGACACAATAGAGACTGCCTGGCAATAAGAAATACAAATTCCTTCTATAGAGATGGAGAAATAAAAGGACAAATCTAGTTGTCTAAAAGACAATTCACTGTACACATTTTATTTACAGTTTTGTACACTGTCTTAATATGAATGGGACCGCTTTTCTACTTGAGCCATTTTTTAACCAAAGCAAAACAACCTAAGTAATACAAAGTGTTAAAATACAGCATAAAGATACAAAAACAGACATACTAATTCTAATTAGGAATGTAATTATGATGTTACATTTTTTTTTTATAATCCACAATTATGTTTAGGAAATCACACAAACATAGATCACTGATTTGAATGAAATGCATAAATTTGTAGCAAAGCTTTGTAGTTACAAAAAAAAACAAAAAAATTACCAAAGAATGCACAAAATTAATGTTTATTCCACCTTTGTGTCATATTCCTGGATCCTTCACCAATGTTACATGAGGAAAAAAACAAAAGCAAAACAAATGAAAAACTGAAATCAGAATCACTAATGTTATCAAGTAGGGAAACAAATAAATTAAAATCTAGCAGCCATCAGCAAGAGTACAGCAAAGACAATGCTGTAAAAAGAAACAAAGAAAATTGCTAGAAAACTGTATGCATCATACTCTTTCAAACCAGCAAAATATGCTCCTGCATACAATGGAACATAAACAGAATTTTTTCCTTTAAGGTATAGAAATGCAAGTTCTTTTTTGAATATTGTGGATGGGTAAAATGTGTTTATAATGGTAATTCTACTAAGCTATTACAGAGTGGGCCAGGAACACATTCATGGATTCTGGGGATGATGTGTACTGTAATTCTTTGATTGGGATAATGGACACTCTAGCCAAAAAAAAAAAAAAAAAAAAAGTGAACACAGAAGTACAAGACAAAGGCGAATGAGACTTCTCTTATATCTTAGCAACATTTAGATGGAAATCAAATTTAAATGCAGTCCACTCTGCTTTGGAAGAGGCTTTGGTTCAGCTCCCAAATCTCGATTGCTTGACGCAGTCTCCTATGAGAATACTCAGAAGGTGTCTTCTTAAACAACAAACCTATTTTTAGTGGTGGAGCCGCTCTTAGTAGCTGTGTCTGCATGGGACTGATAACCAATCACTATCTTTGGAGGAAGTCCTAACCTTTCCTTGTATACCCTCCTAGAAGAAGCAAAAGAAAAAAGGAGCTGTTAATTTTTATTCACACACACCAAATTCAGATTATTCTTTATATATAAAAAATATCTAGAGAGTGAAACAGGACATTGCATACACTTTTCCTTTCAACAAAATATACTCTTCATTTCCACAACAATCTTGGCTAATCACTTAAACAATATTTGAGATTCTATTATGTTATCAGGCATTGTAATTATTAATCAATAATAAGCAAAGTATGGACAGTTCCTGGGTGTTTATAGTATTTGATTATTTATAAACAAATAATCCCACATACATAGGGTAGAGCTGTATCACATGCATAATTTATATAAAATTAATGCCTACATAGGTCTACTTTAATTCTCTCTAAAATGCTACAATTATATTTTTCATATAACACATAATAAATATTGTATGATACTGCAAATTACATTTATCATACTTATTACTTTATGGCATTTTGAGGGTAATTTACATACATGATTTCTGCCTTATATACTAACTCTGCAACCTACTTTCCAAGTAACATGTGACTCTATTTTAAGAATAAACTATGATGAGTGCCAAAAGTGAGTAAGTATAGGGGTTGTGATACTAACAAAGATGATCTAATCTTATCTTTGAAATTAGAGAAAGTTCCCCTTTAAAAGTCACGAGGTAAAAAGTAAAATGCTGAGAAAATGAAACACATCTGAAGGCTGGGGAACAAAAATAAGGCTGTGTGGTGACAGTCCTTAAGGAAGAAAATACGAGCAAAAAGGCTGACAAGGTAAAATTGGGGACAGATCATAGAGAGCATGACAGGTAAATTTAGGAATATAGATATTTATTCTAAAGAAAAAAATAGCAAAACTTCAAAAATAAGCATCAAAATAAAATAAAAGGGATATATATTTTCATGGAGCTAAATTCTCCAATAGGATACTAGGGCAGTTTTATTCATACTCCACCTTCCAGAAGATTCTACCTTCCTTCAAATAAAGGTTCGAAAAATAATTTCATGATAACTAAAATTATAAATATTATCAGAGGTATATTACGAAACAATGTATTCTTTTCCATTATACATAATCATTAAAAATGCCAGAAAGCCAGAGCACTGCACTGAGCCATATAACTTGGAAGAATTTAAAAAAAAAAAAAAAAAAAAAAAAAATCTTCCCAGGGCAGCTGAGTGGCTCACGAGGTTAAGTGAAGGACTGACTTGATTTCGGCTCAGGTCATCATGATCTCACAGCTCCTGAGTTTGAGCCCCCAGTCTCACTCTGCACACTGACCACGTGGAGCCTGCTTGGGATTCTCCCTCTCTCCCTGACCCTTCCCTGCTCGTGTTCTTGGTCTCACTCAAAATAAATAAATTAATAGTCTTCCCTTGAAAAACTGAAGTCAAATGTTTTACAAAGATTTCAATAATTTTTAATATTGACACAAATACAAGATTTTCACAGGAAAGAAATTCATGCTCATTTTTTTAATTGATTTCCAACATGAAATCCCCACAACTATTAAGTTTTGATGCTGACAGAAAGATTAAGAATATGATGACAAATTGGGGCACTGGGTGGCTCAGTCAGTTAAGCACCTGACTCTTGATTTCGGCTCAGGTCATGATCTCACAGTTCGTGGGATCGAGCCATGCGTGGGGCTCTGTGCTGACAGGACAGGGCAAAGCCTGCTTGAGATTCTCTTTCTCCCTCTCTCTCCCCTCCTCTGCTCATGCTTTCTCTCAAAATAAATATTAAAAAAAAAAAAAAAAAAAAAAAAAAGAACATGATGACAAATTAACAGTCAACTTCTTTTACCAAAAACCTCTGTAGAAATGAAACCTGGAAAATCCCCATGCTTTTTTTTAATAAAGAAAGGAATTATGTTCATAGGAGAATTCATAATGTTTGAAAAAAAAAGAAATCACAAAGGGTAAACCGAACATTCTGTGACCTATGACCAATACATAATTTTAATACAAAATTTAAAGTCAAATTTTACTAATTTAAATGTAGTGAAAAGAAATTCCCAGTTAACACTGACAACATTTTGGGGGGAAAACAACAGGCAATTTTTGCAAGGAATAGTATTTACCAAAAAAAGTGTCAAAACATATACATGTGGGTTTTAAATATGGACAAAATTAAGATACTATCACTTAAATTTCACTGAAAATGTTATGTACAGTGATTACAAAACATGCACAGGATACACATATACCACTTGTCAATGCTCACTGAACTATTATGGGTGTTACGTATTCATGTTATGTTATGGTTATAAAATAGAAAAAAGACTTAATATTCTCATTTGATAAATGAACAAAATGCCACACACCAGAATTCAGGGTTCTGGTGATTATATACTCCATTGCTAGGAAAAAGAATTTTACAGAAATTAAAAAAAAATATGAACAAGACACTAAAAACCACTAGAGTAGTTCAAGATTATTAAAGTGTTTATGAAAACACAAGGAAAATAATGATCTACGAATCCAAGTATTTTTAAAGCTATAAATAACAGTACTTCTGCTTTTAGTTATCTTAATATTTTAAAGGAAGTGTACAAACAGCAAAACTTACCCTATATGTGTAACAGCCTCTCTGTTTTCACATTCAGTAGTCCATATTGCTATCTTATCACCTTTAGCTCTAACATTAACAACAGCTCCACATACATCATCACTGTAGTCATCAAAAGATTCTCCAATAAGGCACAGCAGCTTAAAAAAAAAATTAATCCCAAATTAAATAGATTATATACTGCTTATTAAACTGCAAATGTCCCTTATGTGTATACACACAAAACTAAGAAAGTTTCTAAATCAAGTTGTCTTCTTGAATGTCTAAATTATATTTATGTTTATAGTTCTTTGTCCTGACTTTTTAAGAATTCACATGTTTCTTTATTTAATAACAAGAACACTAACAGTTGTTTTAACTTTTTCAGCAAATGGGGCAATTGATATCAGGGGACATATAAAAGGCAAATTATCTTAATATTCATTTGCTCTGCTGCTGCTTATACTTGCCAGCAAACAAATATTAATAGAATGACTGAAGAGTTGTCATTATATTAAAAATAACCAAATAGTTACTCATGGTTAGATTAACTGCCTCTTGTTCTTGCGGTTTTTCAGAGCCATTTTTTAATTTTTTTTTATTGTGGCGAATATATATAAAATTTACCATTTAATAAAGAATTTTTAAAAATTTACCATTTTAACCATTAAAAAAATTTTTTTGAGTATAGATGACACGTGACATTAAACCGCTTTAACCATTTTTAAGGGAACGGTTCAGTGGTGTAAGTATATTCACAACTATCACAACCATCCATCTCCAGAACTTTTGTCATCTTACAAAACTTTAATGTGGAATTCTAAAATGGTATTTACTGATAATCTCCCCCAAAAGCAAAATTAAGTCTCTCCATTTACCAAAAAAAAACTCCTATTCATTCAAATATTCACTAACTGCTTAATTAATAAGTGCTAACTATAAGCAAGACACTGTGCCGAATGCTGAAAATACACAAGAGACTATCATCCTTATTCCCGACAGCTTGGGGTTTAGGACTTCCCACTATACAAAATGTCAATTATTTCTTATTTAATTTACATCTTATAAAGCCAAATTTCCAGATTATATCATAACATAGAAGATGAATAATACCAAGCTACAATTTCACTGTTTGCTTCACTGATATAAAAAATTTAGTATACAAAGTAATACTCTAACAGGGTTGTAAAAACTTACATCATATAAAATGTGAGGCTCTATAATTTTGAAGTTAATGAAATGACCAGGATGAGCTTACTGTGGAAGGTGAGAGTCAACTGCCTATCACTTTCTATCTGATCTGTAATGTGGTACACGGTTTCACTGTGCCAGTATGTAAAATATACAGTATTCACATGATAGAACAAAATTAATTGCCGGCTTAGATTTTATAGGGTGGACATTCTTATCTTTTCAATTAAGTAATCAATGTAAAATGCAATGCAAAGTAAGTTTTAATATGCCAAAACTACTTTATAATTTTAAAACCTTACTGTCTCTAGCCAAAAGCGATCCAGATCACTTCGTCTCTGCTGTTTGTTCAATGTAATTAACCATCGTCCTCCTCGTTTGTTTTTCTCATCTTCCCACATAGGCTCAATACCATCCTAAAAGGTTAGTAGATAACAATATCAGACAAAATTGTTACTTTAACTGAAGAGATCACTAGAAAGAGCAAGCAACAACTCTGTCAACTTTTTACTTTATTCTCCATAAAACTTATTGATGTAGTGGGGGGAAAAGCATACAAGAATTAAAGCCAGAAGCATGAGATTGGAGAATTAGAGACTTGACTTAGATACTTCTAGCTATCAAACCTTGGATTTCATTTAATTTGGAGGTTCTTAAACACTGAGTAACAGATAACTTTGAAAAATTACATACATTTCTATGCCTAAAAAATGTATGTAAAAATTATGCAATTTGAGAGTTAATGAATGCCCCTCCACCCCCCCACCACTTGACAGAACCCACTTATAAATATCCCAAGGACCAATGCACCCCAAGTTAAGAATACTTGACAAACTCTGGACTTACTTTGGTCTACTCAAATATATAAAGAGACTAGACTGGATATCAAAGCACTCTGCAAAAATCAACGACAGTGTGTACCCAGAGTCAGACTCTCAATTTCAATTATTTATAGCAATAAGCCAAAATTGGTTAATGCTAAAGTCTAGTAAAACTAATTTAATTATTCTCCAAACCTCAGAGCATTAACTATTCCTAAGTTTCTGACAAGAGTTCTTAATGAATAACTGAATGGTCCAGTCTTAAAATATATGAAATCACCAATTAAACATACCTTAAAAAGTGAGTAGTCACAGCCAGGCATTAAATTACTAGACAACTGGATGTGGTTGTACAGACTAGGTAAAACAAAAGGACAATTATAAACATAAAATATGTAATGCAGAGTTTAGGTGCTCACACATACATTTAGAGAATATGATAAAAATCAAAAGATAAAAGTTTATGTTTACTCGTTTTTCTATTGAGTCAATTTCTGAACTGGACCAAAGAGATACCTTAATAATGGTCAGTTCAAGAATCAGCATTTGATGATTTTCAAGGCAATATTTTTAATGATTTTATTTTGACAAAAGTATATTTTGATGTATTAGTTAACTCAATGCATACATATGTATGTATGCGAATCGGAGACTAGGTGGGATGAAGTGGCTTTAAGTACGTGAAAGAATTTATGGCGCTATTAACAAGTAGTTTTAAACACATAAGAGGATGCCTGGGTGGCTCAGTCGGTGAAGCGTCCAACGTCGGCTCAGGTCATGATCTCACAGTTTATGAGTTCGAGCCCTGTGTCCGGCTCTGTGCTGAAAGCTCAGATTCTCTGTCTCCTTCTCTCTCTGCCCCTCCCCCAGTTGTGTTCTGTCTATCTCTCTCAAAAATAAATGTAAAAAAATTTTTTTTTCAGCACATAAGACAAACCAAGAGAAAGCAAGATACACTTCCCAACTCTCAGGACTGCATGACTGAAATAAAATAACACTAATATCCATGAAGGTATCCAAGAGTAGAACAGACCAATGGGTCTCAAATATCACAATCATTACTAGTCAGTCAGCATAGCAATCATTTGGGAAGCTTTCAAAACAAAACGACAGTTCCAGGACCTACTCCTTGTGATTTTAATCCCTTAAACATAGGGTAGAGGGGCACCTGAGTGGCTCAGTCGCTTAAGCCTGACTCTTGGTTTCAACTCAGGTTATGATTTCACGGATCATGAGCTCAAGCCCCGCATCTGACTCTGCACTGACAGCACAGAGCCTGCTTGGGATTCTCTCTTCTTCTCTCTCTGCCCCTTCCCTATTGGCACTCTCTCTCAAAATAAATAAATAAATAAATAAATGTACTCTCTCTCTCTCTCAAAATATCAATGTAACAGAGTAACACTTGAGATGACTTAGATACTCACCAGCCTGAAGGTAGAAGGCTAAATCATTTGATCTTCTAAAGTTTCTTATAGCAAAATTGTTATAAAATTGGCAGCAGAGTAAGAATGCTTTGCCTGTCTCTAATATTAGATGCAGAAATATGATCTTTACTACATCTGCAGACCATGGACAATGCTGTTATCTTTAGTCAGATTCTCTTGATGCTATTTTAAACAAGTCTAGAAATACTTCAAGTAGTCTTAAGAAAGATTCTGGCATCCTTTGAATCATATTCCACAGGGTAATATATAAATTCAATTTGGTAGGAGGGAGCATAAGGCTGAATAAGGTCTGTCGAGTTACTCTACTTAACGGTCACTCTTCCCAAACTACATTATCACTGGCAGCTCCCTCTAGGCAACAACAGAGGCCTGGATACTAGCAGTAACTACAAAATTAGGACCACTACTTTATAAAATTAATGGACAGGGTGGAGTAGCTGTCTTCAATGGCATTCAAGGTAGATATGACCAATGCTTCTTTATGTGCCTCCTTTCTCCTTCATGATGCTCTAAGGTCTCTTAGCAAGTTTACAGTAATGAAAATTTGTAATGACACAATCTAAACAGAATCAGAACACTATAGACAAAACTGCATAAATCCCAAAGGGCTCGACAGTTGTTTACCACTACATATGCCAGAAAAAAATGAGAAATTAAGAAGTGCTTAGATATTCACAGAAAGCTAAAGGATTCCTTCATATGTCTAAATTACACTATAAAAGTCCACTATGCAATGACATTGCTTACACATAACTAAAGTGTGCAGCCATATTCTAAATTAGAGGCCCACTTAGAAACCTCATTATGTACAATGGTGAAAGCTAACCAAACTAAATAAACGCAGCTCTGATTCCGTGGGGGAAATGGTTCAAGACTCTTGCTCTTCCTCCTCCATAGGAGACTTGGTTTAGAAGACTCAAATACAATTAAGGGAAAAAAAATCATCTGATGTTTTGATGAAGGGCAAAATAACCTTAGTTTAACTAAACAACCAGATTTATGAATAACTGGGGATTTAAATATAGTTTCATTACTTAAAAAAAACAGTCAATGACTGCAATATGAAGTGACCACTCTTAAAGTGCCTACTTGCCTACTTCACAATTTTACAGTTTTCTCTAATTATTCTATGCTTTTTTTCCTCAGTGATTCAAACGTATACTAAATGTCTATTATGGGCAAAGCACTGGAAAGATACAGAAGAATATTGTTTCTGTCCTGGAGGAAGTATACATATATGAATCTTCTGACAATCTGTTCTTAGTGTGGGCAAAATATACTCAGGCATACGGTTATGTTAATACAGAAGAGCTGCTCATTGATTCAATACAGATACATGATCTAAAAATGCACCAGATGTACAAATTAGAATTTTTAGGTAACTGCTAGTTAATTTACAGCTCTTAAAAATCTTTTTAAACAAGTTTTATCTTTGAAATGGAAATTACTTTCCAAATAAAATTACATACTAAATTAACTTTGTTTTAAAGAATCAATATTATAAAACGTCTTGAAAAGACTTTACAATTTTATACTGAGTCAAGCAAAGGTTTGACCCCCAAATCTGAACTTTTTGCTAAATCTGAAACAAAATCTCAAAGGTATTTCAACTATTCTTCTTGAAGTTGATCAACTAACATCAAAGACACTTGGACAAACCTGAATTTTGAGGACTTCAGTTTTTTAAATCTCAGAATCCTTACTACAGGAAATCCCAGATGTTATACCAAAAAGAATTTGCACAAATGGGAACCTAACAAAGCTCTGGAGTATAGGACAGATGTATCTAGGCAACCAAGAAAAGGACATGTTCCAACAAACTGTCAAAGTTCTAGAAGCAATAAAGGACTTTCAAGAGAAGAATCTTTTGGGACAAGGAATAAAGAATATACACAGGGCTAAAGGATGATGAGACTGAAGGTTTCTAAATGATGAGAAATAATCAAACAGTTGTGAGGAGATGGAAAAACAAAAAGGTAGGTCTACAGATGAGTATTTATTAACTATTCACCGTCCCTTCATTTTATGAGTGATTTAAAATGAAAAATTACACAGTTCATAAAATAAACATTCTAAAATGGTTACTTACGCCCAAAAGTCTTCAACAGTATCAAACTTAGAGATCAGCCGAAGGTTTGCTTGCCAAGTTTTGCTTTTATCATTTTTAAAAAACCAGAGTGCCCATCTACAAGTAAAAAGTCAGTGTTAAAAAAAAAATGGTAGTTTTATTACACTCACATTCCTAGCAGCATTCTTCACAATAGCCAAAGGGCGGAAGCAACCCAAGTGTTCACTAACAGATGAACAGATAAACAAAATGTGGTATAAACAAACATACAGTAGAATACTTATCAGACTTAAAAAGGAGATTCTGAGAATGAACCTTGAGGACATTAAGTGAAATAAGTCAATCAAAAAAGACAAAACATTATGATTCTACTTGAATTAGGTACCTAAAGTAATGAAACTCACAGAGGCAGAAAGTAGAATGGCAGGGGCTAGAAGGAAAGGGAATGCACAACTGTTTAATGAGTACAGAGTTTTAGTTATGTAAGATGAAAACGGTTAAGATGGTAAATTTTATGGTATGTGTATTCTAACACAATTAAAAATTTGTTTTAAGAATAATTTTAAATGGTAGGTTACACTGGCAAAAAATGAGTTTTCTTTCATTTTTAAAGTATGTATTTTATACCTACTTCATAACAGATTCTCTGCTATACTTTACAGACCCATTGGGGCTCATCCCGCAGAGTAATTCACAGAAATGTAGTAGAGAGACAATTACAGTGTGCTAAGTGCTATAACCAAGATATCAAGCAGTTACTCAAGAAAAAAGAGTGGAAGTACTTAACCAGAAAGGAAAGTAGGGACAAGAAGGCTGGATCTTTAGAGAAATGAAAAGGTATTAGCCAAGAAGGGATAATGGGACTTCTAAAAAAGAGGGGAAACTATTAATAAATTCTGTTTACTCAAACACACCAATAGGAAAATAACAAAATAAAGAGATTCATTGAGTAATGCTACCATAGATATATTTTGAAATAATGTATACTAGTTTCTCCATATCTGTATATACCTGTTAAAAGTTTTATTCTAATACCTGGAAGATAAACTCCTGTCATATCAAAGTTATAATTAAATATCCCAAGATAACATCTTTAGTACAATTATGTTGTCTGAATTACTATACCTAAGGTAACTCAAAAGGAGAATTTTATTTTCTCATTGACAAAAATGTTACCAAAAGATAGGTTTCCAAACTGATACATATATATATATATATATATATATATATTTATTTCATAACTCCATGATTAATGTTTGGATAATCAGACATAAAAATGAGATGCATTTCAACATCCACTTGATAATCTGAATTTGCCAACCCACTATCAAGGAAGATAAAAAAGAAAAAAGGAAAGGCATAAAAATTATTAAACATAAATGTAAGGTCAAGTACTATACTTTGGTCTTCCAAAACTAATTCAATCTTTCCTCAAAAAATTAAAAATTGAACTACCACATCGTCTAGCAATTCTACTTCTGGGTATTTATCGGAATAAAATGAAAACACTAACTCAAAAAAAATATATGCACTCTCATGTTCATGCAGCATTACTTACAAAGTCAAGATGTGCAAACAACGTCAGCGTCGATCAAACAATGAATGGATAAAATAAGTGTTGTATGTACGCAACGGATATTTATTCGCCCACCCCCCCCAAAAAAAAAAAAAAGGAAGAAATCTTGTCATTTGCAACACTGAATAGACCTTGAGGGCATTATGCTAACTAAGTGAAACAAAGAAATAAGACAAATACCATATGATCTCATTTATATGTGGAATCTTAAAAAACAAAAAAACCAACCTCATAGACACAGAGAACAGACTGGTTGCTAGAAGTAGGGGTAGGGTGAAAAAGGGTGAAAGCAGTCAAAAGGTAACAAACTTCCAGTTATAAAATAAATAACTCCTAACTATGTAACATACAACATGGTGACTACAGTTAGTAACAATGTATTATGTGTATGAAAGTTGCTAAGAAACAATAAAAGTTCTCATCACAAGGAAAAAAACTTTGTAACTCTATCATGGCAGATGTTAAGTAAACTTTCTATAGTGATCATTTCACAATATGCATAAATACTGAGTTATGTGCTACACCTGAAACTAATATAATAGGTCAATTATATCTCAATTAAACATGATACCAAAATTGTCTTTTTGTCTTTTTTACTGCACTCAGCCATTAAACATGCAAAAATTTATCCTAATAATTAGATGACTAGGCAAAAATGTTGTACAAGAATGTTCTTAATACTGGAAAATTTGGAAACATCTTACGTGCCTTCAACAAGGGATCATTTAAATCACAGTTATCAAAATGTGGTTTGCAAGACACTTAGGGGACCCCCAGACCCTTATCAGAAGATGTGATAAGTAAAAACTATTTTCATAATAATGCTAAGGCATTCTTTTACTTTTCACTGTGTTAACATCTATACTAATGGTACAAAAGCAATGGTGCAGTGAATCTGCTGGTGTCTTACAAAGTTTCATACAGTGGGACCGAACTGTATTAGTAGTCACTATACCCTTTATTATCACCACCTCTCACAGTAACAACGTTTTAGCTAAGAATACAACTGGTGAAGCAGTAATTATTGGTTTCATTAAATTTCAATCTGTATACAGTCTTTTTCATACTCTGCAAAAAAATCAAAAACGACAAAAAAACACTTCTGCACACCAAAGAACAATGCTTAAAAAACTGAACTGTGAAATGAATTAGCCACTTTTTTCATGGCACACCACTTTAACCATGACTGACAGATAAACCATGGTTATTTCTTGAAAATGAAGTAGTGAGCCTGATGCTTTACTGTGGGCTTTCAGGAGAAAAATCAGAATTTTGGATATCCTGCATGTGCCCCTGTTGAGCTTGACAAACTTACTAAAGTTTAGTACTAGTGATACAAATATTACTGTTTTGATACTATATAATGAAAAGTATCAATATCCAGAAGATCTGTATAACTCACTGTTTTCCAAATGACCAGTGATGTTGCAAAATCATGCATGAGTAAAAGATCCATTCCAAATGCAAGACAAGCCAATAGATTTTTTTTAACATAACAGAGTAGGAAAAGTTCTTGGAGGGGCACCTGGGTGGCTCAGTCAGTTAAGCGTACAACTTTGGCTCAGGTCATGATCTTAACCGCTCAAGAGTTCAAGCCCATGTTGGGCTCTGTGCGGACAGCTCAGACCCTAGAGCCTGCTTCAGATTGTCTCCCTCTCTCTCTGCACTTCCCTGACTCATACTCTGTCTCTCAAAAACAAATAAAATACTGGGGGAAAAAAAAAAGAAAGAAAGAAAGAAAGAAAGGTTCTTGGATATGGTTTCAGATTTTACATTACAGGTGACCTATAAGAAACCTAGTATCAAAGAAGAATAGCTATCATTAGCTTAAAAGGCTATTAAAAACCCTCTTCCATTTTCCAACCATGAATTTGTGTGACTTCACATTTTCTCATACTTAATATAAAACAACTTATCTCCTCCATAGACTGAATGCAGAAGCGGCTATAAAAATACAACTAACTTCTATTAAGTCAGGCACTTGAAGGGATTTATAAAAACGCAAAGATGCTATACTTCCCATTATATTTTTAAAATATTTTTTCATATAAAATATTTATGTTGGGGTGCCTGAGTAGCTCAGTCGGTTAAGCATCCAACTTCAGCTCAGATCACGATCTCACAGTTCATGAGTTTGAGCCCGGCACAGGGCTCTGCAATGACAGTGTGGAGACTGCTTGAGATTTTCTCTCTTCCTCTGTCTCTGCCCCTTTCTCCCTCTCTCTCTCTCTCAAAATAAATAAAATATAAATACTTATGTTAACATACAATGGATTTTCTAAATGAGTATTTAATTTTACACATTCTCGGCTTTTTCTAACATAATAAATGGAAATAGATAAAAATCTATATAACCAAAGCTTTGTGAAGTCTTCAATAACTTAAAAAAATTTTTTTTAATGTTTATGTTTGAAAGAGACACAGAGACAGAAAGCAAGCAGGGGAGGGGCAGAGAGAGAGAGAGAGGGAGAGACAAAACCAAAGCAGGCTCCAAGCTCTGAGCTGTTAGCACAGAGCCCGACAAGGGGCTCAAACCCACGAACCGTGAGATCATGACCTGAGCCGAAGTCTGGCGCTTAACCTACTGAGCCCACCCAGGAGCCCTTTCAATAACTTTTAGGAGTATAAAAAGTCCATGAGACCAAAAAGTTTGAGAACTGCTGACTTAAATAACATATACATATATAAAAGAGACTACCATGCAGTTATTTAATAGAATAATTATGTGGGTAGGGGTGCCTGTGTGGCTCAGTTGGTTAAGACTGACTCTTGGTTTCAGTGCAGGTCATGATCTTTCTCGGCTGTGAGAAGAGCCCTGTGTGTTCAGCATGGAGCCTGCTTGGGATTCTCCCTCTCTCTCTCTCTCTCTCTCTCTCTCTCTCTCTCCCTCCCTCCCTCTCACTCTACCCCTCCCCCACTTGCGTGCACATTCTCTCTCAAAACAAATAAATAAACTTTCAAAAAAAGGGGGGGGATAATTATGTGGGTAAAGTTATCCCTAAGACGTCAGACATGAAACCCAGAGCCATGGAGGAAAGGTGATATTGGACTACATAAATATCAAAAACCTGTGGGGTGCCTGAGTTAAGCATCATCCAACTCTTGATTTTGGCTCACAGTCATGAAATCATGAGATCAAGTCTCCCACCTGCCAACGCTCCCCCCAGCATTGGGCATGGAGGTCTGTTTGAGATTTTCTCTCCCTCTGCCCCTCCCTCCCCCACCAAAAAAAAAAGACGTGTAAAAAACATAATTCCACAGACAATGCTATAAGACAAATGATTTGGTAATTCATTTTCAACCTAATGCCCCACCTGGATGAGTTAGCATCCCTAATTATAGTGCTTGGAATTAAACTTTAAAAGATACCACCCCTCCACCTCAACAGACAAAAGAAATGAGCAGACTGTCCACAGATAAAAACAAAAATGATCAATAAATATGAAACTGCTTTGGAACTTCAATAAAAGAAATGCAAACAAAATGACAAGACATTGGTTTTATAAATCAGAATAGGACCAGTTCATCTGGTCCTGAAAAGACTGATGGCACCAATTGGCAAAGATGTAGAAACCAGGAACTCTCAAACTGCTAAGAGCCTAAACTGATAAAAGGAGGATAATTTGGCAATTATCTACAAAAGTTAGTCTTTAACCTAAGAAATCTGAAACTTCTATAAATATATTCACACAAGTGCACAAAAACATATAGGAATGTGTACACTACAACACTGTAAATAGAAAACAAAAAAAATCTATATACTCATTAATATAAGCTTAATATGACTATATATTCATTTACTATAAGGCAGTAGTTTAAAATAATGAGCCCAAATCTGCACAAACAAAAAAGGTCACCTGTATAAAAAAAAAAGATATGTACATTGAAAAGCTCTGGAGGGGTGCCTGGGTGGCTCAGTCGGTTGAGCGTCTGACTTTGGGCTCAGGTCATGATCTCGCGCTCCATGAGGTCGAGCCCCGCATCAGGCTCTGTGCTGACAGCTCAGAGCCTGGAGCCTGCTTCCGACTCTGTGTCTCCCTCTCTCTCTGTCCCTGTCCCTCCCCTGCTTGTGCTCTGTCTCCCTGTCTCTCAAAAGTAAATAAACATTAAAAATTTTAAAACAAGAAAAAAGAAAAGCTCTGGAAAACTACAAACCAAATTTAGCACTGACTACTCCACAGAGTGAAGAAAAGTAAAATGGAGAAGAGAATATCTGAGGAAAATCAGAGAACATTTACTTTATATACTTGTACTCTGATGATTTGCTTTCTTATAATTATTATAGATTAAGTAAATAATGAGGAAACTACCAAAATGTGAACATAAAGCATCCTGGAATATTTTTCTAAATGATGCTATTTTACACAAGAAGTGCAATCATAGAGAAACTGAAATCCTCACAGCCCATTTTAGGATTAATTAGTTTGTCTACTGATGACACTTAAAAAAATTTTTTTTTTAATGTTTATTTATTTTTGAGAGAGAGAGAGAGAGAGAGCGAGCGAGCGAGCATGAGCGGGGGAGGGGCAGAAAGAAAGGGAGACACAGAATCCAAAGCAGGCTCCAGGCTCTGAGCTGTCAGCACACAGCCCGACACAGGGCTCAAACTCGCAAACCATGATATCAGGACCTGAGCCGAAGCTGGACGCTCAACTGACTGAGCCACCCAGGCACCCCTACTGATGATGCTTTAAAAAAAAAAAATTTTTTTTTATGTTTACTTACTTTTTGAGAGAGTGGGGGGGGGGGGGGACACAGAGAGAGAGGGAGGCACAGAATCTGAAGCAGGTTCCAGGCTCTGAGCTGTCAGCACAGAGCCCAATGTGGGGCTGGAACCCCAAAACCAAAACCATGAGAGCATGACCTGAGCTGAAGTCAGTCGCTTAACCAACTGAGCCACCCAGGGGCCCCCGTATGACACTTTTCAGGACTCCTCAGATTTTATTCAAACTGTGAGGGATTATGTCTTGATTACTCTCCCCAACGACAACACTAAAAACTGGGCTTAGCACAGAAGGCATACAGAGTGGCTTTTTTATAAGATAATACTAAAAAGATGAAAAAATACCTTAAGGGGTTTGGTGCTGTTAGGTTGAATTATATGAAATTGCTGCTAATCAATAGTTCAACTTTGGTATAATGCTTTCTTGAGGATAGATTATACCTCTATGGACTATCTGATCTTTGATAACTCACTCACTAGCTGACAATCTTCACTGTCCAGAGCATTAATTTCTTCCTCGCTACAGGATATGCTGAACTACAGGTCTCCTATGAAAAAACTACATAAAACACATTTGGACTTTTATTTCAGTGAGTCTACCAAGATAATGAGAAACGATAAGAGATACTGCAGATTCAGTTACAGACCACCATAATAAAGCAGATATTGCAATAATGTCAATTGAAGTTTCTGGTTTCCCACTGCACATAAAAGTTATGTTTATACTATACTGTAGTATAGTAAGGATACAATAGGATTATGTATTTAAAAATGTGTATGTTTCAATTTAAAAATATTTTATTGCTGGGGGTGCCTGGATGGCTCAATCAGTTAAGCATCCGACTCTTAATTTTGGCTCAGGTCATGATCTCACAGTTCATGAGTCTGAGCCCTGCTTGAGGACTTCTCTCTCAAAATAAATAAACTTAAAATGCTAACCATTATCCAAGCTTTTAGTGGGTCACCTTTTTGCTCATGGAAGGTCTTGCCTTGATGTTGCTGGCTGCTGCCTGACCAGTGGGTGGTTACTGAAGGATGGGGTGGCTGTGGTAATTTCTTAAAGTAAGACAACAATGAAAATTTGCTGTCAACACTGATTGATTCTTCCTTGGACAAACGATTTCTCCATAGCATGCAATGCTGTTTGGTATTTTACCCACAGAGCTTCTTTCAAAATTGGAGTCAATCCTCTCAAACTCTGCTGCTGCTTTATCCAACTAAGTTTATGTAATATTCTACATCTTCTGTTGTCATTTCAACAATCTGCACACCATCTTCACCAGGAGTAGGTACCATCTCAAGAAACTATTTTCTGTGCTTATCCATAATAAGCAACTCCTTACCCATTCAGTTTTATGATGAGATTATAGGAATTCAGTCACACCTTCAGGCTCCAATTCTAATTCTAGTTCTCTTGCTATTTCTACCACATTTGTAGTTACTTCTTCCACCAAAGTCTTGAACCCTTCAAAGTCATCCAGGAGGACTGGAATCAACTTCTTCCAAATGCCTGTTCATGTTGACATTTTGAGCTCTACCCATGAATCACCATGTCTGTAATGGCATCTCAGAATGGTGAATCCTTTCCAGGGGCACCTGAGTGGCCCAGTTGATTAAGCATCTGACTTTGATTTGGGTTCAGGTCATGATCTCACAGTCTGAGTTGGAGCCCCTCATCTGGCTCTCTGCAGAGCCTGCTTTAGATCCTCTGTCCCCCTCTCTCCCTGCCTTTCCTCCACCCACGCACTCTCTCCCTCTCTCAAAAATAAACATTAAAAAACAAAAAACAACAGTGAATCCTTTCCAGAAGGTTTTCAATGTACTTTGCCCAGATCATCCAGAGGAATGACTATCTATGGCAGCTATAGTCTTACAAAATGTATTTCTTAAATAGTAAGACTTGGAAGTCAAAATTACTCCTAAGCTGCAAAATGGATGTTGTATTAGCAGGCATGAAAATAACATGAACCTTGTACATCCCAACCAGAACTCTTGGGTGACCAGAATCATTTTCAATGAGTAGTATTTTGAAAGGAATCTTTTTGCTCTGAGCAAGTTTCAACACTGGGCTTAAAATATTCAGTAAACCATGTTGTAAACAGAAGTGCTGTTATCCACTTTATTGCTCCATTTATAAAGCACAGGAGAGTAGATATAGCATTATTCTTTAGGGCCCTAGGATTTTCAGGATGGTAAATGAGCACTGGCTTCAACCTAAAGCCACCAGTTGTATTAGACTCTAACAGGAAAGTCAGCCTGTCTTTTGAAGCTTTGAAGCCAGGCACTGACTTCTCCTCTCTAGCTATGGAAGTCCATCTAGATGGACTAAATCTTCTTCCACTAAAAGGCTGTTTCATCTACACTGAAAATCTATTGTTTAGCGAAGCCAGCTTCATAATGATCTTAGCTAAATCTTCTGGATACTTGCTGCAGCATCTACATCAGCACTTGTTGCTTCATCTTGCCCTTTTATGTTATGGAGATGGCTTCTTTCCTTAAGCCTCACAAACCAAACCTGTGTTAGCTTTAACCTTTTCTTCTGCAGCTGCCTCACCTTTTTCAGCCATCACAGAATTGAAGAGAATTAGGGCCTTGCACTGGATTAGGTTTTGGCTTAGGGGAATGTTAAGGTTGGTTTGATCTTCTATCCAGATCACTCAAACTTTCTCCATTTCAACAGTAAGTCTGTTTCACTTTCTTATCATTCATGTGCTTGCTGGAGTAGCACTAATTTCCTTCAAGAACTTTTCCTTTGCATTCACAACTTGGCTGTTGAACAACAGGTTTAGTTTTTGGCCTCTCTTGGCTTTCAACATGCCTTCCTCACTCAGCTTAATCATTTCTAGCTCTTGAATTAAAGTGAGATGTGTGGGACTCTTCCTTTCACCTGAGCACTTAGAGGCCACTGTAGGGTTACTTATTGACCTAATTTCAATATTGTGCCTCAGGGAATAGGGAGAACAGAGGAGAGGGAGAGAGATGGGGGAACAACTGGTCAGGAAAGCAGTCAGAACACAGACAACATTTATTAAGTTTGCCATTTTATATGGGCATAGTTCATGGTGCCCCAACACAACTATAATAGTAACAAATCAAAGATCACTGATTACAGATCACCCTAACAAACACAGTGAAAAAGTTTGAGATATTGTGAGAACTGCCAAAATGTGAGAGACACAAAATGAGCAAATGCTGTTGGAAAAATAGCACCAACAGACTTGTTCAATGCAGGATGGCCACAAACCTTCAATTTGAAAAAAAAAAAAAATGCAGTATCTGCAAAATCCAATAAAACAAAGTATGCTGTGAAACATACATAGGCTTATAGGATCTTTAAAAGTCTTGGGGTAGGAGAATGAAAGGAACTTGAACACTTATATATCCCCAGAAATTAATTCCAATTTACTTTCCTCCAGATTCTTACAATGTTTCTGCATTGCCTTTTTCTTCTCACCATCAGCTCTCAGTACATTCATTTTAATTTTCATCATATAAACCATAAAAATACAAACATACTGGTAAGTGGTGGGATGGTGTTAATGAGCTATAGTCAACTGTAACTATGAAACTCAATTCATTTTTTTTTTTTTTTTTTAGTAGGCTCTGCACCCAACATGGGGCTCACAACCCCTGAGATCAAGAATCACATGCTCTACCAACTGAGACACCCAGGTGCCCCAAAGCTTAACTCATCTTAACCTCTCCTCTTTTCTTCTAACTTGGCTTAAATACAAACTAACCGGAGTGCCTGGGTAGCTCAGTTAAGTGTCCGACTCTTGATCTCAGCTCAGGTCTTGATCTCAGGGTTGTGAGTTCCAACTCCACATTGGGCTCCACAATGGTTGTGGAGCCTACTTTAAAAAAAAAAAAAAACAAAAAACCACCCACCAGACTCCACATCCCTTAGAGCTTTTTCTCCTTCACACCCCAACTTTAAGTTGCTTATCTTCTCTATAACACATTTGTATACTTTCTATTCACTATGCAAACTACTCCAATCTTTTTCCATCATCTACATTCTACTAAATTTTCTCCTACATTAGCAAAGAATTTGCCATTCAATCCAATGGTCATTTTGAAATGTTTATTACTCAATCCAATGGGTATGTGACCTTTTTGTGGCACATACACTATTGACCACATACCTGTCCTTAAAACAAACCATTTTCTTTGCTTCTCTGACCACCACTCTAGTTTATACAGTTTATATGTCTAAACCCTTCATAGGCATTCTCCCTCCAAAAAATCCCTTACATGCTGGTATCCCAAGCCTCTGTCTTGAGTCAAGTTCACTTTAAAGAGAATTCATGTACTACTAGTTTCACTCACCACCAATTACTGGTGAACTTCAAACCCAATGTCTCAACCAGTTCTTTCTGAGCTCAAGACTCACACATAACACTGCTTACTAGAAACAGGTTATCCAAATGAAAATGGAATCCTCAACCTAATATATTTAAAACTAGTCTCACCCAGTCATTCACCATTTACCTTACTGCCTAAGTCAGAAAAACTTGTATGTCAGAAGGCTTACCTGTTCTGTAAAGGATGTTTAATATAGTGTTCTGGGTTAGCAACCTCCTGATTAGATTCTGTTTTCTCTTCTTCTGAAGGCGGGGGATTAGGAGTAGGGGTGGTTTCCTAATGGAAAATAATAAAACATTATTTTAAATGTCTTAACTATGATAGCAATACTCTAAATCAACTTGAACTAATATTGCCAATATTCCCTAAGGAGAAAGAATTACAGAAGCATTTCATAAAATAGACCACAGACCAAGCTCTAAGAAAAGCACCAGACTCTCCCATTCTAGCCATCTCTGCACTAAGAGCAAAGGGTTTCTCAAGTTTAAAAATACAGTAACAATATTGTATACAGTTATCTTTCACTTACGCATTTTAGTATCAGAAAGACTGTTAGACACCATGCAACAAAATTAAGGAAATCAGCTGTCTTTCTTAACATACCATTAAAGTACTATGTACGATTTGGAGAATGGGGGGAATACAACTAATGTTGGAGAGTATAACAGCTTTATAAAGTGACCAAGTCAATACTATATAGGTCTTTCCTTCATGTCATACTGTTATATAGTAACCTAAAAGTTCTGCAACTTCTGTCATTTTCAACTAGCCCTAGGCAAAAAAGCTCGACACTGGCTTGAACTAAATCTTCTTCTTGGTTAGACATAATTAATATTGTCATCTAAAAATGTCAGGGAAAAAAGGAGCTTGTGGATGATCTGTGTTCACAGCCCATGTAGCTCTTCACCCTGTTATAAATTATGGTCAACAAAACAGAATTCCAAGGAAAGGCACCAGAAGCTAAAAGAAAAGCTGATTTTGTTCAAAAAGGGCACCACAACAAGAGTCTAGGAGTCAAATTTAAACCAGCAAAACCCTCGAGATATTATGTTCACATTAACAAGATTATCAGTTATGTAGGATCTAAAAGATCTAGCAGGTAGGTGGTAAATATTCAACTGACAAAACACATTTTTCTTAATAACATGACATGTCCAGGAATTAATTTCTACTGGCCTAAGAAATTGCTCACAGCAGGAGCTAGGTCTTGATTTTGCTCATAATTATAATGCCAATGAGCAAAGTGCTATACTCAATAGGAATTTATTGGTGTGATCACTTAAGTAATAAATTTAAATGTTTACAAAGCAATTAAGACCCTAAAATTTACATAGTCAATGCTTTAAAAATCACCTTTTTTTACTGCATTTTTCCATCACAGTCAATTTACATCTTCGTATAATTACCAAAAACTATTCCTTACCCCACTAGCTTAAAATTAATGACAGTCTCCAGACAGGCAGTCTCCATGAATAAACAGGGAACAGTTAGGGACTAACAAGGCAGGTGGGCTTTGGGGGACAAAGTACTAGAGAAAAATGGGCTGGAGAGGTGTGAGCCTCAAAAAATCTACGTAAAAAGCCCTCACAGGTCCTTGGCTAGTTTAAACTGTGACATTCAGAGTACAGGAACAGCTGAGCCAAGACATCAGAGGTGAATAACATAAGACTGGGTTCAGACCAAGCCAGAGTGGGTGGGTGAAATCCTCAGCTTTCTGATGAAATCCTAGAAAGGCCATGCCCTAGGAATCAGGTGAAACATATCTAACAAAACCTAAAACCAACCTTTGACAATATCAAGGTACTCTACCTATAAATTAAGTGCCTCAAAGAACCAAACTCTACACTCTTCAGGAGAGAACATAATCCTGTGTCTCTATGGGAAAATAGCAAAGTCTTAATAATCAAGATTGTTACAGTAAAATAGAAGAAAAGATAGAAAGATGAAAAAAACAGAGTATTTGAAAATGAAACTGAGAGTGCCTAGGTGGCTTAGTCAGTTAAGCATCTGACTCGGTTTAGGCTCAGGTCATGATCTCATGGTTCCTGATTTTGAGTTCTACACTGGGCTCTGTGCTGTCAGTGTGGAACCTGCTTAGAATTCTCTTTCCCTCTCTCTCTGTTCCTCCCCGCCTTGTGTGTGCTCTCTCTCTCAAAATAAATAAACTTAAAAAAAAAGGGAACAAATCTATTTTAAAGGAACCAAATGGAGATTATGGAACTGCCAAGTACAATGTCTGAAATTAAGAGCTCTCTTAATTTGATTAACAAGAAATTCAACTCAGCAGAATAAGACTGGTGAAATCAAAGATAAGTCAACAGAAGATATTCAAATAGAGACAGGGGGAAAAAAGATGCTAAGAAACACTGGTATCAATGACAGCCTAACTATGAAGAGAGCCCAAATGCCCATCAACCGATGGATAAAGATGATGTGGTAAATACATACACATACACACACACACACACACAAATGGAATATTACTCAGCTGTAAAAAAAAAAAATGAAATCTTGCCATTTGCAACAACGTGGATGGAGCTAGTGTATTATACCAAGAGAAATAAGTGAAAGAAAGACAAACACCATATGATTTCATTCATATGTGAAATTTAAGAAACAAAACAGGTGAACAAATGGGAGGAGGGAGAAAAAAGAGAGGGAAACAAACCATAAGAGACTCTTGACGATAGAGAACTGAGGAGTTGGAAGGAGGTAGATGGAGGATGGGCTAGATGGGGGATGAGTACTAAGGAGGGCATTTGTTATGATGAGCACTGGGAGTTGTATGTAAGTGATGAATCCCTGAATACTACTGCTGAAACCAGTATTACACTGTACGTTAACTAAAATTTAAATAAAAATCTGAAGAAAAAAACACTGTCGAAGAGGTTTATTAAGTTCAAAGACAAGATGAGAAAATGGGACAGAAGCAATACATAAATAATGACCAAAATATATAGTATCTCATCTGAAACTCAAGTCACAGACTCAAAAACCTGAAGGAATTCCAAGCAGCAAAACACAAACAAAACTGTATCTGGGGACATCAGATTCAAACTACTGAAAACTAAATATAAAGAAGCCGTATTAAAAGCAGTTAGGAAATCGGTGTTGGGGGCGGATGGGTGTTTCAGTTGGTTAAGCACCTGACTTCGGCTCAGGTCATGATCTCACAGTTCGTGAGTTCGAAAGTCCTACATTAGGCTCTGTGTTGACAGCTCAGAGCCTGAAGGCTGCTTCGAATTCTGTGTGTGTGTGTGTGTGTGTGTGTGTGTGTGTGTGTGTGTGTCTGCCCCTCCTCTACTCATGCTCCTTCTCTCTCTCTCAACAATAAATACTAAAAAAAATTTTTTTAATAAAAATAAAAGCAGTTAGGAGGGAAACACACACACACACACACACACACACACACACACACACACACACCCCCCTAACTTTCCAACAGCAACTATGGAAGCCATAAGACAACAGAATATCTCCATGCTGAAAGAAAAACTGTCAACCTAGAATTCAATGCCTAGGAAAAATATCCTTCACAACCCACCCCACTCCACCCCACCCCACCCCACCACCACCCCACATACACACAGGTCCAACATAAGGGGAACACCAAAGGAAAAGTCTTCAGGCTAGAGGAAGAATAAGATCCCACTAGGAACATGAAAATGCAAAAAAGGAATGAAAAGCCCTGCAAAAGGTAAATCAGTGGGTAAATATGTAAGAAACTACAAATAGTTTAAAGGAACAATAATAATGATGTTTTAGGGAGTTTAAAATATTAGTGATTGGTCCTAGCAAAGGACAGAGTATATATATGGATTTGTGAGGTTGGGTATGCAGTATATTCTTCCTCCAAAAGTTCAGTAAATTCTCTTATCTAAAAGACAAGTAAAATTTACTCATAAGTTCCAAATCCTCAATACAAACCATACTTTCAGAACATTTATTTAAACAGTTTATGTCAGCAGCACACTAAAAAATAATTAATTATAGTATGAGTAATTACAAGTTTCATGAGGTCCAAAATGTCACCTAACTCAGTATTTTCCTTTCTTTTTGGTTACTCAACTCTTTTCACAATTAGGGGAATGATGAAAGACTCAGATGGTATAAAAAGTCTCTGGACACATAGAAATTGAAAGCAGTTAATAACAGGAAAAAGTATATTCAGTTCCTAGAATTTAAAAAAAGTTTCTTTTAAAATTTAAAAGTCCTACCTTAATTGATGTTTTAGTCTTTATACTAAGAATATATAATTTTAGATTTTTCTTATAACCAAAATACTCAACTTTAAAAAATGTGTCTGTGGATATATGAATAAGTATAATTTAAAATCTTTCAGTATTCACTTTTAATATAGAAATATGCTAGGTGTTAAGACAAATACTCTAAAAAAAATATTAACCATAGACATTCATCTTTTCAGTAGTTAAAACCTCTTTTTCGTAACGTAAGCAGTATTGATGTTTCTTTTATTTAGTCTTTTAAGTTACTGTGTGCAGTTTAATAGTCTTCTGTTTAAAATTTTAACTTAAGGATTTCTCAAACTCTTCTAATAAAGCAAAAATGGTTTTAATAGCCAATTATTTTCAAGATGGAATACAAAATACTCTATGAAAATATTCATATGGCACAAACCAAATCTAATAAGATTTAGAAACCACTTCATGATAGAAATTACCTATGAAAACATTAACATTATACAGGGCACATTTTCAAAAAAAAAGAAAAAAAGGCGTATTTTCTTGGCATACATTTTCTCATTTAGGTCATATTTTGTTATGACCATCTACTTTTCTTAGCAGTCCATTCTTTTTTTTTTTAATGTTTATTTTGAGAGAAAGAGAGGAACAGGCACACACAAGCAGGAGAGGGGCTGAGAGAGCAGGAAAGAGAATCCCAGAGGGCTCCGTGATGCCAGCACACAGCCAGACACGGGGCTCAGTCTCAGGAACTGTGAGATCATGACCTGAACCAAATTCAAGAGTTAGAGGCTTAACTGACTGAGCCACCCAGGAGCCCCTCACCAATCCATTCTTAATCAGCAGAAATTTAAACCAAAAAGCTTACTATCAAACACTCACCTTCTAAGTTTCTTGCAGTTATGTTGTAAATTACTGCAAAGGAAAAAAAAAAAACAAACTTGGGACTATTGAGGCATGCCTCATTAAAATCATTTCCTGCTAATTTCTTTCAACTTATTATTTTGTTGTTATAAAACCTCTTAAGTTTGATTCACAGAATCGGAATTTTTTTTAACTGAGATAAAACATTAGAAAATAATATCAATGTAGGCTATTTAAAACTTTCAGGCTAATTCAGTGGGGGTAGTCCATTCTACAGGGAAAGTCCAATTTCTAAACAACCTCTTGAATCTATGGCAACATATACAATGAGAAACGATGTCCAGAATGATGGCCATACTATATTAAACTCTTTGATCAAAAAATGATTTATAATTACCACCATATGCCAAACCAGAACAAAGAAATACAATTTATTTTTCTAAGGGACTGAAACAAAAAAACCACTTTCGTTCCACTCTTAAGCATAAGCCTGTAACAAATCTCCAAATTATCCATTATTTGTCCTAATTTGCTAAGTACTTCTAATATAAACTGAATTTGAAAATAAAATTATCTTAAAATTTTATCTCCTCTTAAAACTATTTGTAAAGTTATTAACTACCAAGGTTTCTGAGACTTAAGATTACCATGAAATAGGTACAGGAGGGCTATGTGGTATTTGTTAACAGCAATTTCACAAAATTCTCTCTGAAAGCTCCATAGCAGGGGTTTTCATGGTATGTTTAACAACTGATTCAATCAGTTATTTTTAAATGTGGAAGATCATCAAATCAGCAAGGAACCAAAATTATTGTATGATTGTAGAAGAACTAAAAAACATTATTTTATAACCTGTCATTTTTATTGTTGCTTTACACATAGAGCAAATAATAAGATAGTTTCAAATTTACATTCAATTTAAAAACAAAATTCTTCACCGCAAAGTTCCACAACATTCCTATATCTACTCTCTCAGCTTGATAGTCTCCTCTGTAAGCAAATTTCATTGGAAATTACATCTTAAATACCCATGCTTTACCAGTATTTCTAAATTTTAAAATTATGCAAAAACACAAAAGGCTAATTTAACAGATTATAGCTACTCTCAAAGTAATGAAATACATTCTTTCCAAGTTGTTATTTAAATTCCAATTAACATACAGTGTAGCAGTAGTTTCAGATATAGAATTTAGTGATTCAACACTTAACATACAACACTGGGTGTTCATCACAGCCCAATGCCCTCCTTAAACCCTTCCCTCCACAGACCTCCCCTCCAGTAATGATCAGTTTGTTCTCTATAGTTTAGAGCCTGTTTCTTGGTCTGCCTCTTTTTTTAAACCCCTATTTTGTTTCTTAAATTCCACATATGAGTAAATCATGTTTTTCTCTGACTTGACTTACTCAGCTTAGCATAATACTCTCTAGCTCCATCCATGCCATTGCAAACGGCAAGATTTCTTTCATTTTTTATGGCTAATTATCCAGTGTGTGTATACATACACACACACACACACACACACACACACACCCCACAGCTTCATCCATTCACCAATGGACGCTTGGTTGTTTCCATAATTTGGCTATTGTTGATATTGCTATTAACATTGGGGTGCACGTATCCCTTCAAATTAGTATTTCTGTATCCTTTGGGTAAATACCTAGTACTACAATTGCTGGATTGTAGGGTAGTTCTATTTTTTTTTTTAAAGAAATTTTTTTAATGTTTTATTTTTTATTGAGAGAGAGTATGAGCTGGGGAGGGGCAGAGAGAGAGGGAGGCACAGAATCCAAAGCAGGCTCCAGGCTCTGAGCTGTGAGCACAGCCCATTGCAGGACTTGAACTGTCAACTGTGAGATCATGACCTGAGCTGACTGAGCCACCCAGGAGCCCCTAGGTAGTTCTATTTTTAACTTTCTGAGGAACTTCCATACAGTTTTCCAGAGCGGCTGCACCAGTTTGTATTCCCATCAACAGTGTAAGAGGGTTCCCCTTACTCCACATCCTCGCCAACACCTGTTGTTTCCTGTGTTGTTAATTTTGTTTCAAGTAATCAAATACATTTTTAACTTAAAAGACAAACTATACTTGAAAAACTATTGTATAAGACATTTCAGGTGGTGAGAATGGAGAGCACAAAGCCATGAGATAGTGCAGTGCTTAACTAGAAGATGGTAAAGAACCAATGAGACTTAAAGAGTTCATGAAACCAAACACACACTAGAACAGTGGGCTGAAGGGAGATTGTGAAAGGCCTCAAAGGTCAGGCTAAAAGTGTACCTTTCATCTTGTGAGCAATGGAAGCCATTCACTGACAGATCAAAATGATTAAATACTGATGACAAGTAAGGGAATAGAAAAGACAACGAGTTTAAGTGCAAAATATTAAAACTGTTTTTGGATTTGCTGAGTTAATGAGATTCAAATAAACAAGCTGTCTTATAATTCAGTGGTCCCAGGGCTCAATAGGTGTCATAGCAAGAGAAGAAAGTTGGGGGGGGGGGGGGGGGAGTAGAGCAAGGGTGGGACAAGTCTAATAATTAGCCACAAAGAAATCTCCAGCAACTTTTGAATGTTGCTACAGCATGGTAGAACGTAGTAACATTCTGCAAAAACCAGCACATGTACCACACACAATATTAACTTTGTGGGTCAATCCTAATATTATAAAGCTACTCCATAGATATAGTATTATCTCTCTAATCTGACTACAGTTTAGATTCTTCCTTCTAGCCATGTTCAATTCTACACTGCTTTAATTCCAAAACCATGGCGTGCTTTTTCATGGTTATGAACATTCAAGATTTTTCATTAACTCAACCCAAACACACAAACTATCTCTCCTTAGAAGTAACAATGAGCCTTACCCTCAGGACACCCAATTAGTGTCTTCCATTACTTCAATGAACAAATATTACTACTGAGAACTTCCAGAGTCTCCCAACCCCCCACACCTTTGGGGCATCCCCTAAACCTTAATTTGAAGTAAGCAAAAATCAATAGTTCCCTTGGCACTAATAAGTTAGGTTTTAAAACAAAGTGTGGTCCACAGACTTCTGCTGGTTGTAGTCTACAATGAGGTTAGGTATAGAAATAGAAAGTAGGGGCGCCTGGGTGGCTCAGTCGGTTAAGTATCGGACTCTTGGTTTTGGCTCAGGTATGATCTCAGTTTGTGAGATCCAAGCCCACATGGGGCTCTGTGCTGACAGTGTGGAGCCTGCCTGGAATTTTCTTTCTGCCCCTCCTACCACCTCCAGCACGTGCATGTGTGCGCTCTCTCAAAATAAATAAATAATATGGAACATAAACACTTAGAATACTTCATAGAAATCTGACAGTATTTTTGTACCTGGTCACACTAAAAATAGCAAATTCAGGCTTATATTTTTGTGCATTTTTTTCACTTTTATCCTATTTCCATGATTTACAAAAACATTACATTAAAACTGTTTAAAAACAAAATAGAAAACAAACTCATGTTCTGCTAGAGTATGAGAAGCACTGGTTTAGGTCACATACTCTTGAGCCATGTCACCCAGATTAGAATCCCAGCTCTGCCATTCACAGTTGTATAATTGCAGGCAAATTCAACAGAACAACAAATAATGGATAATGATATTATTGGTAACCCATTTTCAGTACCACTTTCTCATATTCTCCCTTCCTTGCTTCACTACTTTTCTTAGCAGAATTAGAAAAGACCAGTTGCAGAATTAACAGAAATATAAATGCTATTATGGCAAAGATAACTGCAATTATCTCTACAAATTACTCCACATTTCAGTAAACTGAAGGCACTACATACATTAAAGATATGAAATAATGAGAAGAGTAAGCAAATAAGAACAGAAAAGGATGGTGTTTTATGACTTTTAAAGTGGTAACACCCATCCTCACACTTCATCATAGGTAACACTTACAAAGCAGTTACTATCAAATAATGTGCTACATATTTTTATATACGTTATTTCAACATTTATATAAACTCAGTCAATATATTTAATCTTCACAATACTGTGAAACTACTGTTCTCTCTGCTTTTCAAATTTAAGTGCTGAGAAGTTACTATGGACTAGTTGTACTCTACATTGAATTCAAGACTGTCAGGGTTCATGGATAGGAATACTGTATGTCTTGGTTTTACCTGTTTGTTGTTTCAGCTATTAGAACCTTCGTTCACTCTCAAAAGTGCCCCAGAGTTGGAGAATAAATTACATATGGTACTAAGGTACTCCTTCCAGGCAGCATACCCCTGTGCTGTATGTACTATACTAGATATAGTATATACTATATATATACTATACACTATATACTACACACACACACACACACACACACACACACACACTATACTTTGTGCCACAGCCTCAGGCTCAACACCTTCACTATCTTGCAAGCGCATGCCACTGCCAATAAGCTAGAAAAAAAAAGGCATAAATGGTGCACCTCACACTCCCAACACACACAAAATCCCACTAGGATAAAAAGCAAGAAAATGCCAATGATTAATCACAGTGGTTTATATTGTTATACAAGACAGCATACGAATTGCCTATGTGGTCAAATACCTCAGAAATACAGGCAAGTATAAATAAAATCCTCTCTTTATGGATATAAATAACTGGAAGGAGAAAATCATTTCCTACAAGTATGATATGTAAACAGACTTCAAGATATTCTACTCTTCCTTCTCGTCTCCAAACATTCAGTTCCTAGGTCTCTTGCAAACAATACAACTCCCCGAGCACTCTCCCATAAGTAAATTACTATAATTAATTAACAAATACACAAGAACAAGTGGCTTTACCACTTGCCTTGTAAGGTATATAACTTGGTGTAAACACTGAAAAGTATCACAAATAGTTTAAATCAATTGTTTTGGTTGTTAAAGTGATACCAGCTAATCCAGCATCCCACATCACAAAAATGGAGGCTGTGGATTTTGCAGATCTTCTTCCTTGTCATAATAAAGGATCAAAATAGTGATCTTTGTGCTCTAAAATAAAAAGCTGAAGCAGAAAAACAACATATGCAGATTTAGCAAAATACAAACCTTTTAAGTTTAAAGCACTGCTCAAATGGGAGAAAATTTTTCCATGTAAAGGACTGTGAAAGCCCATATATCAATTCCAATTCAAAAGACATTACTTATTTTAATATTCTTCTCAATTGATGTAAAATGACATCTACACAACAAAAAATACTTGAAGCAGAGGTATAGACGGGAAGAGCTGTAATGATTTGTACAAATTGTGTCGTATCTAAAAGTGCTGCAAAATTTAATAGGTGTTCAATCTATTTGAGTAACAATAACCTAGTTACCTCACTAAAATTAATGACTAGCACTAAACTTTTCAGTGAACAGAGTTGATTAAGTTTGCTGCTCTACAGCTTAAAAAAAAAAAAAAAAAAAGGCTATCTCTGAATAGACAGCAAGGTATACTTAATCACATTTTACGCATATTAAAAAAAAAAAAAATCCCTACAGGCCACACTTGAATTTCTCATCTTCTGGAATACAATTTCAAAACTTGGATGCATATGTCTTTTTTTTTTTTTTTTTAAACGTTTATTTTTGAGACAGAGACAGAGCATGAACAGGGGAGGGTCAGAGAGAGAGGGAGACACAGAATCGGAAGCAGGCTCCAGGCTCTGAGCTATCAGCACAGAGCCCGACGCGGGGCTCGAACTCACGAACCGCGAGATCATGACCCGAGCCAAAGTCGGACGCTTAACCGACTGAGCCACCCAGGCGCCCGGGATGCACATGTCTTAACTCTTCACTAGAAAGAGTTGTAGGCACCTTGTTTCATTTAAGATAACCTGACACCCAAATTACTCTGCACATCTTATGTTGCTTAGGACAAGATCTCAAATTCAGAAACGAAAGCGTGATGATAGAGACATAAATAAACATGTGTGATCTAGAATGACAACAGGCTAATGATAAAATTTAAATGTCAGTGCTATTTAAACCAAAGGCTACCAGAGACTCCTACTTTACAGTAACTAAGGAAATTTATAGAAGTTAAACGTTACACAAAATTAAAAGTACTTCAAATAACATTAAAATGATGTTAGGACAAGCATTTTCACTGCACAAAATTACACTGGTTCCAGTAGCATGATAATTTCTATTTCAATTATTCTTTAAAGCTTAAAATTACAATCTGAAAGGCAAACGTTTTTAAAGAATTTAACTGCTGCTTCTTTTTAAGTTTATTGCTTTTAAAACTATAACAAAACGTAATGACACTGAATGTTAGTTTAAAAATCAATCTTGGGGCACCTGTGTGTTTCATCAGTTAAGTGCACAACTCTTGGTTTTAGTTCAGGTCATGATCTCATGGTTCCTGGGTTCAAGCCCCATGTCAGGCTCCACACTGACAGCACGAAGCCTGCTTGGGATTTCCATTCTCTCTCAAAATAAATAAATAAACTTTGGAGTGCCTGGGTGGCTCAGTCAGTTGAGCACTGATTTTGGCTCAGGTCATGATCTCATGGTTCATAAGTCTGAGCCTCACCTATCAGCTATCAGCTATCAGCACAGAGTCCGCTTGGAACCTCTATCCCACCCCCTGCCCTCAAAAATAAACATTAAAAAAATAACAATAAATAAACTTAAAAAAATCAATCTTTACATGGCACAGTTAAACCAGCAGCTGAATTCTTTCTAAATTCTACATGTTTTTTAAAAGTTCTATTAATGTTAGGGGCGCCTGGGTGGCTCAGTTGGTCAAAATGAATAAATAAACTTAAAAAAAATTCTATAATGTTAAAAGTTAAAGATTAATATTATATTACATATACATATATACGTATATACGTATATATACATATATATGTAATATAATTATAGCTTTTTTTTTTAAGGTAAGCTCTACTGCCAAAAGGGAGCTCGAACTCATAACCCTGAGATCAACACTCACATGCTCTACCAACTGAGCCATCCAGGCACACCAACTATAATTTTAGTAAGAAAACTAGACTTAATATTTAAATTATCTTCCAAAAGAAATCAACTTATATTTCTTTCAAAAAATTAGAAAACTATAGGGACAGTTTTCAAATGTCCCCAGGTTTATAGAGTATATCCTTCCACTTACTGAGCTTGTGAACTATCAAGCTTTCAAATATAAAAAGAGCTATATTCTTTATACGTCTAAAAGATTTCTTCAAAGTATCAGAACACTAACAGTTTTATATATTCTTATGTTAGCAAATAAAAAGTAGAGACAACATAAAACAAAAGATACAACCGAAAGGTAACAGATACATCATGGTGTTTACGACGTAGGCACTAAAAGTGATGCTGAGAAAATGATTTTAAAATGCTAATGTAAATGTAGGAAAAGGTAGATTACAGAAGCGTATAAACAAGGAGCACTTTATTGGTGGAGGGGACACACTTTTTAATTTAAGAGGTCTTAAATAAACTGTGGTACATCCAGACAATGCAATATTGGTTCTGCACACACAAAAAATGGGCTATCAAAAGCTGTGAAAAGACATGGAGGAACCATAAATGTACATTACTAAGTGAAAGAAGCCAATCTGAAAAGATATGATTCCAACTATAGGACATTCTGGAAAAGGCAAAAAAACTATGGAGGCAGTAAAAAGATTAGTGGTTGCCAGGTATTAGGAGGGAGGGTTGAAAAAGCAAAGAACAGAGTAGTCAGTGAAACTACTTCTGTGTGACACTATAATGATAAATACATGTCATTATGTATTTTTCTAAACCCAACAATTGTATAACACCAAGAGTGAACCCTAATGTAAACTAAAGACTTGAGGGGACAATGATGTGTCCACACAGGTCATCTGGTGTAACAAATGTGCTGCTCTGGTGTGGGATGTTGATAGTGGGGGAGGCTGTGCATATGGAAGCAGGAGATACACCAGAACTCTCTATACCTTCTTCTCAATTTTGTGGTGAACCTAAAAACTGCTCTAAAAATACTCTGTTTAAAAGGAAAAGAAAAGGGGCTCCTGGGTGGCTCGGTTGAGTGTCCAACGTCAGCTCAGGTTATGATCTCGCAGTTTGTGGGTTCAAGCCAGCATTGGGGTTGCTGCTGTCTGTGCAAAGCCCCCTTGGAATCCTCAGGCTACCCCTCTCTCTGCCCCTCTCATGTATGCACTCTCTCAAAAGTAAATCAACATTTTTTTTTAAAAAAGGAAGAAAGAGGTACAAAGAGATGTAGTGAGAAGAAAAGAATCCACAAACAAGTAAACCAAAACAATACCAAAGAAATCCTAGTTGCCATTACAGATGACTTTTATTCCCCACCCCCCCCCAGATCTAAATTTTCCAAATTTACTACAACCAAATATATACTTGAATCTACTTCTAGACTGTTCAGTCTATTCCAGTGATCTGTCACTATTCAGTAATCCATCTATAGGATTTGAATTTTGTTCCTTTTCAAAATCTCACTAAAATGATGACAGATTTTTTTCTAAGTCCACAACTATAGAAAGTGCAAGGAAAAAAAGAAAAGAACTGGAACACAGAATGGACAAGTGATTACTTATCAACGTACACAGCTAGATGAAAACTATTTGGTGAAAGCTATTTGAAAAATAACTAGATCTCTCAATTCCCTCCCTCTACCTTACTAGGACTGCTGCCATGAGTTCAAAAACAAAAAAGAAAATTAAGCAACTTGGAGGAAGCAGGCAGAGAAAAGAAAATGTCTTTAAAAATACGTACCTATTATATCCTCAAAAGGTTAAAATGTTGCATCACAATTACAGGAAGCTATAAAAGTGAACATTCAGAAAACCAGAAAGAACATCTAGAAATTAAAATTATGACACAGAAAATGTTGGAAAATAAACTTCCCAGAAAATACAAAGAGAAAATGAAAGCAGGATTTAAACTGAAAAAAAAAAAAAAAAAAAAAAAAAAGTCAGAGAACCAGGCTAGGAGATCCAATATCTGAATGAATAACTGTTTCAAAGAGAAACTGGGAAGAGGAGAATCACAGATAAATTTGAAGTGATGGACAGGAGTTGCCACATTAAAAAAGTACAATGCGTACCTAGCACAATGGATGAAAACACTCATGCTAATAAAGCATGTCATTGTGAAATGGGGACAAAAAAAAAAAGTAGGGGAAATGGTCACAGACACACACGTACAAAACAAAAGAAAAAAGAAAAAAAAGTAGTCATCAGAATAATTTCTGACTTAACAGTCACAACAGATGACCTGGAATGACTAAAATTCTGAACAAAAAAACTACAGACATGATATTGCTTAGTATGCAAGGTCTCAAAAATCTTTCTCATGTATCTTTTCTCAAAAAATTAGTGGAGATTTGATCTACCAAAATGAAATAAGAATCCAAATAAGACAACAAGGAACATAGCAAATGGAGAGGCACACCAAGGAAGTCAGATGAGAGGAGTCACGAGCATAGTCAAAGACAGGTGTGCACCAGATATAGAGAGCAACATCCAGATTGGAGCAATGCAATTCAGGCTACATTCTTCATTTGATGGTTATAATGATAAAAATGCTTATTATTCTACCCTTAAAAAAAAAACAACAAACAAAACACTGATTGCCATGGTTTGTCTGGCCCAGACTTTTATCTATACTTAACTCACCTTAACCATGTGTTAACAAAGCTCCTTTTCCCTCCTTTGTGCACTGCTCCTTAGAACAGCTACAAATTTCACACCAGGAGTTCACCTTTAATCTACTTTTAAAACAACATACAACCACTCTCCTAACTGAGAGTTCTCTGCCTGGACCACTGGTTTCCCCAAGAGAGGCTTTTGTAGAGATTCCAGGAAGCTGAAGCCATCATAAAGACATGATGATGCCTTAGGTGATGAGTATATAGGTCTTCAGTTTATTACTCTAAAACTTATACAGATGTGTATCTTTTGTTTTCTACAAATAAACTGTTCACAAATAGAAAGGGAGGGTATCTCTAAATATATATGTATGTGTATATATATATATATATATATATATATCCCAACTATAGTCACAAACTGTTTTATCTAACCAGTTTTGTTTTTTTTAATGTTCATTTATTTTTGAGACAGAAAGGCAAAGCAAGAGCGGCGGGGAGGGGCAGAGAGGGAGGGAGACACAGAATCCGAAGCAGGCTCCAGGCTCTGAGCTGTCAGCACAGACACAGGGCTTGAACCCACAAACCGTTGAGATCATGACCTGAGCAGAAGTCAAACACTCTACTGATTGAGCCATCCAGGCACCCCTAACCAGTAGAGTTTTTAAAATTTCAATTTATTGCCAAAACATTTACCTTGCAACTATTACTATCTCATGCATGGAAATGATACAGATAAAAGGCTATTCACCACGGACTGTTGGAAATTTCACAAATTGCTGGAAACAACCCAAATATTGATCAATAAAGAAATAACTATGTTTAAGACCAAATTATGCAATACACACCATCAGAAAAAAAAAAAGTGAAAGCTTTATGTGCTGATATACAACACTCTAAAACACCAGTTATTAAGTGAAAAACATAATGTGCCAGAATAGCGTATATAGTTGACTACTGTTATTTAAAATATATATATATATATACACACACATATATATATATATATATACACACATCCTGTTTACTTACATACATATATATATATATATATATATATATATATATATATACACACACACACACACACAAATCTCTATGGAAAGTCAGGAAATGACAATGCTGGCTGCCTCTAGAGGTGATTCACCTGGATGGGATCAACTAGAGAAAACAGACTTCATCATATACTCTTTTGTACAAAATGTGAATTTTGAACATAAAGTACTGTCTACTCACACACATTTTTTTAAACAGCAAAAAAAGGCTACGGGACAATTTTAATTATCTATACAAGAGCGAATAATTGCCTTTGAAAGTTTAAATACAGACAGAAGTTTCCCTAGGATAAAATTAAATAATCTCTTTAACCAAACTAGTCATATCCAGTTGAACCTTACAAAGTTAACCCAATTACAATATGCATATGTGTATGTATACATCAGGTGTATCTAGACTAGAGCTATACTGTCCAATTTGGTAGCCACTAGCTATATATGAAATTAAATTTCAAGTAATTAAAATTACATTTAAAGTTGAATGAAGTTTAAAATTCACTTCCTTGGTTTAGGGGTATCTGGGTGGCTCAGTAGGTCAAGCGTCTAACTCTTGCTTTTGGCTCAGGTCATGATCTCACAGTTCATGGAATCTAGCCCACATCGGGCTCTATGCTGACACTGCATAGCCTGCTTGGGATGCTCTTCCCCACCCTCTCTCTGCACCTCCCCTGGCTCATGCTATCTCTCTCTCTCTCTCAATAAACATTTAAAAAATAACATAACATAAAATTCACTTCCTTGGTTGAATTAGTCACATTTCAAGTGCTCAACAGGCATGTGGGGCTAGTGGCTACCGTACTGAACAGCTCAGAGAGAGAGAACATTTCCAACATCATGGAAAGTTCTCTTGGACAGCCCATATCTAGAAGAATCCTCAAAAAATAAAAACTGATTGGGGCCCGTGGGGGGCTCAGTCGGTTAAGTGTCCGACTTCAGCTCAGGTCTTGATCTCATGGTTTGTGAGTTTGAGCCCTACGTCGGGCTCTGTGCTGATAGCTCAGAGCCTGGAGCCTGCTTCGGATTCTGTGTATGTGCGTGTCTCTCTTTCTCTGCCCCTCCCCCACTTGTGCTCAGTCTCTCTCTCTCTCTCAAAAATAAATAAAATGTAAAAAAAAAAAAAAAATTAAGTTAAAAAAATAAATAAAATAAAAACCGACCAACAGTGTGAATGCTTTGGGAAGGGAAACTAGGTGGCTGGAGAAATTAGGTAGAAGATAGGTTTTCTGCAATAAAAAAGACAGGACTTAGCTTGTGCCAGGCATCATCCTTAATGTTTCATTTTAACTCACTTAATCCTTACTGTAATTCAATATAATCAGTTTCCCCTATAATTCTACATATTTTCTTTAAGGCATTTAAAAACATTATTCTGACAATGAGGTCATAGGCTTCACTGCTAAAGGGACCCATCTGAATTTTGGACCATGAGCATGTATTACTAATTCAAGAAAAAAGTTGTAAAAAAATAAAACTAAATGCAATTATCTATAAACCAACATCCAAAAGAGATTTTACAATCCTAAATGTTATTTAAAAATACAATGTACCAATTCAAATGAAAAACAAAACAAAACCACATTACTCCATGCCATAGCCCATGAATCATCTGGTACATCGTTTCAAAAACAGGATTTTACATTTATTTGTGCATAAGGATGATCTATGCAGCTATTTTATGCTTAAGGTAGGAGTTTTACTGAAGGTAAAGAGTTGGGACTTTCTAGTCTTGGTTGAATTTGTTTCTTTTTTTGAACAGGAAAGTAATACAGCTTGGGGCCAGGACCTGGGTTTGAGTTCAAGTTCCCTCACTTAGGAACTATGTGACCTTGGCAGAAAAACAAACAAATATTACTTGAAATATGAATTTCCCACCTATTATTTATCCCAAAATATTGAGAGCATTAGGAAAAAAACTACAAGAAAAAGATGTACATTTCATCTTTCCATTAAAATATCAAATTTTCTTCCCTTAGTTAATAGTTGGAAGTTATCGGACTTTGTGGCTGCATAAGGTACTGCCCTAAGATGACCATGTAAAACCTCACAAAAATTCTTCATAGCAATACTAACATTAATTCACATAAATATAAAAATCTTATTGACTGTCACTATAATAAGAGCACAGAAAGATTATACTTAATTTCTGTATAGCACTTTACAGTAACCAGTTTAAAATAGCTAAAAACATGCAAATACATGTTTTAGCTCTAACAATTACTGCAGGGGCACCTGGGTGGCTCAATTGATGGAGTGTCCGTCTGTCCGACTCTGGATTTTGGCTCAGGTCCTGATCTCAAGGTTGTGAGATAAAGTCCCCAGTCCACATTCAGTGTGGAGCCTGTTTGAGATTCTCCCCCCCCCCCCATACCTCCCTTGCTCTCTTTAAAAAAAAAATTAAAATAGGGGCACCTGGGTGGCTCAGTAGGTTAAGCATCGGACTTGGGCTTGGATCATGATCTCTCAGTCAGTGAGTTTGAGCCCCACATCGGGCTCTGCGCTGATAGCTCAGAGCCTGGAGCCTGCTTTGGATTCTGTCTCCCTCTCTTTGTCCCTCCCCCCATTCATGCTCTCTCAAAAATGAATAAACATTTAAAAAAAAAAAGTTTTTTGGGGCGCCTGGGTGGCTCAGTCGGTAAGCGGCCGACTTCGGCTCAGGTCATGATCTCGCGGTCCGTGAGTTCGAGCCCCGCGTTGGGCTCTGTGCTGACAGCTCAGAGCCTGGAGCCTGTTTCAGATTCTGTGTCTCCCTCTCTCTGACCCTCCCCTGTTCATGCTCTGTCTCTCTCTGTCTCAAAAATAAACGTTAAAAAAAAAAAATTAAAAAAAAAAACTTTTTAATAAAATGAAGTCTTTAACAATTACTGCAAAGCCATGAGTTTCAGAGAAATCTTATGGTCTTCCTACTACCTTCCTCAAACAATTTAGCTTTTAAGACTAGCAACATACACTCAAAGTTTTTCATAACAACCGCTTAACTCTTGGCCAGACCATTCACCAAAATTACTAACAGTACAAAAGAAGAGTAAATTCCATATTCACAAATTTTTAAAAACTTACTAATACTGTTTTCACTAGCAAAATATTTTAACTGGCAAATCATTTGAATTGACAAGATCCAGAAATCAAATGAAAAGGGGGAGGAGGGAAATGTCCATTTGCTTTCTTCAGAAATCTATCCAAAATGTTCTGGACCAGTTACTAAAATATAACCTTATGTATAACTACTTGTTTAGTCCTTGCATTCAGAAACCACAGTGCTATTTCCTTATGATTCTGTACTTCGGTCATCAGTTACCAAACACTGCAGGAAAGGGCCTAAAATATCCGCACATCTTCTTTTACAGCTGCAGCAAAATATCTAGTAAGTTTCTCAAATTAATTTTCCCAGGTCAAATAAGGAAAAGACATAACACGGAGAGACAGTGTCATGGTTAAGAATGCATACTCTGGAATCCGGATGCTTTAGTTTGAACTCCACCCCACCATTTATTAGCTGTGTGATCTTCACCAAGTTAGTCACACAAAGTTACCCAATGTCTTTGTGCCTTGGTTTCCTCATCTGAATTAAGAATAATATCTAGCTCATAGGGTTGCTGTAGGATTAAATGAATTAATATATGCAAAGCACATAGTGTGGTGCCTGATATATATTAGTGCTGTATGTTAGCTATTATTAAGAAATAAAAATCTGCCTGCATTAAAAATCACACAAATAGGTTGTGTTTATAGGTCATTTTTATGGTCAGTTGCTTAGAACTCTAAATCCGTATCCCTGGAAATTCAACGTTAGTCACGTTTGTCCTAATTCCACAGAAATTTACTGAACAATGTGACTAAATTACAGCTTCCCACTGTTTCTATGGAATAATGTATCAGACGTTCCAACTGGGAAAAAAAACTTATTTTCCAACCACATTCCCACATACCTGAAAGTCAAAAGTGATCCTTTCTTTTTTCTCCAGACAAATAGAACTTTTGAAGGAACACTAGTGATTTTTACGATAGAGATAGGAGTAGGAAGAGTATCTGAGGGTTGTAGATCATAAGCTTTGCATTTCTTGCTATTGGCCAAGGATTGCTAATCAAAAGGGAGCTATGTGAATTTCTTAGCACACAAAGAAAAAGGTGAGTATATACATTATGCATGGATACACTTGCATGCAACACATTCATGGAATATTAACTTTATCCAGTTCTTCATAACTGACATTATGAACTTGACATAACTTCATAACCTCTGAATACTGCACTTGAAAATCAAAATCATTGGAAGATATCTTCGTATTCCCATTCTTTCAACTAGACTTAGAAATCCCAGTCAAGGTCACACAGATATTAAAATTAGACTATAACCCATGCTCATTTCCATTTCTCCAGAAAGCCTCTATTACAAAGATGGAAAAACTCACAGGTACCAGAAGGGCTAGGAAATTTCCAGTAGTAGTAGCAGAGAACGAAAAGTAGAAATTACCATTGCTAGAATAACCACTTCACAAGGTCCTTGTTACATCCAGGTACTTGTACATTCTTTACCTTAGTTAAACTACATATTTTTAAATTTTGCCTAGAATTTGCTGTCCAAATTGGATTAGGCTTACCTAATTCATTTAACATTGTATTCTCTGCAACTTCAGTATATAGACTATGTCTGCCTTCTAAATTGGATTTCTCTAAGTCAAATAATTATGCACAGTATTAATTCAAAGTATAAAATAAAGTGAAATTTGAAACGTGAACAGAACCAAATTTATTTGGTTCATGAATGAACTTTGATACATGTAGTGGGTTTTTTGATTAAGGCAAAAATATGTATGGGGGGTACCTGGGCAGCTCAGTTGGTTAAGTGACCAACTTTGGCTGAGGTCATAATTCATGAGCTCAAGCCCCACATGGGGCTCTGTCTGCACTGAGGGCCTGGAACCTGCTTCTGTCTCTTCTCTCGGCCTCTCCCTCACAATCAAGCACTCTCTCAAAAATGAACATTTTTTAAAAGTATATTAATTTGCAAGGTCTGCTTGTCAATCAGTCTCTGATTAACCAAAAACACTGAATTATATACAACATATTTGTCAATACATGTGTAAGCCTTATTTACTTTTAATAAACTCTTCGCAGTACAATACATGTTTCTGAAGGATAAAATGGAAACATTGGATTAGCTGTTCAAGCTAATTCCACTAATGAAATTAATGTAGTTTTAAAAATCTAAAAAATGTAAAAACCATGTAAAACTATATACCCTTTCAACTAAAACAAAAACAAAACAACCTCTTACCTTAAAAAGAACAAGTCAAAAAACAGCCCAATAATTAAGAATGCAGAATGAAGATAAAGCTACAAAGAAACATGACCCACTGGAAGCAAAATGGCCCGGGGAAATTGCTTGCCATGTTCATGACTAATATTGAGTCTAATTTTGACCTAGTCACAATTCAAGTGCCAACAGAATAACAGGAATGCACTATTGATCCCAATGTTCAAAATTTTGCCATATTACCTGTAAAGAGGTAAAATGCTTCCATTAATTTGCCCTATCAACCTTCTCAACAAATTTAATATTTGTAAGCTACATCTTAATGTAAAAGATCTCTTACACACACTTGATTAAAATCAAGTAATAGCAAACTGAAAATGACTGATATTTTGTGTTAATTTCCACAGATAAAAATTCCCCAAATGCCTATGAAAGGTGGGACAACCAAGAAAAGCCCATAGCTCTTTAAGTGCTTATGATTATGCCCAAATGAAAAGCAATAATGAAACTCACAAGCTAGTTAAAGTAGCAGTGAACAAATACGGTTTCTGGAGGCTTCAGCAGGAATACCTCAATCGTAATCGATACTAATAGGCTGCTTTAAAAAAAAAAAAACCACCCACTATTCAAAATTGTCAAAGAATTCTAAGAGACTAACCTGTGAAAAGGGTGCATTAGAAGTACTAAAAATTTGGGGTGCCTGGGTAGCTCAGTCGGTTAAGCAACTGACTTCAACTCAGGTCATGATCTCGCGGTTTGTGGGTTCAAGCTCTGCGTTGGTCTCTGTTCTGACAGCTCAGAGCCTGGAGCCTACTTCAGATTCTGTGTCTCCCTCTCTCTGCCCCTCTCCCCCTCGCCCCATGGTCTCTTTCTCAAAAATAAACATTAAAAAAATTTTTTAACAAAAAATAAAGTACTAAAAATTTGCCATTCTCACTAAAAATGAATATATCAGTCAACTTTACAAACATCCTCAAACTACTACTGGCTTTCTCCACTTTTCACACACTTTAGGTTTTTAGGTTCCCTACTCCCCAAATTTAAATGCAGTATCTAAATTTCCCTGGGTCAGCACCAGAATGAATACTATACTGTTATCATTGACCACATCACTGGGAATTAAGTTCCTTAAGAGTTTACACTGAACAAGGTATAGAATCACATTTTGTATAACTCTGTATCCTAAAGAACATTTGGTATAACCTCCTAAACATAACAGAGGCTATAAATATTTACTGACTCAAAATAGTCCTTCAACACTCTGTAGTTCTGTTCTGTGCTGTTGAAACAAAACTGCATAGCTCTGCAAAATCCAAAAGACTTAAAAGTTACTGATAAACTTCATAGAATACATTATTTAACAGCTCAGATATGTTAGCCTTGTTCCTATTATCAGCTGTAATGTTTTTTAATGATGCTACTACCGTAGGTAGGAAAGCAGATCCAGTAAAAAGCGAATATGGAAACTTGTTAAAAGGGAGTATTTTCATATTCATCCTATACCTTTATTTGGAACATGAATGTTCCAAAGTCAGTTAACTGTATCAGAAAATTAAGAGACAGTTTTGCAGCCAACCTAATTTTCAGAAACATAAATGAAAACTGGTACCAATAAAAAACAAGTAACCAAACAGAAGAACTGCCTTAAATTCTGACAACAAGCTAAGGATAGTTTACATCAATGTAATGAAAAATAAGTCTTTTCGTATTCTATAAGCCTTTCCATGGCTAATTTTTGACCTAGCTATGAAAGTCTGTAAAAAGTCAAAGCAAACTGGTAAGTCATTATCAAAAATCACAAACTACCATTAAAGATACACACAAATATCTGGCAACCAAGGTCTAGAACTGGTTCGAGTGTCACAGGTCTTCTAGTTGTTAAAATACTCCATATTATGCCTCTAAAACAATTTCACTTAGATGTGACATTCCTAAAACAGCAACCCAGGCCTGTAAATGAGCCAGTGCCGGCAAACCAAACTACGACAAAGATATCCTCTCTTCTTTGGGCGGTAACTACCAAAGTACTGGGATCGGCTTGCTTCAACTAAGTTTAAGATGGTGCCTAAGCTGAAAGGAAAGCCGGTAGAACGGGTAAAAAAAAAAAAAAAAAAAAAAAAAAAAAAAAATGTATGGAAAACCAATTTTTAAAGTTAAGTTCCTATTTCCAATAAACTGTGCCTTAGAAATCTTTCAGACGACAAAGGCTCGTTAGGACAGACGGATCAAGACCCATCCGCATTCTTGGAGACGTGCGCAGAGCGAAAAGGATGAATGAATGGAAGACAGACGCGTGTGAAACGCAGCAGGTCCGGCCGGCAACTAGACCAGCAGCAGCGATCAGTAGGCCTCGCTCCTCCCCCTTCCCTCCTCCATGACAGCCCAGTATCAAGCATGGAGGGGAGAGGACAATGTGATCCCCGTTTCTCACCACCACCTCCCTTCATCCTACTCTGAGAGCTTTACCGCGCTACACGAGGTTCTCCTTCCCGCCCCAAACCTTTCTCGCCTCCCCAGCCGCCAACCCCGGCAACTCTTGAGCGCGCTGGAGTAACATGCGCTTACCCCTCTCGGCTCCCCTCGGCGAGGTCGAAGCTTCTCCGCGCGTGCGGCGGCACCACTCCCGCCCAACCCACCCTTCGGCAACGCGCGCCCACCGGCTCCCTGGCCCACCGGTCTAAGGAAGACCCGCGCACGTCTGGCACCCGAACCCCCAGGCTGGAGCTCGGGAGGGAAAGAGGGAGGGAAATTCTACTCCGGGGCTCCCTCCTCCATCTCATTCCAGGCCGTCTTGCCGCCCACCCTCCCTGCGGATCCCGGCGCCCGCTCGGAGCGAGTCCTGCACCCTTCTATCCCGAAGACACAAGCCCCACACACCTAGCCCAGGGCCCCGATCACCCTCCACCCTTGTAGACCACCTCGCGGCTTCACAGGAGGCGCCGTGCCGCCCCTCCCCCACCTCTCTCCCCCAGCTCTTGGGCCCCCACCAGAACGTGTGCGCTACACGCCGCCGCGGCCAGCCGCCGGGGCGCCCCCAGTTGCCCGCGGAGAGGTCAGACCCAAGAAGAGGGGGAGGGGGCAGCAAGAGGCAGCGTGCGCGCCGGGAACGCCGTCCCGCGGGGTCCCCTAGTCCGAAGGGAGACGGAGCGCGGGGACCGGTGGGGGTGGGGGCCAAAGGCAATACTCACCGGTTCCACAGTCGCCATCTTAGATCGATCTGATCGCACAACCGCTCCTGAAGGGGGGGGTGAGAAGAAAAAAATGAGATTCAAACCGGATTGGCCGGCTAGTGTTCACGTGACCGACGTGTCCGTTTGGCCCTGGCGGCGCCTGCGCAAGACTGCGGCTGCGTGGGTAACAAGAGGCTTCTGGGAAGTGGAGTCTCTCGCTCACTCACTCTCCCTCTCTTTTTTTTAAGGGAAAAGAAGTTTAAAAAAAAAAAAAAAAAAGGACTTGTCACGTGGTTGGTGAGCTGGGTGCGCGGTTCTCGGCTGCGGACCCTAGCGAGTCGGTGCGTGGTTTTTAGTCCTGTGCTCTTCCGCCTGGATAGGTGCTGTAGCGTTTACTGCCAGACATTGCTGCCGTGTCCTTTGTTGCCCTGTCCTCCCATTTTCCCCCGAAAGTTGGGAACTGCAGGCTCAGCGCGCACAATGAGGTTTCATCTGCTTAGTTGAGGTCCTAGGACAAGTTGTCTGTTTATTTAAATTTTGTTTGACTTCCCACCATTTTCTCTTGCTTTCCGAAAGAGGCGGCGATGGAGAGTCGTTGTTTAAAGCAATCCACCCTCCCCCGTCCCCCGGCTCTGCTAACGCTGGTGGTCACTCATTGCCATCACTGCGAAAGAAGGTGGCAGAACCGTCCACAGTTCCCAGTTGCCACAGGTTGGGGGAGGGGGAGTGCACCCGACAGCTTTTCCTGCCCTAAATCCTGAGATTAAGAGCACAGGCTAAATCTTGAGTAGAAGTAAAAAATTATTGGAAAGTTCTGTCTTCTCAGTTCCACTATTCTGCTTTAACGTGAACGGAAATAGCCTAAGTCCAGGTGCCAGCCAGGGAAGCCACTCCGGGCCCCGCTGACTAAGCCCTGGACTGACCGTCAGAAGTTAGGTCGGTCAACTATGACTCTTGACGTTGACTCATTCTCCTTAGGCAAGTGATTCAGTGCCTGGCATTTTCATTTATGAACCACAGATGATAATACACTTACCTCACAAGGGTGTGCTGTGGTAATGATTGTAACCAGCTTTGAAAATGCATCCGACTCTGTAAGCACTTAATAATAAGCAACCTCGTGCCTCTCCCTTAATGTTTTTTAAAACAATATTTAAAATTTTTCTTTTGTCTACTTTGTCGTATTATCGTGTACAATGACATTTTAAAGTTTCAAGACAACTTTTTTCTTTATTACTGTAGCTACCTACAACAGAAGCTTTAATGTTCAGGAAAATATCACTATATTCACAACAATCATTGGCAATTAGAAATTTATCCCCACATTGGCATCCTACATTTCCTTTCCCTCTGTGACACTACGCTGTTATTTCTTAAGACGGTGTTATTCTGCAGTCTTGATGTTAATAAAATAGAGATAAACCTAGTAGAGCACTACTATAAAGTTCTAGTTAGGAAGACATATCATTACTATCTTCCATACTTCTTAAGAATGTTAATACTAAAAGATCAGTATAAGTAGGCTGCCTGTGCCTGCCCGCTTATTGTGTTGCTGATGTCCAGACCTGTGTCATACCTATTATTGAGTACATAATGGTTGCTTGAGTTGACTAACACATAATTGAGACTGTATAAGAACTCAAAACCATTGCCTGTTCATATGTTTTGGTTTCCCTGGATGTCAGAGGTGATTAATGAAAGCTTTTTTCCAGTCAGCTTAGTTCTAGTAGGCTTAAAAGTAGATGGAATTCTAAAACAAACAAAACAAAAACAGGGTAAATGAATTTCTACTTACAAAGACGATCTACTGTTAAACTATCCAAAGTAATTACAGTTGATCTCAGGGTATCTTCTTGTAGTGTCTGGTTATCTTCTTTGAGGAGATAACATAGATGTATTTTCACAGTGCTGCTAGAAAACAGCAAAGAATTAAGGAAATTTCAGTCCCCATATGGGACTGAAATCCAGTGATGTTCTTAAAACTTTTTTTAATGATAGCTTCTGTTTTATTAACTTTTCCCTTGATTAAAAAACTACCCACTTTTGTCAGTCAACCTAATACTTCTATAATACTTGTATATGCTTCTATTCTTTGTAGCTTAATTTCTCTCCTTTTTGTATACACTTTGTTGCATGTGTTTTTATGGCACATTGATGGGTCTCCACCTAATACATCTCCATTAGATTCTGATTTGGTCGTTAAGTTTTTATCCATGTGTTTATGTGGTTTTGTTTTTTCCAGCTTGAAATATGCAGAGAAGAAATGTTACACTTTATTTTTCTGTTAATCTACAGAAAATTCCATTTGTCATCTTACTGCCATATTCATGCTTATTCTTAAGGAAAAGGGCAATAAAAAGATATATGAAATGGGATATGGTATTGAAATATATTCTACTTCATTTAGTTAGTTAGTAAGTTAATATATAATGGTTCAGTATAATATCATGGTAATTATTATTTGTAAGCCTGGGATGATTGGTTATCATTTAGCATGTATAGTCATGATCTTTTCCCTACATAATATATTTCTCAAGCTGGCATATTACTACTAGCCTTTATAGATTTAACTCATGGTAAAAGATTTTAAATAATTTGATAGAATACATAGGTTGTTTTTATCATTTATTTACCTCTTTGTCATTGTAATTTTCAGTTTCTAGATAACAAGAGTCATTGTTTTGCTGGGCATTGTTCAAACTGATCACATCTGTTACAATCAATCCCTCAAAAATATTATTGCTGCACTCTCTAGGATTTTTTTCTAAAAGCCTTGGAATTTTAGATAATCTGTTCTTATTAGGTACCTTTTTTAGTCTTTCTTAGTCTCTGATCAATATTAAGCAACCGTTTTTCTTAAAATGAGTAGATCTTCAGAAGATGAAAGAAGATATGAAATTGCATAATAAATGATCCTTAATATTACAGGGTTGGCTATTTATTAGCTTTAGATATAATCTAAAGCAACCTTTAATTAACATTAACAGTGAGGTGTTTTTTTTTTTTTAACCTTATTCACCCTCTTTAAACTTGATCGTGCCTTAAGTTCTATTTTTTTTGTTACTGTCACTTTCTACAGGTATGTTCCTTTAGGAAAGACCTAGGTGGGATGCCTGGGTGGTTCAGTTGGTTAAGCGTCTGACTCTTGATTTCAACTCAGGTCACGATCTCGCAATTCCTGTATTTGGGCTCAGGGCATGATCTCCCAGTTCCTGGGTTTAGGCTCTGCACCATTAGCATGGGGATTCTCTCTCTCCCTCTGCATGCCCCCTGTCTCTCTCCCTCCCTCTCTCTGTCTCTCAAGATAAATAAACTTTAAAAAATAAAAAAAGTTTATTTTTTTTTAAAAAGGAAAGACCTAGGTGATGGCTTGGGACAGGATAAGTAATCTTTTAATTATCGCATTTATTAATTTATTATCCCAATTCCACCACTTACTGTATGACAGTATGCAGATTATTTAGTCTCTTTGTGCCTCATTTTTTAAGTGGGCTCCACACCCAATGTGGGGCTTGAACTCATGACCTGAGATTGAGAGTTGCATGCTCTACCAACTGAATTAGCCAGGATCCCCATCTTTGTGCCTTATTTTTGTCATGAGTTAAATGTGCAGAATAATAGTACTTATCTTGTTTGATCAGTGTGAGAAATAATTGAATTAACCCATGTAACATGCTTAGAATAGTTCTTAGAACATGGTAAGAATTCAATGTTAACTACAATTTTATAGTTACATAAATTTCTTATTTCTACTTTTTAGTTTAGTGTAATATGCTTAAGAATTATTTTATGCAGAGAAACAACCACAGCCCATTATCTTTAAGGATACTCCGAGTTTTCAAAGTCAAGTAACATTTACTGATTTCCTATTGCATAACCAAGTATTTTTCATATCAATTATTTCATTTGACCTTTACAACAATTAGGTGAATTAAACGTTATCAACCCCATTTTAGAGATAAAGAAACAAATGCAGTAAATTTAGGGGACATATACAAGTCCACACAGTCAGTGGTGAGCTGGCATTCAAACCCAATTCTCTTGACTCAAGATTCTTTCCTCCATACCATAGCTGCTCTCCTCTGGTAGGTTCTTCCAAATGCTTGCTCCTCTTCAAAGGACTTCTGATACTAAGTTCGTTTACAGAACTGACAAACCACTCAAGAAGTACTAAGTCAGTCATGGGAAATGTGTAATCACTGGCAGATATTTAAAGCACATGGGAAGCCCAGGCACTTCCTTCCTGGACTGTAAAATCTGCGTGGCCTGCTAAGTCATAGAAATATAAATAGTTCAGTACCCGTATAAAGAAGCGTGACTAAGAACCAAAAGGATGCAGCTAACAAGCATCATAACAAGCACTCATTCATCTAATGAATTGAGCCCATCACCTAGTTCCTTCCCTCATTTCACTCAGGTCTATGTTTTAAAGCCATTTCCTGACAAAACACTTCCTTGACCACCCTAAGTTAGCATACTCATTACTCTTTATCTCCTTACCTTTCTTTCTTTTTCTTCAGACTACGTCATTACCCTAGCTCTAAACCCAGTATCATATTAAACGTTATTTAATTAATTGCAGGTTGTCTCCACTGGTAAAAGAGTAGCTTCTTGTGATTTGTAGGTAGATTGCTAACAAATATTTGGGAAAATTCAAATCTAATTTTTAAAACTACATAAAATTCTAGCCTGAAAACTAATAATGTAATAGAAAAATTATGACATGCCAAGCACCACATTATGCAGTTTACTTGCCATGATAATAACCTCATATCTTCAAAACAATGTTCTGAGATAGATAAACTAAGGTTAAATAACTTTTCCAAGAACACAGTTTGGTCTCCAGGACTCTTAACACTGTGTAATATTGACTAGATTGTGATTGGACCACCTAGTAAGTAAAATCATTTTCTGAAACAATGAGAAAGAAATCATCTGCAAAGAGTATGTGAAAAATTCATGTAAGCAGTATGTTGGGCAAAAATAAGGTAGTTCCCAAATGAATTTACTTTACCTTTTAAAACAAATTGGGAAAAAAATTAAACATATGGGATAAGATCCATAGTATTTAGAAATAACCTACAGGATTGTAAACACTCAAAATTCAGAGATTTAAGTGGAACTCCCAGGGAGGCATGACTGAATTTTTATTGTGAATAAATGCCTGCACTGAATTTGTCTAAAGACAGAAATGTATTAATGGGTGGCAGATGGCCTGCTTGCCATCTGTAAAAGAGAAATCTAAAATGACTATATTTGGTGATCTGTCCCTAGCATTGTTCTGTGGACTGGTGCTCTGGTGCAAAAACATGGATCTCTGGTCCATTGTTCCTCATTGGAAATGGTTTCTTGAGGACACCAACCATACAACAAATTCATCTTGCTTTGATTCCAGGTTCATAGTCCTATGAAACATATGTTCCCATATTGATTTGTATGTATGCAGGACTGATATGGAAACATGATCCATAATAGCTGTATCACTCAGAGTCCATTTAAAAAAAAAATGTTTATTTTTGAGAGAGAGAGAGAGTCAGGGAAGGGGGAAGAGAAAGAGAGAGAGAGAGAGAGAGAGAGAGAGAGAGAGAGAGAGAATCCCAAGTAGGCTCCATGCTGTCGGTGCAGAGCCCAACTCAGGGCTTGAACTTCCGAACCAAACTCATGAACTGTGAGATCGTGACCTGAGCTGAAATAAGAGTTGGAATCTTAACTGACTGAGCCACCCAGGTGCTCCAGCTCAGAGTCCAGTTTTTAAAAAATATTTTTAAAGTAAGCTCTAAATCCAACATGGGACTTGAACCCATGACCCCAAGATCAAGAATCACTTGCTGTACCAACGGGGCCAGCCAGGCATCCCACAGTCCCTTTTTTTTTTTTTTTTAAACAGTACTTAGTTTTTTAGTTTTTTATACTTATGCTCTCTGAGCTTGGCAAGTGGAAAACTACCCCTGTGGGCTGGATTTTCTCTGTGTCTTTGGACTGTAATGATTCTCTGAGGAAATGTCAATCTGTAGGAATTGTATGGATGGCTAATTACCCTTCTTCAGGACTTGCCATGTGCCTTTCTATTCCAACTGCATCTTTAGACAGCTACGAATTAGGAATTTTTGATTTACCTACATCTAAAACTCTTTAATTTCAAAGTTTGAGAGATACCAGTTCTCAGTTAGGATGTTGCTTAAAAACATGAGATGTACTAAAAATTCTGATATGATCCTGTGTGTTTCAAGTAACTAATGGAAAACCATGATTATTGTTTTATTAATATAAATTATAATATAATGCTAATAATACTCAGGGAGCCATTAGTCTCTGGAAAAAATGAGAAATTACTATTAAGGACATGCTATTTGGGAAGAACTTTTACCAGCTCTATGGATGCATTTAGTACAAATTAACCAACAGCATTCAGAGCTCTTAAATGAAAAATTAGGAAACAAGAGTCTGTACTTTATCATACCAGTACCTGAGATTATCAGGTTTTAAGAAGGGGGGAAGGATTTAATCCAGATATGCATGTTAGCAGACTGGATATATTTACCTTGTAAAAACTGACTTCTGGGAAATGACAAAATACCATTTCTGAGCAGACTTATGAAATAAACTGTTAATTTAATTGCCAGACAATTTATGGAAATGGCACCTTAAAAAATAATCTGACTTTGTTTAAATATTCTTTCTTATATCTTTATATGCTTATATGCTTCCTCCTACCCACCCCTGATAAGTAGAGAGAATTTATTCAGATGAAAGTTAAATGTGGTAACTATTTCATTTTATAATAAAGTAAGATGGCAAGATGGGTAAACACCGTCTTAATATCCTAATAGAGCTTAATTTTTACATTCTGAAAGAGATTTTTGGAAATATATAGGAAAATGTCAATAGCCATTATTAAAATTAAAAAGCCAAGGGGGGTGGGGTGCACCTGGGTGGCTTAGTCGGTTGAGCATCCAACTTTGGCTCAGGTCATGATCTCACGGTTTGTGAGTTTGAGCCCCGCATGGGGCTCTGTGCTAGCAGCTCAGAGCCTGGAGCCTGCTTTGGATTCTGTCTCTGTCTCTGTCTCTGTCTCTGTCTCTCTCTCTCTCTCTCTGCCCCTCCCCCACTTGTGCTTTGTCTCTCTCAAAAATAAATAAAAAATGTAAATAAATAAATAAATAAAAAGTCAAGGGGAAATTATTGTGTTTTGTTAATTACAAAAAGAAATGGCTAAATGTAATACTTGAAAGGCAGAGCAATCAACAGTACTTGACTGAAAATATTTGAGTGAAAGTTTTAAAATATTTTAGCTTATTACTTTTGTTTATTTTTTTATCTTAAGAAGCAATGTTACATTCTAAGTCAACTATACCACAATAAAGCTCTTTGTTTTGTCTTTTAAGCTCAAAAGAGAATGTTTAATATAGGAAATTCATGCTATTTTCTGAACCTGCCTAGGGGCTAAAGGTATTTAAAGTGTTGACAAAGAAACTTGGAATTATGTTGCTGTTTTGGGAGATTAAATCAGATACCTGATAGAAGATAACATTATTTAAAAGCCTGGTGCTTAGCTCATTTAAAAAAAAAAAAAATCACACCCACACCAAAGCTAAATTTGTTTTATTATTATTTGTTTGTTTTTTAATTTAGAACTGGACTTTAAATTCACTTTGGGATTGGAACAACAGCTTAAATTACTTTTAATCTATAAACTAAACTTCTGTTTTTCAAAATAGTTAAGGAACCCTGGAGCAGAAGTGGAACTTTTTAAAAATTATTTTGTTATTCTTATTATTTATTATTATTTTTCCCCTTGGTGATTTTTGAAATGCATTTAATCTTACATAGTGGTTTCATTTTAAGTACAATATAACAAACAATATAAAAGAAAAAAAATTTAAGAAAATCTCTTCTACTACTCCAGTATATCCAACATGCCAACATTTTATGCTTTGACAATTATAGGGCACATACAATTTTGAATTGGGCATTTTTTCACATGATATTTTATTGCAAACATTGCAAATTGAACATTGGTTACAGACTGGAGAACATTTTTAAACATTTTATTTTGAAAAATTATCAAATTTACAGAATCGTTGCAACAGTAAACTCCCACAAATCTTTCTAACTTCACCAGTAATTAATACGTTGCTCTGTTTCTCAATCTTTCATTATTCCTGAGCCATTCAAGAGCAAGTTGCAGACATAATGACCTCTAAATAGTTCAGCATACATGTTCTTACAGAGCCATATAATTAATGTAATCAAGATATATAATACTGATTCAATACTTTTATCTAAAACATATAATCAATATTGAATTTTGCCAGTTGTTCCAATAATTACTTTCATAGAACTGGGTTTTGTTTTTGTTTTTGTTTTTTTTCCCAGTCCAGGATCATGCATCACATGAGTTGTGATGTCCTTTCAGTTTTCTTTAATTTGGAACAATGTCTCAGTTTTTCTTTGCCTTTTGAGATATTGACACTGTGAGGAATAAAGGACAGTAGTTTTGAACAATATCCCTTACCTTGGTTTATTGGATTGTTTTCTTACCACAGTTTGACACTCGGTGCTGATAAGGTTATTGTTATGTGGATACAACATTTTTGGGTTTGTGCATTTCTGGAAGAAATACTGCATAAGTAATACTGTGTCATCCCTAGTGCATCACAACACTGGTAACATTAGTGGCTTCAGAATATTCCACTGAGTAGGTATATTACAATTCTCTTGCCCAATTCCCCACAGTTATATTTCAGGTTATTTCCACTTTCCTCCTATTATGAATAATACTATTATGAATAATACATACATTCATGAGAATTTTTTTTCATATTTTAGATGATTCTTTCAGGATGAATTTTCAGCAATGGAATTAAACAATTTATATAAGATAAAGAAAATGTTCACTCTTTATACATATTGGAATTCACATTGCTCTCCAAAAGTGTTAGGTTGACATGACAGGTCACACAAACTCATCAGCAATGAGTGCTAAAAAGAATTAAGAGAATATATTGTTAATAATTTTTATCACTGGTTTCTACCCTACCTTTTATTTTAGAAACTCTTTAAATTTTTTTTAATGTTTATTTTATTTTTTGAGAGATAGAGAGTACGAGTGGGGGAGGGGTACAGAGAGGGAGAAAATCTTTAAATCTACAAAATGTTGAAACAGTGTAATAAACAACTGTAAGTTCTTCATCTAGATGATCTTTGAATCAATAGGATTGACAAGAATATTTGTGATAATTGAAGAGTGTGTGGGGGTGCCTGGGTGGCACAGTCGGTTAAGCGTCCGACTCTTGATCTCAACTCAGGTCATGGTCTGGTGGTTTGTGAGTTCAAGCCCCACATTGGGCTGTGCACTGATGGTGTGGACCCTGCTTGAGATTCTGACTCCCCTTCTCTCTGCCCCTCCTCTGCTTGTGCTCTCTCTGTCTCTCTGTCTCTCTCTCTGTCTCTGTCAAAATAAATAAACCAAAAAAAAAAAAAAAAAGACCTAATTTCTTTAAAAAAAAGTGTATAGCAGCCAATGGGGCCTGTCCCTCAGAATTATGGAAACCGTTAATAAGACATGAAGTGTCTAGGTGTAAAACTGATGGGCAGGCAACAAGGGCACTATTTGATTTGTACAGTCAAAAAATTATGATGGATAAAAGGAAAGCCAAAGGCAGTTGTATCAATAAAACATCACAATTTTTTAATCCAATTATGATTAACATACAGTATTATATTAGTTTCAGTTGTACAATATGATTTAACAATTCTGTACATTTCTCAGTGCTTACCAAGATAAATATACTCATCTCAATCTTTTGCCCAATTCCTGGGCCTGTGCCAGTTTTCAGACGCCAAATCCATTGACTGAAGAAGGTGGATGCCCAAGAGAAAGGAACGATGGCCAGTAATGGGGAAATGATTTTCCCAGTCCTTCCTCAAATGGATCTATGGCCACTTGGGTAATTGTACACCTTGGAAAAGGTAATACCTAAATATTTCTAATGTTGTTAGACTCATGTCTGACTTTGCATTGATATCCAGAGCCCTGAAAAATCATCTTGGCTCCTTTCTTAGAATCAGAGCATATGGAATTCAAGTAATAAGTGGAATCCTGGTTAGGGTCTAGCTCACAGTAAATCCACTGTATCAAGAAAGCCACCTGGTAGTTATTTTACCATTCTCTGAATGTGTAACTGGAATAGTCATACTTGGTAGTTGGAATTTTGGCCCTTGGGAGAAAAGATTTCATAATGGTAAAGGCCAAGTGAAGACCTCTGAAACTGCTCCTCTTTCCCCACTGACTCCAGTTAAGATAATAAACCAAAAGCAGTATATTTCTGGGAACAATGATAATACCACTCCTAAAACTCAAAAAGATGCATGGATGGTGACCCCCCCACTATATCTTGATTTAATCTGCAAGTCTTGCCCATATAAAAGCTAGATAGTTCCCCCCAAAATCACATTAGACCTTTGAAACTCAACTAAGTGGAAGCCCCAATTGCTGCTGCTGTACCAAACATAATATCTTTGTTATAGCAGATTAATATGGCCACGGCACATCATATATATCCACTAATTTGGTGAAATTCCTTTTCCATCCTTATCCAAAATGTGGATTAGAAAGACTGCATTTACATGGACAGGACATATATGTTTATAATTTTGCCCTCAGGCTATGTTATTATACAGTATATTATATGCCTCTGACATAATGTAGTTCCATGAAGCTTCAATGGACATCCTGCAGAACCTCACATTTACCTGCTGTATCAGTGACATCATTCTAATCAAACTGCATGAGCAAATGGGTTAGCACATTGGAGATTTTGATAGGACATATATGCACCAGATGGTAGAAGATAAACTCTACTAAGATTCAGGAGCCTGACACATCAACATAATTTTTAGGGGTCTAATGGTCAGAGTCACGCCAGGATATCTCATCCAAACTAAAGGACTAATTATTGCATCTCACACTATCTCCAATGAAAAAGGAAGCATAACATCAGATACATGCTTCTTCAGATTCTGAAAGCAACATATTCTACTCCTGGGATGAAGCGATAAAGGCTGCTACCTTTAAGTAGAGCCCAGAGGAGAGAGTTCTAGAGCAGGACCAGATTATGGTGCAAACAGCCCCACTCTTTGGGCCACTGAACCAGAAGAACTATGATGTTAGAGGTATCAATGGTGGTAAAAGATGCCATGTGGAATTTTTGGCAAGCTGCAGTAGGATAATCACAATGTAAGCTTCTGGGGTTTCAGAGAAAGGCCACGACTTTTGCAGCAGAGAATTTTACTCCTTTTGAAAAACAATTTCTGGCATGATTAATCCCTGATACAAGGGGAGTACTTGCCCATGGGACATCAAGTGACCATATGGCTGCAACTACCCATGATGAGCTGAGTTCTGTCAGATCTATTCCACCAAGTCACAAGGTTAGGTAGCCTAGCAATGATTCATAATGAGATGAAAGTTGTACACCTGGAATCTAGCATACATAGAACCAGAGGGCCCAAGTAGTTTGCATTAGCACATCTCCTTCACCTTACACTGTGGCTATATGGAGAATTACTCAAGATCACTTGATGGAGGAGGAAAGCTCAAATTTGAATCATGGCTGGGTCCACTCAATAAGTGGGTGCAAGCTGAAAATAGAAGTTCACTGCAGCCCCACATGGGTGTGGCCTTAGAAAACACTGGTGAATGCCAAAAATAGTAAGATACCTAGGAATAAACCTAACCAAACAGGTGAAAGACCTGTACTCTGGAAACTATAAAACACTGATGGAAGAAATTGAAGATGACACAAAGAAATGAAAAGACATTCCATGCTCATAGATTGGAAGAACAAATACTGTTAAAATGTCTAACCTACCCGAAACAATCTACACATTTAATGCAATAAAAATACTGACAGCATTTTTCACAGAACTAGAATAAACAATGCTATAATTTGTATGGAACCACAAAAGAACTAAATAGACAAAGCAATCTTGAGGAAAAAACAAAACTGGAGGTATCACAATTCCTGACTTCGAGTCGTATTATAAAACTATAGTAATCAAAACAGTTGGGTACTGGCACAAAAATAGACACACATAGGTCAATAGAACAGAATAGAAAATCCAAAAATGAACCCACAATTATATGGTCAAGTAATCTTCAACAAAGCTGGAGAGAATATCTAATGGGCAAAAGACAGTTTCTTCAACAAATGATGTTGGGAAAACTGGACAGCAACAGGCAAAAGAATGAAACTGTACTACTTCCTTACACCAAACACAAAAATAAATTCAAAATGGATTAAAGGCCTAAATGTGAGACCTGAATCCATAAAAATTCTAGAAGAGAGCACAGGCAGTAATTTCTCTGACATCAGCTGTAGCAACTTTTTTCCCAAATAGGTCCCCCAAAAGCAAGGGGAACAAAAGCAAAAATAAACTTTTGGGACGACATCAGAATGAAAAGCTTCTGCACAGCAGGGAAAACCATCCACAAAACTAAAAGGCAACCTATGGAATGGGAGAAGATATTTGCAAATGACATATTCGATAAAGGGTTAATATCCAAAATATATAAAAAACTGGTACAATTCAACACCTAAAAAACAAATAATCCAATTAAACAATGGGAAGAAGACATGAATAAACATTTCTCCAAAGACATACAGATGGCCAATAGACACATGAAAAGATGCTCATCATTACCTATCACCGGGTAAATGCACATCAAAATTACAGTGAGATATTACCTCACACCTGTTGGAATGGCTAAAATAGAAAAACACAGGAAACAACAGATGTTGGTGAGGATGTGGAAAAAGAGGAACCCTCTTGCACTGTTGGTGGGAATGCAAACTGGTGCAGCCACTGTGGAAGACAGTATGTAGGTTACTAAAAAAGTTAAAAATAGAATTATCCTATGATCCAGCAATCACACCCCTGGAATATTTACCTAAAGAGTACAAAAACACCGGTTCAGTTGGTAGAGCATATAACTCTTGATCTCAGGGTTGTGAGTTCAAGCACCATGTTGGGCGTGGAGCCCACTTAAAAAAAAAGAAAAAAGAAAAGAAAGAATACAAAAACACCAGTTTAAAGGGATACATGCATCCCCATGTTTACAGCAGCATTATTTACGATAGCTAAGATATGGAAGCAGCCCAAGTGTCCATCGATGAAGCATTCCACTTTGGCTCAGGTCATGATCTCACTGATTCTGAGTTTGAGCCTCACATCAGACTCTCTGGTGTTAGCACAGAGCCAGCTTCAGATCCTCTGTCTCCCTCTCTCTCAGCCCCTCCCCTACTCGAGCATTCCCTCTCTCTCTCAAAAATAAATATTAAAAGAACTATAAAATAAAAATTTAAAAATAAAAGTCACTGGTGAATGAAATTCCTCCAATGAGCACATTGGTACTGGATCCTCCACTTTGTGTGGAAAGATAAGTGGCCCAGGGTTAGAATGTCTAAAAACCCATGTCAGTGGTCAATGGCTCAGCCTGATAGATAGGGGCCTGAAAAAAGAAATATTAGAAGATTAGAGCCAAGTAGATCTGGGGAACATGTACATAAGCATTTGTGAATACAAGTATTAGGGTCCCTGTGTCACATGTTAATGTCCCCCAAAGAGCATCCACCATGGAAGAGACTCTAAACAACCAAGAAAACAAAATGGCTTGGCCACTTGATGTTAGCCAGCCTCCGTCATCAGCACCTCAGTGCTTGCACAATGGGTGCATGAACAGAATACCCAGGTGACAGTGAATGGAGGCTGTACACGGCCACCAAAAGATGAATTTACTCACCGAGGCTGCTCTAGCTCCTGCCACCATCAAGCTGCAACTTGGCAGACAAAAAGAGGACTCATCATTCTGTCAGAAGTCATTGACCCTGCCAATCAGGAAGAGGCAGAACTGCTATTAAGCAGTGGAGGCAGGGAGGAGATGCTTGGTGCCCAGGAGATCCACATGGGTGCCTCCTAGTGCTGTCTTGACTAATTTTGAAGGCATGTGGACAAAGAAGGGCATGGTACCCTGGGAATCAGACCCCTTGGATAAGGACCTGGGCCAAGCCATGGGGCAAACTACTGAGACCACCACAGGTGCTCTCTGAGGGTGAGGTGAATCTTAAGTGGATAGTGAGGAAGGGAGACAGTGAGGCTTAGCTACAGCCCTGACGTCAGCTGCTGTGGTGGTATCTGTGATTCCTTCCACTTACCTTCTACTTCCAAATTTCCCTTGGAAAACAGGACCACTGGGATCTGGGAGAAGGTGTTCCAAAACATATGTGAAGAAGTGGGTCTGTACACCTGAAATGAATGTAATGTTGTGTGTCAACTACATTTCAATTAGAAAAAAAGTTGCTTAAAAGAAAAAGTAGTGGATCTGAGCAGCACAGGGGATAAACTACTGTCAATACAATGGTGACCCACCAAGATTTGCCTTTAATGAACGGCTCATTGCCCCTAGCTCTGTGTCAGAATGTGCTGCCCAGAATGTACAACAAGCAACAATCTATATACATAGATAATAATTTAAAATTTTGAGCAGGTGTAATTTGACATATAAGTAGAACACCTATATTTAGTACATTTTAAATGAAATATATTTTTTTTTTCAAATACATACCAGCATTTGAATAGGCCTGGAGAAGTTCATGATTGAATCATAATTAATGAATAAATTGGAAAATATATAATGGCATAATTTGTCATAAAACCCTGAGGAAATGTATTAAGCTAAATATGTAAATCAAAGGGTGAAAAATATTAGATTACAATGTGATATATCTGGCAACTTAAACTGTGACCACATTTTTTTTCTAAATCGCTATATAAAGAATTCATATCTCCTGAACCACAGGATTATTATTGCTTTTTAGGATAATAATGTGTCTTCTTATTATACTTATACAGGTGGCTTACTCATTTCTATATTTGGAAATGCTAAAATCCTGAAATTATACTTTATATTACTTATAATGTTGCTGCTATTTTTTTGGATTGAGACTAGATAAAAATTCATCATTTAAACAAACTGACCCCATAGTCTCCAAACCCCATGACTCAATCCTAGCTCTGGCTGCTAGGACAAGACCTTCCCACTAAGTGACCTTACATGACTATATTAGGGTTCTCCAGAGAAACAAAACAAAACAGAATAATATCCTACTATGGGATATGTATATGTGTATGTATACATATCCTATATACAAGACTTATAGGAAAAGAAATTGGCTTATGCAATTATGGAGGCCAGGAAGACTCACAATCTATTGTCTGCAGGCTGGAGAATCAGGAAAGCCAGTGGTATGATTACTCTGAGTCTTAAGGTCTGAGAACCAGGAGAGCCAATGGTGTAAGCCCTAGTGCAAGTACAAAGGCTGGAGAGCCAGGAACACTGAGGTCCAAGGACAGAAGATAGAGAAAGTAGAGAAAAAAATCACCCTTCCTCCATCTTTTTGTTCTATTCAGATCCTCAGTGGATTGGATGATGCCCAACCACACTGGCGAGGGCAATCTTACTCAGTCAACCAGTCAACCACTAGTCTCTTCCAGAAACAGCCTCACAGATACACACAGAAAAAAATGACTTACCAGTTATTGGGGCATCCCTCAGGCCAGTCAAGTTGACACATAAAATTAACAAGCACCGTGATATTTGAATAGCTAAAAATAATATCTGGGACTCACCAACTTCGAGTTGGGTTCTTAATAACCAGCATCTTCCAACATTAACCAGATGTTTTATTTTTAAAATAAAGTGTCATAGGGGCACCTGGTGGCTCAGTTAGTAGAGCGTGTGACTCTTGGTCTTGAGGTCGTGAGTTCAAGCCCTACATTGGGCATAGAGATTGCTTAATAAAAAAAACTTTTAAGTGTTGTAGATATTGTTACAACCCCTTTTGTATTCCTCCTAGATCACACTTCTCTCCAACCCTCCCCCACAGTCCTTGAGCATCATTCCTAAAGACTGAACCTCTAAAAATCCTTTTATATATTGTTGGTCATATGTAAGTAATAACGGTTAGTAATCTTTTCTGATTTAAAATGATGGCTGTTTGCCAGCTTCAAGAAAATTTTCAAGAAATTAACGTTAAGGAACTTTGTCAGAACCCGCCAAATGGAATTTCTAGCTTTAATACTAGTAATTAATAAACGAGTAATTTATCAAGAGATTGTGAATAATATTGATAAAAAATGTGCTTTAAACTATGAACGTTACGGTTGTATAAGATGAGGGACTATCTTTGCATGGCTCTTACTTAAATCAGTCTTGGTGATTTTTTTTCTTTTTAAAAAATTTTTTTAATGCTTATTTTATTTATTTTGAGAAAGAGAGAAAGAGAGGAGAGGGGAAGAGACAGACAGAGAGAGAGAGAGAGAGAGAGAGAGAGAGAAAGAGAGGATCCCAAGCAGGCTCCACACTGTCAGTGCAGAGCCCCATGCGGGACTTGAACTGACAAATTGTGAGATCACAACCTGAGCCGAAATCGAGTCAGACGCTTAACTGACTGAGCCACTCAGGTGCCCTTCTTTTTTCTTTTTTAAAGATTTTATTTTTAAGCAGTCTCTACACCCAACGTGGGGCTTGTACTTACAACCCCAAGATCAAGAGTTGCATGCTCCACCAACTAAGCCAGCCAGTCTTGGTGATTTCCTTTTTTAAAAAAAATGTTTACTTGTTTTTGAGAGAGCACAAGTTGGGGGGTGGGAAGTGGGGGGGGGGGGAAACAGAGGGAGGGGTAGAGGATCGGAAGCAGGCTCTGCACTAACAGCAGCAAGCCCAATGTGGGGCTCAAACTCACAAACCGTGAGATCATGACCTGAGCTGAAATCAGAAGCTCAACCAACTGAGCCACCCAGGTGCCTCCAGTCTTGGTGATTTATAACTCAAGGAACATGGTGTGATCCTGATTGTGTTTCTGCTCACTGCATGTTTTCATCCATGCACTAGTAACAAGGAGAAAGTACTGATAGTCTGATCCAGTCGATGCTTCATGAGTGTTACCTGAAGAAATAACATCCCATACTTACAACTTTTGAGGATCCCATTAGTGAAGATAAGGTTCAGAACACCCTGTGTAACCTTAATGACATCCTTCAAAATGTTTTGTTTTGTTGAAACAATGTTTCAGAGATGGTAGGGATGAAATGGGAGTATCCTTAAACTAAAGAGAATCTGTTTTTTAGGGACCTAGCATAAGCAAAAAGAGGGAAATTACTTGAGAATCTCTTTTAGTTGGAAGAACTTAGAGAAGCCTAGAATGAAACTAAGTCTCAGGAACAGGGAATTTGAATGACTTCAAAACTTCCTCTGTGTCTGATTTGTGCTCTGCATGTCTGCCTTCTCTTCTCACTGCGAAGTGTCTCCAAATTGTAGGAAACATGGCTGTCGAAAACTCCACACCTCACTGTCATACTATAGGACTTGCCACCAGAATGGTACTGACTCCCATGGTCCTATGCTAAAGTAATCCCAGGGAAGGAAGAGTTAGTTCTAAGTCAGATACCTACATCTAGACCAATCAATGAAGTCCAGCAAGGGTGGGATGTTATATCTGGCCTGACTTAAGTTATATACTCCTTTTGGACGGTCAACTCTGCCTGGGGAAGGAATAGCATTTGTAACAACGTAGTAACTTCTGTGTGAGTCAGAGAGTTGGAGGAGAGGGAAGAGTAGGTTACAGAAAAGTGAAAGGAGTGATGTGCTGCTGAGAAAGGAGTATTTAGTATAAAAGAAAAACCCAAACAAAAGCTTAATTAAGATCATACACAGATGCATAATTAACCAGCTTAATCAACCTAGATATTATAAGATGAATAAACTCTAACAACAGAATAAAAACTGAGCATATTTTGAAAGAACAATGATATGAAAATATACAGAGGGATGCATATCAATGTATTAACAATAGTTATTTCTGGGAAATGTGTGTCTGTGTGGGAGGGGTCATGCAGAGACTTCCATGTTTTACACATCTATAGTGTTTGAAATTTTTATGATTATGTGTATACTGTAGTATACCAAAGGTTGTGAAGAAATAGCAAAGACAGAAGACCCAAGATTCCTTAAAAGTCTTTTAAGCAACAGGAATAGAAAAATATTATATACTGGGAACTAACAGAGGTGTCATGTGTAATGAAAAACACACCAATACAACGTTAATAGTCATCAATTCTGTAGATTTGAAATAAAGAGAGAGACTAGCTCTTCTGCTCTCCGGGAGAAGACTATCTAAGAAGTAAGTGAGATGATTCATTTTCAGAAATACCAAATAAAAGCTGTACTGTCTAATTAACAATAGGTTTACAACATTTTGGAAATATGTATTAACCCCCCCCCCCGCCCCCCCCCCCCCCCCCACACACACACAGACACCAATGGAGTCCCAAACTCATAGACAGTTCACTTCCACTTCCTGGTTCTTCTTCCCCTCTCCCTATCAAGGGCTTATTTTCATCACGGGCTTATTTTCAGGGGCTTTGCAATGAGCATGTGCCAAAGAATAAAGGGAGGAACTACTGAAAGTCTCTGCGTCACTTCAGGGAACGTACACTTGTTTCAATCAGACTACTTTTTGCCTTACATGGGCATAGGTGACTTCTGGGTAAGGCTGTAACCTCTGTAGTACTCAGCCAATGAGGAATCAGAGAAGGGACTTGCATGCTAGGAGATAAATTGTCTGCTGTAACTGCCCAGAGTTTGCCTGTCCATCAGACACCCACTCCTGCAAGAACGTGGATTAAAGCTTCGCTTCCCTGTGCTCCGAGTCTCTGTGTCCCTCCTTTGTTTGGGTCAATGGGCTTATTTCTAACACATCTGCAAAATAAATAACATCCAAGCTGATGAAATTGGTATGATACTTACATGAGGTCACAAAGTGCGTCAAAGTCTAGATAGATAAGAAAGAAAAATAAGTGATTAGAGGATTCTGAGGCAAAAGAAAGTTAGGGGTGGTTTAAAGATTTCTAAGCCTAGGTTGTTGAGATAAACCTGTAACCAATCCCCCCAAATGGGGTAGGGGGTAAATTTAGTTGGTCCAAGAAACTAAAAGCAAGGTATGATACAAAGTAATGAATACACTTCACCACTGAGAATGGAACAAAGAAGTGTGATATGTTGCCTGTTTAGGTAGAAATTGACATTTATTTTAACAAATTTAAAAATTGCCAGAGTCTACTCTAAGCAGAGACAAAATTTCACTTTAGAATAGATTTTTTTTTGAGAAGAATCACCCCAGTGGCTGTTTTTAGTTATGTAAATGTAAGAACACCGGCACCCCTTATCCTTTATTTTGTGGCTTGACAAAAGCTGCCCTTCCCAATGCTTCTTCATATGCAAATTTTCCTAGAAAAATAGGAGCCTCCTGAGTGGAAAGGAACCAAGATCTTGACCTCATTTCTTCTAATATTCCAATTTATTACAATCTATTTAATGGATTGAGATGGTCCCAAATGATGGCATCTGGCAATAAAGAACACCAAAGTTACCAGGAATAAGCCATGAAGAAAGGGGGCATCTGGGGACAGAGACATATCCCTATGTAGCATAGCAGGTGGCTCACAAGGAGGATTTTCTCTTTTCTGTCTCTCATCTTACTTGTCTTGGAGAGTGTGTTCTTAAATATGTTACAATGCTATGGCTTTGGGGGCCCAAACCTAGAGTGACTTGTGCCCCATTTAGACCAGCAAGGTATTAATTACTGTATTAGTAGACAGAACCATAAACCCAAACTAGAGCTGTTAGTGAACTTGCATGTTTCTCCAATTCTTTCTTCTGTAGAATTGGAACAGGTCTCCTTGGACTGAGTAAGTTCCTAGGCTTTTTAATAATTCAGGGGGGTAAGGCCAAAACAGAGCATACTCCTCCAATAATGAGTAGAAAATAACAAAATTCAGTAAAGATGTCCTAGGTATAAATTTAGAGAAGCACATTTGGATTGTGTTTTATTCATTATTTTTAAGTTTATTTGTTTATTTTGAGAGACAGAGAATGCACACATGCGTGCATGAGCAAGGGAGGGGCAGAGAGAGAGAGGGAGAGAGAGAATCCCAAGCAGGTTCTGTACTGTCAGTGCAGAGTCCCATGTGGGCTTGATTCCACGACCATGAGATCGTGGCCTGAGCCAAAATCAAATTTGGACACTTAACTGACTGAGCTACCCTGGTGCACCGGATTGCGATATTCAGCCTATACCAGACTAACAAAGTTGGTGACACTTGTCATTATTAAGTAGGATATAAAACTTAGAGTTAGCCCTATAAAATTAATACTAAAAATTGCTTAAAGATGAACGCTAATGAAAGTAAGTGGAATCCAAAACACTACCAATCTCTCTTCTACATAACCACACATTTCTTTTCCTGGATTCTTTTTGTCCTGGTTAATGATAAAAATCATCCTCCAGTCACTCTTTTTCTACAAATCTTGTCATCAGCCCTCCAAAGACTATCCTTCTCTCATCCTCCACATCTAGAAAATCATCAGGAATAAACAATTCTTTTAATATTTTCAAATATTCCCTCTTCTCTTCATTCTCACTACCTTAGTGTAGTGGGCATCTTTAGATCTATAAATCAGCTTTCTCCTTCCTCTGGTAACAATGATTTTTTTTCTTTTGATGACCTACTCCCACTCTAATCACTCCCACTCCAATCATGTTGTCCTACTGGGGTCTCTCTCAGAGATCTTACTCCAGGCACAAATGGAGGCACAGGACCTACGGTAGGAAGTTAAAAGGGGAGGCATAACTTGAAAGGACATGCTCAGAAACTTAACCTTTTGCAAGTCAAAGTTATTATAGTGGTCTTGGTAGATGACTCCCCAGCACTGGTTCCCTCCCCCACTGATGATTAGCCTAAATCAGTAAGTCCCCATACTACTGACATTTGGGATCAGATAATTCTTGTTTGTAGGGGGCTGTTCAGTGCCTTGTAGGATGTTTGGCAGTATCCCTGATTTCTACCCAGTAGATGTCAGTAGCACCCTCCCCCCCAAGTTGTGCCAAAAAAACTCAAGATATTGCAAATGCCAGCAGGAAGACAAAATCACTCTGGGATTGAGAACTACTGGTGTAAGCTATTTATGGTAATTTTACTACTTTTTTCTTAGAACTGGGTAGGTATCCCAAACCTGGCCAATGTGTTATTAAGGAATTTTCCACTAGAGGGCTTCTAGGAAGACTTCCTCACTCCTAGGAAAGTGAACCTGAAAAGAGACAATCTTTTTCTTGCTAAAAGTTGTATCTGCATGTAAGTACATAAACTGTTGTAGCCATCTCATAACCATAGAAGAACAAGCTCTAAGATGAAGCCAATATGGAGGGAGAAATGTAGAAATGTATAGAAATGCAAGGAATTTGCATCCTCAAGTATCAAGCTGATGATTTCCTTCAATGTTTCTACACACAATCTTATTTCTGGAATACCACTTATTCTTTACTATGTATACACTAATTTACTCATTTGGTGCATATGTATACATATATATGATAAATAGCAGTATATATTGTACTCCTATTTCGGTGTGTGTATATTTTTTAGTATATTCAAAATTTGTTCATACATATAATATTTTCACACAATATTTGTAAGTGATGCTTCCATATAAGTATATAAACACTTCCCTCTTTTCATTGACTGTAAATGATTCCATTTTTTAGATAAAGGGTAATGTATTTAACTAGTATTCTAGAAGCTTTTATGCATTTTTTAAAACATTTTTTTAATGCAAAGAATGGTTCAGTAAATTTCCATATATGTAAGTCATTTCACATGTGAGTAGTGTATGGAATAGAATTCAAAGAAGGGATTGTTAGGTAAAAATATATGTGTATATGTGATTCTGATAATATTATAAAATGTCCAGGAAAGATAACAAATTATTAATACTCATTAGCAACAGTGACAGTGCCTACTGACTCATACCCTCATGAATAACATTAAGTTATCAAAATTTTTGTGCTTTAGTAATTTCATAAAATATGGTATTATAATGTTGTTTTAGTTTGTATGCCTCTTCTAATGAGTGAAATTGAGTGTTTCTTCATATATTTAAGAATTATTTGTGTATTTCCTAGTTTTACAAAATGTCCCTTCATATCTTTGTCCATTTTTCTATTGGGTTGTTAGGTCATTTTATTACTGACTTTAAGGAATCCTTTATGTATTGAGGAAGTTTTCTCTTTGTGATATGAATTGCAAATATTTTTTTCCAGTTTATAGTTTGTCACTTTACTTAACTGTTGATGAGTTTTCCTATTCGAGAATTTTAAAAGATTTTTTATGTGATTCATTTTATCAGTCTTATGCTTTATGGCTTCTGGGTTTATCTCATATTTAGAATGCTCTGTCTTATTCTAAGAGTATGGTTTTGTTTGTATGTTGTTGTTTTTGTAAGTAGGCTCTGTACTCAACATGGGACTAGAACTCATGACCATAAGATCAAGAGTCACATGCCCCACCGACTGAGACAGCCAGGGGCCCCTCTAAGAGTATGTGTTTTAAAAATATCCCTCTTTTATGTAGTTATATATTTTTATATCTTAAGTTTAAGTCTTTGAATTATTTATTTTTTTTAGTGGAATGTATTATGTAAGAATCCAACTCTATTTTTCTGAATTATCATCCAGCTGTACCATATGTTCTTTTCTTTCTTTTAGTTTGTGCCATTATTTATTATTGTAGGTTTTTTTTCCCATAGTTACATCTGTATTTTATTCATTTAATTTTTTCATTTTTTTAAAAAATTTAAGTCCAAGTTACATTATTTAACATATAATGTAATAATGATTTCAGAAACAGAATTTAGTGATTCATCACTTACATATAATACCCAGTGCTCATCCCAGCAAGTGTCTTTCTTAATAACCATTGCCCATTTAGCCCGTCCCCCCCACTCAACACCCCCACCAGCAACCCTCAGTTCATTCTCTGTATCTAAGAGTCTCTTATGGTTTGTCTCCCTCTCTGTTTTTATTTTATTTTTGCTTCCCTTCCCCTACGTTCATCTGTTTGTTTCTTAAATTCCACGTATGAGTGAAATCATATATTTGTCTTTCTCTGATTGACTTATCTCACTTAGCACAATACCCTCTAGTTCTATCAATGTTGTTGCAAATGGAAGATTTCATTCTTTTTGATTACTGAGTAATATTCCATTGTATACATATGCCACTTCTTCTTTATCCGTTCATCAGTTAATGGACACTTGGGGTCTTTCCATACTTTGGTTATTGTTGATAGTGCGGCTATAATATGAGCAATTCTATCCAAGTCTGTTTTTTTGTCCAAAAAATATTATTGATGAATTATCCTTGATTGCTCACTCTCCCTTGACCTGGGAACTGTTAAACTGTCCTATGATATTAAGGATGGATACATTCTCTTTGTTATAACAACCACTATCCCTTACTGTGGTATGTAATACACACAAACTGAGCTCCCAGCTTCTGGAGCCAGAATGTTGTATTCTTTGCTTACTAGCTGTGTGCCCCTGAGCTTCTTGCTATCTCTGTGGCTCAGTTACCTTACCTGTAAAATGAAACTATTATGAGGATTAGATGAGTTTATGATTGCAACACATTTAAAATGATACCTGCTGCATAGGCGAGGCTGTGTTAAGTGTTGGGTTATTACGAATATTACCCTCCTGTGGCTTGGGAGAGGGAAGAAGTGGGCTGAGGCCGTGGGTAGCTTCAAGACTTTGCAGATCTTGGGCTTCTGATTTAGAAATGAACTCAGGCAGTCTTGCTCAGAGATTTGCTCTTAATCTCTAATATTTATACCTCTCCTTTAATTTTTCTTCAGTTTAGTCCAAATGCTTCTGTATTTGGAAGATGTTTCTCAAAGTTTGGAAAAAACACATTAATTTTGGGGGGCACCTGGGTGGCTCAGTTGGTTAAATTTCCAACTCTTGGTTTCTGCTCAGGTCGTGGTCTCACGGTTTTGTGAGTTCGAGTCCCACATTGGGCTCTGCACTGACAGTGCGGAGCTTGCTTGGGACTCTCTGTCTCCTCTCTCCTCCTCCCCCATTCGTACTATCTTTGTCTCTTTCAAAATAAATAAACTTAAAAATTTTTTTAAATTTTTTTAAAAAGTGGAAGGAAAAGGGGGGTAGGAGCTGATTAAAATGGGTAAAGGGGGTAAAAAATACAAACTTTCAGTTATAAAATAAATAAGTCATGAGGATATAATGAACGGCATGGGGACTACAGTTAATATACTGTATTGCATATTTGGAAGTTGCTAAGAGAGTATATCTTAAAAGTTCTTATCACAAGAAAAAATGTGTAACTATGTATGGTAATGGATGTTAACTAGACTTATTGCAGTGATATTTTTTCAATATATACAATTATGGAATCATTATGTTGTATACTTGAAACTAATATGTCATATGTCAATTATACCTAAATAAAATTTAAAAAGTAAAAATAGTCCCAAGTCAAATATTAGACAAATACACCATTTGTGTTTTTTTTTTTAAGTTTTTATTTATTTTTGAGACAGAGAGACAGAGCATGAGCAGGGGAGGGGCAGAGAGAGAGGGAGACACAGAATCTGAAGCAGGCTCTAGGCTCTGAGCTGTCAGCACAGAGCCTGACGCAGGGCTTGAACTCACAGACTGTGAGATCATGACCTGAGCTAAAGTCAGATGCTTAACCAACTGAGCCACCCAGGCGCCCCCACCATTTGTGTTTTAAAATGAATCATGGCAAGGACACCAGGGTGGCTCAGTCAGTTAAATGTCTGACTCTTGGTTTTGGCTCAGGTCATGATCTCATGGTTCATGAGTTTGAGCCCAGTGTCAGGCTCCTTGCTGACAGTGAGGATCCTGCCTGGGATTCACTCTTTCTCCCTCTGTCTCTGCCCCTCTCTTGCTCTCTCCCTCTCTCTCTGCCCTTCTCTTGCTCTCTCTCTCAAAAATGAATAAACTTAAAAAAATGAATCATGGCAAAGTGATTTATTCCAGCAATGCAACCTAATGTATTTGTTAAAAGCCTATTATATGCATGTATGTATTATATATAAAATTAGTGGCATTAAACAGTTAAAGGAAAAAGTTCACAAAGTCATCTACGTAAATACTAAAAATATGTTTAATAAGAATTACGTGCCCACTTCAGGTTCAAACTAGAAATTGTAATCTACTTCTTCATTATTGTAATAATTACTTACCTGAAGCAAACAGCCAGTGTCATTCTTCACAATGAAATCCTACAGGCACTCATCTGAAGCCACTCCGGGGCATTTTCAATCTTTTTGAAATCTTTACCAAGATTATAGTTGTTAAGGCTTTCTCTATGTTTTGACTTAAGCAAAGTTTCTGAATATAGCCCAGAAACTTAAATACCTACAAGACTGGGCAGATTGCATAAATGCATGACACAGCCGGGATAGAATAAAGTATTTTTTGCTGCAAAGCGTGCTATTTTCTTTTTTCAAGAAACAGATAACACATGGGTATAAGAAAGGTTTCCTGTCCTCTGAACTTTACTACAAGAAACCCAGCAATGCAAGTATGGTGATAAATGTAGACTGACAACAGCATTAATGCGGGGGAGCTCTACAGAGTGGTAATAGCTACTATGTGCGAGCACCTACATTTTCCGGCGGGACACTGAAGCGGAAGCAGAGAAACACACGCACACGGAGAGATTGAGGTGGGACTCTACTAGTCTGACTCTTAACTTACATGTAATTGTGAACCATATCTGTGGTACAAATCAGAGGTGGGCCTGAAGGATGTGACACGGGTGTTGTAAGTGTCTGTTTACACTGGCTGTTTATGAAATGAGAGAAATCCTTCCATAGGATAAAAATTCCCCAAGAGATTGTGTTGAAATCTTTTATTAAGACCAAGTTCATATGGTGTCTGGATCTCTGGTGTGTCTTTTGGTAATATTTGGCTTTGGTTTTCCTTCGTCCCTTGGTAATTTGGGATCTCTTACCACTGCTTTTTGCCTTGCCCACCGGTACTATCTCCTGCCTCCAGGATATCCTTCAAGCCTCAGAATTTTTCTTTCTTTCTTTCTTTCTTTCTTTCTTTCTTTCTTTCTTTCGTTTATTTATTTTTGAGAGAGACATAGAGCACGCACTAGTGGGGAAGGGGCAGAGAGAGAGGGAGAGGAGGATCCAAAGCAGGCTCTGTGCTGACAGCAGTGAGCCTGATGTGGGGCCTGAACTCATGAGCCGTGAGATCATGACATGAGCCAAAGTCAGATGCTTAACCCACTGAGCCACCCAGGTGCCTTTAGCCTCAGAATTTTCTAATTCATCATCACATCTCCTGGATATTTTTTCTCTTCGGCACACATAACGTTTTCTATCCTGAGAAAGTTTAGTCTTCAGCTTATGTGAAACAAATTAATGTGAGATAATTTTGAAAGTTCAAAAATTTTTTAACATTTTTTTTTTACTTAACATGAAGAGTATTCATACATAAGTTAAAGGAATAATAGTAGAAATTACTTATGCTTTACCATGTGTCAGGCAATGTTCTAAGGACTTAACATGTGAAATCTCATCTAATCCTTCCCACAACCCTATGAGATTGGTGCTATTATTATCCTCATTTTCAGATGAGGAAATTGAGGCATGGAATGTGAAGTGCAGTGTACAGGTTCGCACCACTAACAAGGGCAGCATCACAATGTCTGGCTCTAGTACTTGGCTCTCCCGCAGCCACTGTGCCATCCTGCTGCAAGACCACAGGCCAAAGTGCCGAAGGGAAACACTCCTTCTTTCACACATGCCAACCATTCATTTCTTCCCTCATTTATCATACTATTTGGAATGCATACTATGAAAAAAAAATGCTCTTCCAGGAATGGTACAAACATTAAAACACAAAAACCACTTAGCTAGCAAGTGCTACAGAAACTGAAGAAATATGTAAACTCAGTAGGAAGTAAAACAGGTTAATCAATTACGTTAGTGATTTACTATAATCAGATTTGCAATGAACTTTAATCTAGTTCATGGCAAATTGCTCTTGAATCCCTAACAAATGCTTTTGACATTTCTTCAAAACTAACTCAAAACTTCATTTTATTTTGTCTATTTAATTCTGTTTAATTTGGATAAAAATTTTGCTTTAAGCAAACCTAATTTAGTCACTCTCTATGAGATATCATAATAGATTCAGTCTATTTGTTCTTCTGTTCTATGAATTACTGACAGCTTTCTAAATTATTCTAAGATTCTGGAGTGCAATGATTTATTACTTGTGCAATAATTTCTGCAAAGCTGCTGAAACCTGGCAAGTCTATAACTAATTACATATATTAGACTAAGCATTTGGCTCTGACATAAAGTGGGTTTTGTTTTCTCATCTCTACAGTATTTTCTGTCACTATGTTATCACTTCCCTATCTACAGGAATGCCTTGTTTCTGTTTTAGTGGTGCAGAGAGCATATGTATTTGTGCGCATTACTTGAAGATCTCCTTTTAATCTGAAAGATAAAACTGGGAAAGAACAATATACCAAATAGTATTGAAGTATAGCATGGAGTCTCAATTTGAAATTAGGATAAGCTGCAGGCATGAGCAGGGATGTCTGCCAAACTGGTAAGGTAGGGTCCCTAGGAACTGTTTGTATGAAGACAAAGTTGCCTCATGGGAGAAATCACCTTGAAGAAAGACCAAGTAAGAAACAATGAACATGAGTTTGTAACAGAGCCTTATTAGGAAGAGAATAGGGCTCTGTGGGCTGCCTGGTGGCTATTATTTAGCTCATTCTCATTTTCAAGCAAGATGTCTGGGACCTAGCAAGGGACAGGGCTCTATGTAAAAACTGAACGTGCCATAAAACACTGAAACTGCTGGTTTGGATTCCCTTTATCAGAATTGATAGGGGAGAAGCATCTTCCTTTAGTGCCTTTGTGGCAGTGTTTGGTGAGAGACACTGGCAGGCAGAATCGTGGCTAAGACCAGTAAGAATTGCCATGCCTAGGTGGAGTAGAACACAAGCTGGGATGACTCATGGAACAGCAGCAGCGTCTGCAGGGAAGTTGGTGCCTGCAGTGCCCATCAAGTGATCCGGAAGACTCCCTGAACATCAGTGGAACCCAGCAGAAATTGCCATGCACAGAGCCTGGTAGGGAAACAGTGCTAGGGGAAGAGTTCCAGGTTCTTGTGAGCAAATGTGATACCTGGTGGGTGGTTGCTGAATCAGGGTGAGTTTGTGAGCATATGGGAGACACCCACTGAAGATGCCTAAAACACCTCAAGGAAGTGAGATTTCAAAAAAGGACTGAAGTCCTGCATTATGCAGGTGATGACATAAGCCGATGACTAGTGGGTCATTCCTCTTAAAATGACCTTATTTGCATCTACAAGCTGGTGGAAGCTGGACAAATGGATATATAAAATAATCTAGAGATCGGAAGTCATCATCAGGCTATTGAGGATATTTGAAGGGAACTATGTCATAATAATTTTGAGACAAATAGAATGTGTAATCTCATTTTATAGTCACAGGCTACCTTGTTATATAAGGTCTTATTTAAGACTAAATAACCCAAACTTTGGGAAAAGAACCAATTTGGACTCTGGTCATTGCCTCATAAAGGTCATAGAACTAAACCATGTTTAACATGGATCAGGCTGAGGTTTCATCCCCCAAGGGAAAGGATATGTTTATATTCTGAAAGCAATATTTCCTCTATTTACTCTACCTTTGACAGTAACACTGAACAAGCTAAGCCTCAGGATATGTCTGCCCCTTCTAAGAGGTTCTTGTCTATAATACTCTTCTAGAGTTTTACTTCTACATAGAATTCTCTTCTTGTATAAAATCACCCTGTCATCTTAGCTACAACTGATATGAACAAAGGCAGTTATCTGATCCAGGGAAAGCCAATAGCGCATTTAGTTAATAACATATGAGTTGATATTTCATAGAAACTCAATTGGGAATAATTGTAGTTAGGCTGATGAATATCACCTTTCCTTTAGAAAGTGGTAGCAAACACAAAAACTGAAAAACAAAGATTGAGAAAAGGTAATTAATAGAAGTCTATAAGCAGAAGCCACAAATAAAAAGCTGAAGTAAGCAGATGCCATTATGTTGAAAGGAGATGGTCAGTTTATTGGTGGCATGTGAAGCAGGACAAACAGACACAGAGTAACGGAGTCTCTGTTATGGTTGAGCATCGAATGAAGGTCATTGGAAGATTACTGAGCCACAGGAACTGCTGAACATCATGATGGACCTTGCAGTTCCCAAGCCATATTCTGTCTCCTTGACCTGGTAACTCAAGTATGTCTCTATTCCTGTAACCTAGCAGGCCCTAGCTACCTCCTACACTACTGCAATGAATTTTGTCAGTTAAAAAAAATCAACAGTGATTTGAATAAGTGGGGAAGTGTACTTGCTTACATGATATACCTCATAAAGTTAGTAATAGAAGGACAATCTAAAAATCAGAACTTAAGCAAAATAAATTGGTAAATATTCTCACTCCAAGGATCTATAATTGCTATGTATATTCAGCATAAAATTTGAAGCCCAACCTTCCAGGTATCTAAGGCAAATGTATATATATATATATATATATATATATATATATATATATATATATATATATATATATAAAGAAAAAACTAAAATATTTTGAGACATTTAACTTTTATCTCTTTATTTTTCCCTTTCCCTTCCTCTAAGTAGGTGGGCAGGTTAGTGCTTTCTTCAGCAAGATGAAGTGTGTACTAGGGATGGATATTGAACTTGTCTGGAAAACTTTCTGGCTTTTATTTCAAAAGGCTAAGCCTCAGTAGAAGAGAGAAATTGCAGGTGGAGACAAAATTACCAGGAGAAAGCTGAAGTTAGAACTTGCCTCAGTTTAGAAAAAAAAAGATTCTACATGCCAATGGGGGCCAGAGGACTTGGATGAAGGAACCTAGATCATGCTCTTGGGTAGTATTGTTAGGGAGGCAGCAAGATGGACCTCAGAAAGTGATGGCTGCAGGGTACGTGAGAGCCCAAGCTTGGAATTCTTGGTAAAAATATCCATCCTGCAGACCTGGTGCAGAAGCAGCTGACAGCTGCTGGACTTGAAGGGATAATGCAGACAGAGCAAAGTCAGGGCTGTGAAGAGATGACCAACAACCACTGGGCCTTTCTTCCATCTGAGTGCTGTCTCGGCACTGCGTAAGATTCCAGAACCATGAACAACCCTGGGTAGGTTGGGGTCAGCTCCAAGAATGGGCAATGTTAAATTTCCACACACCTGATGGAAAGATGATGGTAGGACTCAGCATCAGGAAGTACCTTGATACAGAACATTTTTGTACATCTGTATCTGTGAACAGAGATTCACAAGGCGCTATACTCACGTTATCAGAAAAAATGTACCAAGATCACTTCTAAGTTTCAGATTAATCATAGTGGCTATGATGATGGCTCTTTAAATCACAAAATAAAATGACAAGCTAGGGAAGCTTAAGTGATAGGGCTTTAAAGTAAGGCAGACAAATAACTTCTGCAGTCAGACTCTCTTCCCCCACTGGAGTGAATCTGGAAGGTCATTCGGGATATTAGCAGTTTATGCCATTGTGTTCTCATGCCGCCATGGATCCCTGTTGCAGTCCTATACCATTCTGGTGACTCAGCTACTCTTTGTAGCTGCTATTCCTGCTATTCCATTCTGTCCATTGTCTTTCTTAGCTTTTGCCATTCATAGTTTCTGACGACTGTTGGGTTTTATTGTCTCACGGCTTCTGATGATTGCTTTTTCTCTGGGTGTTTGTTTGGTTTTGTTCTTTTCATTTTTTGAATTCTACCCCTATAATAAACTGCTGACTTACTCTTTGTGTTATACCCTCAGCCTTTGCAAAAGAGTCCATTCATTCAGTTACAGCCACTTCTGTTGAATGGAGTGCTCACACCTGTATCCTCTCTGCTACAGCCAGCACCGTGAGTTCCTGAAACTTTCATAGCCCACTGTACAAGGACAGTTTTATGGACAGACTCTGTGAAAATAATAATAATATAATGATAATAATATCTAACACTTATGGAATGCTAACTGTGAACTAGACATTGTTCCAAGTACTTTATAGTTAGTCTATTCAAACCTCTGAATAAAATTCCCATTTTACAGATAAAAAAGCAAGCTAATATGGTTAGAGGTGAGCAATGTTTCTGAGGCCACACAGCCAGTAAGCAGCAGAGCCAGGATTCTATCCAGGCAGTCTGGCTTTTACCCGCTACATTTCCAATTCGACTGCATTTTTTAAAGAAACCTACACTGGATCTGCCATGCGCAGCAGAGGGGCTAGCTGACTACTAACGATCCAAATTCTGTGTTCCTGGTGGAGAGTTGTAATGGGAAGTGGTTGCCCAGCCAAGGGCTATGTTTTTCTAGTCCCTTTGAATCTAAGTAAGAACATATGACTGGTTCTAGCCAACGTGAACACCAGTGATGTGCTTCACATTCAGCTCAAGGAAAGCAGTATCTGATGTGCCTTCCTCATGCTCTATTCCCCTTCCGTGGAAACCCTGGAATCCACCTACTTCGGATGGTAGTGCCATAAGATGGGAGGTGCCTGGTTCTCACTTAGAGAATTGCCTGGGAAAGCTGCCCAGTCAGGAACATCTACTTGACTTTGCATGTGGGAGAAATAAACTTCAGTGGGCTTAGATTTGGGGTTGTTATGGCAGTTAGCCTATTCTGACACATACACCACGTAAGCACCAGTTTCTTGAATAAAATTGGCAAATTTGTTGATAAATGTGTAGTTGAGATGTTGTAACCACATAAATGTTTCAGACACCGACACTGTTAAGTGACCTAACAGTTTTGACAAAGGCTCTGGGAAGAAAAGGAAAACTCTTTAGTGATCTTTACCAAAGATTAATACCTTCCAGCAGTAATGGACTCTTCTCTTCTGCATGTGTGGCTATATATGCAAATATTTATATGTGCTGAGACATCTTTCCCCAGACTTCCTAGAATTATTATGTGCATAATCAAGATGATCATTGGAAATAGTGTGAACTGCTTCCACATTTCCTGAATCTAGAGTCTGATAGATCTGACTGAGATCATATTTCTCAATATTATGGGCTGAGCTGCAGCCGCCTCCCCCCACCAAATTCATGTATTGAGGTCCTAATCCCCAATACCTCAGAATATGATTGTATGCGGAGATAGGGTCTTTAAAGAGGTAATTAAGGTAAAATGAGATTATGTGGATGGGCCTAATCCAACAAGACTGGTGTCCTTATAAGAGATTAGGACACAGACAGCACAGACCAAGGGATGACTATGTGAAGACACAACAAGAAGGTGGCCACCTGCAAGCCAAGGGGAGTGGCCTCAGAAGAAACCAAACCTGACAACATCTGAATCTTGGACTTCTAACTTCCAGAACTGTGAAAAAATAAACTCTTGTTGTTTAAGCCCCCTAGTCCATGTTATCTTGTTAGGGCAGCCCTAGCAAACTCATACACTCCAAAGGGCCCTTTGCCTTTTGGAATTAACATTCTGCTTCTTCGAACCTCCTAAATCATCACAGGTATAGTCTTGCACAGTGTGGGTAGGATTTTTATGTTTGAGTCAATCTCTAGATATTGTGAACACAAACTTTTTTTTTTTATTTTTACTAATTCCATGGCTAAGAGCTCTCTGCTAGCATCCTATGAAATCCCTGTTTATTAGAAGCTGTTCTTTTATTTCCCGAGCTGAGATAGATAATCCAGCTCCTCAGTTAAGTCAGGAATATCCCCGTTAAGCTGCTGATTGCAGTTCAATATTCGAATATCACAACAGAGAGATTCAATAGTCTCACAAATTCATCAAACGTTTGCTTTTTTTCCCTAAGTGGAAAAGAAGATAGAGTCTGATTATGGTAAATATTTTTCTTCCATATTCAAAACTGTGAGAAGCATGCCTGGTTCTGTTGGCGACCTCTATTTTTGTTTATTTTAAGGGAGCGTTAGAAGAGCAGTTTCACTAATATCAGACTTTTCAGTGAGCCCTCTAAAAGTGTTTTATGGTCATGTCCGATTCAGCTTTTATAAATTATAAAACTAAGTATTATAGATAATACTTTCAATATGATGAAATGACATACAGAATTGGAAGCCTATGCTGTTCATCTTTTTTTTCTCTCTCTTTTTTTTAATGTTTATTTATTTTTGAGAAAGAGAGAGACAGAGCACAAGTAGGGGAGGGGCAGGGAGAGAGGGAGACACAGAATGAGAAGTAGGCTCCAGAATCCAAGCTGTCAGCACAGAGCTCGGTGCAGGACTAGAATTCACAGACGGTGAGATTAGGACCTGAGCCGAAGTCAGATGCTTAACTGATTGAGCCACCCAGGCGCCCCTATGCTGTTCATCTATATAAAAAATATCAGAATACATGAAGAAAACAGTAATAAATATAAAATTATTTAGGAATCCTTATATTCTCATTGTTAAGACTATTATTGGGGCGCCTGGGTGGCTTGGTCGGTTGGGCGTCCAACTTCGGCTCAGGTCATGATCTCACGGTCCGTGAGTTTGAGCCCCGCATTGGGCTCTGTGCTGACAGCTCAGAGCCTGGAGCCTGTTTCAGATTCTGTGTCTCCCTCTCTCTCTGCCCCTCCCCTGTTCATGCTCTGTCTCTCTCTGTCTCAAAAATAAATAAACGTTAAAAAAAAAATTTAAATAATGCTAGAGGTTAACTCTCCAAGACAATCCTTAATGTGTATACACTTTACAGAACATCAAAACATGCAAGGCTAGAACTGCAAGGAGAAATAGATGAATCCAAAATTATAGTTGGAGATTAACTCCCCTAGAAAAAAAAAGACTATTATTATTTTTTTAAGTTTATTTTTTGAATAATCTCTACACCCAACGTGGGGCTTGAACTCATAACCCCAAGATCAAGAGTCGCATGCTCTTCCAACTGAGCCAGCCAAGTGTCCCCATAAAGACTGTTATTGAAAAAACTTGCCTAAATGCACCAAGTGTTTGAGAAGAAATATGGTTTAATCATAAGACAAGGAAAGAGAACCGAATTGCATTATTCAGTTACATTCTTCATTTTGATAGTTATGAGATTGGACTAAAGCAAAGTAGATAGCTTATGCAATCCCAGGTTGCACATTGACATTTTTTGAATTATCAAGACACTTGATTAAGTAGCATCACACTGTCGCACTGGCCATTCTCACACAGCAGCTGTACTCACAGCTGGATGAAGTGGCATTCTCACAAAGGCATTCTGACCTTGGTAGCATGTCTGACCTCTCCTTTGAGACTTCTCTGTGAGCTTCTGTAGATCTCACCTCTTGCACTGCTTTCATTCATGCCCAGAATGGGGCTGAAATGGAGTCCTGCCATAAATCAAGGTCCATGAATGGATACTATAAAATTCCTGATTTATATGCTACGTGCTGTGTGTTCCTTTGAGAGACATAAAGCTATGCAAATAGAGTAACTAGAAAGCACAATAGAGAAGGACCATTTGCTTCCTAAGAAAGGAAGCAATAGTAATCAGTAAGCTTGTTTCACGTTGAGTGAGTGTACCACCAAGCAGTGCCAAAGGGCAGCTGTAGAGGGCCTTGGAAGAAACTTGGCTAAGCTATCAGAAAAGAAGCTGACAAATTTATAAAACAAACAGATGCTGGTCCTTCATTTCCAAACTGGTTTGGTGAAATATAGTTAGTTGTCTTTCCTACCATTTACCTGGAAGGTGGGACAAACCATTCTGTGTAATTTGAGCCCAAATGAAAGATGTAAAAGAATTGTACTTCCCCTTGCTTCTTTCCTGGAGTCTCTCTTTGCTACAAGGATTGCCACAAACATAAGCAGAGTATAAAAGGCTATTGCCTTGTATATAAATGTTACATGGGTAATCGAATCTCCATCATTTGGATCCTGCTAGCCTGTAGATGACATGTTACTTCCACCCACAGTTCAAATGAGAAAGTTCAGAATCTGCAACATGGCTTTGGTGTTAATGTATATGTCACATTTTCCACAATTTAGGGATTTTTGTCTGTCTCTAATCACTCAAAGATTTCACTTCTTTTAAATTTATCACAGGCACTCAAGACAGAAAACCAGAATGGTGCTGATTGTACATATCTCCAAACCCACTTTAAAAAAAATCATTTAGTTCAACTTGTATGTGTAATCAATCTTAGAACAGTCTTGTAATACATTGAAGAATATGTCAGCAGAAATAAATTTAAGCAACTCTTCAGTATCTCTTGCTGCCTCAGAGGGTTAGCAGATGATGCCACTTGACATTTTAATTTGTTAAACAGTATTGAGGGAAACCAGACTGTAACGTGGAACACATATTTCAAATTAAACTTTGTGGTGCTTGGTTGATATTTATCTGAGGCATTGCATTGTAGAGTTATATTAGCACAGAATTTGAGTCAATTAATTCTGGCTGACTTATATATGTGAAACCTGTGTTTTCTATGAAACGTAGAGAAGATGATCCTAGGAGTTTGCTAGGCTTGTGAGTTCAGCATGTTTTCTCAGATATTATTTTTTAGAAATGCATGTTGAAAAATCCCCGCCTTTATAACTGAACTGAAATCTAGAACTTGCAATGAATTAAAAAGAAATAGGAAAGTTTGGACAAATGGTGTGTCTGTCATATTATTATAAGTAGCATATTATAAATAGCATATTATTATAAATAGCATGTTATAAATAGCATATTGTGTAAATTAAAGAAATGTTTCTTCTTTTTAAAATAGCTTTTCCCCTCCAAGGGAACAGATTCATTAAGGATACTGGAAAATACAGAAATGTATAGAGAAAAAAAAAACCTATTTGTCATTGTTCAATGGTGTAAAGATAGGTATTTTCAATATTTCAGTATGTTTCCTCTACACTTTTTTCTGCTTCTGTTTTGAGTTTCTGTATGTATACAATTATTTTTTTTATCCTGCCCTTTTCTCTAATAGTACCATTTCTCTAATTTAATACATAAATTTACAAAAAAATTTAAAAAGCCATACAATTTTCTGTTAAATATAGGGTCTGTAAATTATTTATCTAGTCCCAAATCATTAGATATTTAGGTTGATGTAAACTTTAACTTTCATAAAATATACTACTGTGAATATCTTTGTGCATAGAACATATTTTTACTTTTTAATTTTAGATTATTTATGTAGGCTTTCTTCTCAGAAGGGAAATCATATTTAAAGACCTTTAAAAAAAAAGGACACCACCATCATGTACCATCACAAAGTTCTGGGAAGGTGCACCTTAATATCTCAGTTGGTTAACTGTCTCTCTCTCTTTTTTTTCTAATGTTTGTTTTTATTTTTGAGAGAGAGAGAAAGAAAGACAGAACATGAGCAGGGGAGGGGCAGAGAGAGAGGGAGACACACAATTCAAAGCCGGCTCCAGGCTCTGAGCTATCACCACAGAGCCCGACACGGGGCTGGAACCCATGAACGACGAGATCATGACCTAAGCCAAAGTTGGACGCTTAACCGACTGAGCCACCCAGGCTCCCCAGGTGTCTGATTCTTGGTTTCATCTCAGATCATGATCTCACGGTTTGTGGGTATGAGCCCCACGTCAGGCTCTGCACCGAGCATGGAGCCTGCTTGGGATTCTCTCTCTCTCTCTCTCTCTCTCTGTTTTTCTGCCCCCCCTTGTTCATATTCTCTCTCTCTCTCTCTCAAAATAAATAACAAATAAACATTAAAAAAAAAAAAAAAGAAAGTTCTGGGGATGCCTGGGTGGCTTAGTCAGTTAAGTGTCTGAGTTGGGCTCTGGTCCTGATCTCATGGTTCATGAGTTCAAGCCCCACATTGGACTCTGTGGCAGAACCCGCTTCAGATCCTCTGTCCCCCCTCTTTCTCTGCCCCTCTCCTGCTCTCATGCTTCCATGATTTCTCTCTCTGTCTCTTAAAAATAAATATTAAAAACAAAAGAAATTTCTGAGAATGCTGTTCAATGGCATACTGGCAGCAATGAATAGTATTATATACATGACTTCCTGTTAAACATGGGACTATGACCAAATACATTTATTTTCTCTTCTACTCAAAGCTTCAACAAAGAAACAGTAAAAAATAAAATACATATTCTAACTCAGAATATTAAACAAAATGGGAATGAAAATATGAAATCTGGACCACAGGAAGTAGTGACTCCAGGAGCTGATGAGAATAAAGTGAAAGACTCTTTTCTGGGGATTGAGGCAGTCAAATATATACAACTTCTTGGCAGGAGATAAGAGAATTATTTTCTTGTGTAACTTAAGATCAGCAGAAAAGACCACCAAATAACATTTTGGTCTCCTAACACAAGGGTTGGCTTGTTGTCTAAAATATTCAGACAGAAACTTGGAGAAGAAAAAGGGCAGAAAATGTAAAAAAGAACCTAAGAGTCACACTAGACATGGAAGATAAATTGAATTTATGTGTAATTGAAGTTTACTTTTAACGTATGTGTAATGAGAGATACTAAGAATTTTCAAAATCTAACAAGAGATATCAAGCCACAGAACCAGTAAGCAATAGACTACAGGCAGGATAAATACAAAGAAAATCATGTCTAGGCACATCACAGCAAAGCTATTGAATATCAAAGGCAAAGAAGGAAATTTTAAAACTATTCTGAGGGAGGGAAATCACTTTCAAAGGAACAAAAACAAGGCTATCCGCTGGTTTTTAAAAAGAAACCCTAAAAACCAAGAGCAATTAGAATGATAACTTTAAAGTCTTTTCAGAAGTACCTCCATGTATCAGTCTTTACATCTTTCTTCTCTTTTCCTTTTTTGTTTCAAATTAACTTAAAAAAACTGAGATATAATTCATATATCATAAAATTCATAATTTCAATTATACAGTTGAGTGGGTTTTGGTATATTTACGAGGTTGAACAGCCATCACTAGTATCCATTTATATTTATTTATTTTGAGAGAGAGAGGAGAGAGTCCCATGTGGAGCTCGATCCCATGAATCGTGAGATCACAACCCCAGGGGAAATCAAGAGTCAAGCGTTCAATTGACTGAACCACCTAGGTGCCCCTGCCATTCCTTTTTTATGACTGAGTAATATTCTGTCACATGGTTATAACACATTTTTAAAAAATTCATTCATCAGTTAATGGATATTTGTGTGGCTTCCATTTTTTGGAAAACAAATATATGGATTTATTTTGGACTCTCAATTCTATTCAATTAATTGATATGTCTGCCTATAAGCCAGTAACACACAGTTCTGTGTTTTCCATGAAAGCAGTTATGTGCCCCTGACATTTGTTTATCTGATTCTTGTCAGAACCTTCAAGAATACAAAGTCTATGTTGTCTGTTGTATCCCGATAATGTAGAATAGTGCTTAGGGTATGCTAGGTCACAATATAACATGCTAATTCTATTGTATTTCTTGAGTAAAAATTATTATTGGAGATAGAATTTACCACATCCATTATCTAATGAACACATGGATAACGTAGATAAGCACAGGGATATGGCTTTTTTAATGCTTATTTATTTATTTATTTATTTAGAGAAAGAGAGTGTGCAGGGGAGGGGCAGAGAGAGGGAGAGAGAGAAATCCAAGCAGGCTCCGCACTGTCAGTGCAGAGACTGACATGGAGCTCGATCTCACAGACCGTGAGATCATGACCTGAGCTGAAACTAAGAGTCAGACACTTAACCAACTGAGCCACCCAGGCGCCACAAGCACAGAGATATGTTTTATCTGAAATGTGCATTTGTGTGATCCCATTGTGCTTGTTTTGGTTACTCTGTGCACATATACACATAAAAAACACACAAGTATGTACATTGCTAATATTAATAGTAAAAAACACTTTCTAGCAGAATTAAAATATGTACATGCAAAAATTAAAGCATTTGAATTAGGGCCAAACTATCACCTGAAAGTAAGTCAATTTTCACAATACTCACTTTGTTTTTAATTATAGGCAGAGTTTATTGTACTATGCATTAGAAAATTTAAGTAGCATACCTAAAATATTTTATAAGACTTTGCATGTGATGAGGCTGCCTTTCTTGAAACAATCCCAGAGAAAAGCCGTAATTATGATGCAGACGTTATTTTTCTTTAACCATTCCAGAGAAAATTGTCTACCTGATGTCCCATCACCTCGCAATACTTCAGAGTGCATTTCCTACAATGAGGACATTCTCCTACATAACCACACACTACCATAAAGATCAGAAAGTTACCATTGGTACATTACTACCATCCAATCAGCAAACCCATTCAAATTTCACCAGATGTGCAAATAATGTCCTTTAGAGCAAAAGGATCCATTTCAGAACCGTGAGCTGTTTTTAACTATCATGTATCTTTAGTCTCCTTTTGTTTAAAACAGTTCTTTAGTCTTTCCTTTATTTTTATAACTTTAAATTTTGATCATATCAAGGCAGTTGTCTATGTAATATTCCTCAGTTTTGGTTTGATGTTTCTTCATGATCAGATGCAGGTTACGCATCTTTAGAAGAGACATACATTCTCATTGCATCCTCTCAGGTGGAACACTATTTTGATTTGTTCCTTTGCTGGTGATATTTGATATGATTACTTGATTAAGAAGGTACCTGCTGGGCTTGTCAACTCTGAAGTTACTTTTCCTCTTTTATTATTATTGAAATATTAATTTGGTGAAATATTTGAAACCATGTAAATATTCTATTAACAAACTCAATTCATTCATTTATCATTTTTTAGAAGTATGATTCATTATCTTTTACTTATTTAATGGGCTATAATCTTTAATTCTTATTATTTTGGTTTCTCTTTAGCAGGCTGATATTTAGAAGCCAGGATCTGGCACCAGTATGATCCTTGCTATTGGGATGATGCAGGTCTCAGCCTCACTCAGTGGATAGAGCTGGGGAATGTGTATATTTACATGCACAAATATACTTACATTTAAATGTATATTTATGTCTATATCCATCAATATATATTGAAAACCATAGCTCACAACATTTCCTTCAATTTCATTCAACACCACGGCATTTCTTTTAGTTTTCCACCTTTCCATATTTGAAACTGCCTTCTATGACAGAGAGAAAACTGGCTTCAATTATCTTTAACATATTTATTTGTTGGATCCTGCGTACACAACCAATCTTCATTGTTTTATTATTATTATTATTATTATTATTATTATTATAAATGTTTTATTTATTTTTGACAGAGAGACACAGAGAGAGACAGAACATGAGCAGGGGAGGGGCAGAGAGAGAGGGACACACAGAATCCAAAGCAGGCTACAGGCTCTGAGCTATCAGCACAGAGCCCCATGCAGGGCTCAAAACCACAAACTATGAGATCATGACCCGAGCTGAAGTCGGACGCTTAACCGACTGAGCAACCCAGGCGCCCTGACCAATCCCATTGTTGCTGCTGCCCTCCTGTGTACACATTTTCTTATCACACATGGGCTCCAACACCCCACATCAGTCTTCCCCTTCACTTGTATGACTTCCTCACCCAACTCAGGCTCAGACACCGCACACTTCCCCCCTTTCCCTATGGATCTCCTCCAGCATTCAGGCTCTGACTACCCATGTCGGGCTGCCTCTCTGGAGTGATGCCTACCTCATCTCCATTAGACTCTGACTTGTCATGCTAAGCTGCTGTCCTGTACAGGCAACTTCCTCAACATACTCTAGGGTTGACTCTCCTTGCCAGCCTGTCCCTCTATGGGTATGTCCTTCTCGCCCAGCTCTGGTCATGACACCCCAGGTGGGACCGTCACTGTGCAGAGATGTTGTTGTCATCTTGCTGGGGCTCTGACACCCCGTTCCTGGCCATCCCATTTAGGGGGAGACCCACTTTATATCTACTGTTAGAGCTTGAGTAGGATGAAAAGAGAATCCCAATTAAATGCAACCAATTTGAGTACATTGATTTTGTATCCTGCGGCTTTGCTGAGTTAATTTATCAATTCTAGCATTTTTTGGGGTGGAGACTTTTGAGTTTTCCATGTGGAGTATCATTTCGTCTGCAAAGAGGGAAAGTTTGATTTCTTCCTTGCTGATTTGGATGCCTTGTTTTCTTTTTGTTGTCTGATTGCTGAGGCTAGGACTTCTAACACTATGTTGAGTAATAGTGGTGAGAGTGGACATCCCTGTTGTGTTTCTGACTTTGGGGGGAAAGCTCTCAGTTTTTCTTCATTGAAGATAATATTAGCTGTGGGTCTTTCATATACGGGCTTCATGATCTTGAGGTATGTTCCTTTTATCCCTACTTTCTTGAGGGCTTTTATCAAGAAAGGAAAACGAGGGAATTCCTTTTTTATTTTCCCCTTTCTAGCCATGCCCCATTTCCCAGGACGAGGGGCTCTCTGCACAGAACCTGATCCCAATGTGTGATGGGGCACACCAAGATACTTGGCGCACAGGTGGGGGCTTGCCAGTGGGGAAGGCAGGGAACCAACTATCTGAGGCCAACAGAAGAGCTGTGGTGCTGCGATGGGTGGGATTCCGACTTAGAGGTTGAACAGTCCATAATCTCACAGATGGTAGCTTCGTCCCATTGGCTTCTGAGGCAAACACATACACCAAATGTCTGAACTTGCGGTTCCTCTCATACTGAGCAGGATTGCCATAAAACCAGGGAATTCTTAAGGCTACAATACAATCTTTATATTTTCCTTTTAGCAAAATCATTTTTTTTCTTTTCATCCAAAATCTAACCCAGATTCAAGTTGTCATGTCTCTTTAGTCTCTTTTGATCTGGAAGAGTTCCTCAAATCTTTCTCTGTCTTTGGGATATTGACATTTTGCAGATTACAGGTCATATATATTGTAGATTGTTTTCCATTTGGGGTTGACTGTTTCTTCATGGTTAGAATCAATTATGCATTTCTGAACACCACAGAAGACAAATTGTGTTCTCAGTGTTTCATATCAGGAGGTGCACAAAGTCAATTTGTCTCATTACTGGTGATTTTAACTTAGAAAACACTGTTCTCACTGTGCAGTTATTATTTTGCTTTTTATATTTATTTAATTTTTAATTTTTTAACATATGTACTTATTTATTTTGAGAGAGAGGAAGACAAAGAATCCAAGTAGGCTCAATGCTCAGTGTGGAGCCTGACGAAGGGCTGAATCCCACGACCATGAGATCATGACCTGCACGGAAATCAAGAGTTGGACACTCAACTGACTGAGCCACCCAGACGCCCCTATTTTGCCTTTTTTAATGATAAATATTTTGTAGGGAGTTACACTGAGACTATGTAAATACCCTGTTACTTAAGAAACTTTCACCCAGTGAAAGCATACATTTTTTTAGCATTTTTTGATGACTATTACCTGAATAAATTATTGCTATAATGATTGCCAAATGGTGATTTTCTAACTCCATCATTCTTTCCAAATTAGTTTTTTCCTAGTTTTATTTTTTTAATTGAAGTATAGTTGACACACAATGTTACATTAGTTTCACATGTAAAACTTAGTGATTTGACAGCTCTATACATCCTGTTATGCTTATCACAAGCGTAGCTACCCATGTAGCTATCATTGAATACCAAATAGGTATAGTCAATACTTTTGACTATATTCCTTATGCTATACCTTTCATCCCCATGACTTATTCATTCTATAACTGGAAGCCTGTACTTCCCATTCCCCTTTACCTATTTTACCCATTCCCCTACCAATCTCCTGTCTGGCAACCATCGGTTTGTTCTCTGTATTCCTGCTGTTTGTTTATTCATTTATTTTGTTTTCTAGATTCCACATATAACTAACAGTATTTGTCTTTCTCTGGCTTATTTCACTTACCGTAATATCTTCTAGGTCCATCTATGTTATAAATGGCAAGATTTCATTCTTTAAAAAAAATTTTTTTTAACGTTTATTTTATTATTGAGAGACAGAGAGAGACAGAGCATGAGCATGGGTGGGCAGAGAGAGGAGGAGACACAGAATGCAAAGGCAGGCTCCAGGCTTTGAGCTGTCAGCACAGAACATGAACCAGGGCTCAAACTCACAAACCGTGAGATCACGACCTGAGTCGAAGTCGGATGCCTGACTGACTGAGCCAGCCAGGTGCCCCAAGATTTCATTCTTTTTTTTTTTTTTAATTTTTTTTTCAACGTTTTTTATTTATTTTTGGGACAGAGAGAGACAGAGCATGAACGGGGGAGGGACAGAGAGAGAGGGAGACACAGAATTGGAAACAGGCTCCAGGCTCTGAGCCATCAGCCCAGAGCCTGACGCGGGGCTCGAACTCACGGACCGCGAGATCGTGACCTGGCTGAAGTCGGACGCTTAACCGACTGCGCCACCCAGGCGCCCCAAGATTTCATTCTTTTTTATGGCTGAGCAATATTCCAGTGTATATACATACCATCTTCTTTATCCATTCATCTATTAATGGACACTTGGGTTGTTTCCATATTTTGGCTATTGTTAAGTAGTGCTGCAATAAACATAGGAGTGCATATATTTTTGAATTAGTGTTTTTGTTTTCTTTGGGTAAATACACAGTAGTGGAATTACTGGTGTGTGTAGTACTTCTCTTTTTAATTTTTTGAGGAACCGCCATACAGTTTTCTCCATACAGTGGCTGCACCAATTTGCATCCCCACCAATAGTGTATGAGGTTTTCTTTTTCTCCACATCCTTGCCAACACTTGTTATTTCTTGTCTTTTTCATTTTAGCCATTCTGACAGGTATGAGGTGATATCTCATTGTGGTTTTGATTTGCGTTCCCTGATTAGTGATGTTGAGCATCTTTTATTGTGCCTGTTGGCCATCTGTACTTCTCTTTGCAAAAATGTCTATTCAGATTCTCTGCCCATTAAAATTATTTTAATGTTTATTTTTGAGAGAGAGAGAGAGAGAAGAAGAAGAAGAAGAAGAAGAAGAAGAAGAAGAAGAAGAAGAAGAAGAGAGAATGAGTGGGTGAAGGACGGAGACAGAGGGAGACAGTGAATCCAAAGCAGGCTCCAGGCTCTGAGCTGTTAGCACAGAGCCCAACATCAGGCTTGAACCCATGAACTGCGAGATCATGACCTGAGCTGAAGTCGGATGCTCAACTGACTGAGCCACCTGGATGCCCCTACCCATTTTTTAGTTAGGTTTGTGTGTGTGTGTGTGTGTGTGTGTGTGTGTGTGTGTGTGTGTGAATGTGTGTGTGTGTGTGTGTTTGAATGTGTGTGTTGAGTTGTATACATTCTTTATATATTTTGGGTATTAACCCCTTATCAGGTACATGCAAATATCTTCTTTCATTCAGTAAATTGTCTATTTTGTTGATAGTTTCTTTTGGTGTGCAAAAGCTTTTTATTTTGGTGTAGTCCCAATCTTTTATTTTTGCTTTTGTTTCCCTTGCGTGAAGAGATATATCCATAAATATGTTCATGAGGCTGATGTCCAAGAGATTACTATGTTTTCTCTTAGTTTTATAGTTTCAGGTCTCACATTTTGGTCTTTAATCCATATCGTGTTTTGTGTCTGGTGTAAGAAAGTGGTCCAGTTTCATTATTTTGCATATAGCTATACAGTTTTTCCAACACCATTTGTTGAAGAGACTGTCTTTGCCCCATTGTATATTCTTGCCTCCTTTGCTATAATTAACCATATAGGTGTGGGTTTATTTCTGGACTTTCTATCCTGTTCCATTGATCTGTGTGTCTATTTTTGTGCCAGTATCATACTGTTTTGATTACTATAGCTTTGTAGTGTATCTTGAAGTCTGGGATTGTGATACCATCAGTTTCTCAAGATTGCTTTGACAATTTGATGTCTTTTGTTGTTCTATGCAAATTTCGGGATTTGTTCTAGTTCTGTGAATAATACTACTGGTATTTTGATAGTGATTGCATTGAGTGTGTAGATTGCTTTAGGTAGAATGGGCATTTTAGTGATGTTAATTCTTCCAGTCCATGAGCATGGAATAGATTTCCATTTGTTTGTGTCATGTTCAATTTCTTTCACCAGTGTCTTAGAGTTTTCAGACTATAGGTCAGTCACCTCATTGGTTAATTTTATTCCTAGTTATTTTATTCTTTTTGGTACAACTGTAATGGGACTGTTTTCTTAATTTCTCTTTCTGCTACTTTGTTATTAGTGTATAGAAATGCAGCATACTTATGTATATTAATTTTGTATCCTGAAACTTTACTGAATTCATTTATCAATTCTAATAGTTTTTTGGTAGAGCCTTAAGGGTTTCCCATATACAATATCATGTTATCTGCAAATTGTAAAGTTTTACTTCTTCCTTACCAATTTAGGTGCCTTTTATTTCTTTTTCTAGTCTGATTGCTATAGCAAGGATTTCTAGTACTAAGCTGAATAAAAGTGGTGAGCATGGACATTCTTGTCTTGTTCTTGATCTTAGAATAAAAGCTCTCAGCTTTCTTGCGATTTCTTAGTTGATATTCTATTGTAAATAAGAGCTTACTTTTATCCCTCATTTGTTTGTTTATGTCTTTTTAGCAATATAGGCTCATGGAATATTATCTTTTTTCAGTGGGTTATAATCTGATACTATCACTATTTATTCTGGTTCACATTGTATTCAATTTGGTCAGTGGGAGCTGCTTCAACTTGGCTACCATGTCCTTTCTATAGTCACCATAATTTTTGTGTTCTACCTTCTGTTCTGGTACAATTTGACTTTCCAGACTTGTACTTTCCCTGCTCTGGTTTTGGAATGAGCAAGCTCCCCAAGGACATCTGATCCCTTTTATTGGAGAAAAGTATTTAGAAACAAAGATCTGAAAATTAGGTGTGCTCATTGCCTATAGTTCCATTTAGTGGTCAGAACTATACACACACACACGCACACACACACACGTATATGCATGTCCATATTATCTATTATGCAAAACCTTGAGTTCACATTAATATATTTTTAAAAATGTTTAATTATTAAAATTTTTTTGATTTTTATTTATTTTTGAGAGAGAGACAGTGTGATCTTTATTTTTGAGACAGAGAGAGAGAGAGTGTGAGTGGGGGAGGAACAGAGAGAGAGGGAGACATAGAATTCAAAGCAGGCTCCAGGCTCTGAGCTGTCAGCACAGAACTCCATACAGGGCTCGAACTCATGAAGTGTGAGATCGTGACCTCACCTGAGCAGAAGTCAGACACTTAACTGACTGAACCACACAGATGCCCCTTAATGTTTATTTATTTTGAGAAAGAGAGAGACACAGAGAGAGGGCATGTATGTGAGAGAGGGGGAGGGGCAGAGAGGGAAAGAGAATTCCAAGCAGGCTCCATGCTGACCTCCCCCTGACCCCCACCCCAATGTGGGGCTTGATCTCACAACCAGAAGATCACAACCTGAGTGGACATCAAGAGACAGACGCTTAACTGACTGAGTCACCCAGGAGCCCATCACATCAATATTTCCAATTCCAATATAATACCTCATGATTCATCCTAGCCTTCATCCTTTTCATATTTGTAACTCCCTCAGACAGTGATAAACTTGTCTCTCATTATCCTTAATTTAGTTATGTATTTGCTCATTTCATTTTTATGTACCAAGCCCCTTATCTCCTTGGCTGTGTCCTTAGCTTTGACCTTGGTGGTCCACAGATCTCCTTAGTCCTGTTTCCTTACCACCAACTCTGCAGGGAGGGTCTGGCCACCTTTTGACCCTGGCTCCAGCTCTACAAGCCCCATATTAGCAAAGGATTTTAAACAGGGGAAAGGCATGATCAGATTTATCTCTGAGAACAATCAGCTTGATGGCAGGGTAGATTCAATGGATTAAAGGCAGTTAAGAAGCTACTGTAACAGTCTAAGCAAAGGCTTAAAATGGCCTAAACTAAAGCTGCAGCCATAAGAAGAGAGAACATATTAAAATAAAAAAATATTTATTTATTTATAAATGTTTTTTTTATTATTTTTTTGAGAGAGAGACAGAGCGTGACAGGGGAGGAACAGAGACAGAGGGGGAAACAGAATCTGAAGCAGGCTCCAGGTTCCAAGCTGTCAGCTCAGAGCCTGATGTGGGGCTCGAACTCACAAATCTCAAGCTCATGACCTGAGCTGAAGTTGGACGCTTAACTGACGGGGCCACCCAGACACCCCTAAAAAAATATTTAGAGGATAAAGTCTATGAAACTGAGTGATTCATTTGATGCGGGGGTTTGAGAGAGAAGGGGCCTAATTTTTAACTTGGGAGAAAAGAGTAGATAGAGGATGTCACAAAGGAAGACAGGGAATTCAGGAGAAAAAGAAGATTTGAAGGGCAAAAGTGGGTAAATAGAAGATAATTGTTTCTTTTTGGCTATGTTGATTTGAAATGTCCATGGACACTGGAAATATTGTAGCTAGTTGGGCAGATAGTTTGAACATATGCTTAAACATGATATCAAAAATGCTTCTCTCTATGCAGAAGTCCTGGGAAATAAGTGCTTTCCAAGGCCAAAGGACTCTTGTTTTTTGTTTTTTTTTTAAGTTTATTTATTGAGAGAGAGAGAGAGAGAGAGAGAGAGAGGCAGAGGGAGAAAGAGAGGAGAGAGAGAATCCCAAGCAGGCTTTGCCTGAGATCATGACCTGAGCTGAAATCAAGAATTGGGCACTTAACTGACTGAGCCACTCAGGTGCCCCCAAAGGACTCATGATAAATGCCAAATTCTCAGCTGCGATTCTGAAGCGCATTCTTCCTCCTGGATGTGGGTTGGCTGAACTTTGCACATAGGAATTAAAACAGAAACGGTTAAAATCTCAAAAGGAAGAGAAGAATAAAACATGGACTCTGACAGACATAATTTTGTAAAACCTCTCATATATTGTCACTTTTTTATGTTTAAATAAAAGGAATATGGATGATTATCTTGAGAATAAGATAAGGTGATCTTAGGAAGTTTCTCTCACTCAACAGCCTGTTTGAGGCTGGTGTGGTGGTGGTGTGAGAAGGACCAAGGAAGGAGGACTTGATGGCAAAGCTAACTAAGTATTGCTAATGGAGCTCCAAAGCACTTCACAAAATCTATTTAACTATCATAAAACTCTATGGGTAGGTACTCTAGCTTGTATTTTTCAGTTATGGGAAATGAGGTTAAATAAGTTGCTCATGGGAACATGACTAAGGGAGGAGAGTTGGGAGGCAGAGGTTTCAACCCAGGTCTGCCTATCTTAATCAACATCTGTGCTCTTAATTGCCCCACGGCATTGCTTTCCTAAAGGTGCAAGGACACAGCGGACTCCAGAGCAGACAGCTAGCAAAAGCAGAAGAGTTTCCGGTCTCCCCATGCCTGAGAAGAACCCTGAGGGTCTTTTGGACTAGAGTTTTCAATAATTCCTCTTCCTCTATTTGATTAGCTTCATCTGGACACAACCCGTTAGGGAACAAACTGGAATTCCTCCAGATTAGATGGAGAAAGATTGCAAGGGATCTAAACTTACTACAGATGGAAGGGGATGCTGTAAGACTGACAAACCATAAGACCTGACAGTCTCAAACACATAAAAGAGCTGGCATGTTGAAAAGGAATAGAACTTAGTGTTTTTCCTAAATCTGAGATTAATCCATGGCATAGTATTATGTGAAAATGTAGAATAAAAAATTCTATCAATAATTGCAAATATGTAAATGCTGAAGATGCATGTGGATAAAGATTGAGGGAACAAGGACAAATGAAACATTGAGGTGTTCAGGTGATAGTATTATGGCCAATTTGTGTCTCGTTTTTTTTTTAGTTTTTAATTTTAAGTATTGTTCTGCAAAAGGAAAATTTAACAAATAAAAGCAAACACATACAGGAAGACATGCAAATAGTGATAATCAGAGAAAAAATGTCCAGCCTCATTATAAAAAAAAAAAAAAAAAGATACCATTTTCCATTTATCAAAATGACAGTCATTAAAAATAAGATAATAATCAGCACTAGCAAAGTCTCAGGAAATAATATGTCAGTATAGTTCTGACTAGAGTGTAAATTTGTATACACTTTTAAGGGAAAATTTGACAAACTGTATCATAAAACATAAAGTGACAATCCTTTGATGAGGCAATTCCACTTTTAACAACATATCCTAGGTAAATAAGAATGTATGCAAAGTTCTAGCTAAAAGGGTATTCAGTGAAGCCTTGTTCATAATATATAACAATTAAAAATAACTTAAATGTCTATTGTTAGTGAGCTTTGTTCAGTGAATTACCCATACAATAGGATATTACACAGACATTAAATTATGTGGTAAATTTTATCATAATTAAATTACTAAATCATAATTAAATCAATAATATATTATACTATATTTAAGGACAATAAAGGAAGTTTGTAATGTAATAACTGAAGAAAGCAAGTAACTAAAGATGGTCTTTGTTTTTGTTAAAAATTATTTTATATATACATATATGTATGTCATACGCATCTATACACACATAAATCGTTGATTTTTGCTCACGTGTAACATTTAAAATGTATTATTTGATATTATTACATTATTTATTTGTATTGCTTATACAGCAACACTTAATAAAAATAAAAGTAACATTAGTTTTTTCGTCTATTAAGTATGTAAGTTTAAAAAAATATGGATTAGATGACACGAAGTTCACAGCGCTTAGCTGATGATCAATAAATATTAGTTCCTCTCCCTTTCCAGTGACAGGAGGTATTTAAGCACAAGTTAGAAAATGGCAGACCTGGGATGTAGTTGAAGAAATTTAGGCAACAAGTTTACATCAGATGACCTCTAAAGCTCCTTTCAACTCCGGTGCTTCAACATTAGAACAATTCTTCCCTACTCACCTTTCAAACAATCAACTGGGATAATACAAAAAATCATTGTTTTATTGAATATCTAGTAGTTGTGTCACTATTACTAACATTGTACACTGCGAATGGGAGGGGGGGTAGTGTGAAAAAAAATCAGGCAGTGGAAAAAAAAAAATCCACGAAAAAAAATCGTGGAAAATCATTTCCACGAGGGAGGCCTGATGCAAATCTCAGCCCATCTTCTGACAGCTCTCTGGCTCCTCTTTTTGTGAATGACTGAGTGGCGGTCCTTAGGCCTCAGAGCAGACACTATCGGTGAGAAACAGTACTTTAAAAGAGAGAATTACTTTCCTTTTCCAAGGAGCTGCCGGGTGAACCAACGCAGAGGAGCGCGGCGCTCTTTCCAACTGCCTGTGAGTGTGGGGGACATTCAGTAAGGCACGGCCGGGGCGCTGTCTCCCTAGGTACAGACAGCGCAAGACGTGAGGGCCTCTCCCTTTGCGCCCTTCGCCGCCGGGCGCCAGGAGGTCGCACTACCCGGGGACAGACGTGGGACCCCGCAGAGCAGGAGGTCTCCGACAGACTCCCTCACAGCCCCCACGTGCTCGACTGGCGCCGGGAGGCGGGGGCCACGGGCGGGGGCGGGGCGAAGGCCACGGGGCGGGGCGCCAGTTGCGCGCGCGGGGCGGGGGCGGGGCGCGCAGCGTGGTCTGGGCCGGCCCGGCGCTCCTTCTGCTTCCGCGCCCAGGCCCCGCAGGCCGAGCTCCTCCCCCGGCTCGGCCTCTGTCCCCTCCCCTGCCCTCTCTCCTCCTCCTCCTCCTCTTCCTCAGTGAGGCGCTCCTCCAGCAGCCAGGCAGCATGGCGGCTGTGGAGACGCGGGTGTGCGAGACTGACGGCTGCAGCAGCGAGGCCAAGCTCCAGTGTCCCACCTGCATCAAGCTGGGCATCCAAGGCTCGTACTTCTGCTCCCAGGTAGACGCCTGCTCTCCCACGGCGCCGCCGCCGCTGGCGGACTTCCTTCCCTCTGTGCCTGCCCTCGCGGCCGGTCGGGACGCGCTCCTCCTCTTCCACCCCCCGGGCGCGCCTGCCGCGCTTCCTCCTACCCCCAGCCGCAGCGCCGCCGCCCCCTCCCGCCTCCGGAGAGCCTGGGCCCCTTCGACGCGGGCGCGGTCTGCAGCGGCCATGTGGGCTGGGGGCGGAAGCGGACTTGTCCCGGGTAGCTCGGAGGTCCTAAGGCGCCGCGTTTAGGGGCGGGTTCCCGCCGCGCATCTCCTGCCGGTGCTGGGGCTACCAGGTGTGCGGGCTACCCGAGACAGGTGGGGACGCCCCGGGGAGGGGGCACGCCCCTCTGGCTTGTCTCCACAGCTCCCGGCAGGACTCTGATCGTGGTCACAGGGGGCTGCGGAGCTGGGAGTCACTCTGGTCCCGGCGGGATTGGAGGTCGGAAGACACCCACTCGGTTTTGAGGACTGGGTTGCCTGGGGGTGGTGGGGGTCGCAGAGAGAAGGAATGTTAGCTCCAGCCCCACCTGTGTCCTTGTGTTTTACTACCGCGCTTTGACACTTAAGCAACTTTGGACGTGGGGATAGAGAGGGGTCTGTAATTCATTCTTTTGCTTTGGCACCCAAAATTATTAATTTAGAAAACGGTAAGTTAGCGTTATGAGTCACCGTTCTCATTTACTGAATTTCCCACTAAGGAAAAAAGTCAGTTCCATTAAGGGTTATGCTTTAAGGCCGTGGTGTATTTTAGTAAGTTTTGTGCAGTGGAGCAAACCCAGCACTGAATGGGGTCTTGACAGAAACGTGTGCCGGTGTTTATGTTTACTGAAGAGTACTAGTGTTCCGGTTGCATTGGAACAGAGTATTGGCAGGGTAGCAGTGGTAAGGCTCGTAGTTACAGTCCAGATTTGTTGAAGAGAGACACGTGAAAGTTCAGGTTTAAATTAGTAGCGTCCTGTGGGGAGAAGAGCATGAACAAAGAGTCTGAAGGCCTGGGCAGGGCCCTGTCCTTGCCAATTACAGTGCAGTCTTGAACTAGTCAAGTTACCTAACCTTTCTGAGCTCCCACTGTGCGGAGGGAAAGGTGATACTTTCACTTAACATATTTCACAAGGTTGTTCTGGAGCTCAAATTATCCAGTAAATGGAAATGTTGGTAAAACGTGAAGCACTTTTTTTGGTTTTAGAGGCTGTCAGTGCAGTGCAACACTGCCATATAAAAATTATCAATGAATGGAATAGAAACAAATATATAAGAACAGTAAATACAAGAATATGAATATCTTCAATATAAGCTATGTAAACCTAAAGATGTATGTAAAATAAACAAATCCTTCAGGTCACAACACTTGTGCATAAGCCATTATGAGAGATCCTAGCTATATTGTATAGGTCATGTTTTTAGATAGGATATGATCCTTGACCTTGTTAATATCATTTGGAAAAAGTTGCACATGAGAAGAGTTGCTCTTTCTAAAAATAGCATTAGGACTACTCAGCATGCTAAACCTGGTATGAGTCCTTTTGTTTCTTAGAAATAATTTTCAGATTCTCATTTGTTGAAGCCTATGTGGGACCTGGATTTAAAACAAAACGAAACAAAAACCCAATAATTTGCTTTTGGAAATTATGTACCATCTTTGTGTGGAATAATGTGGTTTTCATTGCGTTTAAGATTAGGTGGCATTTTGTAATGCCAAATGAGTTAATGTGTACACACACTTACCTGTTGAGATTTTAGAAAGGTACTGTGAAACTGTATTCATCCAGCATAGGTGATGTTCCCTTAGGCACGGTATTATTCAATAGAAAGAACATTGGCTCATTAAGGTTTGTGGAAAAATGCCAACACAGTTATGAAAACATGAAACTAGGGCTTCTCCTTGCCACTTCTCTGATCATCTTCACTAGGAGTGGTCTGTCTTCTATCTGCTTCTCTGGTCGCCAGCCTGGCTGTCTGGCCAGCTTGTGTGGAAACAAGCTGAGAGCAAGACTACAAGAGGCCATAACAGAAGTAAGCCTTTCTTTTCCAGTTACTTACTCACATCCCCTTCTTTATTTCCTTTATAATACTTTATACAATCTGTAATTTTCTCATTTATTTTCTTATTTATCTGTTTTTTAATTGGAAGGTGAGTTTCATGAATAAGCTGTCTCGTTCACTGCCCTCTTATTTCTCAACATGATGCTCTGTATGCAGTAGGTGGGCAGTGAGTGTTTGAATCAATCATAAGTGTATCACAGGGCTGCATAGAGAGGCTGCATTTGAATCATGACTTAATCATTTACTAGCCATGTGACTTTGGGCAAATAATATAGCTTCTTTATTTTCTGTTACATCCTTTTAAAATGGGGCCATTAATAGTACAGGGTTCAGTCTTCAGTAAATACTAAGAGTATGTAAAACATTTTGCACATTGGTAAATTTAATCGATGTTAGGTTTTTTTTTAATATGAAATTTATTGTCCAGTTGGTTTCCATACAACACTCAGTGCTCATCCCAAAAGGTGCCCTCCTCAATGCCCATCACCCACTTTCCCCTTCCTCCCACCCCCCATCAACCCTCAGTTTATTCTCAGGTTTTTTTTTTTAATGTATATTTCTGAGAGACAAACAGAGCATGAGTGGGGGAGGGGCAGAGAGAGAGGGAGACACAGAATCCAAAGCAGGCTCCAGGCCCTGAGCTGTCAGCACAGAGCCCGACGTGGGGCTCGAACTTACAGAGTGTGAGATCATGACCTGAGCCGAAGTCGGTCGCTTAACCAACTGAGCCATCCAGGCGCCCCTATTTTCAGTTTTTAAGAGTCTCTTGTGGTTTGGCTCCCTCCCTAACTTTTTTTTTTTTTTTTTCCGATTTTAGGTCTTAGTGTTATACTGTGTTTTATGCTTAAGGTAGAAATATTTTTATCTGAGATGCTTAAATTTTTTTAAAGTTTATTTATTTTTAGTAATCTCTACACCTAATGTGGGGCTCAAACTTACAACCCTGATATCAAGAGTCACGTGCTCCTCTGACTGAGCCTGCCAGGCACTCCTAAGATGCTTAATTTTTTTTGTCTTAAAATTTTTTTTTAATGTTTATTATTTATTTTTAGATAGAGACAGAGATATATAGAGAGAGACAGAGCAAGAGCAGAGCAGGGGCAGAGAGAGAGGGGAACACAGAATCTGAAGCAGGCTCCAGAATCCAAGCTGTCAGCACAGAGCCCGATGAACTGTGAGATCATGACCTGAGCTGAAGTTGGATGGTTAAGTGACTGAGCCACCCAGGCACCCCTAAAATGCTTAATTTTAAGAAAAGTTTTGGTCCTTTAAATGAGTAAAATCTGTTTTACTTGAAAATCAAGCTTTTCAGGAGTTGATGTTTGATGGTATTTCCTTATAGCTGCATGTCCATTTTTATTTAATAGTAGTTTATTTTTTATTTTAATTTTTTTTTTATGTTTCTTTATTTTGAGGGGGAGAGAGAGAGCACAAGTGGGGAAGGAACAGAGAGAGAGGGAGAGGGAGGGAATCCCAAGCAGGCTCCACAGTGTCACCACAGAGCCCGATGCTGGGGTTAAACCCACAACCCTGTGAAATCATGATATGAGCCGAAATCCAGAGTTGGATGCCTAACCAACTGAGCCACTGAGGTGCCCCAGTAGTTTAGTAGTTTCAATAGTAGTATAGGAGTTTACTTTTACTTCCTAGGAGTCTGTAAGAATATTTTGAAGATGGAGGCTGTGCTTTACTTATTTTCATTTTCTCTACCTTGTACACTGTAGGCACTTAGTTTATTAACTGAAAGAAGAGAGGTTGATGGGCCTGAGAAGAAAAGCAAAGAGCATTCTTGCCCTTAGTGAATATCAGCCCAGGGCAGATGCTACCTTGTGTGTAGTTAAAGGATCAGCTGAGAAGACATTTCCAATCATTTATAAGATACAATAACTAAAAGATAGTATAGTGTGAGTGGAAAGAGACTGGGTATATAGTCTGACCTAGGGTTAAATCTTTGCTGCTGTGTTCTTGGCTAAGTTCTCTCTTAAATTTGTAGTAGAGGGCTAATGGTGTAGCCTCTTCATGGAGCTGAGGGGAAGGTGAATAAGAGCGTGCAAAGTGCTTAGCACAGTGTTCAGTGAGTGGTTTTATTATGCATATATGCCTCACATCTAATACCCTTACACTTAGTTATGAGGAAGGTTTAAAAATGTTTAGGAAGAAGTATCATTTGTTTATGAAAAATATTTTTTTAATTATGAAAATAATTTTTAAAAAAATGTTTATTTGAGAGAGAAAGAAAGTGTGTGCATAAGAGGGGGAGGAGAGAGAAAGAGAGAGAGAGAGAAAATCTCAAGCAGGCTCTGCAATGCCAGCGTAAAGCCTGACACAGGGCTTGATCTCATGAGCCATGAGATCATGACTTGAGCCGAAATGAAGACTGAGACACCCAGGTGCTGTAAAACAATTTTTATTCTCCATAATAGCTATCAAAAAGTAAAATTATAAAATAATGTTATTTACAGTAGCACCCAAAGAAATCAAATAACTAGGGAAAATCTAATAAAAGCAATGAAAGATCTCTACACTAAAAAAAGTATGTACCAGTGCTGAGAGAAATTAAAGAAAAGCTAGAAATGGAGGTATATATAGGTATACCTAATTGTATTGTGCTTGCTTTATTGTGCTTTACAGATACTGTGTTTTTTGTTTAAATTGAACGTTTGTGGCAACCCTGTGTCAAGCAAGTTTCTTGGCCCCATTTAGCTTACTTAGTGTCTCTGTCACATTTTAGTAATTCTCAGAATATTTAGAACCTTATCATCATTATTATTTTATTTTAAATTTTTTAGTTTGAGTATAGTTGACACACAATGTGACATTAGTTTCAGGTGTATAACAGTGATTCAACATCTCTGTACCTTTAGGCTGTGCTTACCACAAATATAGCTACCATCTGTCACTATACAGCACTATTACAATATCACTGACTACGTTTCCTGTGCTGTGTCTTTTATTCCCATGCCTTATTCATTCCATGACTGGGAGCCTGTATCTCCCACTCCCCTTCATCCATTTTGCCTACCTCCCACAGATGTGCTCCTGTCTGTTTATGAACATTTTGAACAAAGTCTTGCAGTAGATTCTTTCAAAGAAGCAGTGGCAAAGTAAGGTGATGAACTGGGTCTCCAGGAAAAAGTTGAGTAGCTGAGCCTCTTGTGGGTTGGAGTTGGAAAGGAAGGAAGGAATTGCCCTTCCAACATACAGCATCTTTGAAATGCAACCCTGTCCTCTGAAATTCTTTCTCCTTTTGTATCAAAGTTCCTGATAATGCAGTGTATTTCTGGAACTCATCTTCATCATTGATGGAGATATTACCATGTTGTATTTTATAGGGATTATCTTTACATTCCTCACATTATGTCATACCACGCCTAGATAACTTTTGTAAGTTAGGTGATTGGGTATAACTATCAGAGCTTCTTACGAAGCTCATCGATCTTATAAAGATCATTGTTGGTTTGCAGACTTTGTGGTGGTCAGTGGGGATCTTTTTTTTTTTTTTTTTAAAGCTTATTTATTTATTTATTTTGAGAGGGACAGAGAGACAGAGAAGCCCAGGCACGCTCTGCGCTGATAGGACCCACCAGTGTCGGGCTCGAACTCATGAACCATAAGATCATGACTTGAGTCAAAGTCAAGATGCTTAATCGACTGAACCACCCAGATGCCCCAGTGGAGATCTTTTTATTGACATGCTTATATTATAAACAAACGTGTTGGCATTTTGGCATGAGTTATACTTATATTCCAGTAGAACTTATAAAAAGCAAGCCTCTGGGGCACCTGGGTGGCTCAGTCGGTTAAGTGTCTGACTTTGGCTCCTGTCATGATCTCGAAGCTCGTGGGTTCGAGCCCCATGTCGGCCTCTGTGCTGACAGCTCAGAGCCTGGAGCCTGCTTTGGCGTCTGTGTCTCCCTCTCTCTCTGTCCCTCAACTCACACTCTGTCTCTCTCTCAAAAAATAAATAAACTTTTTTTTTTTTTTTTTTTTTTTTAAGCAGCATTTGGTAGATAATCAAAAGTGGAACAAGTCTTTAATGAATTTTTTAGAGATTGAAGGGCTGTTGGTAGTAGGTGTGATCTTATATTGTTCATACAGTTTGTGGATAGATGTTTTAGTCGCTTTTTTTCTTTTTTTTTTTTTGGTGAGTCTTTATGACATACAAAAAATTATTTGGCATACAAAATTTTTAGTTTGGTCTTAGTAATATTGGCAGGGGTGGCGTGACAGACACATAAGCACATAGCTAAGCGCATGCTTAGCTCTAGATGTTAGGAGGGAAAAGCAATGGCATGGTAACTCCTGTATTAATTACTGAGGAATTGTCCTTGGTATTAATAGCAAACCCATTTAGTAGATATAATATAGGCAGGCATACTCTGTAAAGCAACTATTGTGAATCTCTGCATATCAAAGATTTAATGTAATGGAGTATAAATATAATTACTACCCTTTCTGCTTGATCATGAACCTCTCCTGACCTCACAGTTTCAACATGAAGCATTTGCTTATTCATGCTTGGGCAGGTAGTACTCCTAGCTCAACAATTACACCTTTTTCTTTTGATTTCTTTGATTAGTATCAGTCTTGTGTGTGGCTTTGAATAAAGAGCAATTCAACACACTCTGTAAGCTGTGTCTTCTTGTCTCAACGTGTTTGGCAGCTATAGTTAAATCTGGGAGAGGGACCCTGTAATTCTTCCCCCGAGTTATATATTGCAAGTAAGTTCTCTTGTAGCACTCGCTATTCGCAATAGCTAAGTTGTGGAAACAACCAGAGTGTCCATGGGTGGGTGAATGGATAAATAAAACGTGGCGTATACACATAGTGGAATACTATACAGCCTTAAAAAATGAGAGTCTGCAGTGTGCCATGACATTATATTAACTGATACAAGCCAGTTAACAGACACTACATGATTCCACTTACATGAGGTATCTAAAATAGTCAAATTCATAGAATCAAAGAATATAATGGTAGCTGCCAGGGGCTGGGAGGAGGGAGAAGTGGAAGGTGCTAATCAGGCAGTAAGTTTCAGTCACACACACACACACACACACACACACACACACACACCCCTCTAGAATAAGCTCTAGAGGTCTGCTATTCAACATTTTACCTACAACAAGGAAAATTATATTGACACTTAAAAAAAAATTCTCTCCTGTTTTTGTCTCCAGTAACTTACCTGTTTTACCATAAAATTCAGTAGGGACTTCTTCCTGATACACTAGAGCTGTGCCATGTCTGTTGGAAAGCATTCTTAAAAACACTGTTAGCTGGGGTCTGCTAGTGTCCCATTTATCTGGGTCATAGCTCAGGCCTCTAGTGGTTAGGGTAAAAAAGATAAATTGTGACTGTAGCAATTTCCTTAATAAAGTAAGAGGAGACAGAGACTTCTCCATATTGTAAACCTGTCTTTAATGATTTTCCCTTGATGAAAGGTACAAAAGGGCAACCTTTTATATCACGTTCCGAAGGCTACTTTGTCTTATCCATCAAGCTATGACGTTAAATCACTCAGTAAAATAGGTAAATGTAAGTGCCATTAGACCTGCCTTGGCTTCCCCCTCCCTCCCTCAAATGGGACGTGACTTTTTGGGTGAAGGGATTTATTTTATTCCTGGTTATTTTGCTAATTGGTACTACTGATAGGTTTGATTATTTGAATACTGATAACTTTGCATTGTTCACTACTAAGCAAATGCAGAGAAAAATATAAATGCAGTTATTGTGTGAATAATTTAGTATTGTTTTTGAATTGAGGTTTTAGGTACCTTAAAGTCAGGATCTATATATAAGTATTATCTTTTTTTTTCTTTGCTAAATTGTTTTCGTTAGATTTTGAGTAGAATTAAAAACTAGTGGTAAATCATCCATAGAATCTAAAAAGAAAAAAAAAAGACATGGTAAATGCCTAAGCACTTAAGTTATTAAAAAGAACATTACTAGTAAAACAAGTAAAACCAGAAGGCTCCCACGCTTTCCTCACACAAGAGGTACTACATATCCTGAATTTTGTGTTTATCATTCATTTGCTTTCCCATATGTTTGATTCCTTAGATAATGCATTGTTTACTTTTGATGTTTTTGAAAATTTTGTAAATGAAATCACTGCTAGTATTCTTGTGCAACTTGCTTTCTTCGTTTAACATTAAGTTCTTAAGATTCATTCGTGTTGTGTGTAGCTCTAGCTCATTCATTTTCATTCTCTATGGTATTCCAATGAATTCATATATCATAGTTTATTCATTTCTTTGTTAATGGAAATTTGGGTTGTTCTAAGTTTTTGTTATTGTAAACAGTGCTGCTTTAAATAGTCTTGTACCTAGCTCTTGGTGCCTGTGTGCAAGAGTTTCTCTCCTGGGTATATACCCAGGAGAAAAATTCTTGAGTCATAGGATACGTATGTGTTTAGCTTTATTTTGATGGTGCCAAATTGTTTTTCAATGCGCTTGTACTTCTCCTCCCATCATCCAAAACTTTATATTGTTCTATATCCTAGCTAGGACTTGAAATTAACAGACATTTTGATTTTTGTCAATCTGGTCTTTTGTGTTACTTTTGAATAACAACATTCATTGGGTTATTTGTATGTTTGTAAACCTGAAAAAATTTAACTGTCTCCAGGGACTTAATAGTTCCTTGTACAAACAGGAAGTACTTTAAAAAAGACAAGTGATTGAATCATTGTGTTGTGCACATGAAACTAATATTATATGCAAGTATACTTCTCTTAAGAAAAATAACAAGGAGGGGCGCCCGGGTGGCTCAGTTCATTAAGCATCCATCTCTTTGTTTTGGCTCAGGTCATGATCTCATGGTTCATGGGTTCAAGCCCCACATTGAGCTCTGTGCTGACAGCACGGAGCCTGCTTGGGATTCTGTCTCCCTCTTTCTCTGCCCCTCCCCTGCTCACTCTCTGTCACTCTCAAAAATAAATAAATAAACATTAAAAAATTTTTTTTTTTTTAAAAAAGAAAGAAAAATAACAAGGAGGTGCTAAGTGAAAGTTAAAGACAAATAATTATTTTTTCCTTTATTTTACAATTTTATTAAGTTCCCTAGTTTTTTATTTCGAACAGTTTCAAACCATAGAAAAACTTAAAGATGAATATTATAACTAATTGCAGTATACTCATCACCTAAATTAATGTTGTGCCTTGCTTGCTTTGTGTCTGCTTGTGTGTATATTGCATTTTTGTATGTATTTGTTGAAACATTTGAGAATAAGTCACAGACAACATGACACCACAGCCATTAACTATTCAGCATGCGTTCTCTAACGACAAGGATGTTTTTCTTTCTTAACTACAGTGCCATGATTACATTTAAGAAAATTGACAAGGATTCCCTAATGTCGTCTAATAGTCAAGCCTGTTCATATTTGTCAGTTATTCGTAAGCACGTCTTTAATAGTTGTATGTTTTGCTTTTTGTTATTTTTGGAATCAAAATCCTATCAAAGCTCACAGATAGCATTTGATTGTCCTCTCAGCCTCTTTGAATTTGGAAGAGTTCTCTCATCTTTATTTCATGATGCTGACTTTTACAGAGACTACTCAGTTGTCTTATAGAGTATCACACATTCTTGATTTTTTTATTATTTCCTTATAGTGTCTTTAAGTTGTTCTTTTATCCCCTGTATTTTCCTTAAGCCAGATATTAGGTCCAGAGGCCTAATTGGAATATGTCAAGATTCCCTTGAAAAGACTCCTGGGTGATGCTGTGTGCCTTGTATTGTATCACATCAGGAGGCACAGAACACCCGGTTGTCCCACCACTAAACTTGATCTCTTTGTTAAAGTGCTACCAGATCACCACTGTAAACACATTTTTCACTTAGCAATGACTGTGTAATCTGTGGGGTGATCCTCTGGCACTATGAGAATATGCTTTTTTTCAACATGCTTTCTCCTAGTGGTTTTAGTATCCATTAATGATGCTTGTCTGATAATTATTCCAATAGGGGTTGCAAATGGTGATTCCCCTCCCCACTGCATTCTGGCATTTAATAGCTGATTTTTTTTTCTTGTAAGGAAGAGTTTATCTTTATCAACTGGCTAATAAATTATGTTCCACCTAAAAACGTACTATAATATTCCTACTAAAAAGACATGTAACGGTAATGCATCGGTCACTTTAAACGGTCACAAATGTTTGTTGGAGTTTTCACATTTTTCAGTATAGGGACCTTTGAATTTTTTTCCCCTTCGTTAAACATTAAAATAGGTTACAGTCCTTACTCTTTTTGATGTTCAAATTGTCTCAGATTCAGTCAGTGGTACCACTTTCAAAGTGACTTCTGTAGCTTTTTGACCTTCCTTCATTAGTCTCTGATTGCTTCCTGGCTTTCTGCTACAAGACAAATCAGATTTACCTTGTAATTTCCCTATCCCAGACATAGAATCAGTCCTGTCTCTAAGGAGCTCTTGTTTTTGGTAGGAATGTCTTTAGAAATCGAGATCTGGGTGCTTTAAGTATGTTTCATGCTCCTGGAGTGTCCTTGTCTCTAGGAAAAGGAGTAGTAAGATCTTCGGGAAATTTTGCTGAAGACCATATGAGGGACATAAATAAAACCTCTACAGGGCAGTCTTTCTAAAGGAGTACACTAAATAGGTGAAAAAATGCTATAGGTAAGGACAGGTCCTAGAAGACCTCCTGAAGGAGGTGAGTTAAGAACTGGATTTTGATAAATTACAGAAATAACTGAAAGTGGAAAAGTGAATCAGAAGGTGTGCATTAGGGTGTAGGAGAGGACATTCTTTCCAGGGGAAGGATGAACTTATGGAAGTAGAGATGCAAGCTGAGAAGGTGTTGTGTCATAGCAAATAGAGTAGCTTTACTGTAGTGAAGAGTAGGGGTAGTTAGTAGGGACAGAGACCTTGCTGTTCCCTTAAGCATATTTTTTGAAAATGTAAATATCTCCTTTTGGTTTTCATTGCAAAAAGCAGTACATGATCTTTGCATAAATTTAATAGAAGCATGTAAAGTAAAAAGTCCAGGGGCGCCTGGGTGGCGCAGTCGGTTAAGCGTCCGACTTCAGCCAGGTCACGATCTCGTGGTCCGTGAGTTCGAGCCCCGCGTCAGGCTCTGGGCTGATGGCTCGGAGCCTGGAGCCTGTGCCTGTTTCCGATTCTGTGTCTCCCTCTCTCTCTGCCCCTCCCCCGTTCATGCTCTGTCTCTCTCTGTCCCAAAAATAAATTAAAAACGTTGAAAAAAAAAAAAAATTTAAAAAGTCCATCATGATGATACCTAGAAGAATGTTAACACTCTGGTTAATTATCTTTCCAGACTTTTATATTTGTATTGCATAGAAGTTAAGAGCATAGATAGTACCTCAAGAGGGCCTGCATTTAAAACCTGGCTTTATGTTTTTTGGACATGTTAATTAATCTGTGTCTCAGTTTTCTCATCTGTAAAATGGGATGATAATATTACCTACCTCTTAGAGTTGTAGGATTAACAGCATTGATACATGGTAAGTGTCTAAATCTGTGCTTGGCATATAGTACATGCTCAAATGTTAGCTGTTTTTATTTTTTCAAAACAAAAATGAGGTCATTGCTCTTACATAGAGCTATTCAGTTTTAGAACTTAACCTTTTTTTTTTTTTTTTCCCCTTAAATTTATTCTGAAAGAGAGTGTGCATGAGTCAGGGGGAGGGATGGAGAGAGAGGGAGAGAGAATCCCAAACAGGGATTCTGACATGGGGTTTGATGCTATGAACCATGAGATCATGACCTGAGCTGAAATCAAGAGTCGGTCTTAACTGACTGAGCCACCCAGGTGCCCCTTAACTTTTTTTAAAGTTATGTCTTTTTTTTCTTATTGTAAAAAAACCCACAAACGACCACTGTCACCATTTTTAAGTGTACAGTTTTGGTAGTGTTAAGTATATCTACTACATTGTTGTTGAGCAGATCTCCAGAAATGTTTCATTTTGCAGAACTGAAACCCATTAAATAACAACTCTCCTTTACTCCCTTCTTCTAGCCTAGCTACCCACCATTGTGCTTTCTTTATACATGAATTTGAATATTTTAGATACTTCATACAAGTGGAATCACATAGTATTTGTCCTTTTGTGACTGGCTTATTTCACTTAACATAGTGTCCTTAAGGTTCATCCATGGTGTAGCAAGTGACAGGATTTAGTTCCTTTTTATGGCTGCAGAGTGTTCCATTGTGTGTATGTACCACATTTTGTTTGTCTGTTCATCCTTTGGTAGACATATGGGTTGCTCCCATCTCTTGGCTATTGAGAACAGTGCTGCTGATGAATGTGCTGTCCAAATGTCTCTTTGACCCTGCTTTCAATTCTTTTGGATATATATTCCGAAGAGGCATTGCTGGATCTTTAACTAGTTATATGTTCATTTTTTGAGGAACCATCATACTGTTTTCTATAGCAGCTACATTATCCCAGTATGGTTTACATAGTAGTTTACAGTTCCACCAACAGTACACAAACATCCCAGCTTCTCCAAATCCCTGCCAGTATTTTCAGGTTTTTTTGATAGTAGCTTATCCTAGTGGGTGTGAGATGATATGTCATTGGGTTTTGATTTATATTTCTCTGATGACTAGTGATATTGAGCATCTTTTCAGATGCTTATTGGCCTTTTTATTTATTTTTTTTCAAATCATTGTTGGAGAAATGTCTGTTGAAGTCCTTTGCCCATTTTTTAAATCAGGTTATGTGATTTTTTTTCTAGTTGGGTTGTAGGAGTCTTTGTATATTCTGGATATTCACCCCTTATCAGATACATGATTTGCATATCTTTTTTACCATTCCATAGGTTGCCTCTTCACCTTTGATTGTGTCCTTTGATGAGCAAAAGTCTTAATGTTTGATGTAGTCCCACTTTATTTTTGCTTGTGTTGCCTTTTCTTTTTGGTGTCACATGCAAGAAATCATTGTATCTAATGTCATGAAGCTTTTCCCCTGAGTTTTATGGTTTTGGGCCTTATGTTTACTTCTTTAACCAATTTTGAGTTAATTTTTATATATGGTGTAAGATAAGGGTCCAACTTCATCTTTTGCATGTGGATCTCTAGTTTTCCTAACACCATTTATTGAAGGGACTGTCCTTTCCATATTGAGTGGTGTTGGTACTCTAATAAGGTCATTTAACTATATATCTGGGGGTTTATTTCTGGACTCCATTCTATTCCAGTTGTCTCTATATTTGTCTTAATGGCAGTATCATACTGTTTTGATTATTGTAGCTTTGTAGTATGCTGTATGTATGTAGCATGTAGTATGACACTTTGTAGAAGTGTCAGTCTTCTGAGTTGGTTCTTTTTAAAACTAATTGTTTTGGTTGTTTGGGGTCCCTTTAGATTCCATATGAATGTTAGGACGACTCTTCATTTCTGCAAAATAAGTTTTTGAGATTTTAATAGTGATTTTGTTGAATCTGTAGATTGCTTTGGGTAGTACTGACATCTTAACAGTATTAAGTCTTTCAATCCATAAACAGGACTGCTTTCCATTTGTATGTGCCTTTAATTTCAGCACTGTTTTGTAATTTTCTGTGTATAAGTCCCTTGCCTTGTTAGATTTATTTCTAGGTATTTTATTCTTTTTGATGTTATAAATGGAGTTGTTAATTTCCTTTTCAGATTATTCACTGTTAGTGTATAGAAACATTGTTGCATGTTGATTTTGTATCCTTCAACTTTACTGATTTTGCGTATTAGTTCTAATAGTTTTTCACTTTAGAATCTTTAAGAAGTTTTCTACATATAAGATTATGTCATCTGTGAACTAAGATAATTTTGCTTTTCCTTTCTAGTTGGAAGCCCTTTATTTCTCTTTCTTGCTTAATTGCTCTGGCTAAGAATTCCAATACTGTGTTGAATAGCAGTGGTGAGAGTGGGCATCCTTGAGTTATTTCTGGTCTTAGAGGAAAAGCTTTCACTCTTTTTCCATTGACTGTGATGTTAGCTGTTGGCTTTTATTATGTTGAGGTTAGTTTCTTCTGTTCCTAACTTAAGTGTTTTTATCATTGAAAGCATGTTGACTCTTGTCAAATGTTTTTCCTGCATCAATTGATAATGACTTTGATTTTTGTCCTTCATTCTGTTAATGTAGTGTTGAATTTTATATACTGATCAGTTGACTTTGTGTGTGTTGAACCATCCTTGCATTCCAGGAACCCATGTCATCATGGTGTATAATTTTTTAAATGTGTTGTTGGATTTGGTTTGCTAATGTTTTGTTGAGGATTTTTGCATCAATATATTTATTTTTATTTTTATTTTTTAAAATGTTTTTTATTTATTTTTGAGAGAGACAGAGACAGAATGTGAGTAGGTTGGGGGCAGAGAGAGAGGGAGACACAGATTCGGAAGCAGGCTCCAGGCTCTGAGCTGTCAGCGCAGAGCCCGATGTGGGGCTTGAACTCAGGAGTCGTGAGATCGTGACCTGAGCCGAAGTCGGATGCTCAACTGATTGAGCCACCCAGGCGCCCCTGCATCAATATTAATCAGGGATATTGGTTTGTAGATTTGTTGTGGTGTCTTTTGTCTGGCTTTAGTATCAGGATATCACTGGCTTTGTAGAATGAACGCACTGAGAATTTACCCTCTTTATTGTTAGTTGAGTTTTCTCTCTTTTTTTCTAAGTAGCTAAGGGTTTGTCAATTTTGTTGATCTTTTAAAAAATATTCCACTCTTAGTTGTGTTCATTCTTACCCCCCACCATTGTTTTTTATCTTTTATTAATCTGTTGTAATCTTTATCATTTCCTTTCTTCTGCTAGCTTTAGATTAGGTATGTTCTTTTTTAAAGTTCCCTGAGGTGTAAAGTTAGTGTTATTAATTTGAGATCTTTTTTCCTTTTTAATGTATGAATTTATAGCTATAAACTTCACTTATCCTGCATCCCATAAATTTTGGTATGTTGTGTTTTGTTCTCATTTGTCTCAAGGTATTTGGTAATTTTCTTTGTGTCATTCTCTTTGACCCATTGATTGTTTAAGAGCACATTGTTTAGGGGTGCCTGGATGGTTCAGTTGGTTGAGTGTCCAACTTTGGCTCAGGTCATGATCCTGCGGTTTGAGGGTTCTGCCCACATTGGGCTAGCTGCTCTCAGCGTGGAGTCTGCTTTGGATGCTCTGTCTCCCTCTCTTTCTGCCCCTCCCCCACTCATGCTCTGTCTCTCAAAATTAAAAACATTAAAAAAGGAGAGTACATTGTTTAATTTCCACACATTTGTGGATTTTTCCAGTTTTCCTTCTAATTTACTTTTTTTTTTTTAACACTAAAACATTGTAGAATTCTTTGTATGCTTGTAAGTAAGGTTATTTCCATTACTTTTAATAATGATGTAGGATTTATTTGCATGGTTAAATCAGAATTTAAACCATATTATATTGATGGATATCTAAACTCTCTTTAGCTTTTCACAATTATAAACAATACTGCAGTGAGCCTTAAATTGCATGTTTGCTTGTTTGTCAGGTTATTTTCCTTGGCTAAATTTTTGGAAGTGGATATTATGATGAGCACTGAGTAATGTATAGAATTGTTGCATCAGTATGTTGTTCACCTGAAACTAATATAACTGTATATCAATTATACTTAAATATATAAATTTTTTGGAGGGAAGTGGAATTACTGGCTCAAATGGTATTTTTCTGTGTGGGAATATATATATGTGTTGTATATTTATATACATGTTATATTTGATACATGGAGCCTTCTTGGTATCAGTTGATCATTCAAGACTCATTAACACTGAATGGTGTGTCTGTTTACTCAGACCCTTATCAACATGAATTGATTTTAGTTTTGAGAGGGCAGAAAAGAACAAGATAATACAGGTTCTTAAGGAGGCAGGAGTAGGTAGGTGTTCACATTAGGAAAACCATTTAATGTTAATTCTAGCAACTACTTGTAGGATGGTTTGTGGTTTGGAATCAGAAAAGATTGGAGAGAGGAGAGGGTTCTGGTAGGGATACCATTTGGGAAGCTGTTTTGGTAATTTGACATGTCAGTAGAGCCTAAAATAGGGTGGGGATATTGGGATTAACTAGATAAGAAGAATAAAATAGGAAAAGACTTGTTCTAGCAGTGAAATGAAAACACAGGTCTCTTAATTCTGTTGGTACTTTATTGCTCTCCAGAGATTCACAATCCTGGAAATAAATAAGAATCCCCTATGTAGCCTATCCTCAGAAAAGAAAAGCTTTCCAGGTGTTTCTTTTATGTAGCCAGGATTAAGAACCATACTCTCTCATAGCAGCTCCTAAAACTGGTAGACTTTTGCTTGTGCTAAAGAAAAAATACGTTCTCTTGGGGTGAAAACTAAAGGTTTACACAACTAGTTATAAGAGGTAATCAATACACAGTGCTTTGGTGCTGTTAAATAGGTGGAGACTAAAGCAGTGAGGCAAAGTGCTCTCAAACAAGCACCAAATAAGCACAGGTGACCTGTTAGGCTTGGCGGTGGGGTGGGGTGTGGTGTGGTGGACATTTATATAGGGAAGGTAGCATTTGAAATAGACCTGAAGGGATAGGTAAGGCTTCTGAGAACTCAGATGTAAAGGTGAGTGTCAGGAGCACATAGACCAGGTTGTGCAAAGGAAAGGGACGTGTGTTTGGGGAACTTTAAGTCTAGTTTTAATTAGGTCATTGGTACATTTCTCAGAGATGAGCAGGGAAAGATTGCCAACTTAAGCATTCAGAGGTTGGTTTTTTAGGAAATGGGCAGTCACTCAGGGCTTTGGGTGGTCCTTGGCTGATAATGAATGGGAGAAGAGAAAGAGGGAGATTGTGGTTTAGGGAAGGAACACTGTTCAGTCATCAAGAGTTACTAGGAGATGTGAGAATGTTCTTGACGTCCTCAGTGATTTTTGAAGGTCATGACCAGGTTGCTTCATGGCCTCAGCAAGTAAGGGGAAGGTGGGTGCACTTATACAGGTGAGAGGTGTTTCTTAGGAATATTTTCTTGAATCTTCAGATATCTTGAAATAAAAGCCTTTAGCTAATTAAGCTGTTTCATGAGATAGTTCCCCGGTTTATTTAATGAGAATAATCCTATTAGTCCTCTTATTAAAAAATTGGGATTTGATGTAAGTTTCATGAACTAAATATAAAGCACTCTGAAATCCTTTGAGGAAAGTAGAAGGCTATTTGGTGGAGAGCTACTTTTCAGTGAATGTGTGAAATTTCAAAATGTTAGTTGATGATGGCTATATTGAAAATACAGTTGGGAGAAAAATCGATGTGGGACAGAGTTGATCTCCAGTGCATCATAAGCTTCTTTAGAATACCAAGTAGTCTGAAAAATGTAAAACGTGTTGTGTTTTTCCAGGAGTATGTTCTTGTTGTAAGTGTTCTTTGCTGAAGCAGAGTCAAGCATGATTATTTTTAAATCTTGGTAATTACTGCATAGCTTGTGACTTTTTAAAACAGATATGAAAAAATAATTTTCCATGAATGCTTAAGGGGTATTTTAAATGTTGATCTTTATATATTATTTTGGGTTGTTTTACTTTGCCCACCATGAAGTGAGGATGGAGAAGGATTTTGAAATAAGATCCCTTTAAAAAATTTATGCTGCTTTTAGTTTATTCAAAGTTTACCTCAGAATCAAATCAGTGGTACAGATCACAGTGGAATAGATTATTAAGTGAATTGTAGAGGCAGTTAGAAATGTCAGTTCCCACTGAGGGACAGATGGTATTTAAAATCAGTTATTATTATCTTCTGTACTCTTGAAGAAAGGTAAGGTTTGAATGGAGCAGAGGAGGGCATCTGATTATTTAAGCTTAATTGCTTTGAAAGATACATTTAGAGTTGGGCACAGGTGGGAGTGGCACCAGCTCCCTGCTCCTGTCTCAGAGAGCTCTTTTTTTTTTTTTTTAATGTTTATTTTGAGAGAGAGAGCAAGAGAGAGTGAGTGCGCATGTGCGAGTGGTGGGAGGGGCAGAGAGAGGATCCCAAGCAGGCTTTGCGAGGTCAGTGCCAGGTCCGACGAGGGTCTCGAGCTCATGAACCTCGAGATCATGACCTGAGTGGAAATTAAGAGTCAGTTGCTTAACCAACTGAGCCATTCAGGTGCCCCATCTTATTTCCCCTTTACTGAGCTGTCACTTCTTCAGAGCCCTGCCCTGTGAGCTTTGTAGCTGCATAGAAAGAGTGGACCTTGGAACCTGAAAACCCAACAGCTGTTTGAGCTGGTTCAAGTTATTTAACCCTTTCCTGTTTTAGTTTCCCCATCTGTAAAATGGGAATCTTAATATCCGATTCCTAGGATAAGTGTGAGGTCTGAGTGAGATAATGCATGTAAGGTGCCTGTCACACACACAAAAAAGGCTCTCAACAAATGGTAGTTCCAATCGACAAATGTTGACTGGAGGCTTGACAGGCCTTTATCTCTAATGGACAGTGATCCTCCTAACTCAGCTTGACAGAAACCTTCCTCTAGATTTTTGCCACCTGGTCCTTTCTATTCATTAAGATGGCAGGAATTTGTATTTTTGAGACAAGACTCTGAAGCAAGGAAGTTATGACAGCTTCCCTATTACCTGTTGACCAGTAATAATAAGGGTTGCTATTAATATTGAAATGGTAGTTAGACAGGAAAGGGAAGACAGGGCAGCAGGAAAACCCTGGATTAAGAAATACCAACAATGCATACTGCGAGACTTAAAATGCCCACAACTTTGCAAAACAAATACTGTGAAGTTGTATTGTGCAGTATAAAAAGGAATAATCTACCATAGTCAGCTAGTTTATTTCAGGGAGTTAGAAATCATGAAATAATAGGAAAAGCTATTAATATAGTAATACATCAAATCATTACATCAAATACAAAAAATTGCTTCTATGGATGCCGAAAATGAATTTCATAGGTTTCAGCATGAGTCTCTAATATTTTTAGAGTAGAAATAGAAAAATTATTTCCTGAATGTGAGAAAAAGTGTAAGAGTCCTCCAATTCTTTTCTTCTTTTTCAAAATTGTTTGAGCAATTCTAGTTTATTTGCATTTTTATATAAATTTTAGAATTGTACTTTTTTATGTCTAAAAGAAAAATCCTGACTGGAATTGCTTAAAACTTATAAATGAATTTGGGGAGAATTGACATCTTTCAGATGTTGAGTTTTCCACTCTGTGCATACAAGATACCTCTCTACTTATTTAGGTCATATTTGATCTCTTATTATTAACTAGTTTTCAGCCTATAGCTCCTGTTCACGTTTTGTTACTTTTATATTATTTAATTTTGGGAGGAGTGGTTTTTAATGGTATTGCTCTTGTGTCATTTTCCAGTTATATACTGCCAGTATATAGAAATACAGTGGGTTTTTGTGTGTTGACTCTGTATTTGTAACCCTGATATTTTACTTCTGGGAGTTTTTTCCTTTGTATTTCTAATTTTTTTTATTTATTTGTATATTTTTTTTTTTATTTGAGAGAGAAAGAGCCTGAGCCGGGGGAGAGGGGCAGAAGGAGAGAAGAGAGGAGCAGGGGGGGAGGGGGGGGGGAGAGAGAGAGAGAGAGAGAGAAAATCTTAAGCAGCCTTCATGCTTAGTGTTGAGCCAAAATCAAGAGCTGGACGCTCAACCAACTGAGCCACCCAGGTGCTGCTATATTTTTATATAGATAATTATGTCATCTTTGAAAGAGGATCCTTCCTTCCCTCCTTCCTTCCTCTCTCCCTCCCTCTCTCTCCTTCTCTCTCCCTCTTTCTCCCTCTCCCTCTATCTCTCTCTCTCCTCTCTCTCCCTCTCTCTCCCTCTCTCTCCCTCTCTCTCTCCCTCTTCCTGCCTTCCCTGTCTGTATGCCTTTTATATTTATTTTTCGTGCCTTGTTGAATTAAAAAAAAATTTTTTTTAATGTTTATTTTTGAAGGATAGAGAGACAGAGTGTGAGTGGGGAGGGGCAGAGAGAGAGAGGGAGACACAGGATCGGAAGGAGGCTCCAGGCTCTGAGCTGTCAGCACAGAGCCTGACGCGGGGCTCGAGCCCACAGACCTTGAGATCATGACCTGAGCTGAAGTCAGACGCTCAGCCCACTGAGCCACCCAGGTGCCCCTATGTCAAATAGTTTTTAAAAAAAGTTTTCAACATTTATTTTGAGAGAAAGACAAAGTGAATGAATGGGGGTAGAGAGAGAATCTCAAGCAGACTCTGCACTGTCAGCACAGAGCCTGATGTGGGGCTCGAACCCATGAACCATGAGGTCATGACCTGAGCTGAAATCAAGAGTCAGATGCTTAACTGACTGAACCACCCAAGCACCCCAATATACGTCAAATAATTTTAGATTGTATCCTGGAGATTTTGAATATTATGAGATCTTGAGTCTTGTTTAGACCCTATGGAGAATGTTGATATTTTTGTTTTAGCAGGCTATTAATCTGGTTAGATTCAGGCTATGAGTTCTTACCTGCCTTCTGACCCAGTGCTTGGTCTGAGACTTGGATGATGGATTTTCGATTAGTTCTTTTCTCACAAGCATCAGTTTATTGTATTATGGACAACTTTCCGTAAGTTCCCTTTCTGGAACAACTTGCAGGTACTTTCTGGTTCTTTGGGAATTCTCTTTTTTGGTCTTCTGGCCAGTAAGCTGCGGTTTAGTTACCTGCTTTGCTGCACACTTCATGACTGTGCCTGTATCTGTGGCCAAATGGCGAGAGGGCAGAGGCAAAAAAAAAAAAAAAAAAAGGCCGTAGGGTTTAATCCCACCCTCTCTGCACTGATCAGGGAAGGAAAATGCCCCTTCGTCAGAACTTTGGCTCCTACAAACTCATGTAGTAGATGGCCACCTCAGGATCACTTTGGGGTCTGGGGTGTGAGAGGATAGAAGAGAGAGAAGGTGGATACCCATGCTCTTTGAGCATTAGGAGTTCCCTGTCCTGATTTTTTTTTTTTAATCTTTATTTATTTTTGAGAGAGAGAGGCAGCGTATGATCAGGGGAGGAGCAGAGAGAGAGGGAGACACAGAATCTGAAGCAGGCTTCAGGCTCTGAGCCATCAGCACAGAGCCTGACACGGGGCTCAAACTCACGAACTCTGATTCTTGAACCAAAATTAGAGGATTTCTCCTGGAGCACTCTGTCTTCGTGGCCTGGCTTTCTAAGGGTTGCATAGCTTAGTATTCTGCCAGAGATTGGTCCCAGGTTGTACTCAGACGCCTTGAGCCAGTAGGCTGGGTTCTCTGATGGTCTGCGTGTTAGGAGTAAGTTTGAACTTTGGGTTGCATCCCCTTCCCCACTGTGCAGCTTCTGTGGGCAGTAATGATGCTAGTCAGATACAAAGCTCACAGTAAGCAATAGCTGCCTAATTGCCGTCAGTTTTCACAAGCCAGGAATTTGGGCCAGGGTTGACAACATGTTAAAGATAGATATGTAGGTGCATCATCTTTTCAAAGTTAAAATTTAAATTGCTTGAAAAAGTAAAATGGATGGCAATTAGAATTGAACACTTATTGGCCACACATTTAACCTAATTGTTTTCCCAACATAACAGTTGAGGAAAGTGGAACTGAAGAGATACTAAGATTTTTTTTTTTTTCTCCAGTATCCCAGCTTAATAAGTGACCAAGCTAGGATACAAGTCTGTCTGATTTCAAAGTCCATGATTTTAGCCACTGCCCTAACCTTAGTTTTGAAAAGGAATGTTTTAGAAAGCCTTGTGGGTTTTGAGTTGTCCCTACTTAGAAACCCTTTATGAATTATGAATTATCCTTAGTAATAAGTAGGCAGTATTTTTTTTAGTATTAAAAAATTAGGTGAATATACTAAATTTTTGGCAACATTTTAAATGCTTCTTTTACCTCTCCTCTCTGATAGTTCTTCCCCTACCCTTTCTTGTTCAGATTGGTACGTACCCCTCCCTCCTGCCCCCATTAAAATTGGTATGTAAACTTCTGTGTTCTCTAAATGAATCAGTTGGGATAGAGATTTTTTTTAACTTACGGAAATGTGTGTCAGCTTCTGTGAGGGTAAAAAAAGATGTTGAGTGATGCAGAAGCGTTTTTGTTCACTTAACCCATTTAGAAAGGTTTTATAAATAGGTTGTATGAGAGTGCCAACTATATAAAGGCAGATTTTTTTTGTTTTTTTGTTTTTTTAAGTAAGCTCTTTGCACAATGAGGGGCTTGAACTCAGGTCACACGCTCTGCCAACTGAGCCAGCCAGGTGCCCCCTAAAGGCAGATCTTACTTTGCAGTTTTGATACGCATGAGTTTAGTTACCATAGTTTAGTTAAACGAAACCAAGTCTCCTAACATCACAGAGTAATTACATAAAGTACACACTTGAGGGCTAATTCTTCAGTCCTAGGAGCACTATGTAAATCACAGGTGTGCATCTTGATTGGTGACCAGTCACTCCCTTCTTTCAAAACCTGTCAGTGATTGGTCGCTGTGCATCCGTCATTCACTTCTCATCCAGACAGACAGCAAAGCCTGTAGTTGTGGTGCTTTCTTGTCTTTCAGTGAGAACTTCTGTGATATTTTACAAATGTAATTGAAAGAAGGAATCTGTCAACAAAGATGAAAGTGCAGCAAAGAAATGGTAAATGATAATGCTGGAAGTGAAATCTAAATAGAACATAAATGGGGTTGTAGAAAAAGTAGCTGACCTTGGGAATGTTGGCATAGCTCACCATTCTAGAAACTCGAGACGAGTAGTCAGAGCACCTCTGTGAGGCCAGCTTGTTGACACAAATGAGGAAACTGGTTGTGCTGAAAAGAATGACAGTGTCTCAGGGGAAACGATAACCAACAAAAACTTTAAAGGAAGTCTCAGAGGTTTTGAAAGTGCAAAGGATAAAATTTGGAAGCTGCTCCACATCTAGAAAGGAGAGGGATAATTTGCCAAGCACAAAAAGATGCTCACTCCGTTTCATAAGTTATCAGTGGGAAGAAGGCTAAACGTTGTTCAAACTAGTCTTGATGAGTTTTTATTTTTTAATTTTTTAAAATTTTATTTATTTATTTAAGCAATCTCTGCACACTCAGCGTAGGGCTCGAACTCATGACCTGAGATCAACTGAGATAGCCAGGCGCCCCTTGCTAAGTTTTTAAATAAAGAAACAAAACACTCTAATTCTCAGTAGTACAGTGTACATAAGTGTTACTTTTATTCCTTCACCCCCCAGTTCTCTATATATTTATAACTGACAGTTTTTTTTAATGTTTTATCAAAAAATTTTAAAGGTCATGGAACAATTGTAATTTCTTACAATTTCTTACAAGATTCTTTGTATGGTTATAGCTTGTCCTGGTCATTTTTATGGCTCTGTACTACTATGCAAAGCAAGGACTGCCTATATTAAAAACCAGTTCTTAAGACCATTCTTTAAGCTATTATTTAGAAAAAGGGGTTTTGATTTTGGGTTTGATGGAGATCAGGGATGCCAGGAATTCAGTCTTTTTCAGGTTATTCCTTGGTTTAAAACTCTTTAATGGCTTTCTGTTATTAGAGTAGACCAGAATCCTTAACCTAATCTGATCCCTGACTATATCTTTAGCTTTTGTCTTCTTCCTCTTTTAATGGCACCATGTACTTTTTCTTTTTAGCCCTTATGACTTAAACTGTGTAATTGTGTAATTAGCCGTGTAATATTTGTCTAGAACAGGCCTATATTGTTCACTGCTGAATGCCTAGCACCTTGCAAGTGCTTTGGTCATAATGTGCATTCTGTATTTATATGAATAAATGAGTAGAATTGTGTGCCTGAGTTTATATGTGCATGGATTTGTTTTTTTCTGTGGAGGGGAATGATTGCTTTCCCAAGATTCTCAAAAGATTCAGTGATCTAAAAAAAGTTAAGTATCACACTAAAGGAATTGATACAGTGGGTATTCAACCTAGATGGTATCATTAGACATAGAAGATGTTTACTTTTTAATTTTAAACTGCATTTGAATATCTAGACATATATATATATATGGCAGTGAGCAAGCATTTTAAATTATTACATTGTAGAAAATAAAATTCATTTGAAAAATGGTTATCTATATAATAGCATTTAAAAAATCTCTCTCATAGTTTTATGTAACATATATTACAGTGTGATAGAAGTCCTATTGAGTGGGAGATCACTTGGTTTCATCTCTCTCTCTCTCTCTCTGTCTCTCTCTTTTTTTAGGAGAGAGCGTGAGCAGAGGAAGGGCAGAGGGATAGAGGGAATTTTAAGCAGGCTCCATTACCAGCACAGAGCCTGATGCGGGGTTCGATCTCATGACTGCAAGATCATGACTTGAACCAAAATTAAGAGTTGGACAGTTAACTGAGAGAGCCACCCATATGCCCCTTGAATTCATCTTCTGTAAAATTGTAAATTTCTCCTAGTTTTAAAAGTCTGTGTTTTCTTTCTAAAGTTACCTATTGATTTTTTCATATTGATTTTGATTTTATTGATAAAATATTGATATTGATTTTATTCATACTTTAAGCTTTAGAGATTTTTTTAGCACTATATATGTTTTAAAATATTTTGTATAGAAGCTTAACTCACAATAAAGTAATTTAGATGTTTCTTGATTGGGTTTATGTTTACTGTCTCAACATCATGGAGGCAAAATGTCCATAATTAATTAAAATAACTTTTTGTAACTTTTTAGTTGGTTATTCAAATTATTTCACATACCTAGACAAATGTTTCTAACTTACAAATCCCCTCCCTGCTTTCCTCTATATCCCATTCTACCTATCTATCTATCTATCTATCTATCTATAATCTCTACACTCAACATGGGGCTCAAACTCATGGCCCTGAGGTCAAGAGTCACATGTTCTTCTTCTGACTGAGCCAGTCCAGTGCCCCCTATTATCCATTTTTTTTTTTTCTTTCTAAGGAAGCTCTACCCCCAACTTGGGGCTGGAACTCACAACTCTGAGATGAAGAGTCATAGCTCCACCGACTGAGCCAGCCAGGCCTCCCTCTTTCCCGTTCTTTTAACAGTATCCTTTGGTCGTTTACTGATTCATTCCCAGACTCTTCTACAATTTCATAGAATTCCTCTCAGTACTGTTAAATACATTTGGCATGTAATCGGTTTTATCTGGGAACTCTCTGACCTCCAGCCATGACTTGTTCCCTGGGCTTGCTTCGGAGCAGTCCTCCTTATATCCCTCTTCAAGCATCGCCCTTTACTTCTCTTTTGTATCACATCATCCTCTTTCTTGGTTAGTTCTCATGTTTTATGCACTGTCTCCTCCAATAGCTTCCTGAGAAAGATGGCACAGGAGGTAGATTTTTGAGATTCTGAAAATGTCTTGTTATATACCCTGACACTTGATTTTCAGTTTGGCTGGGTTTGGAATTCTAGTTTGGAAATTGTTTTCTCAGAATTTTTATATTCTCCGTTTTCGTTCAGCTTCCAGTGTTGAAAAGTCTGTTGCCATGGGATTCATAATCTTTTGCATATTTATGCCCCCCTCTCCCCCCTTCTCTGGAAGCTTATTGGATCTTATCTCAGTGTTGAGAAATTTCATATTGTATCCTTGGGCAAGTTGCGTTTTATTCTTCGGGGGTCTTTTCAGTCTGGAAACTCCTGTCTTTCAGTTATGGAAAACTTTTATTTCTTTGATTTCTCCTCGCCCTTTTCTTTCTGAAATTTTATTATTCAGATGTTAGACTTGTTTTTTTTTTAAGATTTTTAAAAATTTTTTTATTTGTAAGTAATTTTCTACACCATTATGGGGCTCGGACTTACAACCCCGAGGTAGAGTCGCATGCTCTACTGACTGAATCAGCCAGGTGCCCCAGACTTGTTGGTTGCAAGTCCTTTGTTTCACAAATACCATCTTGTTATTTTCAACTTTTTGTCATTTCAGTCTGCTTTTGGGAGAGGTTAACTTTGAGATCATCATTTCTACTGTCACATTTTTAAGCTTTTGAGAACTTGTAATGTCTTCCATAATTACTTGTAAGATGGAATCCTAGGCTTGTAGAGCTGAAGAGTATCTACAGGGTCACCTTTGATAACCCTGCTCTGTTCAGAAGTCTCTTCTGTATTGTTCTTGACATTTTCTTCTCATTTTTTGATGGTTTTCTGCCTTCTTATGTCCTAATTTCAGTGATGGCAGGAAGAGGGATAGCCAGGCTGAGGGCACAAACTGTGCTTGTGCTTAAGTAACAATTGGAGTACCTTAGGATTTTGGAGAAGGGGGCGTATGTGATGGGACAAGAATCTGTCCTTAATTTTTTTCAGGGAAGTCTATTTATAGCAGTGCTGCAATAGTGGTTCTATTTGTTCCTAGGAGATGTGTAAGCCACTTTAGCAATATATTGTTCTCATTGAGCAGACATTCAGTTGATTTATTCTAAGCTGGCATAATGAAAATGAATTGAAAATTTTACCAAGCATATTTAGCATGCAGATGGTTTGTCTGGTTTAAGGAAACATTGGAGTCAAGGTCTTGAACTGAAGAAAAACATTGGTGCACCTAGCATGCAGCCATGGTGGGATTTTGCTTCTAGGCCTGGCCGACTTTTAGACTGGTATTCTAGGACCCACCCTGAATGCCTCACTCCTTTCTTTCCTCGTCCCTGAACTTTTCCTTGCTGAATGTCTTACTGCCATAAACATCTTTGTTACCAGCTAGGGTGGGAGGAGGGAAAAACAAGTGAAACTCCAATCTGTCTCCTCCCTCTTGTCAGTCTTATCCATGATGATGAATAATTTGGAAAGGGGTGGAAAAGAAGAGGTTGAAATTGCTGACTGAAATTAAGTTTCTTAAAATAAGTCATGTGCCTTTGCTCATCCCATTTAAAAATTACCATGCAAAGGGGCGCCTGGGTGGCTCAGTTGGTTAGTGTCCGACTTTGGCTCAGGTCATGATCTCATGGTTCGTGAGTTCGAGCCCGGTGTCAAACTGTGCTGGCAGCTCAGAGCCTGGAGCCTGCTTTGAGTTCTGTGTCTCCCTGTCTCTCTTCCCCTCCCTGGCTCATTCCTTCTCTCTCTCTCTCTCTCTCTCTCTCTCTCTCTCTCAAATAAATAAGTATAAAAACATTTTAAAACATAAATAAAAATCACCATGCATAATTGGGAGTTGACCCCATGAATAAGTACATGTAAGCAAAAAAAGCTTCAAGAAGACTGTAATTGATCCTTCACCCTCAATTAGTAGTGGATTGGATTCATTCTTTTGCTGTGCCCTGGTGTCTTGTTATTTACTGTCTTAGTTTCCTGTGGCTGCTGTTAACAAATTGCCACATAGTGGCATAAAACAACAGCAGAGTATTCTTTCATAGTTCTGGAGGTGGAAGTCCAAAATCAGTTTCACTGAGTCTAAATCAAGGTGATGGTGGGGCCATGCTCCCTGCAGAGGCTCTACGACATTTCTCCAATCTCTACCCTTCTGGCCATATTACCTTTTTTCCTGTGTGGGTGAACCTCTCTTTGCCTCTCTTTTATAAGGATACTCATGATGATGGTATTTAGGGCCTACTTGTGTAATCCAGGATAGTCTCCCTATCATAAGCACAGGGCCTGATGTGAGGCTTGAACTCACGAACCCTGAGATCATGACCTGAGCTGAAGTTAGATGCTTAACTGACTGAGCCACCCAGGTGCCTCTGACCTGGGTTTTCTGAATGCAAACAGTTACAGGCTGTGTAGGGTACAAGGAGAGGAAAGGAGAAGTAGTGAACATCCTGGCCCTGGAGGGAGAAACTAACCCCTCAGAGCCCATGGACAACCTTTAGGGAGAGTAGCTTTAGCGACACTGGTGTCATGTAGTTTAATTACTACATAGTCCTAGGGAGGCTTTCTACTTTTGTCGTAGCTTTTCCTTATCCATTACTTACTCTTTTATGTTTGCAAAGTCAAAACATTTGTAGGAGTTTCTGAATTCTCTTAGTATTTGTACTGATTTGTTTGAGTGATTTTAAACTCTTTGAGGGAAATACTATAAAAATCAAAGCATAAATAAGATCTATGGTTGAATTCATTTTTCTGATTTATTACTTGAGTTCATTATTTGAATTCAATTTATTACTTGAGTTCATTTTCCCAATATAGTATTTCCTATTGGTGTCTGAAATATTGGTGTCTGAAATGAGGCTACAACTAACTAGGAATCAAACTATAAATAATGGAAAAATCTGCAAAATTTTCCTTGTGTGTCCCCCCCCGCCCCCATCCCTCCAGTGTATGACATGGGTCATGGTTCTTTTCAAATGCTTAAAAATAATTTGGTGACATAAAATTGAGATATAACTATGACTATTTTTTTTTTAATGTTTATTTATTTTTGAGAGAGAGAGAGAGAGACGGTATGAGTGGGAGAGGGGCAGAGAGAGAGGGAGACACAGAATCCGAAGCAGGCTCCAGGCTGAGCTGTCAGCACAGAGCCTGACGCGGGGCTCGAACTAACAAACCGTGAGATCATGACCTGAGCCGAAGTCGGACTCTCATCCAACTGAGCCACCCAGGCGCCCTGAAAATACTGAATATAGTAAATACTAAATACTGAATATAGTAAACTCAACTGATTTAGATTTTTGCAGAGTTTCCAGTAACTGTATCTTACATACAGTATTCCTTAAAATGTTTCTGATTAAGGAAGGTCTGACACTAATTTTCATGTTTGCTCTTTTAGGAATGTTTTAAAGGAAGTTGGGCAACTCACAAGTTACTGCATAAGAAAGCAAGTAAGTAAAATTACACATCTCTGTGTTAATCGTTTTAGAAGAGGCTTTTTGCAGAAGACTAGAAGTCTTCCAGTTCTGAAAGTGTATATGTGAATGTTCTGAACGTGTAATCCCTATATGTTCTAGAATTAGCACATATTTTAAAATTTTTTATTCTTTGTGGTGCATAAACATGCAAATAAAATGTGGCTGAGTACTGTCTTTGTTAATCCTGTATGTAACATGAAAACATGAGATGGTTGCTAGGATAGATGGCTTTTTCTTGAGTAGTACCTGAGAATGTCCTAATTTTTTGGCACCCTCTTTCCATTGTAGAAGTGTTGTAGGCAGGTGCACATGAGCTGTCTGGGTTCTAAATTTAGCCAGACCTCTTGTTTTTGTTTAGTTTCAATTTGATTGCTATTTCAAAATTTTATTACTTTGTTTTTTGATGTTTTTTTACTTGCGGCTAGATACTCAATTTTCCTTTTTAAAGTTACTTTGTGAGACACAACAAAGTGAAACGATTAGCTGCTTCTTAGCTATTGCTGTCAGCCGCGTGGATCTATTGCCAACTCACATGCCCTTTCTTGCTTTGGCTTACTTACTCATCCTGTAAATTCATTTCATTAGTGGGCTGGCTTAAGGGCTTAAGACAATTTGTAACAGTTACCTGAAAATTGACAAGGGCTTTCTGGTCTTAAAGCATTGCCATCCTAATGGATGAAGGCTTGGCAGACAGTCTTCATCCATCTTAAGTTTCGTCTTAATGCTCTTGTTATTTTTTATTCATCTAACTGTATATTTTTTAGGAATTTGCTGGTTTAATAAAGTAGATAGATTATTTCATATATGTATGTATATACATATGTATATATTTATATCTTAAAACCTCATTGAGGTCGGTTCAACCACCATTTGAAGGAAAGGGAAATTAAAATTTAAAAAGACTTATTTTCTGTGGTTCTATAAGTGAAGTCTACATTTAATGGAAATGTTAGGTTATTGTGGGAGGAATTGTGGTTAGAAATGAGGAAATACGATTATGAATACATAAGAGTTTAAGAAAGCATAAATGACAGGGTTTGTTACTTCAGATCAAAGTACAGTATAGAGGTTGGTTTAAAAATGCCATTTACTTTTATTTAATATGTAACTTAAGTCACACATTAAGTATTGTATGTCTGATGTGTTAGATATTGTTAGAGCTCTTTTGAGCCAGTTATTAACATTTTATATCCAGGAAGTTAAAGCATAGGGAAGGGAAAGGTTGAGGTGAAACAGTATGTTAGTAAAAAAGCTGAGAATGGGTCTCTACCCCATGCATATGTTAACTTGTTGAAGTGTGTGTGTTTCGTTAATATTGGATTCCTACAGGAAATAAGGGCTATTATGACCTACACTCCAAGAGAATTAAATAGCTCATGTTCCCTAAGTAAAAAGAACATAATTATTACTGCCTCGGACTGAGACCGTTTGCGTTTTACTTATAGCTCTGGTGTTTACACATGGTGCCTTCTTTTAAATGGTGCCCTCCTGGATTTTTTGGAGATGGATTTTCTTAGGGGTGAGCACTATTCTTGATCCCTTTGGGCTATGTTATGCTGTTGGATGGAGACAGCTCTCGGCTGGCCAGCCCTGTGTCTTTTACACACTATTAAATTGACCCTGACTATACCATTGAGGATGACTATTCTGGAGGAGGGAATGGTGTAGGGGAAGGTTAACATCCAGGGCGAAGAGGAATAGCTGGAAAAGGGATCGGGGGAAAAGAATGTTGGACTGACAAGGAGCCAAGCATATTACAGATCACACCGTGTTCAAAGAAATAATAATGAGCTAACATAGGAAGCAGTAACTTTTCTTTTCTTCAAAAAAATTTTTTTTTCATGTTTATTTTATTTTTGAGGGTGGGGGAGAATGACTGGGGAAGGGGCAGAGAGGGAGACACAGCATCTGAGGCAGGCTCCAAGCTCTGAGCTGTCAGCACAGAGCTCGACGCGAGGCTCAAGCTCATAAACTGTGAGATCATGACCTGAGTCCAAGTCAGATGCTTAACCGACTGAGCCACCAGGTGCCCTTCTTTTCTTTTCTTTTTTTTAACTGTAATGTGTACTGATCTCTAATTAAGGAGGCCTGATTTATATTTATGTTGGTGCAGATATTGGTCTGACATTTACTGTTAATATTTTTGCCTAGTTTTGGCATCAGAGTAATCCCAGACTCATAAAATGGGAGATGTTCCCTCCTCTTTTCTAGAAGAGATTGTGTAGAACTGGTATTATTTCTTCTGTAAATATTTGGTAGAATTTACCAGTGAAGCCATCTGGACCTGGAGTTGTTTTGATTGCAGAAGCTAATAAGACCTTAGGAAAATTTCAAGTGTCAGTTAAAGAAATGAGTCAATGGAGTATTTATTTTTTATGTGTCCTAGTGAAGACGATCACTTAGATTGCAAAGCCCTTCAAGGGGTGCCTGGGTGGCTCATTCGGTGAAGTGTCTGACTTCAGCTCAGAATTTATGGGTTCCAGCCCCACGACAGTCTCTGTGCTGACAGCTCAGAGCCTGGAGTCTGCTTCAGATTCTGTCTCCTTCTCTCTCTGCCCCTCCCCCACTTGCTCTCTGTCTCTCAAAAATAAGTAAACATTAAAAAAAAAAGGCATGTAATGCTGACATGCTGGCTTGGGTACACAGTGTCCAATGTGTATCTCCTGTCAGAATGTATGCAGTAGCATTGGCTTTTAGTCTGACCTATAAAAGTTGTAGCACTTTACATCTTAATAATAATATAGTATGTTTTAGATTATCATTGTTTTTACTTTATTAGTGATACATTCAGTGTGTTTGTCACCTTTGCCTAGAGTAAAAGGTAGGAATGTTTTACAGGTATCTCTTGAATAGCCAGAAATATGATACGAAAACTCTATTTAAAAAACAAAAAACTTTACACTATTTATTCTCTTCCTCTACTCCTCGAAACTAGCAAGCTTGATTTTTGGATTGCAGAGAGAAGGTGTTATGTGATAATTCAGAGAACTACTTCCACCAAGCTTTGTGAGCACGGATTACTTTTTTTTTGTTTTGTTTTTGTTTTTTTGTTTTTTGACTATTAAAGAAGTTTATTTAACAAAAAATTTCAATATGAAAATGCATGACCTGATTTTTATATTGTAGTAAAACAGGTGCTATGGAGGGGACATGTGAGGGCAGTTGGTTTCTTCTGGTGAACACACCCATTGTTTATACTCGTTCCAAGGCTTCTAACATGATGACACTATTTCCTCGAATTACCACCATTCCAATATTGTTCTGTTCCCACTAGTTGCCGTCTCCACACATTCATCTATCACAAGATTCATAAAGGGATCGAACCCCCACAGTATTCCTTGGACATGTCTGTCACCATTTAATTTCAATGATAATTTCTTGTCCATAAATTTTTTCAACTTGGGAGGGTGAGCTTTGCCTATCATGCTTGCTTGGCGAGCTCAAAGATGCCTCCAAACGGGATTCGTGGAGTCCTTCACACTCGAGCATGGATTACTTTTAAGCCTTATCTCCAAAATGCTGAAATTATAGGTTTGTTGTGAGGATTAAATGATCAGATCCATATAAAGTGCTTAGCATATGTACAATGCCTAGTAAAAGCTCAGCAATTATTTAATAATCATCTAGGGAAGAACGGAGTCAGGATTGTGATTAGAAAGTCCTGTTCCAGGCATATGTAAGACACATGTAGTTCTTTGTTATCAGCTGGCTGGAAGACACAGCCTGCACAGAACTGTTTAAAGAATGAGGCCTGGTGGGTATGATGTACTTTGGGCCAGACCTTGCACATATCAAGTACTCTTCGACACTGCCTGCAGTGTACCTGGCCCTTTTGCATTATGATGTTTCAAAGACAGCTTTATTTATAGATCTTTATTTACACTGTCCTGTGCTTTCATTCTTTTGACAGAGACCAATTAGTATGTAATTTTGTTACAAAACTCCCGTACAATTCATACTTACTAGGTGTCTGTTAATGTTTGTAGGATTTAAGGCTGAGATCAAATTGATTCATTCATTCTTTCTTTCTTTCTCCCTCTCTCTCTTTCTTTCTTTATTATGAGAGAAAGAGAGAGAGAGGGAGAGAGAGAGAGAGAGAGAGAGAGAGAGAAGCAGGGCTCACCCAGGGCTCGTGTTTTTTTTTTTTTTTAACCTGAAGCAGTGAAGCAGGGCTGGAGCTCACCTGAAGCAGGGTTTGTGCTCACCCAGTGTGGGACTTTAACTCACCAACTGTGAGATTATAACCTGAGCCACCCACGTGTCCTCAAATTGAGGGCCTAAAATGTAAACTAACTTACTTTCAAAGTGTAAATTTCCCTAGGTAAATTCTACATAGAGAAAAGAAATTGCCATATTTCAATCTTTACTTGTTTAGATAGCTTTGAGTTATATTTGTTGGAGGTCTGCTTTTAATTTTCTTTTGACAACAGATTGTGGAAGGGTCTGAATGCAGATCAGCAGGAAGCTTTGAAAGATCTTATGTCCTTCCTTCTCCCTCCTCCTTCCCCAGGAGTGTGTCAGACCAGAAAGCCTGCATCTTGATTGCTGTTCTGTCTGGGTTTGGGTGAAAATGATTCTGGAAGTTCATATTTCAGATGAAGCACTTGATGCAATTCATAGCTGAAGCAGGCATCAATTGGCCTGTATTTTGAACTGTTTTCTGTAATATTTGACCCTAGGGGCAATGAGTGGAGTCCATTTTTATCTTGGGTTGGGAAACAGTTTTCCTGTTGACATTCACATTCACAGTGGCTTTCTTGAACTCCAGAGGGGAGAAAGATCTAAAATTCAGTAGCATGATAGAGCTTTTCTTTTCCTTTGCTATTCTGTTTTTTTTTTTTTTTTTAAGAGAATGAGAGAGTGTGAGCAGGGGAGAGGGGCAGAGGGAGGAAGGGGGAGAGAGAGAGAGAGAGAGAGAGAAAGAGAATGTCAAGCAAGCTCCACACTTAGCATACAGTCAACATAGGGCTTTGATCCCACAGTCCTGGGATTATTACCTGAGCCAAAATCAAGAATCTGACTCTCAACCAACTGAGCCACCCAGGCATCGTCCTTTGCTATTCTTATTTTCTAGTCTTATTCTTTTATTTTATTTTATTTGTAATATTATTGTTGAATTTTCTTCCAAAGTAATGTGAACAGACTGGCTATGTATATATTTTTAAGGTTATTCATTTTTTTATTTCTGGGAGAGCAAGGGAAAGAGAGAGAGTGAGAGAGTGCACAAGTGGGGGAGGGGCAGAAAGAGAGGGGGACACAGAATCCAAAGTGGGCTTCAGGCTCTGAGCTGTCAGCACAGAGCCTGATGTGGGACTCTAACCCATGAACCGCGAGATCATGACCTGAACCAATGTCAGACGCTTAACCAACTGAGCCACCCAGGTGCCCCAAGACTGGCTATATTTTTGCATTCTAGTCTGTTGTGCCTCAATAGTCTTGCAATCCCAAGTTGACGAAGGGCTCTCTGCAGAGGCTACTGGACTGAGAACCAGCATTCCCACGTCTCTGCTCCTGTGAGCCACATCACCTCAGTTTCCTCATCTGTAAATTGATGAGTAAATTAGTCTCAGTTGTCTTTTTGTTGTTAGCTGTAGTCACCATGCTATACTTTACACCCCTAGCACGCACTTATCTTATAGCTGGAAGTCTGTACCTTTGGACCCCCTTACCCATTTCACTGTTCCTTTCTAGCTTAACATTGTGTGAGTCTCATATTTTAGATAGTGTGTGTGTGGGGGGGGGGCAGTTTTATTTTTCTTGTACACTGCAGAAATTATTTGAAGTCTGATTTTTAAAGTCAATGATAACAGTAATCAAGAGAAGATCAGTGTGAGTTGGGAAGTGTATAGGTTGATACTTGGTGTAGGAGGGATTTGAATTCCTGCTGTGTAAAGTCTTAGGTTAGTTTTTCTTTTAATTTTTTTTAATGTTTATTTATTTTTGAGAGAGAGAGAGACAGAGCAGAAGCAGGGGAGGGGCAGAGAGAGAGGGAGACACAGAATCTGAAGCAGGCTCCAGGCTCTGAGTTTTCCTCATGGAGCCTGATGTGGGGCTTGAACTCATGAACTGTGAGATCATGACCTGAGCCAAAGTTGGATGCTTAACCAACTGAGCCATCCAGATGCCCTTAAAGTCTTAGGTTAGTTTTATTTTACTTGATGGATAAGAGATGCAGGCAGGGTGCGGACATAAGACACCATTGAGGGTCTGTTCCATGTGAAAAGAATTCTTAGGTGCATTTCAGTAAATATAACATTATGTATTAATGACTAAGCTAGTAGGAATGAGTGAGTGTGTGTGTGTGTGTGTGTGTGATTCTTAATTTTTCTAATGAGTTTTCAGTAATTTTCTATTGATATTTCCCCCCTCTTATCTTTGACTTTCTCACTACATCCTATTACCCCCCTCCTGAAAAAAGGCAAATGATGACTATAAAATTTTCAAAGCATTTTGAAATATTGATCTGAAAGCTGTTTATCAGCTAAGTGGGAATTTTTTTATTTTAAATTTGCTGTGGAATTTTTTAGACTCTGTTGTTTTAGTAAGAGCACAGACTCCATTTATAATATCTGCTCTCAGTTGGGAAGTTTTGCCTAGGTTTAGATTTTACATTTCAATAAATGGTCTTCCTATAAATTGACATTGTAGAGAGAATACATTTAGCATTTTTTTTGAAAAGGGAGTTCTGGGAGCTATTCCTATTCAATTTCGTGTAAAAACTTAGAATATGTTTAGCTTGGGCCTTTTCTCCCAAGACGTTTGGATCTTTGAAGAGTCATAGGGTTATGAACATAGCAGGGAAGCAGAAGCTTTGGTGATTTAGATTAGGGTGGAAGTTTGCTAGATTTTTATACCTGGTCTCTGTGGCTTGGTTTCCAAACAGGTGATGGTTAAAGTATGCTGGTGCTCAGTAGCTTGACCACTGAAGCATTTCTTTCTCTTTTTCTCATCCATCCACCTCCCAGAAGATGAAAAGGCCAAGCGAGAAGTGTCTTCCTGGACTCTAGAAGGTGATATTAACACTGATCCGTGGGCAGGCTATCGATATACTGGTAAACTCAGACCACATTATCCACTGGTGAGTAAATAAGGTAATAAAAATTTTGCATTCTTTTAAACCAATTTTAAGAATTTTCAGTTTCCTAGAAATGGTACATGTGTTTTACATTCTAATTATGAATCACGTAATCAGGATGAAATTTGCATTCTAGCTCGTTAGCTTTTATGATATATTATTTGGATTTTAGGATAATTGACAGTCCTGGACAAAGGAGAAAAGAAAACATCTTAGGTGAACGGATTAAAAATTCTTTAATCTTAAAAAAAGAATGAGGTAGAGTAGATATTTTCTGGCCAGCACAGTGGTAGTATATTTCTATTTTCCAATTTTTTTTTTTTTTTTTGCTTTTTTTGTTTTAAAGTGGAATATATTTCCACCTTAATTTACGTATGGCTTTTCTGCCACTCCTACCCCTTCCTTATGTTCTTTCTATGTTCTTGGCAGGTGGACCTCAAGAATCTTAATAACATAGGAATTACGTTGAAATCTGTCTGCCATCCTCAAATATTTAAATTCTCTTTATTGATGTTTTTCTTTTTATAAAAGGAATGTACCTTTAATTTTTAAAATTTGGACAAATAACCAAAACATAAGAAAGTCTCTTTAATCCTGCCTTCAGGGATAATGACCAGGAGCATAGTGATATATGTTTACTTCAATACATTTTATTATTGTTTTTGGTTTGTCATTTTGCTTGGGCACCATGTTGTCTGTGTGTTGTCTCAAATCCTTGCTGGATATTTCTTAAATATCCTAAGAAAGGGAGTGGCGTTAACATTAGGAATGTAAAGCTTAGTCTTCATGAAATAGATATGATATTTAAGATGTCATTTAAAACTTGTTTTCCATTTATATGCTATGAGTGAACTTTTATATCTTTAGTGTTTTCCCCCTACTTTTATTTTCTTTGTTATTGAATTTTAATAATGAAAGTTACTTTCAGATTTGAATTGGTTTTAACTAATCTCTCTGATGTTTTTAGATGCCAACAAGGCCAGTGCCAAGTTATATTCAAAGACCAGATTATGCTGATCACCCGTTAGGTAAATTCTGCTGTGCCGATTGTACATTTTTCAATTTGTGGGCTTGGTAATTACTGCAAAGGAAAGGAGTGCTTTTTTGTAGAAATTTTTTATTGCTGGCTTTTCAGTAAATGTAAACATGTCTTTCCAAGACACACTAGAACATTTATGAGAGTTAAAGATTCTTTCCTCCTCTTAGAAATATGCCCAATTCTGAAAACATTGTTGATATAGCTGTTAAAGGCTACATTCAACATAATGTATTTTGTGTTGTTACATCAAATTTTAGGTTAAAAATTTGTTTTGATTTTATTTAGTTTTTGTTTTTTTATTTTTTTAAAAATCTTTTTAATGTTTATTTTTGAGAGAGAGAGACAGAGACAGAGAGACAGAGTGTGAGCAGGGGAGGGGGAGAGAGAGAGGGAGACACAAAATCTGAAGCAGGCTCTAGGCTCTGAACTGTCAGGACAGAGCCCAACATGGGTCTTGAACCCATGAGCCATGAGATTATGACCTGAGCCAAAGTCAGACGCTCAATTGACTGAGCCACCCGGGTGCCCCAAAAACTTGTTTTGATTTTAATGTGTCCTCTACTTTATGTAGTTTCTATTTAGATAAAAAATAGATTGTGGGGGCCTCGAATGAATGCCTAACTAAAGACTCTGGGCTGTAGCAGTAATAGAAATAGTGGTGATGACGATGATGATGATTCTATAACTGATATGTATTTTTTCATGACTGTGTGTCAGGCATTGTGCTAAGCTGTTTACATGTGTTCCTTCCTCCTGTTACTACCCTGACCACCCCTGAGGTGGGTTCCGTGGTCTTCTCTGGTTTATAGATACCGATAGTGAGATGCCCGGGGAAGATAGGTAATATGTAGCACAAGTTGCTTCCTGCCAGTTAGAGGAGGAGTTTTTTTATAATGACTTGTAGGTGCTCTTTTTTTTTTTTTTTTTTTTTTTTAAGTTTATTTATTTATTTATTTTGGGTGGTGAGGGGCAAATTTCCTTTTCATGTTGAGAATATCTCTTTAAAATATCTGACTTGGACCCTCCTAAGTTATGGGGTACTCTTGTGTGAAACAATGAGACTTGACTATTATTATGTCATTGGGAAGATCATTATGCTAATAAATACTACATTTTTACCTTCATTTTGGCTTTCTTATTGATTTTCTTTTCCAGGAATGTCTGAATCTGAACAGGCTCTTAAAGGTACTTCTCAAATTAAATTACTCTCATCTGAAGACATAGAAGGGATGCGACTTGTATGTAGGGTAAGAGTTATTTTTTCCCCATGAGATAAGATAGATGGAAATGGGCTTGAAGTTTCTAGACATGAAGTCAGTGATTTGCTGATTTACAAAGGTAGCAAATGTCACATTGTAAGACTATGGCTAGTCATACTTTTCATTAAACTATTGTTAGCATATAATTTTATGCAACGGTTCTTTTCTACTTAGCCTTTTTGAAAAGTACTATGGCAAGTTGGCAGTCCATTTTTTGATCCTTGTATTTTTTTTCTTAATTGAACCAAGTTTTCATATTTTGTCATTTTATTTTCACAAGTCGTCGTAACATAGGGCAAAGTTGAGGTTTTATATAAAGTTAAATAAAAGCCTCTATTGTGAAACTCAGTGGCCCACCCTTATCTGTGGTTTTGCTTTCCACGGTTTCAGTTACCTGTAGTCAGCCACGGTCTGTACCCAGGTGATCTTCTTTCTGACATATTGTCAGAAGGTCAGTAGTAGCCTAATGCCACATTACAGAGCCTACAGCATTCATTTCACTTCATCTCCTCATGTAGGCATTTTATCTCACATCACAAGGGTGAGTGCAGTACAGTAAGATATTTTCAGAGAGAGAGAGATCACATTCACAGAACTTTTATGAGAGTATATGTTGTTATAATTGTTCTGTTTTATTATTACTGTTGTCAATTTCTTACTCTCCTTAATTTATAAATTAAATTTTATCATCGGTTTATATGTGTAGGAAAAACAGTATGTGTCGGTTTTGGAACTGTCTGTGGTTTCAGGCATCCAGGAGGTCTTGGAGCATATCCCCTGCAGATAACAGGAGACTGCTGTACCTAGGAAGTATAGAAATGTGAGAAGACTTAACTTCCATCGATTGATTATTGTTTAGATTCCTTAGGATATGCATTTTCACATGGAACTCAGTCATGCTTACTTATTAAGCTGGTTAGCCTGATTTTATTTACATATTTTTACACACATATTTATTGATGGACATTAGAAATACAAATAGCTTTAAAATGAAAATTCAAGATTATAGTATTCAGGGTGAAATTCATTTTGCAGATTTCTCACAAAATCTGAGATAGTACAAAGGGTACAGATTTCTGTTTCTATTTCATTTCTTCTTGAATGTATTAAATGTTTCTCTTTTACAGCTTGCTAGGGAAGTATTGGACATTGCTGCTGGCATGATTAAACCTGGTGTAACTACTGAAGAAATAGATCATGCTGTACACTTAGTAAGAACTTGACTTTTATGCTTTGAAAATGTTTTTCACCTTATTAGATGCTTTAGGCTTCTAAAAAATTAGAAATTCTGAAAGTTCTAATGGCTAATTTGAAAGCAAAATTTTACTTTCTTTCAGTATAGAAAATATTGAACAGGGGTACCTGGGTGGCTCAGTTGGTTGAGCGTCTGACTTTGGCTCAGGTCATGATCTCGCAGTTTGTGAGTTGGAGCCCCATGTCGGGCTCTGTGCTGACAGCCTGGAGCCTGGAGCCTGCTTCGGATTCTATGTCTCCTCCTCTCTCCCCCTCCCCCACTTGTGCTCTGTCTGTATCAAAAATAAATGTACAAAAAAAAATTAAAAATCTTTTAAAAGAAAATATTGAATAGTCATTATTACCATTTTTAACCATCTGTGGCATTGAGGTCTGAGGTGAGCTTGAAATATTTTGTTTCTAAAACCTCACATTTTTAACTTTTATAAAATTATTAATTTTGTTACTGCTTTAAATAAATCATGCCACTATGTACATTAAATATTCTGAAATAAAAAAAGAATACAACTTCTGAAACTAGATTAGTAGGAACAATGCCCCCTCCTTTTAAAAATTGATTTTTTTAAGTAAACACTACACCCATCATGAGGCTCGAACTCATGAACCTGAGATCAAGAGTCGCATGCTCTTCTGACTGAGCCAGCCAGGCACCCCAAAATGTTCCCTTTCATCTCTACAATGACAAGGCAGTAAACAGGTAAATGTTTGTACTAAATATGATATAGGGGTAGATTGCCTATCCTTCATGGAGAGACCTTAAAACCCTGGCATACATGAGTGCACGCGTTATATGAATATCTTGTTCATAAGACAAGAGCAAAACTAGTTAATAAATTATATGGTAAACTAATTAAACCTGCTCTGGTAATCAAACGCAAATCATGAAGACCTATTGAATTAGTTAAGTATTTTAAAGACGTTTATTTCCACAGTCTCTGTGGAGATGAAGCTGGTACTCTGTAAAAATTTTTTTTTTTTTTTTTAAATTTTTTTTTCAACGTTTTTTTATTTATTTTTGGGACAGAGAGAGACAGAGCATGAACGGGGGAGGGGCAGAGAGAGAGGGAGACACAGAATCGGAAACAGGCTCCAGGCTCCGAGCCATCGGCCCAGAGCCTGACGCGGGGCTCGAACTCACGGACCGCGAGATCGTGACCTGGCTGAAGTCGGACGCTTAACCGACTGCGCCACCCAGGCGCCCCTAAAAATTTTTTTAAATGTTTATTTTTGAGAAGAGAGAGAGCGCGGAGTTGGGGGGGGGGGGACGGACAGAGGATCCAAAGTGGGCTCTGTGCTGATAGCAGACAGCCTGATGCAGGACTCGAACTCACGGACTAGGAGATCATGACCTGAGCCAAAAACCAAGAGTCGGACGTTTAACCAACCACTGAGTGCCAGCCACTCAGGCACCCCAAGCTGGTACTCTTTTTGCATGGTTGTGCTACTGTAAATTGGACGAAACGGAATTTGATGATGTTTCTTGAGCAGTAAAAAACGTTTATAAAATTTTTTATTCAAAATTTATAAATTCTGATTTTGGGGAATTCTTCCCTATGTTATAAAATATGTAGTATGCAGTAGTAGCATATTGCACGCTTGCTATAGGCCAGGTGCTTTTTCACTAACTCATTTAATGTCTGCAACAACTCCATGAGCTAGATACCACTGTCCTCTCTGTTGTATAGATAGGGAAACTGAGGCAGAGGTTAACTGCCCAATGTTACACAACTTGTAAATGATGGAGTTGACATTTTTAGTCAAAACAATTTGCTATGTGCTCTAAACTATTTATACTGGCTGTGAGAAGCATATCATCAAGTAAGGGAAAAGTGACAGCCATATAGTTACTGGTTGTAATATTTTTTGTAATTGAGGAAACTTCATTTAAATTTCTAATAGTAGTGGAATTGCCAGTAAAATTATGGTATATTTCACAAATCATATTATATGCAAGTATTTATTGGTCTGAAGACTGTGTGGTAGTATGGAAACAGAAATTATATATGTTGTAACTCCCACTGTGTAAAAACATCCAAGTAAAATAAGACTTGTTAAGGAAAACCAGACCATTTTCTTAGAGGTTCCCTTGTTGTTCCATGTGAATGTAGTGATTAAAATGTATCAGGAAGTACTTTGTCATCTCTTAATTATGCTGGTATTCCATTTTTGGTTATAAGGATATATATAAGCTGGTTATAAGATATAATTACATTAAAAGTACATTTAATATTTGTTTTAGATATTATCTTTTTATTTTAAATAATATATTTTTAATAAAGAGTAGTTAATTCCAAACTAGAATCTTCATATAGTAACATTTGTGTGTACTTGGAAATAGTTATAATATATGAACTTGCTTTACTTTTGCACTTACCAGTAAATTGGTTTGTCTACAGTCTGATGTATATTGTTTAAGATAATATTTATTACTTTTTCTAAAATGATATATTAAATAAGTTCATTAGGAGCATCTGTACAACAGTTTTTTTCACATTTAAAAAATTTTAAAATCTGGTTAATTGCATATAGATTTTTTTCTTTTGCACATTCCAAACTATTTTCTCTGTATTTTAATTTCTTATAGGCATGTATTGCAAGAAATTGTTATCCCTCTCCCCTGAATTATTATAATTTCCCAAAGTCTTGTTGTACTTCAGTGAATGAAGTGATATGCCACGGGATTCCAGACAGACGGCCCTTGCAAGAAGGTGATATTGTTAACGGTAAGAAATGTGTAAGCATGACTTTTGTCACCACGAGCAAAGCAATAACAAGGTTTTGGGAGTCTGATAGTGACTTGTGTTTTCTTTTTTTTTTTTTTTTTAATTTTTTTTTTTTTCAACGTTTTTAATTTATTTTTGGGACAGAGAGAGACAGAGCATGAACGGGGGAGGGGCAGAGAGAGAGGGAGACAGAGAATCGGAAACAGGCTCCAGGCTCTGAGCCATCAGCCCAGAGCCTGACGCGGGACTCGAACTCACGGACCGCGAGATCGTGACCTGGCTGAAGTCGGACGCTTAACCGACTGCGCCACCCAGGCGCCCCGTGACTTGTGTTTTCTTTACTTGCTTCCTGTCTTTAACTTATCCCTTTTTTGTATTTAAAATTTTAAAGAAATCTTAAATCTGTGGAAACATTTTTTATGATTTTAAGTACTTCTAGTATGATATGTTTGGCACAGCATGATTGTGATTGACAAATCGTGGAAGATGTCAGTGAAATGTGGAAGTAATGTTGATTCAGGTGGGATTCACTCCTCCCCTCTGCCTTTTCTTTTAGTCCACTAATGGTGTTGAAGAGATCAGGGCAGGCTTTCTTACAGAGAATGAAAAATTTTTAGTAATATATGAAGATCTTAAGAAAAAAGGTAAAATCCTACAGAAATGCCTTCCTTGATGTAAGAAATTCAGAAAGTGGCTACAGGGGCCACTGTGTTAAACTATCTGGGGACGCTGCAAGTGCAGAGGAAGGAGCTGTGATAAAAAGAAATACCGATGAAGAAGACATCCCTAGATGGTATTTTTAATATTGATGACCTTGGTCTTGTTAGTAATCAGAAACCTTCAAACGCTTACCTGTCAGATGAGGAAGCATGAGCCCCAAGTGGTAAGGCTGCAGGGGATGCTTTGCCTATGATGCTGACTGGGAGTGATAGTGGAGACAGCCAACACTTCTTGTTCGGTTGTTATTTTTTAGTTAGGGTATCTGTTTACAAAGTGCCATGGCTTTTGCCCAACCCTGTTTTTCATACATACCCTGTTATTTTTAATTATTATTTTTCATACAAACCTGTTATTTTGTTTTTACACATTTATTACATAATGTGTGAGGTTTTTCAGGCATGTACGTGTTGTGCTAGCCAACATACCTGTATCGTGATACTGTAGGTTGGTCAAAATTCATGGTTTAAAAAAACTCATTTAACATACATTTAGTGTATTACAGTTGTATGTTAGTAGTCTGTACGTATTCAATATGTTGACAAAGGGAAGGGTGAATATTCACAAATAAGTGAAAGCAAATGAGTTTTTGAAAAAAATAAGTGTAGAACAGTGTAAGTTTTTTTATTTAGTGATTCACTAGGAAGAGAAAAAAATGCGTTAGACAGTAAGTGAAAGCAGTATTTTCTGTTTAATGTCAAAACGTAGCATAGTCCTCCATTTAATGTTATTAATTGCTTATTGATCTTGTGTGAATGTATCCTCAATACATTTCTTCTGACATAAATGATCTAATTAGTACTGTAAGTATAAAAGACCACCATCTGGCTTGTGCTGCGTGACCACATCCTTTTCCGCCACAGTGAGTTTAGTTGCATTACAGACAAGGAATGTCTTTCAGGCGATAACTGTATATCCATTAGTGTCTAGTTTGAGAATGCAGAAATTGTCTTTCTCATTAAGCTGCTTGATGCTGTCATGTTGGAGAAATGTCTTCTATTTTGAAACAAAAATATGGTCTATATATTTGTACATTGTTTTACAGTGGACATCACTCTTTATCGCAATGGCTACCATGGGGACTTGAATGAGACGTTTTTTGTCGGAGATGTGGACGAGGGAGCACGGAAACTGGTTCAGACCACGTATGAGTGCCTGATGCAAGCCATTGACGCAGGTGAGTGGCAGTGCTGGGCACCCTCTAGAGCTGTTACGTGTTGATGGGCTTCAGATGGCTCGTCCCTCCACAGTTCTTTCCTTGCCCTTTCCAGCTTTGCCTCTACCCTGCCTGAGTTAGCATGGGTTTTAGCAGTGATGGGTATACGGGTGATTTGGGGATCCCTTGATGAGGTGGACCAGATGATTGCTTATCATCCTTTATCTCTTCTGTGATTTATCTTTCTTTTCTTTGACCGATAAATGAGGAGGAATGTATATTATATGTATAACATGATAAGTGTATAGAAATGTGTAGTTCTTAAGTGCAGTTTTTTTCCTACATGTTAATTCTTTCATATTATGTTCTCATTATAAAAAAAAAATTAATGCTAGATTATGAGAGAAAAATGAACGATCTTCCTTTATACTTACCTCTTTCCTTTTTATATCTTTTTTTCCCAGAGGTATCTGCTTTTAACATATAGGTTTTTTTTCTCCCCTGTACATTAACAGATGGACATACACATACCACATATATTTATGTGTATGTGTTTAGTTAGGTTAATTGGAGTTATAATATTTGTAGTATTCTGTAATTTGTATGTTTTCCCAGTAGGGTCTTTGTGATTTTTCCCAATTAACATATGTACTTGCATGCATAGATCTACCCCCTTCTTTTAATGGCTATATATTTCATACTATAAAAATTTCTACAAGTATTCCCCTACTAGAATTTGGTGTTTTCTAGATGTCTTGCTATTGTAGTGAATAATATCTTTGAGTACAGGTATATTTCTGTAGGATTTTTCTCAGGCTGTCTTTGTCCACTCAGATAGCTCATACAGATTTTGTTGTTGTTGTTTATAGTATGTCTTAGGAGGAGAAAGAATGGCTTGTTGCGAATGTTAGCAGACTGTTACTAAAAGGACAGTTGGAGTTCAAACAACTTTTTAGGTTGAATCCCATGACATTTTAGCTATATTGTTCAGTATATTATCTGTATTCACCTTCCTTTCCCCCACAATAAACCTGATATATCATCAACAAAGTATTGGACAGGACCACATTCTTTGACAAACACATAGTTATCTCTGATAACATAGATCTGTTATTTTTATTTTTTTGAGTCCATTTTAACATGCATGGAAAATGATGACATTTTTACTAATAAAGTTAGAGGAATGAAAAATGAAAATGTGATACTTTCAAGTATCTGTGTTGATTATGTAAAAGCTAATATTCTTTAGTGTTTAGTTTCTCATTTTTGGAAGTTGTAGTTTAAAACAATTTTTAGGGTTTCTGCCAGGTAGTATCTTTGATGTTTATATCCTTTTTGCTCTTCTGTGAGTTGATGGAAATAACCAGAGAGCTGAAATGTTGTTTTACAAAGACACAAGAATAGAACTTATCAAGAAACTACCAGATACCAAAGTCTTTGTCACAGTAGCCAGGATAGAACTCTGGAAAGTGCTATTAATACCTTTGTATGTATCATTCTTGCCCCTTATTTTCTACTGGCTTGGCTGCTCAACATGGTATAGAGCAGTAGAGCTTGACTGTTGTTAAAATTATCCTTTTAGAATTGGGCTTCTCAATGTACACATTAAATTGTTTTGAGTCTGGTAATTCTTTATTGTAGGGCCTGTCCTGTGCATTGTAGGATGCTTAGCCACATTCTTGGTCTTTACCCACTAGATTCCAGTTTGCACCGGCCCTCCTAGTGGTGAAAACTAAAAGCATCTCCAGGTACTTATGAAGTGGATCCTTGGGATGAGAATTGCCTCTAGTTTGAGAATTAGGGAGAAATCTCCTGTCTTTTATTCTCATTATTTTTGAACAGGGATGTTTTGTTGTTGTTGTATATTGCACAAAATGGGTTAAAGTTTTGCTTTGCTCCCCTGTGACTGGGGCTGATAAGAAGGCTTGGATGGGAATGCAAGCAAATCATTATGCAAGTCAGCCTTTTTCCTCAACATTATTAACTTCCCACCCCTGAAAACAGTCAAGCTGGAACATAGAGTTAAGAACAAGTACATATTAATTGAAATAATTCCTGGAGCTGTTTGCCCAGAGATTTGATTGGCTGGAGGTGATACGTTGTACTGGAACCACAGGTTGAAAATCAGGGAGGCAGAGTTAGGAGACTGTAGGGAGTTGGAGCACCAGAACCATGACTAGGTTCTCTGGGAGTCTGGGCAGCGCCCAGCTTGGGGGTCTCAGTGCTGGGACAGCCATAACAACAAAAACCACTTTGTTTGTTTTGGTTTATAGTGGCAAAAGTCATAAAAATTAAGCAGAGCAGGAAGTATATAGTGAGAAGTATCTTTCTATACCCTATCCTCAGGACTGTCTTCAGAGGCAACTGTGAGTAATTTGAGGATCACTTTTATGGGGAAAGAAGCCCAGGGGAAGTAATCCTTTGAGAACTTGATCACTCTGAAACTAAGGATAAGTCCAAGTTACTTTCTGGACATTGCTTTTTGTCCTGGTGCTCTTTCCTACTTTACTTCTTCTGCTCGCTTTAATAGGATAGCACACTTGACCTTAGAGAAGGAGAGAAAGAGATGCCTGTTTTCCATTCTTTTGTCTATTTAAAAATTTTTTTTAATGTTTATTTTTGGGAGAGAGAGAGACAGAGTATGAGCCGGGGAGGGTCAGAGAGGGAGATACAGAATCCCAGGCTCTAGGCTCTGAGCTGTCAGCACAGAGCTCGATGTGGGGCTCGAACCCACCAGTGGTGAGCCGAAGTTGGGATGCCCAGCGGGCTGAGCCACCTGGGCGCCCCTTTCTTTTGTCTATTTAGAAAGCGAAAGGTATGTCTCTCAACCCCTTAGTACTGCACATGTGTCCCTTTCTGCACCGAAGGAGGAAGTACAGGTGCTACTAGTTTGAATCTCAACTTTGCTATTTATTGGCAGCGTAGTATCTGTTTCCCTTGGTTTCCTCATCTGAAAGTTTTGTGAGGAACATGTTTATGTATAGGCATATGAGTACATGTTTATGTGTAGGCATGTAATGTAGGCATATAAAGCATTTGGAAAGGTTCCAGGCACATAGATAGTAATTGGCAGTAAGTGTCACTTACTATTACTTTGTCATGAGTCCTCTTTTTTCCTTCCAGTGAAACCTGGTGTTCGATACAGAGAATTGGGAAACATTATTCAGAAGCATGCCCAAGCAAATGGGTTTTCAGTTGTTCGAAGCTATTGTGGGCATGGAATCCACAAGCTTTTTCATACAGCCCCTAATGTACCCCATTATGCCAGTAAGTACTACCCAAAGATTTGCTGTTTGCTAACCATTTATTTAACAAATATTTATTCAAACATTTAACAGGACCTACTATTTTGTATTTATTTTTCTGTTAACTGTTATAAATGGACCCTCAAAATGTATATGTGCTCATACACAATACACATTTGTTATCTTGCTCACCTAACAGTCCAAAATGTGTTTGGTCACTATTGGGGTGGTGGTGATACGGCAATTATTCTGTGACCCAGGTTCTGTCATCGCCAACCTATACCTTTCAAGATCACTTTGGGAGTTATTCTTCTAATCTGTAGATACTGGGAGGAGGGGGAAAAGCATGGAGCGGGGTATCTTTGGGAGGTTTTAATGAACCAGCCTGAAATTGGCATAGATCACTTACATTTACTTTTCATTGGTGGGAATTCAGTCACATGGCTACACTAAACTGAAAAGGAGATTGGGAAGTGTAATCTAGCTGAGGACTCTCAGAGAAGTAACCTAATTTTGGTCACCAGCCTCTGCCATGGGTCCAGCTATCACTATTCTTTTTTTTTTTTTTTTTTAATGTGTATTCATTTTTTAGAAGGAGAGAGTGTGCACCCATGAGCGGGTGGGGAGCAGACAGAGAGGGAGACAGAGAATCTGAAGCAGGCTCTGCGCTGACACAGCGAGTTCGATGTGGGGCTTGAACTCATGAACCATGAGATCATGACCTGAGCTGAAGTCAGACTGAGTCACCAGGCATTCTCTGCTGTCACTTTTTTGATTCCTTAAATGAAATTGGTTTGGCTTGGTTTGATTTTGTAGTATATACCAGATACTGTACTATTTGTTGGTATAAATAAAGGAGATAGATGAAGTACCTTTTTCTTCAAGTTGAGTGCTATCTGATAGAATAAGAAAGGAAGTGTGGGACAATTAATGTCTTCCAGAAACCTTTTCTCTTGGAGAGATAAGGCATGCAGGAATAAGTCTGTTTATTTAGTGCTAGAAATGAAAGCTGTCCACAGTAAGCGACCTAAGAAGGAATTTAACAAATATATGTGAGTTATTGCTGTGTAGGCACTTTCACATAATTTCTTGTGCTTAAGTTTTCTCATCTTGAACAATAGTAGGGAGTGGCACCTACCCTAGAATTGTTACTAGGATTAAGTGAGATAGTACATGGAAAGCAATTAGTGTTAACTTTTAGGATGATGATGATGATGATGATGATAATGATGGATATACATTATTTCATTTGATCATCACAACTGAATAATTTCTTAGCCCTATTTTAAAGAGCAGATTCTGCTAAATAAATAAATAAACAAAATAAATAAATAAATGCAGATTCTGTGCTTAGAAAAGTACTTCATTTACTCAGGTTCACATAGACTAGTAAATAAATACCAAGACTAGGAGTGGTACCTGGGTTTTGTCCTTCTAGAGGCAATCTTGATTCCCATACTTTGTGCTGCCTGGTAAGGACCAAAGCAGTTTGGTGTAGTTCCTGTGGGAGAAAAAAAGAATGGTTGAAATTTTGGCTTGGTGGAGATGAGGAAGAAATTCCAGGTGGAGAGGAAGCATGAATAGATGTTTCAAGTTGAGAGTGAACAGAGACATGATGAGCTAGGGCTGAGTACTATATATTAATAATACAGCAGGAGGCAGTGCCAGACCAAGGATATTTGACTTTATTTGCTGGGATTATCGGAAACATTTTCGTGCAGAAGAATGACAAGGTGAAGTTGCTATTTTGGGAAGACAAATTTGGCAGTGTTGTCTAGAGTGTATTGCAGGTGTGAGCTAGTCTAGCCCGCCTTATGCACACTTGTTGCCGTAGTCGAGGTGTGAGGTGGTAAGATTCTAGATGTCAGTAGTTGTGAAGAAAAGGGAAAGGAGTGAGAAACCTCTCAATGGGAGAAGCTGGAGAAGTAGTTTGGAGCACAGCATTTGGTACATATCAGCAAACATATTAGCAGACCACGAAGTTTTCTTTATATAAGCTGTGAATTGTGCTTGAAATAAAAATTAGCAACAGAAAATAAGTAGCCAACTTAATTCCTTCCTGGTAAGCCCTGTAATCTGATGTGCATTCCATTAACAGAATGGAAGTGGCTACTCTGATTACAGGAATACATGAGTGTGTGTATGTTTGTGTAAAAAGAGTGTGTGCGGGGGCGGGGGGTGAAAAAAATTCCCTTTACTTACTGAATTGACAAATGACAGACTCAGGTTTAGATATGGATTATATAAAGAGATGGAAGAAGATAGAATTTATGGGAGAAGGGGACATGGGTCAGTGATGATCGTGTTCGTAAAATACATAAAACCATTTAATTAGAAATAAAAAAACAGTTCTGAAAAAAGCAAGGGCCAGGTATACTTGATTTCATATGTTTGATACATTTATGGAAAGTCCAGTTTCAGTCAGGTTTATATATATATTAAAATATGTTGTGATCACTTTAGGGAAGTGTAAAAGGAAACTGCTGAGTCTTTGTGCAGCTGAGACCTTTTGAAATGTGTAAATGATCCCTGCTTTGGCTTGTAACTCCATATTCCTAACCAGCTGAAGGTGGAACTAGGAAACTGTTGTGTAACTTCCTCCATGCCTTCTGTGTTAGAGAAGTCCTTGTTAGAATTGATTTCCTTTTATTTAAGTCATTAGGGCTGAGAGGTAATGATGATAATACCCTACGTTTGGAATGTATGTTAAATAATCTGTGAGGTAGATGGTAGAGTGGGTACAGCTTTTTACAGAAGTACTTAGCGTACTGTCTGCAGTCGTGTAGTCAATCAGATAATGTATGTTTGCTGAGTGAGGTACATGGAGAAACTGAAACCATGAGTCAAGTTGAGTAGGAGTGGTAACTTCTAGAATAATGAGTCAGTGACAGAAGAAGGGAGTGGAACTTTGAGTCTCTGTTTCATCACTGCCCAATAGTAATATCTTGTGAGGTGCCTATGTAATTTAAAAATTTCTAGTGGTCAGTAAAAAAAAATAAATAGGTGGAATTAACTTGAATGATATATTTTATGTAATGCATTGCATTCACAAAATTAGCATTTCAGCATTTAACCATTGTAAAAATGATTGAGATATATATTTCATCTTTGAAATCGGCATGTATTTTACACTGAACAGTTGACATCATTCTGACTAGCCACTTGGCAAGTGCTCTCGGAGGCTACATGCTTCCAGTGCTGCAGCAGTGGGACAGCTTGGTTCCAGATTCCTTTATCCTTTTTCTTTCTGTGACATCACACTGCTACCCTTTCGACAGTAAAAAAAAAAAATACATATCCCCAGGGGAATATGACCAATTCTTTATATGTAGTAAGTTGCAGGTCACTAGGAAAGAAAGTTCTTAGAAATAATAAGTCATTGTTTTTTGCCTCTCAGATTTTAGGATGATTTAGAAAGTCCAGATTTGGAATCTGCAGTGTGTGTATTTTGGCAACACGTAAGAGAGTGAAAAGCAGCATGATGGCTTTTCACAAGGAAGGATGTGTAGGAATATAAATGTGCAGGTGAGATTAGATCACATCTAGATGGCGTTTAGTGGATTCAGCCTCTGGACACGTGTCATTCATTACCAAAGCCACCATCTCCAAGACCAGCCTTACCAAGAAACCCTGAAAGCCAGTGCTGTTGCCATCTGGTGGTTAAGCAGAGCAAATGCAGTCATTTGTTTACTGACGCTCACATCAGTTTTTTGTTTGTTTTTTTTTAATTGGAACTTTAAACTGATTCTCCATTTTTGTCTGAGATTATCTAAAAATGTCCATCCCTGTTTTTACCTTTTGGCCTTTTTTGGAGGATGACCAGTTTGAATACTTGAACTCATCGTTGTGTCTTTCATGATGGTCCTGAAAAATACTCTCATATTAGTGAACAAAAAGCTAAAAAAGTATTTGGGGGAGAAAATGGAATTTCTGTTTTCAGATAAAAAGGGATAGTTTTATCATCATTAAAAAAAAGTAGGTTCATACATAGAGGCTTTGTTCCTTTTTGAAGATAAGAAAAAGAAGGCAACATAAAAGCCTCACGAGAATCGTGCCATTGTTTCTGTGGGCTGTGTGCCTGCTCCCCCCTCACCCCACATCCACACACCCGCCCAAAAGGTGCGAGGCTTCTGGTGTAATCTGGAACATCTGTTGTTTTCCTTTAAATATCTGGGTGAGTAATGGAACTTTGCTTGGTTGCATGATTTCAACTCTACTCCTGGTATAACATAAATGGTGGTACTTTTCATAGAAGTGATAACTACATCTGAAATCACTTTGCAGACATCTCTGTGTTTTCCTAGAGAAAATAGAAGCAGACTAAAATATGCCTAGGACAGTATCTGCCCCACAGCAGGTGGATATCTGCAAAATACCTGTTTGTTGAATGATCCCCTTTAAGAAGGGGGAATTGGGAAAGGAGAGAGGAATTTAAGAATCACTGATAGAAATGTAAGTTGTGTACTCTGACAAGGGAGCTGTTCAACAGTATGCTGCTGGTTTTTAGCTGGGTTTTGAGAATTTTTTTTTCTTTAATTTCAGAAAATAAAGCAGTTGGAGTGATGAAGGCTGGCCATGTATTTACAATTGAGCCAATGATTTGTGAAGGTGAGAAAAAAGGATACTATAATGTTCTTGAATTGAATTTTAATTTACTTTTGGTCACTCATGATCGGATCAGTGGTCTGCTCTGTTTATTTTCTTTTTGGTTCATTTCCACTCCCAGTCGCATCTCAAGCTCAATTCAGTATCATGTAGAGAACTGAAAACTGTAAGGGCTGGCAAGAAAGCAGTGCTTTCTGTCTGGTAATTCTGCTGTCAGATGCTGAAGTACTTGAATCCCGGTCCCTTTCCATAAAAGATTCTGTCAAAGGGTGTGTTGTAATAACAGGAGCCTCCATTAAGCCTGTGTAGCTTTTTGATGGGTGTCCAGGGGAGGGAAAAAGAAGTAGAGCCACTCACTTCGAGGCAGACACGGGTGTATGATTTGCTTCTCCACAACTTACGAGGTAGGTGCTATCCCCATCATACAGAAGAGCAAACTGATCCTTGACGCAGGTAAGTAACTCGTCTGAAGTCATTTAGCTAGTTACGTGGCAGCTGACTTAGACCAAACTCATGAGCTGTTCTGCCTGCTCAGGGTCTGCGCTCAGGTCATCAGGTGGCATTATTTAGCTCTTGTGGACAAAGCACAGCACAGACATACTTTACGCTGGCAGTTTTATGTCCTCACTGTCACTGTTCCCCGTGGCAGGCTCATAGCATTGATAAAGACCCAGTGTCATGATTAGAGCTTGTCACTCAGATGGTCGGATATTCTCTTCACCTTTCTTCTCAGCCAGTCCTCTGTTGGGATTAGGGGACGCAGTGAGGCTATAGTAGTGGGGCTGGTGTGTCCTGGGGCCTACATTAAAGGATACCTCCTCTCTGGATCCTTCCGGTCTTTTTTATAACCTGATCTTGGCAGTGACATCCCATTACTTCTGTCAGATTGCCTTCCTTAGAAGTGAGTCACTAAATTCAGCCTACAGGCTGCCTTCTTATAACCTGATCCTTTGTTGCCTTTTCTGTAAAGTGGAATTACAGTCTTTAACCTGCCAGCTCCCCAGGGCAGCTATTAAGAATTGAGACGACTTACATTAGCACAAAATACCTTGTGTCCTTTTAAGGGCTGTAAACATGCAAGGTACTGTTTTTGTCGTTGTCATGGAATAAGAATTAAGTTCTGATCATGTGGAACCAGTCTGAGGGCGGGAGGTATATTAGCAGAAAAAAGCAAGACACTGAGAAGAAAGTGTAGTTTTGGTTACATACCTGTTTTCATTAACTGGCACCTGGTTGGTGAGACACAGTGTGGTATTTCCAAGAATAAGCAAATAACTTTTCATAGAGCCTGTTCAGATAATCATCATATTATAGCATACATACTTCAGTGTAACTCAGGCTAAATCCTAGCTCTGGAGTGGAAAGTTTCAAATCCAAAGAAGAATTTGAATTTTCTCAGAATAGGATCCAGATATGTTTGACTTGACATTGGTAAAGAACCTTTTGTAAGCAGTTCGCAGTAAAGTTAGATAAGTATTATGTCTTTAATCCAGTTGTGAAAAGGTTATTCATTACATAAGAAAATACCCAGTTATAGTCATCTTTACATGTTTAACAAAGCATGAATTAACTTTCTTTAAGCTACCTCATATTTTCTTTTTAGGCTGGGATTTAGTATTGTAAAAGTAGGTTACTTCACTGCAGTTTATATATGTGTTCTAGGATTTGTGTGAGTCAGTGAGACCTAATCTTTGGTAAAGATTACTCAAAATGAAGGCTGTATTGATTTTTTTTGACATCTAATTTGGAGACAAGAAAGTCTCTATAAACACACTTCTATAGTAGTATCCAGAATTGCATAACTTTCTCATTTTACCTCTGCCTCCCCTCCTTCTCTCTTTCTCTAGAGTGGTTTCTTTCACTGTCCTGGGGCTTTTTTCACTGTCCCTTTGTTTCCTTTCTCTTTTAGCCCCTCCCTATCTATTTTGCCTCATTCTAATTTTTTAAAATTCTCTCACCAATCCTATTTCTTTCTCTTAGCCCCTTTTTTTCTGGTTACTAGAGGAGTGTGGTCAAAAATTTCAGAGTAGAATCTCTTGTCACCATCTGTGTGCCTGCCATTTAAAAATCATATTAGAAATTAAATGCTATAGGGGCGCCCGGGTGGCTCACTCGATTAAGCGTCTGACTCTTGATTTTGGCTCAGGTCATGGTTCGTGACATCGAGTCCCATGTTAGGCTCTGTCCCGACAGAGAAGAGCCTGCTTGGGATTCTCTTCCTCTCTGTCTCTGCCCCTTCCCTGCTTGCATTCTTTCTCTCTCTCTGTCTCTCTCTTAAAAATAAATAAACATTTAAAAAAATGCTGTAATAAAAGTGTAAAAAGATGATTTCCTTTACAATACATATTGGCTGTAGTTTATGCCAAAGTTGTACCAGGAAAGAGCTAAATTTATTAATTCAATGTTTAACTCATAGTTCTATAATGAGCTGTATCAATATGTTTTCTAAAATGAAACCCAGTGCCTTTATTTTGGAAATACCATCTTGATTTGGTATTCGGGAGGCATAAAAAATGTGAAGTTGTAACACACCCAAGGAAATTTAAAATATCATCATTACTGGGGCGCCTGGGTGGCGCAGTCGGTTGAGCGTCCGACTTCAGCTCAGGTCATGATCTCACAGTTTGTGAGTTCAAGCCCCGCATCAGGCTCTGTGCTGACAGCTCGGAGCCTGGAGCCTACTTCGGATTCTGTGTCTCCCTCTCTCTCTACCCCTCCCCTGCTCATACTCTGTCTCTCTCTCTCTGAAAAATGAATAAACTTAAAAAAAAATTAAAAAAAAAAATCATCATTACTTCATTGGACTAAAAACCAAAATGAAGTTGGAGGAAAAACTAAAACAGTTGAAGTATAAATAGGAGTATTATTATTGTTATTATTACTGAGGTATAATTGATGTACAATATTGTATTAGTTCTAGGTATAGATTAAATATACTGATTTGACAGTACTATGTATTACCCGGTGCTTATCGTGATAACTGTAGTCACCACCTCTCAATTTTATTGACTATATTCTCTATGCTCTACTTTTCATTTCTGTGATTTCTTTATTTTATAACTGGAAGTTTGTACCTCTTAATTCCCTAATTTCACGCCCCCCCCACCCCGCCCCATATACCTCCCTTCTGGCAACCACTTGCTTGTTCTCTCTATTTAAGAGTCTTTCGCAGGGGTACCTGGGTGGCTCAGTCAATTAAGCATCTGACTTTGGCTCAAGTCATGATCTCACAGTTCGTGAGTTCCAGCCCCGCATGAGGCTCTGTGCTAACAGCTCAGAGCAGCCTGGAGCCTGTTTCAGATGTGTCTTCCTCTCTCTCTGCCCCTCCCCTGCTCGCTGTCTGTCTCTGTCTCAAAAATAAATAAATGTTAAAAAAAAAAATTTAAGAGTCTGATTGTTCATTGGTTTTGTTTTTTAAGTTCTACATGTAAGTGAAATCATAAGAGTATTTGTCTTTTTCTGTCTAACTTATTTCACTTAGCATAATACCCTCTAGGTCCATCCATGTTGTCGCAAATGGCATGATCTCACCCTTTTTCATGGCTGTGTAATACTTTGTTGTGTGTGCATGCCGTACCTTCTTCATCCATTCATCTATCAGTGGACGCTTGAGAGTTGCTTCCACATCTTGGCTACTCTGCATAATGCTGCAGTAAACATAGGGGTGCATATATCTTTTTAAAGGAGTGTTTTTGTTTTCTTTGGGTAACTTCCTAGTAATGGAAATACTGGATTGTGTGGTAATTCTATTTTTAATTTTTCTCACAGTGGCCGCACCGGTTTACACTAGCAGTCCACAAGGGTTCCCTTTTTCTCTACTTCCTCACCAACCAACACAGGTTATTGCCTGTTGTGAGGTGATAATCTCATTGTAGTTTTGATTTGTAGCTCCCTGATTATTAGTGATGTTGAGTATCTTTTCATGTGTCTGTTAGGTGCCTTATGTCTGCTTTGGAAAAATGTTCAGGTCCTCTCCTCATTTTTCATTGGATTCTTTGTTTTTGGTGTTGAGGTATATATACATTCTTTATGTATTTGGATATTAACCCCTTATCAGATCTATCATTTGCAGATATCTTTTTGCATTCGGTAGGTTGCCTTCTGTTTTGTTGATGGTGTCTTTTGCTGTGCAAATGCTTTTTATTTTTGATGTAGTCCCGATAGTTTATTTTTGCTTTTGTTTTCCTTGCCTCGGGAGACAGATTTATAAATATGTTGGTGAGGCTGATGTCCAAGAGATTACTCTGCCTGTTTTCTTTAAGGAGTTCCATGGAATTCCAAGTCTTTAATTTTGAGTTTATTTTTGTGTGTTGTGTATTTTGCTTACTATGTAAGCAAGTGGTGCAGTTTCATTCTTTTTTTTTCCAGTTTCATTCTTTTGAATGTAGCTGCCTACCATTTGTAAATTGGAGTCTTAATAGTGAATTTTCTAATTGGCTTCTGTAATATCCAAGGATATAGGACTATATGCAAATACACTTATCTAGAGAGTTTGTTTAGAAAACTGAGCGATAGAATTAAGAAATTGTTTTTGTTTGTTTGTTTAAGGTGGATGGCAGGATGAAACCTGGCCAGACGGTTGGACCGCCGTGACGAGAGACGGAAAGCGGTCTGCTCAGTTTGAGCACACCCTGCTGGTCACGGACACTGGCTGTGAAATCCTGACCCGGCGACTTGATAGCACGCGGCCTCACTTCATGTCCCAATTTTAATTTCTCCCGAGATGGCACATCTCAGTAATACCTTCTGGCTGTACTATGCATTTTATTGAGAGTACAGAATGGAAGAGGAGATTTTTATTACGTGTTTTGTTTTGACTATAGATAAGGAAGACTACAGCATTGGATGTGTGTCCTCAAGAACTTGACTTGGGTCTGAAAAAGCTGAGAAGAATAAAAGAAACATTCTCAACTCTTTTCAGTATTTCCCTCTCCCTCCAGAAATCTCTGCACCCCTGTTTTCTCACTTGGCCTTTGAGCACTTTTTACGTAAACCTGCTTCTAGTTGCTTTTATCACTGCCACAACTGGGCCAGTAAGAGCCAGCTGCTCTTCAGGTGAATGTGGAAGATGAGAATCCTTGAAACTTTAGCAACATATGTTGTTCCAGATTTTTTTTATTATATATGTATGGAAATATATATGTATACATTTTAAATTCCATGTATGTAATTCCTGAACACTATATGACCTGGGTTTGTGTTAATTCTGCCCTGACAGTGCTATATGCTGTCATAAATGGACCCATTGTTTGCAGTGATTTATTTCCCAGTTGGGAATTTGGCCTCCCTCCTTCCCCATGCTACTTATTTACCCTTGTAATTGTGTGTAAGGAAGCACTCGGTCAGTGAGACTTCCTCTCCAGTGTGGACTCTGTCAGTGAATGGTTGTGGCAAAATTCACTTTGGAAAAGGGTTGTCACGTTTTAAAAACATCTAGTTTCTGGCAAAAATAGCCATGCTTCATATGATAGCTGGCTGTTTCAGAGCATGAGCGTTTTGTGATACATTGCTCTTTCAGACCTCTTTCTGGTCGAAATGGGAGGGAAAAAGCTCCCTTTCTTCCCCTCTATTTTATTTCAAGGGCAAACCTTGGAGATATTCAGAGAAGGGTGAATGGTTGCACTGTGGAGGTTGATGGGAAGAGACAGTTCTGAAATCTTTTTGGCAGTGAGCAGAGTAAGTCAGGTGGGCTGTTAGCTTCTGACATTTAGTAAACCTGGTAGTGATGAGAAAGGAACTTCTTTGAAGATTGTACTGTTCCCTTGCAGTAGAGATGCAGCTGTCCGTGGTGTGTTGAAAACACACTTTACCTTGACATGGTTGGGAACCTCATTAGAAATGACCCCAGCTGCCCAATATCTTTGTTCCTTTCAGTAGTTCAGTCCAAATGGAAGTGTATCCAGGGAACACGTATCAGATCAAAGTCGTTGTCATTGGAGTGTACTTGATTACTGGGTATCTGGTAACTTTCTTGTAAGATAATTTGATACCACTGACATGTTATATGAGAACATCTTTCCCAGAGTGCCTCAGACCTTTATTGCTTTAAAAGAATTATGATAATGTTTTCATTACTTTTATTATTTTAATGATTTAGTGAAGTGACTGAATCTGGTATAGACTTTTGGGGGTATGTGTGTGAAATTTTTTATCAAACTGTAATATTTGTGAATGGAATGCCTTGCAATATGAATGTTAATATAATGTGTAAAGGGAGATTAAAAGTTTGAACGATTATCCCCTCCCCACCCCCCCCCCCCCCCCCCCCCCCCCCCCCCCCCCCGTGTAGTTATTAACTTTGCTGCATTTGTTTGGGGTTTCAGAGGGAAGTGGTGGGAGTAGGGTGGCTGATTTCACAATCTAAAATAAACTCATGACCATTTGAGTGAAGAGTTTTTTGAGTTTAACAACTACATAATTCCAGTACTGTGTTTAGTTCACCAGACCCTATCAGCAGTATTTGAGATGCAACCATAGTTTTGAGAGCTTTCAAGACAGAATGCTGAATATTTAGGGAATCATTTTAGGTACTGATGGTGGAATTAACAGTGTGGGCTTCTTTGATATCTATCATTAGAATATAAGCTCGAGGAAAAAATATCTTGATAGGATAATTTTTTTGTAAAAAGGTTAACATTGGTGATGATGCTTTTTTCGGTTTGGTAGATTTCAAAACAGTATGGGCTCTAGTCTAATTGTATATATCTAATTTAAAATGTTTATTAGATGAGAAAGCTTCACGTTTCATTATTCTGCCAACTTTTCAGAGTGTATTAACTTTTTATTTTTTGTGTCAACTTAATTTTTTTAATGTTTGTTTATTTTTGAGAGAGAGCATGAGCTGGGAAGAGCAGAGAGAGGGAGACACAGAATCCAAAGCAGGCTCCAGGCTCTGAGCTGTCAGCACAGAACCCGATGCGGGGCTTGAACTCCTGAGCTGTGAGATCATGACCTGAGCCGAAGTCGGATGCCAAACCGATTGAGCCACCCAGGCACCCCTTGTGTCAACTTTTAAAGTAATACATACAGTTTTTCCTGCCAGTCCTTCAGCCCCCTTGGAATTATAATTTAGAAGCAGGGAAACATTTGCCTTTAAATTTTATGTCTTTTGCTGATGTAGTCGATTAAGGTACATTAGGACCCATTCACTGACACTTTAATACCACTTGCCACGGGTCGAAATTTAATAGGAGGTTGAGGAATTTGTCCTCTTACCATGATTCTTTTGTCCTATAACTACTATTTTTTTCTTTGTGTTTGGTTAATATTGCAGGAATGGTGCTTTACTTTTTGCTAAGGCCCCCAGAATGCACCCTCATGGTATCTGTAAGCTGTTTTTTTCAAAAAAAAAAAAAAAAGTTTTTTACTTCCAACTTTGCATTTTGAAAATTTTCAGATTTACAAAAAAGTTGAAAGTATAGTACAAGGAAATGATCATATACCCTTTATCTGTATTCAGCGATCATTACTTTGCCACATCTCTCTCTTAAGCACCTTCCTTTTGAAACAAATGGCATCATACTTCACATTATTATTGCAGCTTGTCTGTTAAGATGTAAGGACATTTCTTACTGATCATAGTACCACACCCAAGGAATTTAACATTGATACAGAATTATCTAATGTATAGTATATACTCAAATGTGAGTCTCAATTTTTTTCCAAATGTTCTTTAAAGCTTCTCTCTTTTCTAAATCCAGGATCTAGACCCATGCATTTGGTTGTCCTGTATCTGTAGTCTTATTTACTCTAGAACAATCCTACTTTTTTAGTGCTTTATGAAATTGACACTTAATAAAGCAGGCCAGTTAGCTTATAAATTTCTGTATTTCTCTGGGAGTTTCTCATGAGAAATTTCAAGATAAATATTTTGGCAGAAGACTCTACTGATGGTATGTGGTATGTCTCATTCGTTGTGTCACATCACATCAGGAGACACAATGTTACTGTCACATTATTGCCAATATAAGTTTGATCACTTGCTTTGTCAGATCTTTCCATTTTAAGAATAGTTTTCTTTTCTTTAAAAAAATTTTTTTTAACGTTTTATTTTTGAGACAGAGAGAGAGCGAGCATGAATGGGGGAGGGTCAGAGAGAGGGAGACACAGAATCTGAAACAGGCTCCAGGCTCTGAGCTGTCAGCACAGAGCCCGACGCGGGGCTCGAACTCACGGACCGCGAGATCGTGACCTGAGCCGAAGTCGGACGCTTAACCGACCGAGCCACCCAGGCGCCCCTAGAATAGTTTTCTTTTCTGAAGCAAATAATCTGGGAGGAGATACTTGAAGACCATTTGGATATTCTTTTCACTCAATGGTATTAACGTGCACTGATAATCCTTGCCAGAATCCATTATTTTATTACATTGGTGGCTGCAAATTGAGACTGAAATCTAGCATTCCATTTACATTTTATTAGCTGGCACCCTTTTACAAAGAAGCATTTTCCCCCCTCCTTTTTTTTACCCACGGTCGTTGAGTGTTGTCAATGTGGGCTCATCAATTCTTAAAAATTCTATTTAATTACTATAATTGTCCCAAATTTGGCCAGCAGAAGCACCTTTAAGCTTATTCATGTGTCATTGTGACCTGCGCCTATCAGTCTTTGAACGCTTTCTTTTTGCTGTAGCAAGATGTTGTAAGTTCATTGTACAGCTTTCCTGTCTCACACTGGGACAGGCTGTTCCTCCAAGGAGCCCTCGTTCCTTTTCATGGGGAATGGTATTTGGAAATGAGGATCTGGGTGCTACTGGGTGTCCTTGTTGCCAGGCACTTTCAGGGAACAGAGCCAGGAAATGTACTTTTTATAAATCATGAATTCGTTCTGATACTTTCAAATCTAACACTAATCTTCCTCATCTTTTTCTGTTTCATATTTATATCTGCTTTATCCCATGGTGAGAACTTTGGTTCTGAACAGCATTAATATTTATTTGCTGGATTCTGTAAGACATGTAAAATTTAGAATTACTGTATCAAAATCACTACCAACAGTGAACTTAAGTGCAAAATTTGTGATTCTTGAAACCTGTCTCACTAAGGGAGTATAGATTATTGGTTTGTTACTTGAAGTAATTTTATTCCTACTGTATCCTAAATTTCGTAAACTGTGAGCTCCTTTTTGACAATACAGTGCATCTTGGGGGCAAAAGGTACAGTAAGAGGAATGGGAAGGATAGTGATCTGGGAGTTAGAAGTATTGGAAAGGTTTGAGATAGTGTGGTAAGATTCTGTCTACATTTGGTGTTTGACCTCTACCAAACTCTGGAGCTATAAGAGGAGCACATGATACCACTTTGTAATGTAGATGTGTGGCCCATTTTCCAGTAGAGAAAAACATCTGGGCATTATTGTCTTAGCAACAGATTGTTTCACAATGTAGGCTACATTATGCTAATACCCTAAAAGTTATTAATGTGTTGTTTCATTTTAAAAATGAACACCCAAGGAAAGGTTAGCTTAGCACAGGCTCCCCCCGTTTGAACCCTGAGGAGCAAGCAGCCTCTGGTGGCAGCCTCTCCTTTACCTCTTCTTCCTTTTGGTGCTAAGTATGAAAAAGAAAAATAGCGCTTTGTATTTGGTTATTTTGAGAAAAAGAAAGCAGGAAATAAGGTGGCCTTGGCTGCCTCTCATCATTTTGGGGACTGTGGAGGAGCAAAAACACAGCTGTCGGTCTATAGCGATTCTGTGGTTATATTGCAAAATGTGTCAATGCTGGGGTCTTAGCAAACTGTGCCAATAAGTCCAGTGGAGCAGTGAAGAAGGCTTCCTGGAAAGGTATCAGTGATATGTTTGTTACGGCTCAAAGTCTTCTGGTAATTATTTTTTACTGATGTCTAGAACGTTTTTACCATTGTAAAACTTTTAGTAGAGGCATCGCTTACATCTCCTGGGTGCTTAGCCCTTTTCATGTTACCTCGGCCTCCTCACCTCACCCTCAAGAACAAACGTGCTAATACTTTTCCAAAACTTGTAGGTACATTTGTATTTTCGTGTCATGAGAAGAGCACAGGACCAACAGTCAGGACCCCAGGGCTCTGATTTCTCCAGTTTTTTATTTGGTTGCAAGACTAGGACAAATCCCTATACTTATCTATGGAGAGACCTATTTGTGGAATGATACCATTAGCAACTATTTTATTCTATATATAATGTGACTATAAAGCAAATTTATTTCAGTAGTTGGGTCAGGGGTCAACAGAAAATTCAGGCCGGAATTTTTACTTTATTAGTCAATCTGATTCTGAGGAAACAAAATAGCCAAGGATAAGAACTTTTAGTCTGAAGATCTATGTTAGAGAAAGAGCAATAGATACTTACTTTAAAGCACATTTTCACTGTTTATGTTGCTTAATATATCCTGGTTTAATATATCCAGCTTCAGTCCATTTTTAAACTGGAGGTAGTTGACTAGCACTCCTTTCTTGAAAGGGGCTTGTGCAAATTTATCTCATCACAAGGAATTCTGATATGATGTCCACTTTGATAAAAATCAGTCCACCTTTTAAAAACCATCCCACCTACTTAGTGCCCATAAAGTTCCACCAAAAGAAATTTGTATAATGGAGGACTTTGTATGGCCCTGTTCACTTTGTAGTTGTTTCTTTAAAGACATGATTCCCTTAGTTCTATGCATTTATTATCTAAATATCTCTTTAAATATAATAAAATGTTCTCCAAATGTGTTTGTGGTATACTTTTTTCTAAAGGGTATTTGCTGACAATCCAATCTGGCATGTGTATTGAAACAAAATTGGCTCAATCTACAGTTGTTTTTTTTTTTCCTGGGTCACACAGTGTCTCTAGGCCCAAAGAATTGTCAGTTACTTTAGGACTTTGATCACCAGCCTAATTGGCAGATTGGTAGCCAGGCAGAAAATGTTCTGAAGCATTCTGTGCATGGGAAACATGTTCCCTCTTTTCCAAATCAAAACACGTTTTGAGAATTTACTGACTATAAGTTTGCATTCAAATGGGATAAATGGAAAGAAATAGCATTATGTATATTTTTTGGAGTGTTTTTTGTTTGATGTAAGTTGTACACACATGAATGGTTCACTGTGACAGTTTGGGATGTAATGCAGTTTTTCCATCTCCGTCCCCCCAAACCTCATCACTCCCTAGGTTCCTACTTTATATGTTAGTTCTCTGCATGTAATAAGAACTTGTTCCCAGACATGTCTGCAAATGGACTGTCTTACTCCAGTGAACATCAGTCAGGTTAAACAGAATAGCACAATATGCAAGCAAGATTTGAAAAGTGCTAACTAGGTACAGGAAAAATTTTCAGTAAAAAGTTGCTTAAAATTAGTTCCTAATACTGTAAAATTTTAGGTACTTAAGTTAAAAATACATTTTACTAACTTTCATGAAGTATATAGTGGGTTAGCCATTGTGTGTTAAAATTATGTATCTGTCCAAGAAAGCAGTTTAAAGATACTTAAATTCCCAACAATACTTTTCAGGTGGTAGACCTCCTAACTTTGGATAACCAGGATAGGCTTGCTGATGTGCATATAGTGAGTAGCTTTTAGCCCTGTTTTATCTATACTTTCTTCCAAAAACTGTATATGCTATTTCTTCCAAAAACAAAAACATTATACACAACATCCTAGGTGCCATCCAAGAGGATATATTAAAAGGATCTTGAAAAGGCTTTATAGTCCCATGATCCAAGAATCTTTATAGTAAGGATCATATAAACTTAACTCCCTCATTGGCCAGCTACAAAAGTTGGAGTTACATTGTTTTGATATTTTATTATTTTTTAAAAATAAAGCAATCATTTTTAAGGTTTTGTTGTTAATTTGAGAGAGACAGAGACAGAGTGAGTCAGGGAGGGGCAGAGGGAGACTCCGAAGCAGGCTTCACGCTGCTAGCACAGAGCCTGATGCGAGGCTTGAACTCATGAAGCTATGAGGTATGACCTGAGCCAAAACCAAGAGTCAGATGCTTAACTGACGGAGCCATCCAGGTGCCCCCATTATTTTATGTTAAAACGGCTTTACTTTTTCATGTAGGTGGGCATAAAAATGCCATCTCATTCGTGTATATACCTCATATATGAGAAGAAAACTAATGATGGAAAAAACTTTTTAGAGAATTATTAGCTCTCCTACATTATCACACTACTTGTCCATTTTCTTAGTGTGATTGCTCAAGGTGACAGATTTTGTTCCTGGAAGGCTAAGGCTAAAAAACAGTTAAAAGCCTATTTCCAGAGCTTTGGTAGAAGCTAGTTTTAATTTTTTCTTCCAGTTTTCTCAGAACAATAATTTGGGGCCATTTGGACCCCTAGTGCATCTCCAGCCCCTAAGGTAAAATGGGAGAGAAGCTAGGTTGCAATACCTGGTTCTACAAATGGCACTAGGTATCCAAAAAGGAGAGGTCATGACCATAATTGCTACCTTTCTATTTTTAAGTCAACTAAATAGTGCTCTCAGAAACACAAGCACTTACAGGAGCAATTAAGCCGTATCAATCAAAAGTATTTTTATTTTTAACGTTTAGTTATTTTTGAGAGAGTGTGTGAGTTGGGGGGGGGGGGGGAGAGGGAGGGAGGGAGAGAGGGAGAGAGAGAGAATGAATTTGAAGCAGGCTCCAGGCTCTGAGATGTCAGCAGAGAGCCCCAATGTGAGGCTCGAACTCATGAACCATGAAATCATGACCTGAGCTGAAGTCAGAAGCTTAACTAGCCACCCAGGCGCCCCAAAAGTATTTTTAAAATAACAAAAAAACACATGGCTTCAATCCAACCAAAAGAACTATGTGCGTGGCATATCCGATGTGTTGACAGAACAGCAGTCTGCAATACACTATCATGTGGAAAAACCAAAAGAGCGCAAAATAATGTTAATAGTATTCCTTTGTGTAGTTTTAAAGGATATGTATATGTGCTATTCCGTGAATTGAAACTTCTGGGAAGATACATAAACTTTCTAGGAGTCAACCATTTTTTTTTTTTTTGTGGGAGGGGAATGTTGTGTTGCTCTTATATAATTTTCTGTAATTGAATTTTCTAACTCTTGGATATGTTGCTTTTATTTTTTTTCAACGTCAATGGATTACCTGGATGGAAGAGAAAGCATTTTTTGTTTGCTGCTTTATATTGCTCAGAATAAAAGAAAATCCTAAACGTTACTTAACGGCACCACAAAAAGACTGATAGATTTGATATTAAAATAAAAATATAAAATATATTAAAACATAAAACTGATGGAAGGACTGGCATCTACAAGAACACCTAAAAATTACTCAGAAAAAGATAATCCAACAGAAAAATAAACAAAGGATGTAAATAGATACTTCGCAAAAAAGGAAATACAGACGTATGATAGTACTTTAGTAACTGAGGGAAATGCAAACTGAAGTAATGAAGTATCATTTCACACTCATTGAATTTGTAAAGATTTCCAACCATTCTGAGGAACGATGTTGGCAGTTTCTAGTACAGATGTGCTTATCCTAGGATATACAGTTGGCTCTTGAACAATGCAGGGACTAGGTATGCTGACCCTCCATGCATTTGAAATTCACGTATTACTTCTGACTCCCCCAAAACGTTACTAATGGCTTACTGTTGACCAGAAGCCTTACTGATAACAGTTGATTAACACATATTTTAAGTGGTATTCTTACAACAAAATAAGCTAGAGAAAAAAAAGTGAAGATAATCATAAAATACATTTACAGAACCATACTGTAAAAAAGCCATATATAAGTGAAATCTGTGCAGTTCAAACCTATGTTGTTCAAGGGCCAACTACACATCCTAAGTAATGAGGATTACTAACACAGTGAGCATGAGAAGGATGTACAAGAATGTTTCACCAGTGCCGTCAGCAATATAGAAACAGCTTTGGAAATAGCGTTAGGCCATCATTTGGGCAGCAGGTAAATTATGGTAGTTCATATAAGTGAATACTAATGCACAGTATTAAAATTAGTGAATGAGAGCATCACATGGATTAATCACAATGAGTAAAAAATGAAAGCTGCAGAATAGGACAGTTATCAGGTTTTCAATGCCGAAGACTAGAGACAGTTAATGGATACATATAGTAAGTGTGACAACATGTATGAGTGAAAAACACCAAATTCTGGGTGGTGAGGAAAGGATGTAAACAGGTATTTCACAAAAAACTTCTGGAGACGAAAGGCAATGTGGTGGTCTAGAGATGGTAAAATGTTAAGATTTGAAAAAGCAGCTGGGAACTTTGCAATTCAGTATGTATTTTTCCTATGCTTGAGAGAATTCATAGAGCCACCACCTACACACATACACCTACTTAAGCACAGAGGGTAGCTTCATCAATGATGTTTAGTGCCCACTGTGGGCCAGATGCCATACTAGGAATTGTGGGGGGTGGGTCTCTTAAGTTTGAACAAGACATGGTTATCTGTTCTCAAGAATGTAATCTCACAGAGACAGCCCTGGGTTCTCATGAACTTTGCCACTGATGGTGAGGGAAATGTTGTTTTTTATTTTTTAAATGTTTATTTTTGAGAGAGAGAGAGTGAGGGAGGGGCATAGAGAAAGGGAGACACAGAATCCGAAACAGGCTCCAGGCTCTGAGCTGTCAGCACAGAGCCTGGCTTGAACTCACCAACGGTGAGATCATGAGCTCAGCTGAAGTCGGACGCTTAACTGACTGAGCCACCCAGGTGCCCCGAGAAATGTTCTTTAGTAAACGGGCCAGAGACCGTTAAAAGTTAAACACAAGTTACCGTGGATGTAAGAAGGCAAGGCTAAGATACTCACCACTGCCCTGTTTCCTCTGGCTTTCCTTTATTTATTTTTTTATTTTTTTCTCTGGCTTTCTTTTAAAGAACGAAGATAACAAGTACGGGAACCATGAGAATGAATCCAGCATAAAACAGATCACAACTTCACACATATGTGGAGATTACTTTTATTATGTTAGACTGTTTCTTAATAAGCTAGCAATTATTCATGTGAAGGAGAGTTCAGAAAGCTAATTTAGGACTGTATCAGCTTTGTCCTTGATTAGAGATGTATGAATTATACACAAAATATCACTCCCTAGAATAGGTTACTCTAGAAGTAGTAGTAGAGAAGGTCTAAGAGACTGATCATGGAAGAGCTTCTCCCTGCTTGTCTGGTTGTTCCAGTTGGACCACAAGATTTAGGTGAAAGAATGGACATATGTTCTCTGTTGAATTTAAAGTTTTACAACAGTTCGAATGCTGTAAGAGAAGGAAGCAATAAACAGTTTTCAGTGATATCTTTTTTTTTAATGTTTATTTTTGAGAGAGAGAGAGAGAGAGAGAGAGAGAGAGAGAGAGAGAGAAGGGGCACAGAGGATCCAAAGTGGACTCTGTGGTAACAGCAGATGTGGGGCTCAAACTCCCAAACCATGAGATCATGATCTGAGCCAAAGTCAAGACGCTTTGACTGAGCCACCCAGGTGCCCCTAAATGATATCTTTTAAGACCACTAAAAGTATTTTTTTACCCTTCTCCATAAACCCCAAGTCATTACATTTTATAATATATAGCTAACAAGGAAGCTTACCTCTTTCCTGCATGCATCAGTTCAAAGGCTTCATTAATTTGGTCAAAAGGCAGATTGTGAGTCACAAATTCATCAACTTTTATCTTTTTGGACATATATTCGGATACTAACTTTGGGACACTTTCCACACTCTTCCATCCTAAAAGAAATCACACATGTATTCTTCCAACAAATCTTTGCAGTATGCTTATTACTTAGTGGGTGACAGACATTTAAGAGAATAAATTTTTGCAGCTAGAATGTATTATGTTAAATGAAATAAGTCAATCAGAGAAAGACAAATATATGATTTCACTCATATGTGGAATTTAAGAAACAAAACAGATGAACATTCGGGAAGAAGGAGGGAAAAAGAGAGGGAAACAAACCACAAGAGACTCTTAACCACCAGAACAAACTGAAGGTGGAGGGATCTGGGTGGGAGATGGACTAGATGGTTAATGGATACTAAGGAGGGACTTGTGATGAATGCTGGGTGTTGTATCTAAGTGATGAATTGCTAAATTCTATTCCTGAAACCAATACTGCACTGTATGTTAACTAAAATTTAAATTAAAAAGAAAAAAAACCCCTGATTTTCTCATCAATTAAAGAGGACTGAAAAACTTCAAAATTAGCATACAGAGAAAGAAGAATTTAATGTACATCTTTAGTTAAAAAAAATAGTAAATGCCTTTTGAGTATTTTCCTTTTTCTGTGTTAAGATTTACTAAAATCTCATTAAGGTTTTAGCCAAGTGAGACTTCTATGATACCAGGATAGAACTCTGAAGTCTTAGAATAAACTTATTTGGCTCCACAACAGCAAAGATTCTATAATTACGACATTTAAGGAAGAACAAACCTGACGTAATACAGAACTTTTATTTCTTTGGTTTTAAAGCTTTTTTTTTTTTAAGTTTACTTATTCATTTGAGAGACAGAGAGAGAGAAAGAGTGAGCTTGAGTGGGGAAGGGGCAGAGACAGAGGGAGAGAGGGAATTCCAAGCAGGCTCCTCACTGTCAGCACAGAGCCCGATGCAAGGGCTTGAACTCACGAGTTGTGAGATCACGACCTGAGCAGAAACCAAGAGCCGGATGCTTAACCAACTGAGCCACCCAGGCACCTCTTATTTCTTTGGTTTTAAATTCAACAATGAAATTAGGGATAGCATCTCACACCAGAAACCGTGAAACTGAAAACAAAAGTGGGAAATTCTTAGCTATATAAGATTTTAAACAAAATTGGTGCTTCGATCTTTCACTTGTATTGAAAGAAGCAATAAATCAACAAAGACACCTTCCCACCTTTTACACCAGGGACACTTTGTAGCTCATTTCAAACCTCTTTTGAGCCTTTTCCAAATCTGCCTCCTTATATCCTCTACTAATTATTTTTCTCTTACAAATCGTAGGGCTTTTCCTTTCTCCTTTTTTTTAAAAAAAGTATTATTTATTTAATTTAAGTATGCTCCATGACCAATGTGGGGCTTGAACTCACAAGCCCGAGACCAAGAGTCACATACGCTACCAACTGAACTAGCCAGGTGCCCCCTTCTTTAAATCCCCGGTAACAAGACAAGTACAGCCACCTCTATTTGTTAGTCCAAAACTTCTATTTACATCTGTGGGTCATATGTTAACAACACCCATCACACCTCAATACTCCAGCTTCTTTCCCAACTAGCATGTGCTGGGGTGATGAGGCTTCGGTGAGAGGTTATGATCAACCCCCTGGCTCAGTCTCCCAGGCTTAAAATGTCCTTTCAAATACAGCTAAGGACCTGAGAGGATGTGTGGCTTTAAAAGTCTGTTCTGATATACTCAAGTGAGGCATACAGCTCGTTGGAAAGGCGAGGTTAGTCTGCATGACATTTTTTATGGTGAATTCTATAGTATAAAGGCAGAAACTTCGGCCAAACCCCCTCATACCCTCTTGATCTTTTCCTCTGGCCTTCAAAAAACCTGGCATGATAGGGGATCTTAAGAAACACCTTAAGTTCAGATTATGGAAAATTCACGCTAAGTGTTTTTTTTCCCTAAGAGGATGGTGAGAATATAAATATACTTTTTTAAAAAACCTACAAAAACTTTAGATTTCATTCATGCACACTTGTTGGAATATACAGGCATGATCTGTGCCTCCTAGGTGAGCAACTAGCAAAACAGATGGAAACTGTTTCTCAGCATTCTATCAGTAGTTAGGCAACCCCAAACCACCATGCGCTTTTTAGGACCACAAAAGGGGAAAAATGATCAGTCTGGCAGCTTTTCATTTCTGTTATAAAGTTTTGTCTAATACAGTATTTTCAGTTGAAGACTTTGTATTGGTTACTACTGAAATCAGTACTATTTAGACAAGAGGTATTATTACATCCAGCGACAACCAGACACTCTGGAAAATGAGCACAAATGTCGATAACCTCTTTAAGTCCATAACATGAGTGTGGCTGATAATGCTGTTTGTATCCCTGGAACCTACTTCTAACTTCTGCCCTAACCCCCAACTATTTCCTCATTAACAGGATACTGATTTTTTGTGTGTAAAAAGTAGGTCTCCTGCTTCAGAGGAAGTTGAGTATCTCCCCAGCCCCAGGGGTGAATACTGACTGAATGTGAAGCCCTCCTATCAAAATAGCTATGCAACAACTTAATGATGAAGGTAGCCCATGAAAATTCTTAAAACAAAAAATCAGCCTGGGATTAAAATTCTGCCGATGGAAATGACAAAAGAGAAAATGTGCTCACCCATTAACTTACCTCCAAAGGCAGTGCCTTTCCACGTGCGGCCTGTTACCAGCTGAAACGGGCGAGTGGCGATCTCTTCACCCGAAGCAGCTACTCCAACCACCACGCTGACTCCCCAGCCTTTGTGGCAGGCCTCTAGCGCTGCTCTCTGCAGGAAAGAGAGGACCAAATCACAGGAGTCAGTGCATTGTGCCGGCCATCTCTGCTTCCCCAGTAAGTAACTTTTGGGGGAAGGGTGGCGGCACAGAGCTTTTTTTTTTTTAAAAAAAAAAATGACAACAAAAAGGTCAAACTGAATACTTAGTCAATGTAATTTTATTCAAGTTTTAATAAGGTAATTAAAAAATGTATTAATCTGGCTAAATACTAACACAAAATGAAAGAATTTAAAGCTTTTATTTCCTGTCTAGTTTTAAAAGTAAATCCTAGTTAAAAATTCTAAAGACTTTAATAAAGGAAGCAAGGTGGAGAATAGTACTATTTTGCAGAGGATTGACTTTATGTCAAGTAGGTGCATTTTGCACCTGAGGAAACTGAGGTGTAGAGAAGCTGTTGCTCAAGGTTAGTAAAGCAGATATACAGTTGACCCTTGAAAAACACACAAGGGTTGGGAAGCTGACCCCCTACCCAGTCGAAAAGTCACGTTAACTTTTGACTCCCCCAAATTTAACTAATAGCCTTCTGCTGACTGGGAGACTTACCAGCAATAGAAACAGTCGATTACCAGCTATTCTGTATATGTATTTCGTACTCTAGTCTTACAATAAAGTAAACTAGAGAAAAAAAAGGAATGAAGCTAAAACTTACCATGACTTTCACGTTACCAATGCACTCAAAGGAGTAGTCCACTCCCCCGTCAGTCATTTCAACGAGCACTTCCTGGATGGGTTTACTGAAGTCTTGGGGGTTAATACATTCAGAGGCTCCAAACTCCTTGGCCCGTGCGAATTTATCTTTATTGATGTCCACACCAATGATCCGGGATGCACCAGCCACCTTACAGCCCATGATAACCGCCAATCCAACTCCTCCTAGGCCAAAGACGGCACAAGTAGAGCCAGGCTCCACCTAATAGTAAACATAGTTTGTAAGGCACTCATTGCACGAGAGTCAAGGAAATCACTAGGTTTCTAACACACTGGGCCAATTTCACTATTCCAGCAAAGCTCCAATGTATCAAACTAGAAGGCGGAAGCTAAAACCCGGGCCAATCTCTTACCTTGGCAGTGTTCACAGCAGCACCATAACCAGTTGAAATTCCACAACCCAGAAGGCAGACTTTATCCAAAGGTGCTAAAGGATCAATTTTAGCAACAGAGATATCAGCCACAACTGTATACTCCGAAAATGTGCTGGTTCCCATGTAATGTAAAATTGTCTTTCCTTTGCAAGTAAATCTGCTAGTACCATCTGGCATTAATCCTTTCCCTTGAGTAACTCTAAAGAAAATAAAAAAGGAGAAAGGCAGGGTAAAATCAGGTTTTTCAAAACCCATAGGAAAAAAAAAAACAGTTTTAAATATGACAGGTAGACAGGAAAGTGTGCTAAGCCCCAAAGTCAGATTTCTACTGTATTTATTAATAATTTAGCACCTTTCAGCAATGCCTTATTAGAAAACCTTACAAAAGACTTATAATCCTACATATCTTTTCCAACATTCAATATCCTTCTGGATCTTGTTGTCAGGGTATTGAGATAAAATTTAACAGATACAACTTATGGATCAGATGAAATAATTTGAAAATTCCATCACCGGCGCGCCTGGGTGGCTCAGTCAGTTAAGTGTCGGACTCTTGATTTTGGCTTAGGTCATGATCTCACAATATGTGAGCTGAAGCCCCGTGTGAGGCTCTCTGCACCTTCTCTGTGTGCTCTCTCAAAACAAACATTAAAAAAAAAAAATCCATGAAAAAACTATGAGCAAATATAACTTCTTAGAGCATACAGCCCAAACCAAAATCTACACAGAGATTATGAGCAATTATGCAGATTAGGTGATGAAAATAGCCAAACTGGCTGATTTAGATCTTTCAGGAGGCTTTGTTAAAAGGCTAACAATCCTCAAGGATTGAGGTTATCTCTTCTTTTCTCTATAACTTTGTCTGTTGCCTGTGTAGTTGGTAACACTAATAAAAGATAAAGGAAAAGAAAAAAGCTCACAAAAGCAACTGGTATGATCAATAGTATCAAAAATTGTTTTTGATATTCTAAATAAGTAATGTAATGTCTTGCTTAGGAATGCAGGTCCTAAAGTCAGACACACTTGGGTCAAATCCTCTGTGATCGTGGGCCAGTTAATTAACCTCTGTGGCTTAGTTTCCTCACTAAAAAATGGAGAAACAATCATATCTCAAAGATTGCTATAAAATCAAATGAGGTGTTATGGAAGGCATTAACATTGTGCCTGGCACAGAGTGCTTATTAAATATTTATTATTTTTCAAAATAATGCACTATAATTTGATGTTCGTTCTTAGGCTAATCCTTTGGAATAAACAGGAATAAACAAATACACACATGAAAATAGACTGCCTCTAGACTCAAGAGTAAGTACATTTCCTTTGAGAAAAAAATATGACCAGAAACAAAAAACAAATCTGTGACAAAGCTCTACCACAGATAACTGTTGTATCTTTAAGAGCAACTTAAGTTTGTTCACCCTTCCTTAATGCAAGAAATCACTTCTACCTCAGAGGAGTTTCTTGAACAAAAGGTGATGTGGGATACATTTCATGCTCTGAAAGGACTTGTCCCTCTGAAAGGCTACAGGCAGCCACAAAAAGGCCAATACCATTATTATACTTGATATGTCTCAAGTTGTTAGACTGCGTTTGAAATTACCTTTCAAAATGAGATTTTGGTTCTAGCTTTGCCAAAATTAACTGGACTTCTGTTATATAGTGAATGACATCTTGTTTCCCAAAAATAGAATTTTGTCAATGGCACTAGAAAACAAATTCAAGAACACACGATCTTTTACGTATGACCCAATCTTCTAAGTCATGGACCCAGCTCTAATGTGTGTGTGGGGGTGTGTTCCCTTATATGTAACATTAAGCAATTCTTGGACACCAGCAAGGTGTCTGGAAATTCAACTCAATTCTGACACTAGCCACCTGGAGACAGCATCAGATCCCACAGGTTAAGGACTCAGTCCTAGAAGACTGCCCCCTACCTTTCACTTCAGATGCCAGCTGCAAGGCAGAAACTGTTACCAGTGCTTCTGACCCCAATGGCTACAGATTGGAGTTTCCAAAGATTTTCTTCCTCAGGTTCTTTTAATGTCCTAGAATGGCTCGCAGAACTCATGGAAACACCTATGTTATTATTTTTAAAAGTTTATTCATTTTGAGAGCAAGTGAGAGCATGGGAGGTGGAAAAAGAGAGAGAGAGAATCCCAAGCAGGCTCCATGCTGTTAGTGCAGAGCCTGATGCAGGGTTTGAACTCACAAAACGTGAGATCATGACCTGAGCCGAAATCAGGAGCTGGAGGTTTAACCGACTGAGCCACACAGATGCCAGTTTTTATTTACTTATTTAATTTTAGAGACAAAGAGCGAGCACAAGCGAGGGACAGAGGGAGGGTGAGAGAATCTTAAGCAGGCTCCACACCCAGCACAGAGCCCCAGTGCAGGGCTTGATCCCATGACCCCAGGATCATGACCTGAGCTGAAATCAAGAGTTGGACGCTCAACTGAGTCACCCAGGTGCTCTTTAAGTTATTGAAGGATACGATAAAGGATATGAATCAACAGCTAGATGAAGAGATGCGTAAGATAAAGTATGGGGAAAGGCTGAGGATTTCCATGCCCTCTCCAGGTATGTCACTCTCCTCAATCTACATGTGTTCACCAGCCCCAAAGCTCTCTGAACCCAGTCCTTTTGGGATTTTATGAAAGCTTCATTATAGCCATGACTGACTAAGTCACTGGCCATCGACTGATTCAACTTCCACGCCTCCTTTTCCTTACCAAAGGTCAGGCCACCCCTAGGTTACCTAAGGGCTTTCCAAAAGTCCCCTTCATTAACATAACAAAGGCACTTTTATAGCCCACATCACAGGAAATTCTACTAAATTTTAATAGCTATGAGCCAGAAACCATGGCAGAAGACCCCAATACATATGAGAAATATGTATCTGGTTATCTGAATGAAATCACAATATTGCATCCAGCAATTCCAATCCTAGGAAAATACCCAAGAGAAAGTAGTCACATATTCACTAAGAGCTATGAATAGGAATGTTCACAGCAGCGTGAATCACAACAGCCCCAAACATTTGAGCAACTTAAATGTCCATCAGCAGGGGAATGGATAGAGATAAATGGATGTATATTCGGAATGATAAAAAAGAGGTGATTCACAGAGCAACTTAAACACATTTCACAGACATTATGAGGAAACCAAACAAAAGAGCACACAGTATGTGATTCTATTTATATGAAGTCCTGTAGTGAAAGAAATCAGAATAGTGGTTCCCTTTGAGAGAGGCAGGTACTGAAGCGCAAGGGATATGAATGACTTTGTAGGGTGCTGGAATGGTTCTCTACGTTGATCTGGGTGGTTATAACCATTAGGTGTGTATATACATAACAATTCATTGAGCTGTACACTTAAGGTTTATAGTACTTTATTACATATGTTTTACCTCAGTAAAAAGGGGAATACAACATCTTAAATTGCCTCAAAGAATAGTTAAGTGCTGTTACCTTATTACAATAAAGTAACTAGCTTTTCTGTGTCAAGGGGTTATGTTATCTCTTGTAGTCTTCCTAGTAACCTTATGGGTTTCACTACTTTGATTTCATGGATAATAAAATGGCTCACAAAAAAGCTTCTATTTAATTTCTTAAGCATGTCCCTCCTTAATATACGTTTTGGCAAGTTTAGACGAATGTTATGGAAGAAGAATGGGTTCAGAAAATTCTGTTTTATCTAATAGCTGATGATATTGGGCACACCACTTAATTTGAATCTTCATTTTTTCATCTATGAAAACGGGGATACCAATGATAGTGAGGCTGCCATAAAACTGGAATGAAATAATTCATGGAGAATGCTCTGTATAGACTGCCACACAATTACTTATTATTTTAAGGACCAAATAACAAAGATACTAACCTTATCTTCTGGCAAAGGTTTGTCTTAGGGTTTAGACAAAATTTGCATTCTCCACACTGTGGGATGTAGAGTGGGATGACAGTATCGCCTGGGAAACAAATGCAAAGACGTTATTCTGAATAGGTGACATCTGTTTCTAAATGGATACATCAGCCCCTGCAAATCCCCACTCCTCATGTGGCTTTGCAAGGTTAACTTCAACTCAGAACTTTACCTACATAACATCATTCAGACACTGCCTGACTATGCAAAAAACACAAGTTTCAAAATTTTTATTGAGATAAAGCTCTTAAACCGTACTTGGAGAACAAGGTCATGGGCTTTAAAATACTGACTCACCGATGAAATCTTTAAAAATTCTTGTTTAATTGGTCCAAACTGGCTTTGGAAATATACTTAAATAGTTTCAGATGACAGTAGCTTGCAAAATCAGAAAGAAAAAAAACTCTCAAATATTTGTGCTTCCTAGATAAGGAATAAAATTCTTCCTGAAAAATGACTCAGGTGATAACTTGTTTGTGAAAGAAACAATGTATAAAAATAATTTCCTTGTAGAAATAAATTGAAATTATAAAATTAAGAGTGGTTCAGATATCCTCCTTACCTGCCTTCAGGGTAGTAACTCCTTTGCCAACACTTTCCACGATCCCAGCCCCTTCATGTCCCAAGATCACTGGAAAACTCCCCTCAGGATCAGCCCCACTCAGGGTATAGGCATCGGTGTGGCAAACTGCAGTGGCGATAATCTAGCAGATCAAGAGCATTTAAGGGTGTTTGCTTGCAATCCAGAGAGATACAGGTCAAAGGAAAGGCATTTTCAATACCACATTTCATTGATTCTAAGATACATTTGTTTCATATTTTAATCTTTAAAATCAGCAAGTGTTAACAATCTGTGGTATCTTAACAATTGGAATTGGCAGCATTTTTTTAATGATACATAAAAGTAATGGTGTGTTTATATGCAAAGACACATGGTACATCTATCCCTTTTCAGTGCATGCTAGCAAAAGAAGGTGAACAAGGTGATTTTATGGGCACTGTGCCTACAGGTGTGGAGAGAACATGACCTGTGTACAAAGCGGGAGGAGCCCATTTCACTGCTGGGATCCTTGTGACTGTTGGCAAATGTGACTCCTAAGAAGGTATGGACTACTGCAGAAATATGCCTGCCTGCTTATTAGGGCCAAAATTCAGAGCTTTTAGTGAAACCAACTCCCTTTTTAGCAGCCACACACAATTACTACTTAAACAGCCTTTTATTCTTATCTGGCTTTTAAGTAGGTTATCTTTCCAAACCATTTAACGCACAGAAAGGAAGTCTTGGAGTGTTTATATTTATGCTTCTTTGTCTCTCACCCATGTACCTGCTCTCAAGGTAACATTCTTTGCCATTTGTTTTGTTTCCCAGGGAAGACAGTGCGCCCCATACAGCTCATCTTAGTATATCCCAGGACACATTTTCTTTTTCAGTGGCAAAATCACAATCAGGTTCATTTCTGAACTTAAAGAAAAACATATAAACTGTCATAAGTCTGGGTTGCAAAAGATCTTAAGAAATTATTTGGCCCTGGGCTCTGCAACCTGCTATTTGATCCCTGGGAGCATGAGCATTTGTTTGGAGGTAGGATGGGGAAAGGATACTCTAATTCACAGCAAAAAAGAGCTTATTTTTTTCTAGGATGTTAGTTTCATTCAACGGTTACTACTTTAAAGTATTAATTTTACATCAAAACAAGTGTAGAATGCTATAAATATCCAGTTGGCTGCCTTGTGCAATACTGTTCTCTCCAAGGGTAACTTCATTTCTCTGACACAGCAGAGGCCGAGAAGCACTAGACTAATGAATCCCCTGAACCCTGCTCTTGCCTGCAAGGGTCAGTACATTTTAAAGCTCTCCAAGCAAGCGGACTTCACTTGCTTGTTGTTCCAATCAAATCAGGAACATCTTCCCAAATCTTATTTGAAACCTCTGCTAACAAAACTGAAGACCATTTCTTCTTTTGTTTCTAATGTGTCATCATACATTTTAAATTATGGGCTTGGCAGAAAGGGGGAGCATCCTATAAAGTCATCTTAAACACAGGCTACAGAAGAAAGAGTGCAGTTATCCAGTGATCCATGGGGAAGACTGCTTAGCTCACCATCAAAAGCTAAAAAGAGGGACAGGAGTGCTGCAAAAGTGAAGCAGGTAAAGTAAGAGGAGGATGTTGTGATTCCCAGGTTGGAGGACTTTCAATACTTTCTCTTTAACGCTGTCCTTGGGGATTTATCCACAGAGGATTCATTTATCCAGAGACCTCATTGTAAGTCTCCTTTTCCAGTGCCCTCAATATATCATTACCTTAATTCGCACTTCATGAGCCTTTGGGGGTGCCACCTCTACCTCCTCTATAGAGAGAGGTTTTCCTGCCTCCCAGGCAACTGCAGCCTTGCACTTGATAACCTGAGATCAGGGAAAAAAGAGAGCAAGTTGTTTATCCTCCTGCACTAATAATCAACTACTTATTTAGATCCTGACTACTAATCTTAGAAAACATATCGCAGAATCACAAAAACCATAACCTCTAAGTGATATGGAGAATTATTTTTCATGTTTTTAAGATTATTAGTTTAAAATTAATTATTATTTTTTTTTTTTTGAGAGAGACATGGAGAGCAAGTGTGCGTGAACAGGGGAGGGGCAGAGAGAGAGGGAGAGCGAGAATCTCAAGCAGGCTCCACACTCTCAGTGCAGAGCCCGATGTGGGGCTTGAACCTACCAAACATTAGATCATGACCTGAGCCAATGTCAAGAGTTGGATGCTTAACCAACTGAGCCACCCAGGCACCCCTTGCATGTTTTTAGATTTCATATAAGTAACGTTCACTAAAAAAATTTAATTCAGATGACTACATGGTCAGTTGTAAAAGCCTCTTTTGGTTAAGTTTTATTAGTCAAATATTTAATGAACTTCTAGGAGTACGTTAAAAAGACGGGTTCTGGGGCACCTGGGTGGCTCAGTCGGGTGAGTGTACAACTTTAGCTCAGGTCATGGTCTTGTGGTTTGTGGGTTCGAGCCTCGCGTCGGGCTCTGTGCTGACAGCTCAGAGCCTAGAGCCTGCTTCGGATTCTGTGTCTCCCTCTCTCACTTCCCCTCCCCCACTTGTGCTCTGTCCCTAAATAAAAATAAATATTTAAAAAAGTTAAGAGCAATACAGGTTCTGGAGCATCTAGGTGGCTCAGTCGGATAAGTGTCAGACACTTGATTTTGGCTCAGGTCATGAGCTCATGGTTCCTGAGTTTGAGCCCCACGTCAGGCAGACAGCACGGAGCCTGCTTGGGATACTTGCTCTCCCTCTCTCTCTCTCTCTCAAAATAAATACTTTAAAAAAAAAATACAGGTTCTAAGACAATCTGATTCAGTAGGTCTGCCATAGGATCCAAGGGTTCTGAATGCTTAACACGTACCCTATGGTATTCCTTTACTAAAGCTAGTTTAAGTTAACACTGGTTTAGTGCAAAACTGCAAGGTGGGAAGGAGCATAAGGAGGATCAGAATGGGAGAATTTTAAAACACTGTATTTAGGGGCACCTCGGTGGTTCAGTCGGTTAAGCATCTGACTCCCTGATGTCTGCTCAGGTCATGATTCCATGGTTCATGGGATTGAGTCCCACGTCGGGCTCTGTGCTGACAGTGTGGAGCCTGCTTGGTATTCTCGCTCTCCCTCCCTCTCTCTCTGTCCCCTTCCCTACTCACATTTTTTCTCTCAAAATAAATAAACTTAAAAAATTACTTGTTATCTACCCCTTTTAACTGTGCTATATAATACAATTGCCCCTTGCCATGTGTGCCTTTCAAGCTGAACTGATATAAACTGTAAGTGTAAAAGATACACAGATTATGAAGACATAGTAAAAAAAAAAAAAAAAAAAAAAGTAAAAGTATTTCAATACTTAAAAAGTATTAATTACATGTCAAGGCAGTAATTTGAATACAGTAATTCCTCTTTATCTGTAAAGGATACATTCTCAGACTCCCGTGGATGTCTGAAACTATATATATGTTTTTCCTATGCAAACATATCTATGATAAAGTTTAATTTATAAATTAGAAACAGTAAATTAACAGAATTATATTGTAGTAAGTTATGTGAATAGTCTCTCTCTCAAAATCTTATTGCATTATATGTATGTACTCCTTCTTCTGCTGATGTTGAGATGATAAAATGCCTACCTGGTGAGATGAAGTGAAGTGAGGGACGTAGGCATTGTGATGTAGTGTTAGGCTACTAATGACCTTCTGACAATAGGTCAGAAGGAAGATTACCTGCTTCTGAACTGCAAATGACTGCAGGTAACAGAACCCGTGGAAAGTGAAACTGCGGATAAGGGAGGGATTACTGTATAATGGATTAAATTTTAATCAATTTTATTTTTTATTATTCATTTTTTAACCCAATTTTAATGTGGCTACTAGAAAAAAAATTCCAAGCTAATTAGCTAGAAATGCTAACTTCAAGCATAGCATTGACTTAGAAATTCTAGTCAGTACTAGAATTTAGTACTAGGCCTCCTTTACTAGAGCATCAGGTGTAATGAGGAAAGGTAAAAAAAAAATTTTTATTGAAGCATAGTTAATATACAATATTGTATTAGTTTCAGGTGGACAACATATCAATCTGATGTTTATATACATTAAGAAATGATTACCATGATAGGTCTAGTTATCATCTGTCCACCATACGGTTATTACTATATTATTGACTTTATTCTCTATGTTGTACTTTATACCCCCATGACATCTTTATTTTCTATCTGTGAGTTTGACCTCTTAATCTCTGTCACCTATTTTGCATTCCCCCCACCCCCAAAAGTTTTGAGCAGTTCACAAAATGCTTATGAAACGTGTTGACAGAATAAAGGATGCAAACTGCTGGGTTTATAGGAGACAGACCTGAAAGTCAACACTTACAAAAAGGGTAAGTTAAAGGGAGAGGCACAAAGTGGAGAAAGAGTGTTAACTTTCATTGGTGGGTTTGAAAAAACTTTACTTTTAACTAGGATACCCAAGGATGAGAAAAAGTTAGTTACAAATCATAGTAATTAAACACCTACAAATATAAAAAGCTATTGTGAGGAGTAAATGAAAATGAATAAAAACTCACTAATATAGTGCTTGGCATAGTGTAGCTTTGCAGAAACAAATAGTATTCATTAGAACTAGAACAAAGAGTGGAGGAAAAGCAGAGTTGAACTATATAGAGAGCTGAGTGGCTTGTGTAAATTGGTGAGGCTGGAAATTGTTATTTTTAAAATTAAAGGGTAGATACTAAATCTTATGGTAAAAATATGCAGACATTGCATTAGAATGTTTTCACCTCAACTGACCATAAATCTCAAAACAAAATCACAAAGGTCAAATTCAAAATAGTCACATATTCTAGAGAATTTAGGCAACAAGAATAAATATAATTCATCCATATTTTTTTTTTTAGTAAGGGGGAAGAGGGATACAGAGAATCTTATGCAGGCTCCATGTTCAGTGAGGAAGCCCAATGGGGACTTGATCCCTTGACCCTGGGATCATGACCTGAGCTGAAATCAAGTCAGATGTTCAACCGACTCAGCTACCCAGGTGCCCTAATTCATCCATAATCTAAGTTCTTTTTAAATTAGAAAAAAATTTTGTTTTAAATTTTATTTATTTTGGGAAAGAGCGCATGAGAAGAGGGGCAAAGAGAGGGGAGAGATAGGATCCCAAGCAGGCTCCATCCTGGCAGTGTGGAGCTACAGGTAGGGCTCAATCCCACCAACGGTGAGATGAGGACCTGAGCCCAAACCAAGAGTCAGATGCTTAACTGACTGAGCCACCCAGGTGCCCCAATAATCTAGGTTTTTATACTCCCTTCCCCTATTTTAAGGAATGCTTGAGAGATTTTTTTCCTTTTAATGACAATTCTAAAACAAAGCTCCACCCTAAATCTACTTTGCCCTACTTCAAATATGATCACAGGATAATTTTTCACCTTCTCCAAATAAAGGCACTTCGTTATAAAGAAAAACAACTTGCCAGTTTGTTGAGTATGAAAGATCGTTTAGCGTTTACCATTTCTTTTCAACCTCAACATTTAATGTTATAAATCTTTCTAAAGTTTGCAAAACATTAAAACACTAAGCAACTTTAGCCTGATTATTCACGTTACTCGTGCATTTCTGCCTTTCTTTACTGTCTAAAGTATATTTCAGGAACCTGGAACAGTTCTTTGCAAAGGGACAGGCCTGGCTCACTATCTTAATGTGACCACTAAGGTCGACCAACCTCTTAAATCTCAATTTTTGGTGTGCAAAATGGGGACAATACTCGCAGAAGCGTCACGGTAGGATTAAAAGAGGAAAGTTCTGGTGCCTTAAGTGCTCAAAAATGTTACTACTGAAAGGGACCCAGGAGCCTTCGCCAAATACATTCTTTAGTGGCACCATAATTATTCAATTAACAATTATAGTCATGAAACACAACAACCTAAGGGTTAGGAGCACGGGCTCTGGCTGTGGTTCTGCTACCAGCAAGATGACTCCATGCAAGTTACTTATTTTTGCAAACGCAAAGCGTGAACGCTCTTAAACCTTTTCTACCGCCCCCTCCCCCCTCGGGCTGCCCCAAAAGCCTCGAAACCTTTCAAGTAAGGAGCCCAAAGACTCTTTCCCTTCCTTCCCGCAGAGCAGCTTGCCCGAGGCACCGTTTCAGATCCGGCAGCTGATATCAGCCTACGGGCCGAGGCCCCGCGCAGTCAAGCGACCGGGTTCCATCCCAATTTTTCCTTTCTCCTCTTCCCTGGGCCCGGTCGCGCTGCCCAGCCAACCCTACCTGGTTCGCCATGTCCTCGGACTCCGGTCAGTGAGGGGTAGACATCCGGGGTGGGGCGCACGGGGCTGGGGATGTGGGCGGGACGTGCGCCCAGCGCAGGGGGGCGCGGCGTGGGCGGGGCGTGCTCTCAGCGTGGTCCCGCCGCCGCCTGCTCCGGGGGGCGGAGCGTGAATACAGCGCTCGCTAGGCCAGTCTGGCACGAAGGGAAGTGCCTGAAGTGTGACGCCGCTGGCGTTGTAGCTCGCGCCCACGTGGTGTCGCCTCCAAAGCTGGAGGGGTTTGCGCCAGGCTGGAGGGCGGCGGCTTTGTGGCAGAAACCTGCCGGCTGGATGCAAAACATCTGTGTCAGGAAGGGGTTTTCCCCGTGTAACGTTAGCCCAGGCAGCGTAGATAAGGCTTATGAAGCACACATGTGGAAGGTGAGGGACCAGGAATTTAACTGGAAGCACGTGAGAAAGAGGACTGCACCATTCTGTGCGCCTTCTACACTGTGTGCGCTGTGACTTGAGGGCACGAGTAAGATCGAGCCCTTCAAAGGACTCTCCAATGATGGGAAAACTGAGTTGGGAGAAGAATGATAAAGGGGAGACGATGGAGGTACCCATTCGGGAAACTTCTAAAGGCACTATTCCAGCTGCTTTTGAAGGGTGAGTAGGAGTTTTAGAGGTTGGTAGAACACAGGAAGAAACCTGCAAGGAGTACTAGTGAACGAAAAGCCTCCAGAAAGTGAACGTGTTTGATATGGTGTGGTTTAGGAGTGGCCAGAGTGGAGAGAGAGGGAAGAGGGGAATATTTGTCAGTTTACTGTTAAACTCTGATTATTGTGGATGCTGAATTATTTTAAGATAGGTCTACCAGACCACTCTTTCTCTGCTTCTCAGTCTTTTTCCTGGCTCTTTCTGCTCAGTCCTAAGGGCTGGTGATCTAAAAAAATTATGTCCAGGGGCGCCAGGGTGGCTCAGTGGGCTAAGGGTCTGACTTCCACTCCGGTCATGATTTCATGGTTGGTGAGTCCTAGCCCCGCTTTGGGCTCTGTGTATGCAGCTCAAAGCCTGGAATCTGCTTCGGAGTCTATGCCAACCACCCCACCGCCGCCTCTGCCCCTCCCCCGCTCATGCTCTGCCTGTCTCTCTCTCTCAAAAGTAAACACTAAAAAAAATTCTGCCTATTATCTTTCCCTTCACTCCACCCTCTCATCTACATTCTGAATTTTAACTTCTTTTTATTTAAGAACAGCTTCTAGGTTATGAACAAGGATGGCTGTGGTGAACTCCAGGCTTGGGCATACAACTGCTTACTAGATATGTCATTTGTCATCTTTTCTCCTTAAAGGAACTCTTCTATCTTTCTGTGTCCCCACCATCCACCTACTTGCCCCAGCCAGAAACCTGGAAATCACTTCTCCCTGTCCCTGCATTCCTTAGCACCTGCATTCAATCTGGCACCAAACTCAAAATACCTCTCACATTTTGTGTCCCCAGCCCCCCACAACTGTTGCTGCTGCCTTAGTTCAGGGTCTCATTATGTCTTACAGGATTTCTGAAAAAAGCCTCCTATCTGATGTTTTTGTTTTTAGGCCCCTGAATGTAATGCATTTCCAACTAATGCCCCCCTTAGTGATCTTTCTGAAACATACATGAATTCATGCCATTTCCTTTCACCTTTTATAGTTTTTGAGTGCTGTGGATTATAAGGAAATAAATGTCATTCGACTATTTAAAAATCTTCAAGGGCTGAGACAGGGATAAAATCCAGATGCTAGCTGGGCCAGTCAGGTTCATACATAACATGGTTCCTGCTTATCTCTACATCCTTATTTTTTGCTATTCCACTACACAGATCTCAAAACAACCTTATGGAACACTTGACTTTTCTTAAGAGGACTGTTCTCTTTTTTGATTCCAGGCATTTGTTGTGATAGAATGTCTGCTTGGAATGTAGCAAGCGTGTTTTTTTTGTTTGTTTTTTTTTTTTTTTTTTAGTGAAAGAAAGCTTTTAACAGAGAGTTAATGTTCTTTTCCCAAATGTTGATATGTTGTCTATCTTTTGGGAGGAAACATTTGCATTTTTGTAGTGCCTTGCTAGTTTGCTAGTTTCTATTCTGGCATGTAAGGAGGTTGAAAGTTGTCACTCCATCCTACCAAGTAAAAAGCTGAACAAATGAGAAATCAAAAACTCTTTCTTAGATCTGTCAGAGAATTGAGATCACAGAGCAAGCTAATAACCCCAGAATTGGAGAGTCAAATGGGTGCAGAGAATCACAACTTATTGGAGAAGAAACTTACCTTTGGGGGAACCAGTATTGGCTTTGGAAAATGTGAAGTGTAATTGATGAATTGCTGGTGGCTTAGTGTGGATTAAGTCTGGGAGTTACGCTAGAGAGATCTACTCATAGGGGGGTCCTCACACATTTTTGACTTCAGGGAGTGTGCAGGACTTGGCCTATAAATAGGCTTTAGCTACTAGAGTTGAAACAGGGTCTTGGGCAAGCTGCTCAGTTGGGAAGGAAGGCAAGGAAATTTTTTTTTGGCTCCTTTCTTGAACCTAATGGAAATGAAAACACAAAAAAATCTGTGGCATATAGAGAAAGCAGTGCTAATAGGCATAGCAGTGCTAATTTATAGCTTTGAATGTATATATTGGAAAAGAAAGATTTAAAATTAATCATCTAACATTCAACATTAGGAAAGTAGGAAAAGAAGAACATATAAAATCCAAAGTAAGCAGGAGAAAAATAATAAAATTTAGAGTAGAAATTGATGAAATTGAAAACGGGAATCAGTTGAGAAACTCAACTAAACCAAAAGCTGATTCTTTGAATAGATGAAACTGGTAAGCCTCTCACCAGGCTAATTAAGAATAAAAGAGGAGCACAAATTACTAACATGAGAAGTGAAAAAGGGACATCACTACAGATCCCATGGACATCCAAAGGGCAATAAAGTAATACTATGAACAACTATATGTCCACAAAATTGATAACCTGGGTAAAATGGACAATTCTTTGAAAGACACAATCTGCTCAAAACTCAAAAAGAAAATGAAGCCATTTGAATAGGCTTATATCTATTAAAGACATTGAATCAGTAATTAATAACCTTCTAAAACAGAAAGCACCAGGCTCAGATGGGTTCACTGGTGAATTCTACCAACTGTTTAAGGAAGAAAATATGCCAGTTATCTACAACCTCTTCAAGAAGATAGAGGTAGAAGAAGATGGATATTTATTCATTACTTCTTTGAGGCCAGCATTACCCTGATACCAAATTTAGACAAAGCCATTACAAGAAAAAACTGCAGACCAATATCATAAACCTAGGTGCAAAAATCCTCAACAAAAGGATATCAAATTGAATCCAACAACTTATACAAAGAGTTATATGGCATGACCATGTGGGATTTGGTTGAGATATACAAGGCTGGCTCAACATTTGAAAATCCGTTAACATGATCTGTCACCAATAGGCTAAAGAAGAAAAACCATGATCATAACAATAGATGTAGAAAAAGCATCTGAAAAAATCTAACACCTATTCATGGTAAAAACTCTTAGGAAACTTGGAATAGAAGATAACGTCCTCAGCTTGATAAATAACATCTACAACAAATATACAAGTAACAATATACTCATGAAGAGAAACTAGAAGCTTTCTTGCTAAGATCAGGCACATGGCAAGTATGTCTTCTCTCACCATTCCCTTTCAATATCTACTGGAAGTCCTAGCTGATGCAGTAAGACAAGAAAATAAAATAAAAGGTATAGTTATTGACAAGGAAGAAAGAAAAGTGTCTTTCTTTACAATTGACATGATTGCCTATGTAGAAAATCTCAAAGAATCCACATAAAGCTCCTAGAACTGATAAGTGATTATAGCAGGTTTGTAGGATACAAGGTAATATGCAAAAGTCAATTACTTTCCTATATACCAGCAATGAACAAGTGGAATTTGAAATTAAAAACAATACCATTTATATTAGCTTGTGAAAAAATGAAATACTGAGGTGTAAACCTAACAAAATATGTACAATATTTATATGGGGAAAACTATAAAATTGATGAAAGAAATCAAACAAGAATTGAATAAGTGAGAGATTGGATAGAAAGACTCAATATTGTCAATATGTCTGTTTTTTCCTACTTGATCTATAGATTCAGCACAATCCCAGTCAAAATTCCAGCAAGTTATTTTGTAGATATCAACTAACTGACTCTAAAGTTTATATGGAGAGGCTAAAGACCCAGAATAAGTCAACACGGTATTGAAGAAGAAGAGCAAAGTTGGAGGACTCATACTACCCACCTTCAACACTTACTATAAAGCTATCATTGAGACAGTGTGCTATCAGCAAAAATCGATAAATAGATCAATAAAACAGAATAGAGGGTCCAGAAATAGACCCACATAAATATAGTGAATGGTTTTTGATGACATAGCAAAAAAATATAATATACAATACACAATACAGGAAATAGTATTTTCAAAAATGATTCCAGAACAACTGGACATATACATGCAAAAAAATGATTCTAGATACAGACCTTCATCCCTCACAGAAATTAACTCAAAACTAATCATAGATGTGAATGTAAATGTAAAACTATAAAAGTCCTACAAGGTAACATAGAAAATTTGGATGACCGTGTATGGCAATGATATTTAAATATAATACCAAAGGTATGATCCATAAAAGGAATAGCTGATAAGCTGGACTTCATGAAAATAAACTTATATTCTGTGAAAGATATTGTCAAGAGAATAGGACAGGCCACAGACTGGAAGAAAATATTTGTAAAGGATGGTTTTCCAAAATATACAAAGAACTCTTAAAACTCAATAAGAAAACTAACAACCCAGTTGAAAAATGGGCAAAAGATTTGAACAATTTCCTCGTCACAGATGTATGTATGGCAATTAAGTATGAAAAAGTATTCAACATCTCATTAGGGAATTGCAAATCAAGACAAGAAGGTACTACTGCATACCTGTTCAAATGGCCAAAATACAAAACAATACCAAATGCAACAAGAACTCTCATTCATTGTTGGTGGCAATGCAAAATGACATGGTCACTTTGGAAGACAGTTTGACAGTTTCTTACAAAAGTGAACATATTCTTACCGTACTATCCAGCAATCATGTTCCTTGGTATTTACCCAAATGAGTTGAAACCTTATGTTTGCACAAATCTTATAGCAATTTTATTCATAATTGCCAAAACTTTCACATGGCTATGTATAGGAGCTTTATTCATAATTTCCAAAACTTAGATTCAACCAAATATCCTTTAGTAAGTGAATGGTTGAATAAACTGTGGTTCATCTAGACAGTGTAATATTGTCGAGGGCTGAAAAGACATAGAGGAATCTTAAATGCATATTACTAAATGAAAGAAGTCAATCTGAAAAGGCTGCATACTGTATGATTCAAACAATATAACATTCTGAAACAGACAAAACTATGGGTACAGTAAAAAAAAATCAGTAGTTGCTAGGGGTTGGGGGAGGGAGGGTGAATAGGTAGAATAGAGAAGATTTTTAATAGATAAGAAGTAATTAAGAAATTACTGTGTATGATACTATAATGGTAGATACATGTCATTGTACATTTGTCAAAACCCATAGAATATACAAACCCAAAATGAACCCTAACATAAAGTATGGACTTTCGGTGATGATGATGTGTCAGTGTTATCAGTTGTACCAAATGTACCAGTGTGGTGGGACATGTTGATAGTGGGGCAGGTTGTGTGTGTGTGTGTGGGGGGGGGGGCAGTAGGTACATTGGAACTCCATTCAGGTTTGCTGTGAACCCTAAAACTTCTAAAAATAAAGTATGTTAAAGAGTTACAAGTAGATGTGTAAGCTGTAACTATTTTCTATGGAAAGGAAAAATTGATATAAAGTGGAGTCAGAGGCCCTCAGTTTCATTAGGGAATTTGCTCATGTAGACTAGATTGGAAATAACCTGACCAGGTAGAGGGGAGTTTATTTGTTTATTTTGAGGGGGGAGGAGCAGAGAGAGGGAGCAAGGATCCCAAGCAGGCCAACATGGGGCTTGAACCCATGAACTGTGAGATCATGACCTGAACTAAAATCCAGAGTTGACTGCTTAATGGACTGAACCACCCACATGCCCTGAGCCTTGGAGTTCTTGGTCAAAACTGAGATAATATAAAAAATGCCCTTTTAATTTTCTATTATACTTAACATGAAATTATACCTTGTATTTCTCCAGCCTGTCAGGTTTTCCAGAGCCTCCAGAGTTTCTGTCTGGAACATTTAAAAAAGTTATTTATTTTTGAAAGAGAGAGAGAGAGAGAGAGAGAGAGAGAATTCACGAGGGGGAGGGGGTAGAGAGAGGAAGACACAGAATCTAAAGCAGGCTCCAGGCTCTGAGCTGTGAGCACAGAGCCCAGTGTGGGGCTAGAACTCGTGAACCATGAGATCATGACCCAAGCCAAAGTCTGGTGCCCAACCAACTGAGCCACCCAGGCGCCCCTGTCTGGGACATTTTTAATAATAATAATTTAAAAAAGTCAGGCTAGAGGCTGGCTAGAGCAATCTGTTTGGTGGCAGAATGAAGTAGAGCAGAGTTTAGTGAAGTTAGACACACAGTGGGTTTTCCCATGGAGCAAATGTGGACCCTGCGAAGGGATACAGTTGTAGATAATCTTAAAAGAAACCTCACCAAAGAGATCCACCTGGAGAGGGTGGGTGACCCTGGTGGAAGTCAAGGGCTGAAGGCAGAGTTTTAGTTGGCTGGTTGTGGGAAAAATCCAACCTATAAGGGAATTGCAGGTAGGAGGTCCCCACTGGGGTAGAGAGTTCTTTGCAAAACCCACAGAAAATCCCCACTCAAGAAGGAATCCAGTATCTAGAAGGTGCTGCATCCAAAGAGTAACAGTATCAGATTGCAATAGTACTTATTGGCCGTGTAGCATATAGCTTATTTCTCCAAATTTTTCCTCCCTTCAAGTCTGGGCAATGGAAGGGGCTTGAAGCAGTAGCTGGCAAGTGGTGGGAGAAATGGAGCATGAATGTGCAAAGAAGCAAACCTCTCATTCTTTCCCCACTGCAGTTTTAACTTTCTGGGGCGGCAATGGCAGCCAAGCCAGTGGTGGTGTCCTGTGCCTAGGGGTGGTATTGTGGTTCAGTCTGTAACATCTGGAGCCTGAGGAAAAGGAAAATGGTGATCTGCATAGGCTTGGACCTAAATGTCAAGCTATATATCTCTGAAAGTGTTTTCAGGTCCTCTTGATAATACTGTGACCTAACCACTATCTTTTTTATGTTTTATTTTTTTATTAAAAAATTTTTTTTAATGTTTTTATTTATTTTTGAGACAGAGAGAGACAGAGCATGAGCAGGGGAGGGGCAGAGAGAGGAGGGGACACAGAATCTGAAGCAGGCTCCAGGCTCTGAGCTGTCAGCACAGAACCCGATGTGGGGTGTGAACTCACAGACTGTGAGATCATGACCTGAGCTGAAGCCGGGCGCTCAACCAACTGAGCCACCCAGGCGCCCCCTAACCAATATCTTTTAAATAAAATTTTTTTATCATCTTAAATTAGTCAGAATTGATTTCTGTGATTTGCCTATGAAATCAGTCAAAAACAGTACCAGGAATTTTGCACAAAAACAGACCATCAGTGGGTTAATCTGGGATTAATTACCTGACCTAGTTGAGGCTTAAAGCAGTGAAAATTCAGTTGACTCTAATGAGCAGAGTGTCTCTAGGTATGCAGGGATGAACAGTTAATTAAAAAAAATCAATTCTGATTTTCTGGAATGAAGTAAGTATTGGAGGCAAAGCCTTGGGGACTACACAGATTTTGCCATAGAAGTGTATCAAAGTGCACAAGTCATTGAAAGCTGGAGGAGGTAGATGGTTGTTTCTAAAAGTGCTGACAGTTTAATGAAAGAGAATGGTAAATTCTGTTGCTCAATAATGTCAGGGCTTTAGTTTAGCTGCTCTGCTGTTCTCTTGTTTTCCCCATCATGGTTGTAAGATGGCTGCTACATTCCAGCCTCTCATGTCCTTATATGACAATATCCAAAGGTAGGAAGGGAAATGTCTTCACTTTACCCTCCTTTTCTTTTTTTTTATTTTTAAATCAAAAGAGAAATCACTCTCCAAAGCCCTCTAGCAGACTTCCCCTTATGTCTCACTAGAACAGAGTCATATGTCTTCCCCAAATCTGTCACTAGCAAAGGAGAAGGGGATTAGACCATTCATAGTTTAATTCCTGGGGCTAAGGGAGACTCCCACCTTCCCTGAGCTCATTATTGCCTGTTTCTTGAATGAAATTGGGGTTATTTTTGTATGGAAGTGAGGAATGGCTAATGATTTGGAAACCAGTGTTGGCAACACCATCTTTGGGCAGCTCTCACCTATTTATGGAATGACCTAAAATGTGCCAGCTTTGAGTAGAACCTAGAGCAAGAGAACTCCAGCTGGTCTAGACCACTATGAAAGCAAGCTTGATGCTTTTCTTTTATGTACTGTATGTTTTTTAAGTTTCTGTGTCAGGATGTTGAATGGAACCTATGCAAGCTCCAGTAGTAGAATTATGGTGGAGAACCAAGTATTTTAGAGCAAAGTCATGCTCTCTTCAGTTCTGCTTGTGATGGAAGATGCCTAACTATGAGATGCTAGGTGATCATGCTGAGTTTCTCACCATGACCTGGTTATTATTGGATGTATAGAGTTATAAGGTTGGATACACCCAGGAGGATAGCATTATCAAGCAGATGTGTGTCTGTAGGACTGGATCCAAGCAGATCCTGAGAAATTGACTCATACTCCTTTTGCACTTCTACCCCTATATAATCAGTTTATAGAGGAGGAAGAGAATTTCAGCATGGTTTACAATACTCTGCACAATATTCTGGCAGTTGGTAGAGGTAGATTTGGGAAATCTTGCAGGAGTATATTATATCTCTTTAAGTCCTCTTTGTCAAGAATGAAATGGCCTGAGGTATGGATCTACATTGATTGATAGGTGGTAATTAATGATTTGGTCACATGGTCAGGGTCTTTGAAGGAATGAGATTGTTAGATTGGTAATAAGGAAGCCTGAAGAAGAGGTATGTGGCTGGACCTTTTATATTGGGCACTGTGTGTGACAAAATTTATGCTCCATGTGAATCTCACCAAAAGATCTGATTTTGGAAGAGATTATCAATTACCAGGTGAACAAGGTGACACAGCCTGGTGATACCGTTCAGCAAGTCCCCCAAGTGCTTGCTCAGTGGGCTTATAAATGTAATGCCCATAGAGGGCATAGGCCCAACAGCATAAACATTCCTTACCAAGTGGGTTCTGGCTCTGCCCTGCTGAATGTTCAGATTGATAGCAATGCCCAACAACCCTGGGTCCCCAATAGGGTATAATAATACCTAAGGGGGATTAGACAGCTATTCTGTGACAGGTTGATTACGTTGGGTTCCTTTCATCAAGCAGGGAGCAGGAATTTGTTCTCAATGGGATCAACCCTTATTCTGGACTTAGCATTGTTTTCCCTGTCTACTATTTTTCTACTTGTGCCATCATCCATGGATTTATTAATATAAATGAAACATAGATTCAGATTCTCAGGTTAAAAAAAAGTAAATATAAGAAAGGCGTAGTTACTCCATTATTCCATTATTATGGAATAGTTCATGATTCCACATTGTGCATGGGGGAGAAAAGGAATGTGCTAAGGATTCTCTTTTAATTTGGCAGAAAAATTAAAAGACTGCTTAGAGATATAGAGATATCACTTACAAATTATCACCAGGTCAAAATCTTGGCTATAAGATGCTCAGAATTGCAGATTCCTCTTTGAGGTTATTTTCACAGGTCAAGGCAACATTTTAAAAGTTAAAAAATAAATTTTAATGTTTTTTTTATTTTTGAGAGAAAGAGAGCATGAGCGGGGAAGGGCAGAGAGAGAGGGAGACACAGAATCTGAAACAGGCTCCAGGCTCTGAGCTGTCAGCACAGAGCCCAATGGGGGCTTGACCTCATGAACTGAGATCATGACCTGAGCCGAAGTTGGACACTCAAGCAACTGAGCCACCCAGGAGCCCCTAAATTCTTTGGAGTCTTACAAGACATTTTAGGTCAAATAACATTAACTGAGAATGGATTTCTTGTTAACAAAAAAACCAGAAGACATTCTAGTAATAGTTGTGAATATTCACACATATCTCCATATTGCTGAGGAGAACCCACAGATATTCTTGGCAACTTTTAAAATTTATTATTATTTTTTCAGAGAAAATAGACTTGAGAATCTTAATTCCAGTGTAGTTAATGTAATACAGTGTTGTATTAGTTTCAAGTGTACGGTATAGTGGTTCAACACTTCTGTATATTACTCAGTGTTCAACATAAGTGTACTCTTCATCCCCTTCACCTATTTCACCCATTCCCTGCCCCCCCCTCGCCCCCCACCCAACTCCCCTCTGGTAACCACCTGTTTCTTCTCTGTAGTTAAGAGTCAGTTTTTTGGTTAGTCTCTTTTGGAAACCTTTTTAATTTAATGCCTTATCAAATCAGATTTTTAAAAGTAGCTTATAACATATAATTTTATTATATTTTTTTCATATCTGCAATCAGATGCCTGTTCAGCAAGAACATTCAGCTGTTCAGACCCCTGTTCAGCAGGAACAAAAAAAAAACATTTTTGTTTTTAAGGTCAGGTTCTCAAATTTTATTAGCTACATTATAAGTAGGTCTATAAAACAGAAGTTTATTGGCAGAAAGGATAAAAAATGTTATTAGCAGTAAAATAGAGGGTATAGTTTTTCTTCTATATTATGAAATGCCTATTTACTTATAATTTCCTTTTAAAAAGACCTTGAAATTTCAGAGAAGATGAATGGTCTATCTTTGGGTTCAAGTGATAGAATAATAGCATTCTGGTTTAGTAGAATTCCAGAGAGGAAATATTTAGGAATTTGATACAGCTCAATATTTGTCAATGATGGAGAAGACTAATAAAGAACATATGAATACAGCTTGCATTTACTGGTATATTATTCATACTGCATATGGAATATTGACTTTAAGTATAGAGTTATTTAATTAGAAAGAAAGAGGACATGGTGGTAGAGGAGAAAGGGATTATCCCAGCTGTCTTCAGTTGGCAGGCAGAGGGACTAAACTTTTTGATTCTCCAGAGAGCAAACTAGGGAGGTAGATCTTAGCTTTAACCATAAGAAAAAAATTGGCTTATGAGGGTGTTCAACCTAGGGTTCACTGACCACCTGTAAGACAATTTTAAAAAGTGATTTAATTATTTAATTTGGAATTGGAAAATATCCATCCTACTGGACCTAACTTTTAATATGAAAAGTTTTACAATTTCAGAATTTGAAAAACAGGACAATGGACACCTCTGTTTCTCACCTAGGTGTACCAATTAACATTTTTTGTCACATTTACTTTCTCTTTCTTTTTCACACACGTACTTTTTGATGAACCATTAAAACAAATTTTTTAAATGTTTATTTTTGAGACAGAAAGAGAGTGTGAGTGGGGGAAGGGGCAGAGAGAGTGGGAGACACAGAATCCAAAACAGGCTCCAGGCTTCGAGCTGTCAGCACAGAGCCCAACACGGGGCTGAAGCTGGGAAGGGAGAGATTGTGACCTGAGTGGAAGTCAGATGCTTAGCTGACTGAGCCACCCAGGAGCCCTTTTGATGAACTATTTGAAAAAAAAAAATGCAAGTCTCATGAACTTTACCTCTTAATTCTTCAGCAAGTATCTCCTAATAGGGATTACTCCTTTACCTGTTACAACATCCTTAAAGTAATGTTCAACTTGAACTTCAAGATTTTTTCTGACTTGCTTATGAAGATTCTCATAATCTTCATTCTCATAATCTTGTGTTACTTTTCCCTGTAACACAGGATTTATTCAATGAGGTTAGTAAATTCTGCCCTGCCTACCTCATATGGCACATTGCTGGAGGGCCTGCTATCTGCAAGGCACACAAAGAATATGAAAAATGTCCCTGTCCTCAAGAATTTATGGTCCAGTGAAAATTCTGGAGAATCATATGGAATAATGCACATGAAAGTACTTTTTAAAATGTCAACTATGATATAAGTGAAAGGTGTTATTCTCTCCCTGAATCCTTTTTCTCCAAGAAAATAGGATCTGGTAGATGGGAAAAATGTTTAAAAAACACCAGAGGGCGCTATAGTAGCATTTAGGAAACGATAGTCTAAGATGCTTGAAGAGACCGTGAATATATCTTAAAACTGTTTTTTTTATTGTCAGAAGAACAGACTGTGATTGTATTGCCTTTTAAATTCAAGTACTGTTCACTCTATTAACAGGCATTCTTAAAGATTTGTAATAATTTCAGGCCCCCCAAAAACATTAAAACAATACACCTGAATATCTTACTACGTTAGAGAATCCAAACCTTTAAAATAATTTTTCCCCCTTTGGGATGGTCAAATTCCATTCCAGTTTTGTTTCAGTAACTTGCCACCCTAGAAATACTGTGTGGTGCCCCTATTATTTTAAAAAGTAACATTTAAAATTGAAGAATGAATGTGAGAGCCCTCAGGAGAGACAATTGTCAGTAGTTGGGAGGTTTGTTTTTTTTATGTCTTTCTAGTGTGCAGTTTTTAAATGGAAGTTTTCTGCACATTGCCAAATGCATTACTTGTACATGATTTTGGTTGTTCCTGGAGTATCATATAGATTCAGCATTCATTTCTCATTTTTAAAGTTTATTTAGTTTGAGATAGTGCATGTGCGCACAAGCAGGCGAGGGTCAGAGAGAGAGGGAATCCGTGCTGCCTGTCTGCACAGAGCCTGGTGCAAAGCTCCATCTCAGGAACCGTGAGATCATAGCCTGAGCCACCCAGGTACCCCATCATTCATCATTTCTCATTTTAAGAGAGAGACATTTGGGTAACTTAGGCATTAGGTGTACATTTTGAAGAATTATACTGTAACTACATTTATTAAGAGTTTCAGCTTGATGCATGGATGAGAAGAAAGGCCTTTGCTGCACACGTGGGCATGTAAGCAGGGGGTGTGCAGAGAGAGAGAGAGAGAGAGAGATGGGGACTGATGATCCCAAATAGGCTCTGCACTGAAAGCAGAGAGCCCAAATGTGTGGCTCAAATTCAGGAACAGGTGAGATCTTGACCTGATCCAAAATCATAGGCTTAACTGACTGAGCTACCCAGGTAGTCCTCAAGGTTAAGCTTTAAACCTCATACATATCACTCTGGGCTTTCACTGATTCTGTAATATATAATGTAAGTAATTTTAACAGCCTTGTGAAGAAAAATTGAGTTTTTTTTGCTTTTTATTTTGTTTTGTTTTCCAAATCACAGAACCACACTTGGAAAATTAGAAGACTGATAGAGGCAGGGGCCACTGACTGCAGGAGTGATTGCAGAGATAGAGGGAAGGAGGGAGGGAGATGAAATTACTGTGTCACAACTTGGCCTAAAAATTAATTCTCATAGTGACTGTCTGAGTTATTGGGATTAACTTTGTGTTTCCCTATTGTAAGAGGAGTGTAGAAAATGTTTTGGAAAAATATCATTCAGAAGGGCTAATATAAACTGGATACTTGTGAGGATAAACTTGGATGTCAAGCACCGTGTATTTATTGAGCATCTCTAACAGAGGGATACATTCAAACATTGTTCTGTCTTCAAGAAGTTTACAAATATATACTTGAAAAATTAACAATGGAAGCAACACGTGTTAAGATTTCTATAAAGACAGTAAGAACTGAAGGAGATCAGGGAAGGAAAACAGCTCTGTGGCTGCCAAGCGCTGAAAAAGAGGTGGGTCTCAAGCTAGGCTGCGGAATGATTGAGGGCAGGAGGCAAGGGGATGAGGAGACAGAACACAGCTGACACAGGGAAAAAGGGAGTCACCTGTGGGGTGTGCCCTACTCCCCACAATGCCAACAGAGGAAGCATTTACAGACAGATTAACTGGCTTCCATTTCTAAGAAAAGAGAATCTTAAGTAAGCAGGAATGTAAGTTTCTACTTTGAGATAATATCACCCTCCTCAGCCAGAGCTTCAGAAAAGTTTATCTTTTCTCAGACTTCAGCATGGTAAACATTTAAAAATAAAACTAGTGAGTTTCAGGAATTATGCTGAACCAATACCTAGTCTTTGTTACTCTCACAAAATTATTATCTGTCTTATCCTTAAAGTGTCCATTGTAGCATCTATGACTATAATTGTTTGAAAACGCTCATTTTGCTTTTCATAGAAATCTTCTTTTTTCCCTTCTTTTGCCTCAAAAGCCTATATAAATCTTATTGTCTGTTATATCTTGTAACTTTTTACTTACTACATTACTTTATTATAGGTACTTTGCTGTTTGCCACTTTCATTGATTATTAAAAATACTTAGTGCAGAGGAAACCTGGCAAGATGGCGGCATAGGAGGACTCTGGGCTCACCTCATCCTGCTGATCACTTAGATTCCACCCACATCTACCTAAATGACCCAGAAAACTGCCAGAAGACTAGCAGAACGGACTCTCCGGAGCCAAGTGTCGACAAGAAGCCCACGGAAGAGGGTAGGAAGGGCAGAGAGGCGGTGCGCGCTACACTGACTGGCGGGAGGGAGTCGAGGCGGTGGAGGGGCAGCCCGCCCGGCAAGGCAGAGCCCCCGAGTCTGACTTGCAAAAGTGGAGGGGCCAGACTGCGTGAGTTCTGACAGCCAGTGGGACTTAACATCTGGAATGTTAAAAGTCAACAGCTCTGCTCTAGGAGAGCGGCGAGGGCGAGACGAAACCAGGAGGGAGAGTTGTTGAGCCCCGGAAGACAGAGCTCAGCTCTGTGGGGGAACAAAGGCGCTGGCAAGTGCCATTTCCCTATCCCATCCCCCAGCCGAAATTCCAAAGGGAACCAGTTCCCGTCACCGAACTTGCTTGCACCACGCAAACGCCTAATGCTGTGCTTCTGTGGATCCATCCCTCCGACAGGCCTTCTTCCCTTCTGGTGCTGCCAGGACCCCTCCCACAGGGGACCACTGATGGCAAAGCTAGCTAAGCCTGCCCTTCCAGCCCCTGTGCACTTTGAGGATCCACCCTGGCTAATACGCCTTTGGCCACATCCCATCGAAGCAGTACCACAAGCCTGGCAGTGTGCAAGTAGCCCAGACAGGGGCCACACCACTCCAGGGTGAGTCCTGCCCTTGGGAGAGGGGAAGATAAGGTACACATCAGTCTGACTGTGGCCTCAGCAGTGGGCTGGAGGCAGACATAGGGTCTGACTGCAGCCCCGCCCACCAACACAAGTTACTCCAGACAGCACAAGGGAAGTGCCCTGCAGTTTGGAGCTACTGCAGGGACTACCCAAAATGACGAAATGGAAGAATTCTCTACAAAAGAAACTCCAAGAAGTAGCAACGGCTAACGAATTGATCAAAAACGATTTAAACAATATAACGGAACAAGAATTTGGAATAATAGTCATAAAATTAATTGCTGGGCTTGAAAAAAGCATAGAGGACAGCAGAGAATCTATTGCTACAGAGATCAAGGTACTAAGAAATAGTCATGAAGAGCTAAAAAATGCTATAAATGAGGTGCAACATAAAATGGAGGTGGCCATAGCACAGATCGAAGAAGCAGAGGAGAGAATAGGTGAATTAGAAGATAAAATTATGGAAAAAGAGGAAGCTGAGAAAAAGATAAAAAATCCAGGAGTATGAGGGGAGAAATAGAGAACTAAGTGATGCACTCAAACAGAACAATATCTGTATCATAGGAATTCCAGAAGAAGAAGAAGAGAGAGAAAGGGGCTGAAGGTGTACTTGAAGAAATCATAACGAAGAACTTCCCTGATCTGGGGAAGGAAAAAGGCATTGAAATCCAAGAGGCACAGAGAACTCCCTTCAGACATAACTTGAATCGATCTTCTGCATGACATATCCTAGTGAAACTGGCAAAATACAAGGATAAAGAGAAAATTCTGAAAGCAGCTAGGGATAAACAGGCTCTAACTTACAAAGGTAGATATATAAGAATAGTAGGTCTGCTACCTATCTACTGAAACTTGGCAGGCCAGAAAGGAATGGCAGGAAATCTTCAATGTGATGAACAGAAAAAATATGCAGGCGAGAATCCTTTATCCAGCAAGTCTGTCATTCAGAATAGAAGGAGAGATAAAGGTCTTCCCAAACAAACAAAAACTGAAGGAATTCGTCACCACTAAACCAACCCTACAAGGATCCTAAGGAGGACTCTGTGAGTGAAATGTTGCAAGGACCACAAAGTACCAGAGACATCACTACAAGCATGAAACCTACAGACATCACACTGACTCTAAACCCATATCTTTCTATAATAACACTGAATGTAAATGGACTAAATGCTCCAACCAAAACACACAAAGTATCAGAATGGATCAAAAAACAAGACCCATCTATTTGCTGTCTACAAGAGACTCATTTTAGACCTGAGGACACCTTCAGATTGAAAGTGAGGGGATGGAGAACTCTCTATCATGCTACTGCAAGTCGAACGAAAGCTGAGTAGCTATATTTATATCAGACAAACTAGACTTTAAATTAAAGGCTGTAACAAGAGATGAAGAAGGGCATTATATAATAATTACAGGGTCTATCCATCAGGAACAGCTAACAATTATAAGTGTCTATGCGCCGAATACGGGAGCCCCCAAATATACAAAACATTCACAAACATAAGCAACCTTATTGATAAGAATGTGGTAATTGCAGGGGACTTTAATACTCCACTTACAACAATGGATAGATCACCTAGACACAGGATCAATAAAGAAACAAGGGCCCCGAATGATACACTGGATCAGATGGACTTGACAGATATATTTAGAACTCTGCATCCCAAAGCAACAGAATATACTTTCTTCTCGAGTGCACATGGAACATTCTCCAAGATAGATCATATACTGGGTCACAAAACAGCCCTTCATAAGTATAAAAGAATTGAGATCATACCATGCACGCTTTCAGATGACAATGCTATGAAACTTGAAATCAACCATAGGAGAAAGTCTGGAAAACCTCCAAAAGCATGGAGGTTAAAGAACACCCTACTAAGAATGAATGGGTCAACCAGGCAATTAGAGAAGAAATTAAAAAATATATGGAAACAAACGAAAATGAAAATACAACATCCAAATGCTTTGGGATGCAGCGAAGGCAGTCCTGAGAGGAAAATACATTGCAATCCAGGCCTATCTCAAGAAACAAGAAAAATCCCAAATACAAAATCTAACAGCACATCTAAAGGAACTAGAAGCAGAACAGCAAAGACACCCCAAACCCAGCAGAAGAAGAGAAATAATAAAGATCAGAGCAGAAATAAACAATATAGAATCTAAAAAAACTGTAGAGCAGATCAACGAAACCAAGAGTTGGTTTTTTGAAAAAATAAACAAAATTGATAAACCTCTAGCCAGGCTTCTCAAAAAGAAAAGGGAGATGACCCAAATAGAAAAAATTATGAAAGAAAATGAAATTATTACAACCAATCCCTCAGAAATACAAGCAATTATCAGGGAATACTATGAAAGATTATCTGCCAACAAACTGGACAACCTGGAAGAAATGGACAAATTCCTAAGTACCCACCCACTTCTAAAACTCAAATAGGAAGAAATAGAAAACTTGAACAGACCCATAACCAGCAAAGAAATTGAATCAGTTATCAAATATCTCCCAACAAATAAGAGTCCAGGATCAGCTGGCTTCCCTGGGGAATTCTACCAGACATTTAAAGCAGAGATAATATCTATCTTTCTCAAGCTGTTCCAAAAAATTGGAAGGAAAACTTCCAGACTCATTCTATGAAGCCAGCATTACTTTGATTCCTAAACCAGACAGAGACCCAGTAAAAAAAGAGAACTACAGGCCAAGATCCCTGATGAATATGGATGTAGAAATTCTCAACAAGATACTAGCAAATCGAATTCAACAGCATATAAAAAGAACTATTCACCATGATCAAGTGGGATTCATTCCCGGGCTGCAGGGCTGGTTCAACATTCGCAAATCAATCAGTGTAATACATCACATTAATAAAAGAAAAGATAAGAACCATATGATCCTGTCAATTGATGCAGAAAAAGCATTTGACAAAATTCAGCATCCTTTCTTAATAAAAACCCTCGAGAAAGTCGGGATAGAAGGAACATACTTAAACATCTTAAAAGCTGTTTATGAAAAGCCCAAAGCTAATATCATCCTCACTGGGGAAAAACTGAGAGCTTTCCCCCTGAGATCAGGAACACGATAGGGATGTTCACTCTCACCGCTATTGTTTAACGTAGTGTTGGAAGTTCTAGCATCAGCAATAAGACAACAAAAGGAAACCAAAGGCATCAAAATTGGCAAAGATGAAGTCAAGCTTTCGCTTTTTGCAGATGACATGATATTATATATGGAAAACCCGGTAGACTCCACCATCTGTTAGAACTGATACATGAATTCAGAAAAGTCACAGGATAAAAAATCAATGTACAGAAATCAGTTGCATTCTTATACACTAATAATGAAGCAACAGAAAGACAAAGAAATTGATCCCATTCACAATTGCACCAAGAAGCATAAAATACCTAGGAATAAACCTAACCAAAGATGTACAAGATCTGTATGCTGAAAACTATAGAAAATTTATGAAGGAAATTGAAGAAGATACAAAGAAATGGACAAACATTCCATGCTCATGGATTGGAAGAATAAATATTGTCAAAATGTCAATACTACCCAAAGCTATCTACACATTCAATGCAATCCCTGTCAAAATTGCACCAGCATTCTTCTCGAGGCTAGAACAAGCAATCCTAAAATTCATATGGAACCACAAAAGGCCCCGAATAGCCAAAGTAATTTTGAAGAAGAAGACCAAAGCGGGAGGCATCACAATCCCAGACTTTAGCCTCTACTACAAAGCTGTCATCAGCAAGACAGCATGGTATTGGCACAAAAACAGACACATAGACCAATGGAATAGAATACAGAACCCAGAATTGGACCCACAAAAGTATGGCCAACTAATCTTTGACAAAGCAGGAAAGAATATCCAATGAAAAAAAGACAGTCTCTTTAACAAATGGTGCTGGGAGAGCTGGACAGCAACATGCAGAAGAATGAAACTAGACCACTTTCTCACACCATTCACAAAAATAAACTCAAAATGGATAAAGGACCTGAATGTGAGACAGGAGACCATCAAGGGGAAGAAAGCAGGAAAAGACCTCTCTGACCTCAGCCGTAGCAATTTCTTACTTGACACATCTCCAAAGGCAAGGGAATTAAAAGCAAAAATGAGGGGCGCCTGGGTGGCTCAGTCGGTTAAGCGTCCGACTTCGGCTCAGGTCATGATCTCACGGTCCGTGGGTTCGAGCCCCGCGTCGGGCTCTCTGCTGACAGCTCAGAGCCTGGAGCCTGTTTCGGATTCTGTGTCTCCTTCTCTCTGTGACCCTCCCCCGTTCATGCTCTGTCTCTGTCTCAAAAATAAATAAACGTTAAAAAAAAAAATTAAAAAAAAATAAAAGCAAAAATGAACTATTGGGACCTCATGAAGATAAAAAGCTTCTGCACTGCGAAGGAAACAATCAACAAAACTAAAAGGCAATGAACGGAATTGGAAAAGATATTTGCAAATGACATATTGGACAAAGGCTAGTATCCAAAATCGATAAAGAACCCACCAAACTCCACACCTGAAAAACAAATAACCCAGTGAAGAAACGGGCAGAAAACATGAATAGACAGTTCTCTAAAGAAGACATAGATGGCCAGCAGGCACATGAAAAGATGCTCAACATCGCTCCTCATCAGGGAAATACAAATCAAAACCACACTCAGATATCACCTCACGCCAGTCAGAGTGGCCAAAATGAACAAATCAGGAGACTATAGATGCTGGTGAGGATGTGGAGTAATGGGAACCCTCTTGCACTGTTGGTGGGAATGCAAACTGGGGTGCAGCCACTCTGGAAAACAGTGTGGAGATTCCTCAAAAAATTAAAAATGGATCTACCCTATGACCCAGCAATAGCACTGCTAGGAATTTACCCAAGGGATACAGGAGTGCTGATGCATAGGGGCACTTGTACCCCAATGTTTATAGCAGCACTTTCAACAATAGCCAAATTATGGAAAGAGCCTAAATGTCCATCAACTGATGAATGGATCAAGAAATTGTGGTTTATATATACAATGGAATACTACATGGCAATGAGAAAGAATGAAATATGGCCCTTTGTAGCAATATGGATGGAACTGGAGAGTGTTATGCTAAGTGAAATAAGCCATACAGAGAACGACAGATACCATATGTTTTCACTCTTATGTGGATCCTGAGAAACTTAACAGAAGACTATTGGGGAGGGGAAGGACAAAAAAAAAAAGTTAGGGAGGGAGCCAAACCATAAGAGACTCTTAAAAACTGAGAACAAACTGATGGTTGATGGGGGGTGGGAGGGAGGGGAAAGTGGGTGATGGACGTTGAGGAGGGCACCTGTTGGGATGAGCACTGGGTGTTGTATGGAAACCAATTTGACAATAAATTTCATATTAAAAAAAAATACTTAGTGCAAATTACAGATCATTAAAGGATGAGCACTGGGTGTTGTATGGAAACCAATTTGACAATAAATTCCATATTAAAAAAAATACTTACTGCAAATTACAGATCATTAAACTCTAAAGCTCTAGACATTATATGTTTAATGATTATCAAAGATGAAAAGGGCATTTAATATAGATGGAAATTTGAGAGTGTACATGTGTTTTTGCTTTTTAAAAATCTTCATTTTTAATATATATATATATTCATTTATATAGCTTCTGATATCCCACTATTGTGATTATAGTTCATAGTGATAAAGTAGGACTAAGAGAAAAGAAATTAACAGATGTTAGAAAGGAAATTATTTAGTAGTTTATTAAAGAAGATTAGCTTGTAGCTTATTGAAACCCAGAAATTATGTGACAGCGATTTATATATATAACATATTTCAATGATGTATATATCTTATGTATATGTATATAATAATTTTTTCTAGTCAAAATTTTTTGATTATGGAAAATTTTAAACATATACAAAAGTACAGAGAACAGTATAATGAAACTTTGTATATTTATCACCCAACCTTAAAAATTATAATCATGTAGCCAATCTGGCTTTACTTCTTACCCTTCATTCCCCATTCCCACCTCTCCAGAATGAGTTTTAAGCAATTTTCATCATATAATTCTATTCATAAATGCATCAGGTATCATAGTTGCTAAATAGGAAATATTAATGCATTTTATGGATACAAATGCCATAAATGTTTATAACTATTTGATGTTGAGATGTTAATTGTAAATAGTTGTTTAAATTCATGGCAATTCTTGGCTCATCGTTACAGGATATAAATTAACCAGACAGGTTCAGATTCAGTCAGATAGGATTCCAGTTTGTTCCTCGTGTCTTCAGAAGGTCAGGACTATTCGAATGCTGTTAATAATAATAAAACAATAGTCAGCATAGTTTTTATGGTAAATGTAACTAAAACCCACAAATAATTTCTGTATTTTCATTTCAGCATTTGGTTTTAATCTTTCTTTATAGACATCTACTTTGCTAAGCCTAATTGCTTTTATCTTGTCATCCTCTTTCATTCGTGGAATGAATAATACTTTGCAAATGTTGCTAGTAAGCTGGGAAAAGTTCGGAACCCTCACCTGACCCTGGGTGAGGTCCATGCTGCCGCATGATAAGGTTGTAGTGAGGTTTCTGTGTTGGAATAGTCACTGCTTGTTGTGTTGGAGTGATGCTTTCTGAAAACCTAAATATTCTAAATCCTGGGTAATTCCTTCAACATGTAGAAGCAAAGAAGGAGATAATCCTTGGGGACAGAGAATTCCTTATGTTGGACCTTACTGTTGGAACTGTGGAAGCCCTGGCATTAGCAGTTTGCCATGCATAAATGTTTTCTTCACCCAGGGACTAGAGCTACATCTGTCTACCCGTGGAAGGAGAACCTCTGTGTCCTTTTACCAGGAGTCAAGGTCATTGCACCTTAAAAGACCAACTGGGCGTTGTGTTCCCTCTGCTTTCTTACTGCTATGTAGTTGGTATGGTAGGAGGGCCTATCCTCAGTTGTGCTTCCTACACCCACGTGGTAAGTGCCATCCTCTGCTTTCTCCATTGTCACCTTTCCATCTGTGTGGGCAGGAATGTGGTCTTCTCAGTGAGCTAGAGGCCAAGTAGGAAGCCTCATTCAGGTATCTACCCCTCAGCCTTTCATTCTACCTCTGATTACTAGGCCTACTTTAAGAGTACGGGGGACTTGCCCAGCTATTAATAAAGTAATTGACCATTTTCCATTTGGCTGCCACTTAGCAACTCCCTATGGGTATATTCCGTGACTGAAAACTCTAGGGGAAAAGGGGCAGTGGTGGAGGAGCTATGAGTTTTAGGTTCTAAGGCTCCAGACTCCAACCAAACTCCTTACTTAAGGACCACTCCTTATAGGGATACTGAGATTGTGTGAGATATTGCAGAGTTTATACACTAAGTTACTTTGTGTAGCCTAAGTAATTTTTTGTTTTTATTGAACTTCTTTTTGATATATTGCAACTAATATGTTTGCAGATTAGACAGTTCATGTCAGTAGAAATAATTTCTCAGGTTTCTTTCCCAGGAAGTAGCTTGGGTCCTCACACCATGAACCTGTTTTCTTCTGCAACGTTTATTTTCTCCTTCAAACTCATGTCACTTAACTTTAGGTCCTCCCTCCCCCCCCCCCCCTCCCATTTTGTGATGTCTTCTCAGATGCTTTTTTGTCCTGCATCTCCTCTATGAAAGAGTGGTCCTGGTGTTTTTGCCTATTGTTTCTATTGACCAAGATTGTGCCTGATCATTTGAACCAAAATTGTTGATCCTAGTCTCTCCTGCTCCCTAGCTGCTACAGATCCCCCAGTTGGGACATTTCTATAACTTAGTTCTCAGGGTCTATGCCAATGTCAATGCCAAGATAGCTAAAATTGTGGGTCAGAATGTATCTGATGGGAGACCAGTGACAAAGCATGAGGATAAGAGTTAGGGCATGCTTTAAGTTTCTTTAAGTGAGCCACTCACTGCTCACATATCCATGGTTTTCACTTGGTTCTGATAATGAAGGGCCTAGAGTGGGCATCTTTTGTTAATTGCAGAACGTAATGATGCCGGACCCAGGGCTATATTGCACCAGAATGACCAGACATCATACTATGGAAACCTTTCTTACTAGGGAGCAGCCCCAACTGAGTTAACAATGGTTTTTGAAAGGGAAAATCTGTGTCAGTTTGTATCACCACTCTATGTTAAAATAATGTATGGCAGTGTACATTATGGGAATAGAGTAGGAAGCTTTTCTTTTCCCAGATGGCCACTATTTAATCTTTTAAGCACATCTAGTATGTGTGATGTTGTGGAAAGTGTCAGAAAAGACAAACTGATTGGTTCTTAACATCAAGTAAAGAGTCATCGTAAAGGTTTTTTGAACCACTTATCCCTCTGTTAACTTACCTTTTGCCTTGGTTCATTAGGTCAAATGCCTCATTGATTTTGTCAAAAGGCAGGGTATGGGTCACCAATATATCCAGATCAAATATCTTATTCTTGTAGTCAGTAACCAGCTTTGGAATAGAATCAATGCTTTTCCAACCTGTAATTTGGCCAAAATGCCACGTAAAGACATGGTTTTTGACAAGAAGTGGTTTAATCAGTTTGTGAGTGAATGAAATTACTAAGCCAGATTTGGGTTGCTTCAAATAGATTATCCCTCCCATGTTTGATCCTCTATACTTTTATTGGTTTAAAAGTTTTTCTTAACAAGGAATGTTAAGATTAGTTTCTATTTCTAGATAAGGAATTATCTCAGTTTGGTCGAAGTTTACCTTTTGTCCCTCATGTGTTGGTTCATTTTAATGCAAAATGAACTTTACAAATTGTAGTTAGCCATTTATACAAATTTTTTTTATTCTCAAATAATTGCTAGAATAGCTTTTATGCAGTCTCTAGATATGTTATTAGGCACTAGATATTTAAACAATATATTTTTTACTTTCCATTCAATAATTTCATTATAAGAATTTGAGTACTACTATGGAGATAATTAAAAGAGGGGAAAAAAAAACTGACCACCAAAGCATGTTCCATTTATGGTACGGCCCATTATGAGCTCCACTGGAGATATAGTCAATCCTCTAATTTCAGAGTCTACCCCGATGAAAGTACATGATCCCCAACCTGCTATTGTACAGTCCAGGGCTGCTCTCTGGAAGGTCAAAAAAAAGATTGGTTAAGCAGAAAACATAGAACATGAACCCTAGTGTAGGTATGCACAATGCTTTAGGGAAAACGTATGCAACTCTGCATATAAGATAAGATTATTCAAGCTAAAATGGTCATAGTATTGTTGATACTTGAGGTGCCACTGTTCTGTTTCAGATAGAACATTCATTAAAATTTTGAGCATTACCCAAAAATATATTGAAAAGAAACAGTATATTATTTTGTTTAATACCATAGTTATGGTGAACCTGGAATGTGTATCATTGCCTGTCAAGAAAAGTAACATGTGAAGTTAGGAAAGAACTCTAGAAGGTATTATAAACTCTTACCAAGTTTTCAGTGATCTGTTGTGGATATGTAGTAAAACATTTGCAGTTCTATATGCATAAAAACAATCTTTGAAGTCATGAAGAGAGGAATGAATAAGTATTTATTAGAGCCCAGGAAATGAGGTACACACCATAAACTTAGTAGATCCCAAAGTAAGATAATTAAAAAATGCTACTTAAAACAGAGGACAAAACAGTTTCAACAGAATCTGACACTGGCTGCTGGTCATAAAACATTTCATCTCCTTCCCTACATTAGTTAGCTCTCACAGTTAGGTAGAGTTATGTAACTAATTCTGGGTCATTGGCTATGAGCAGAAGTGATGTGTGTTATTTTATAGACGAAACAGAACCTGCCAGCTGTTCCTTCTCCTGCTGTAACAACCAAGATGATCTCGTGGTGAGATTGTGAAGCTACAAATTTGAACTTGACTGAGCCTTGATTGCTGGCTGAATAACTACATGGAAGACAGTGGCCCAGGGGAGTTGCTTTGATATTCTCATGAGAGAGAGTTATGTTAACCTACTGCAAGTTTGGGGTTAAAAATGCCAAGGATTGAAAACATAAAGAAGTTTGAGAAAGGTATAAATTTCTGGGTGGCCATTCCATAAGAAGCCATATGGTAACTAGATGAACATTTATAATCTTTTGAGACTAATCTTAAGAAAAGTGTAAACTTTATTTTATACCCCTTGCCATAGTCAGTGCTCAACTTAATTCTGACCTGTTGGGGCAATTTTTACTTTCACAAAAGTCCCAATAGGAAGAACAGCTTTTTTCATCACTGATCACTGTGTGAAAGAAGCAGTTTAAAGTACAGTAAATTCTCCCCCTCTCCATGTCTTACGAGTGATGGAAAATGCAATGATCTAGAACTTTTAGAATGTGTTTTGAAATTTTTATTTGACTACATATTTATTCTTTTGAGAATTCATAACATTTCTAAATAGCAACTCTTCTGTGTGGACTTTTTATTGGGAGGAAATACTTTCGTTTATGCTGTATGGAGAGATCTATGGAGAGGGGAAAATCCATAGGCACTATTTGTTACCTGAAGGTAGCTATTTACATTGACTCTTATTTACTATCTTATTAAAAAAATTTTTTTTCCCCTGTTTGCCTTTTCTACGTTTCTGGAGCTTTGCTCCAAGCAAAGAATTAATTTCCCTAATGATGACTTAAGTAAAAATGAACATTATATGCACAACAGTTTTATTTAGAAGTCTCTGATAAGTTTTGATGAGAATTACTTTTAATTTTCAAAACTTTATAATATTGTTAATTATTGTAACTTTCTGATTATTCTGTTGGGTTCTTAAGGCTGCTTTAGAGCACTAGTGGTCTTTGAATTCAAGTTCACACCCATTGCTGGAATCTCCTCTACAACCAAGAAATTTAGCTTTCCTTAGTAATGGAAACTTGGTGGACTGGTAGGTAGCTGATGTTTTGTGATTAAATAAATCCATCATTTATTTGGATTCTCTGGTATAATTCTATATTCCATAATTTAAAATGATAATAGAACCTGCCAAGTTTTAGTTCAGATGGTTCTCAACTTGAGTAATGTGTAAAAAATATTGGTATCTGGGCCTTAGACTCTTGAGACTATCCTGGAGTATGGTCCATTCATTGATATTAAACAATGACAATAACAACTCCCCACGCATTTCTAAAGTGTAGCCGGTGTTGAGAATCTCTATACTAGAAAGATAAAATCAATAGGCTGAATTTCAATGTTTGTAAAAAGTTTGAGCTATGGAAAGTGGAAGAATATTGTGGCACAATGCAAGTTGCAGATGCCAGGGACAACGTCTGAAGCATTGAACACAGGGGACTACGTGCAGGATAAGGAGCCTTAATGCATGAATTTTCAGTAATAGCTGATATTTATTGAGTGCTTATTACCTACCAGACCCTCCTTTAAGCAGTTACATTATCAATGAAAGCATTCTGAGAGGAGAGACCGAGGTAGGGAGCCTGATGCTCTCAGCACCTCTTCCCCATCTCCATTCTCTTCTGGGAAATGCATCAGTAGGGTAAGAACCAAGGGGAAGAACTGTTCAAAGCCTGCCACTGGGAGGCTGAAGTACAGAATTGTATTGTTAAATTTTTTTTTTTTTTTTGTAAAAATCATTTTAAGAGAAAGAGGGAGAGAGAGAGAGAGCACATGTGTGTGTGTGAGTGGGAGACGGGCAGAGAGAGGGAGAGAGAGAGAATCCCAAGCAGGCTCCACACTGCTTTATTTTGAGTTTGGCCCTGCTGAGTCCAATGTGGGGTTGAAACTCACAAACCATGAGATCATGACCTGGGCCAAAATCAAGAGTTGGGTGCTTAACTGACTGAGCCACCCAGGTGTCCCCAGAATTCTATTTTTTTTTATCATCTCCCTAGAGGAGGGTTTGGGAGCCATGTTGAATGAAGTCATAATTAAAAGGGCATAGTGTCATAGCTACTCCACAGATCTCACTCATGAAGAAGACTCCATGGCAGATAGTTGACAAATTTTTTTGTCATCTCATAAAAAAAAACCAAAACTCTTCTTAGTGTATTTGCACAAATGGGTATGAAGTGAACATTCGCTGGAAGATGAGCCTGGGCATTCTGGCAGGCTAACTTCTCCATGTGTTGTCTGTGTGGTTGATTTACCCCACTTTCTCAAGTAGAATAGACAGGGCTGGCTTTGTGGGCCTGCAGCCAGTGCGGTCGCTCAGGGCCCTGTGCCTAGAAGGGCCTGCAAATTATGTAGCTCGTCTTGAGAGAAGAAATCTGAATGATACAAAATTATTTAGGAAAAAAAGATCTACTTTTTAATTTTGCAGTGTGTGTGTGCGTGTAATATATTGAAAATTTCACGTATATGATTTGGATCTAATTTTGCAGCTCATTTACTGAGATCTGATGGACAGAACTGGATTGCTTGTAAATTGCTAACCTCTCCCTTCTCTGATTTTAGCTGGGAGTGGATACTTCCAGCTGTTAGGGGTGACACGTGTCCTTCTGTCCCCTTCCCTTCTCTAAATCTGCCTTTTCTGTTGTTTCTTTGTCATTTCTCATAGGCAGAATTATTTTAAAATTTTCATTTCTAAGTTTTCTCTTAACTTTTTGCTGAATTTCATGTGGAAGAGTATACAAAAATATTTATTAATACTTGTAATTAAATATTAATACATGCAATCTAATAGCTAATATTTTCTATATAAATATATAATATATACATATATGTATATAAAATAGACAAAGTAACTATATCGATATGCACATTGCCAATGTTTATTAATGTTAATAAATAATAATTTATTATATACTATCATTAAAAATATACATACCATGGCTTCAGGTCCACCTGCACAATCAAGGGCAAAATCCACCCCTCCTTTGGTCATTTCAATGATGACCTCCTGGATGGGTTTATGTAGGTTTCTAGGATTGAGGCAGTCAGTGGCTCCGAGGGCTTTGGCCTTTGTAAACTTCTCACTGTTGATGTCAATAGCTATAATTCTGGAAGCTCCTGCTACTTTACAACCCATTATAGCAGAAAGACCAACACCTCCTAGGCCAAAGATGGCACAAGTAGAACCAGGGGTGACCTGCAGGCAGGACAATTATAAATTAACTTTTTAAAAAATTTATTTTTTAATTTTTTTAGAGAGAGTGCATGAGCTGGGAGAGAGGACAGAGAGAGAATGAGTCCTAAGCAGGCTCCACACTCAGGATGGAGGCCAGTGAGGGGACTTGATCCTACGACTGTGAGATCATGACCTGAGCTGAAATCAAGAGTCAGACGCTCAGCTGACTGAGCCACGCAGGCACCCCTAAGTTAACTGTTAATGGAAGTGAACTTAACTTTTTTTAGATGGAGAGAGTGAGGTGGGGGCAGGAACATATAAATAAAAGACTGTCTATCGTAAAACTAAATGATACAGCCAATAGGGAAAATCTGCCAATATAAAAATGGATGAATCACTGGCTAAATTTGGAGAATCATTTGAATGCCATTAGAATGATCAGCTAATAGTAAGGAATAAGCCCAAGTGAAAATAATCCTCTTGTTTTCCTGTTCCCTTTTAGTGTTGTCAGCACAAAATTTTAAAACCCACACATTTTAAAGGGTTTATTATTTTCCTTTTTAAATAGATCACAAATAATTTATATTTTTAATGGGCCTTATTTGGTTGTATTAGTGTTATAGTCGGTTTTGAATGAGCACTAATGTTTCTCTAAGTGTGAATTAACTCACATCCCAAATCACCAATTAATTTGAAAGGCATGAAAGACAAATTTCTTTTGGTTTTATATATTTCCTTTTTGTTTTTTCTATATTGCATAATTTATAATCTACCTTGATTTGTTGATTTTGTATTTGTGTGCGTGTTTCTTCAAAAGACTGTAAGTTCTTTGAACTCATATTATCTTTCACATTGCTATTAAGAGTGTTCTATGTGTTGGGTCTTTAATAAATGTTCATTGCATCGAATGAAATAGAAACTGAATATACAAGATGATAAGGAAAGTTGCTGTAACTGGATTATGTTATTCTGTAGAGTGGTATAGTGGCAAAAAAATACTACACAGATGCTTAATTAATGCTGTTAGAATTAAAGCATAAACAAAAGGGAAAGAGGAATCTGCCCAAGGGATGTACTGATATATTTTAAATTGGAAACAAAACTATTAAGGAATAGAGAAAATGTATATCTCTTACTTTAATTTATGCATGATATTAGGCAGGCATACAGTGTTTGACTTTTGCTACTCAGGGGGAAATAAAATATATTTTTTACAAATATTCATAATGTTCTCTATACACAGTGTGATGTTTACAATGTTGTGGCACATGTTTACATGTGTTGTGGCACATGTTTACAATGTTGTGGCACAGTCTTTAAGGAGATATATCTCCTTAAAGACTGTGTTTAAAAGTTTGCCTCTAAGAGTCATTGAAAGTAGAAATGCATCTTCCTTATTGAGGCAATGTTATACACCGCTTCCAACAGTATAAATTGAATACACTATATTACTTGTGTTAAACAACTAGACTGCTGCGTGTAAAAGTGCCCTTGATTATGGTCCTGGGGGGGGGGGTGGTCACTATAAACTACCCCGCCACAATTTGAAAATAGAATAATTCATAGTGGATGATTATCTATTTGCAGACAACACGGTTAAAAGACATTTTCATGCTTCCAAAGATCTCTGTGAAACGTGATTAATTTGGCAGTAAAGGATACAAGCTGATTAAAAAGAATTAGGACTCCTGGTCACGCTGGGTGCCAGTCTCCCACTAATTATACAAAGTTGTGTCATCACTTTTCTTCCCAGAAGGAAATTAAACTTTATTAAAACTCTTGCCTTTTGGCTAGAATTAATGATATTTCACTTCCCTTAACTTGTTCCTATCAGATTCATTTCTCTTCTCTAAGCATCCTATGAGGTGGTTTAGGTGTTCCTCAACCGCGAGAACAGGTCCTGGAAATTTGGATTGGGTTTAAAAGAAAATTGTAGCTGAATCTCTAGTGTTAATATCCCTGAAGAAAGACTAGAGTAGTAGAAGGTGACAGTCTTCATGGAGTCCAGACAGGAGAGAGTGGCCCAAAGAGCAATAATTCTGACAATACTATGTACAGGAGAGTATGCCTTGACTGCTAAGGTTACACCTGCTTTTAACTTCCCTCAATTAACCCCCTTCCTCCAGGAGCCTTCAGAATGTAGTCGGACTTCGCATATGATTTTTAATTTTTATTAATGAATGAATGAATAAATGAATGAATTTTTGGAGGGAGATAATACAGTGATAGCCAAAAGTAGCATTCCTGTCTGCTTGGTTGACATAATTCTCAGTGAAAAGTCTTCTCTTCATATTCTGCCTACTAGATCACCCTGTTATTTTGGTTAGGCTGAGTTTATTTCCTTGACACTCTAACACCTCTAGGTAACCTGACAAAAAGGACTATTTGGATTGCAAAGCTGAAAACCAAGCCTTATCAAGATTTTTAGGGGTTGGGCACCTGGGTGTCTCAGTCGTTAAATATCTGACTTCCGCTCAGGTCATAATCTCAAGATTTGTGAGTTTGAGCCCCACATTGGGTGAGCTGGAGCCCCGTATTAGGTGAGGGTGAGCCCTAATTCTCTCTTTCTCGCTACCCCCCCCACCCCCCCGCCGCTCCTCGTGGGGCTGCCCCTTGAGGATTCTCTCTCTCTGCCCCTCACTCACTTGTGCTTTCTCTCTCTCTTTCTTTCTTAAGAAAAAAAAAAAAGATTTTTAAGCGTTGCACGTGAATCTGGCTTCATTTATTCATTCATTGAAAAATTATTAAGCTCCTACTCTGTGCTAGGCATAGGGCCTAGAGTGATTGTTCACATCACAATGAACAAGAGAGAGTTGTTGCCCTCAGGGAGTAAATAGTCTAATAGGGAGGAGAAATAAATGGGAAATTTCTCCATAGTATGATAGGAAGGAAGACAGGGATAAACACAGATACTTTTGGGAAAACTGGAAGGAATACCCAATGCATGCCCAAGAGGCTGAAGTGTTTCTGATAGGAGGTGGGAAAAAAAATGGAGTCAGCCAGAAGAGGTAGGGGAGCTTTCCAGGCACTGTTGTTGGGAGCTGGGTGTGGAGAGCCCAGGAGACCCGGTGATTAGAGCCTGGAGACTGAAGGTCAGGCCCGGGGGAACAGTGAGCCTGCAAAGGGAGAATTAGGGAGAATCACTAGCTCACTGAGGGAAAAGGGGAGTAATGAAAGGGGAATGAAATCTTCAGATTTGTTGTTTAAAAAGACCACTCTGGTTGCACTTTGCAGTTTGAACTCAAGGGATGAAGAGTGATGTCAAGGAGGTTTAAATAAAGGGGTTGTTTGAGGCATCCAAATGATAGTGACATCTCTCCAGTCTCTCATTAAAGTTTTGTGAAAGCTTCTAAATTCTAAGATGGGATCCCAGGGATGCATCTTGCCACCATTGGGGCTGTCACTTGAGACATTCCCTTGGAGCCACAAATGGGCACGATGAGAAGCAGAAGTGAATTACCACAGTTTGAGGGAGAGAAATCTGCAGGGTCAAGGAGAAAGCAGAGGTGGCTATATGGAGATCGCTGGGAGTTTCTGTAGTTTCTGTTGCCTCTTGACTGGATCTGCTGTCCCAGGATGAACATTGCTATTTAGGGGACATATTTAAGCATGCTGTATTTAAGGCAGGGATGGTCTATAAGGTAGCATATCAGTATAGAGACAAGAAATTAACCTCATCCAGGTGCTAACTATATGCCAGCTGCTGGACTAGATATCTTATGTATGTAATATGATTTAATTATCTGCATAACTATTTGTAGGAAATATTAGTGTAGAGGGATTAAAGAACTTGCCTACAGTCACAGAGGTAATAAATTACAGAGCTAGGACTTGAAGGTAACCAGCTGATTTATCACGCTATTTCCTAGTAAATTCTATTTTATGCAACCTGGTGATTAAACACTTTTACCTTGGCAGTGTTGATTGCAGCTCCATAGCCAGTTGAAAACCCACATCCTAACAGACAAACTCTCTCTAAATTTGCATCATCATCAATTTTGGCAAGATTAATATCTGACACGACAGTGTACTGAGTGAAGGTGCTGGTTCCCATGAAATGGTAAATTGGTTTTCCTTTGCAGGTAAACCTGCTGGTTTTGTCTTCCATTAGTTCTTGATCAACAATAGGATTTTTGACTAGACTAGAAAATTACAAAAAAAAAAAAAAAGACACAAAAAAGAGAATGTAAATGGACCTCTGATTACATTCCTGAAAAAATTCCTGGGCATTACATGTTTATTATGACAATTTTATGAGAGAAAAATTGAGAAAATGACTTGAGACTTTTCACATAAATATAATCAGAAGTAGTTTAAAGATGATAAACTTTTTATTGAATACTCTTTATGGGCCAGAAACTCTCTTAGGAGTTTACATGTATTAATTCTTAAAAAAATTGTAATGGAAAACTCAACTATATATGAAAGTAGAAAGTCTAGGTTGTTGCATATCTGTGCAACCATATCTCAGCTTCTGTAGTTATCAATTCATGGCTGATGTTCTGTCATCTATTACCTGCCACCCCCACCAGCACCCACTCTCCCTCATGGGACTATTTTGAATTAAACCCCAGACGTTACTATTTCATCTGTAAATATTTTAGTATGTGTCTCAAAAAGATAGATTCTTTGGGGTACCTGGGTAGCTTAGTCAGTTAAGCATCCAACTTCAGCTCAGGTCATGATCTCACGGCTCATGAGTTTGAGCCTCACATCGGGCTCTTTGCTGTCAGCTCGGAGCCTGGAGCCTCCTAAAGATTCTGTGTCTCCTTCTCTGTGCCCCCTACCTCCCATCTCTCTCTCAAAAAATAAATACACATTAAAAAACAAAGAGATTCTTTTAGGTTGACATATTGCATTTGGTTGATATGTCTGTTAAGTCTCTCTTACTTTCTAGATGCTCACTTCTCTCCTTATTTTTTTCTTTACAATTTATTTGTTGAAGAAACAGTCATTAGTTCTGTAGAGTTTTCTCATTCTGGATTTTTCTGATTACATTCCTGTAATTGGGTTTAACATGTTTCTCCATGCTTGTATTTCCTCTAAACTAGTGTTTTCAATCTAACTGATTGATTTAATTCAGGTTTTATATTTTTGTAGGAGTATTTCAAAGGCAGTGTTGTGTATTTTCATCTGGAGGCATATAATACTTTATTATCTCTCTTTTTGTGATGTTAGAAAGAACTTATGGTCATTGCCAAAATCCATTATTTCATTAAGAGTTTGCAAAAAGGTGTATTAATTCTTTAAATATCTACCACAACTCTGTAAAATAAGCATTATTATTATTCCCATTTTATAGACAAGGAAATTGAGTAATAGTGATTAGATGTAAGAGTAGTATAATTTTAGCTTCCAAAATAACTAGCTTCAATTAGTATTAAGGATAAGTAGATTTTTCTGTAGTCTCATTAAAGAATAAGGTGATAAAGGTTTTGGACTCTGGAGTCCAACTGCTTATGTTCAAAATCTAGTTATTTTTTTAAAAAAATGTTTAATGTTTGTTTATTTCTGAGAGAGAGCGAGCAAGACAGAGTGTGAGTGGAGGAGGGGCAGAGAGAGAGAGGGAGACAGAATCTGAAGCAGGCTCCAGGCTCTGAGCTGTCAGCACAGAGCCTGACATGAGGCTCGAACTCACGAACCATGAAACCATAACCTGAGCCAAAGTCAGACACTCAACCAACTGAGCCACCCAGGCACCCCTCAAAATCTAGTTCTAAGACTTTTATCTGTGTGGCCTTGGAATAAATTACTAAGCCTCATTTCATCCCTCTCTCTTCTGTGGAAATAGCTACTATTTTGATTTTGGCATTTATCATTCCAATAGTGTATTTATACCTTTACTACATGCATATGTAACCATAAATTATACTGTCTGTGGTATTGTTTTGTATATGATATCTTACTAAACATGTTTGTCAGCAACTTGCTTCTTTCCCTTAACATTATGTGAGATTATTCTGTGTTGTTGTATGTAGATCAAGTTTAGCCCTTTTCATTGTTATATAGTATTCCATTGTGTTACTACATAGCACTTTGTTAATCCGTTCTCTTATTGGTGGGCATTGGGCTATTTTTAAATGCTGTTATAAATAATGTTGCAGTGAACATTCTAGCATATGTTTCTTTGGGTAATTTTGCAACACTTTCTTGTATACACCAAGGACTAGAATTGGTGGATAGAAACTTCATCTAGGTATTGCCAGTGTACTTCCCCAAATACGTATACCAATTCATATTCTTACTAATAGTGTATAGAGCTTACCTGAGTTTTGTACAGAAATTTGTGAGTGGACTCAGACAGAACTTGCATTTTCCACATTGAGGCATGTAGAGTGGAATTACTTTGTCACCTGGAAAGAAAGGCCATGTGTTGGATGGTGCCTAAGATACAGCTTGTAAATAGTTTCTACCAGATGTATCAGTGGAAAACACCATTCTTTTTGGTATATATATGTTCAGCAGTATAGATGGCTACAATATTTTGTTGCTTTACAAGATTCCCCAAGTATTGAGTATACTGTATTTTAAAAAATTTTAAAAATATTTATTTATGTATTAATTTAATTTAATTTAATTTATTTTGCTGCTGGGCGCTTGGGGAACAAATCTGCATTGATACCACTAGCTGCAGAGTCCTGTCTGAGGCTATGCTGTCACTGAAACTCTCTGCATCATGACTATTACTTTTTTTTCTTAACATTTCTAAACATCTTGTATGGAGTAGAGCATCCTTATTAAAGGTGGACAACAACAGGCAGGATATGGAGATTAAACTTTACATCATTGCCATGTTTCACCATTTAGTTCACTTCAAATTCTATATTTTTCTATTTTTTTACTCAAATACAACTTACTTATGGCTTCTTTCCTCTGATGATCACAGCCCAATAATGATAATTAACATTTTTTCAACATTTAGTATGTGCTAGGCATCCTTCTGTTTACCCATATTATCTCATTTACTTCTCAGAACTGTCCTTTGAGATGGGTACCTTTTCTCTCCACTTTAGAAAACAGAAATCTGAGCTGTGTCACAGAAAAGTGACTTCACTGGTGAAGGTCACACAGCCAGTAAGTGGCAGAGCTAGGACTACATTGGCCAGAGCACTTCATGGATGCAAAGCTTATGGGAGCAATTTGTTTCTCTGATCTTGTTTGGAATGGAATCTAATATACTCCTATGTTTGGAGCATTCTCATTAAAGGAGGAAAGAATGATACAGTTCATCCCACTTGACAAGTGAGTATTACAGAACCCATATTCCAATATTTTGTGAATGTTATAAAATGGGAAGTAAAAAATTTCAGCCCATTGGCATGTTCCATTCACATATTATTTTTATGTTACAAAGTTTCAAAAAGACACATAAGCTAATATTGACATATATAATATTTCTTACTTAGGCTGACTGTATATCCTTATTCTTTAAATTCTTTGTAATATTCAATTGGTTCTCTGTTTTGTTTAGAGGAGGTTGTTATAAATTTTCATTTGTGCCTCACTTTGTGGGTTGCTTCACAGGACAGTTTCTCAGTGCTACATGTGAATAAAGTGACCATATTATCCAGATTTTATCCATTCTGATTTCAAATATTCTGTCCCATTGTTATACTGTGATAGATAACATGTTTTAGTTTGTCTTTGGAAAAGATGGTTCCCATATATAGAGACCAATATAATATACATCCCCTATATATAAATAGCATGCAAAACCAAGATTGTATCAGTCCCTGAAATATCCTGACATTTCCATTTAACTGGAATCAGGAAAAGACGTACCTGGTTTGAAACTGGTCACTCCTGGCCCAACACTTTCCACAATTCCTGCGCCCTCATGGCCAAGGATCACTGGGAAGAGGGCCTCTTTAAACTTAGGATTGATCGGATGGCCGTCAGTATGGCACAGGGCAGTGGCGATTATCTGCAAGGCAATCACAGACTTGAGTCCTGTTTCTGTCATTATGTCATTAGGGTTAGGATAATTTTAGGCCCAATGTCACCTTGACACTTTACAACATTCCTAGAGCTCAATAAAAGAGTTACATTTTGAGGGGGGAGCACAATTAAAAATATCAGCATATATTCTTTTCCTCTAAATAACAAACCTTTGTTTTCTAACTTTCACTGTCACTGGAGAGTCATACAAAGAGATAGAATTGGCAATTACTGCCTCCAGGAGAGGAGAAATCAAAGGTAGTAGGGAAAATAAACAAAATCTTTTAGGCAGAGGTAGTGGAGGGAACACAGGCTTCTAGGGCTGGCGCAAATTTTGTTGAAACTACATGAAAGGAAATAGAGGTAATAAAATCTTTATACTTAAAAGAGGTATCGGATAAAGGAATGTCTCAATAGCTAACATATCCCTTACTATTCAAGATTCTCTTGACAAGGATATCTTATTCATCCTCATGTATAAACCCATACTGTGGTAGTCCTCAGGAGAAGTGTATAAGCTGGGCCAGCTGGGGGGAAATGGAGAAGTTTTGCCAGCTTTCAGTCTGTGGTCTCTGCTCAGTGCAGTGTCTTTTCCCTGCTGACCCATGCCTGTCTCTCCTCTGGGCATTTTAGACCCTCATACTGCCCTGGACAGCACTTCAGGTCTTCCTTCTACCTTGTGTTGAACCAAATTTTCTATCTTTCTTTTAATATCACTTTGTAATAAAGCAAAAGAAAGAAAGCAAAAAGAAAACCTAACTAATTCTAATCTGAAGTGAATTCCTTTGTCTAATTCTCAGGACTAATGGTTAATGTAAAGATAGTTGAATTAAATTTTAAACCTGTTATTAATAACAACTGATATTTAATAATTTACCCTTCCTGGGATAATTCCTGTTTCTATCTGGACCTAAAAATGAAATTTTGCCACAGGTGACACTCCAGGTGCTCTCGGTCATACCACATAGGCTTGACCCGAAGAAGCCAAACCTGCACTGAGTGTCTTCTCTGTACTATATAGGAAAAGTCTCCACTTACCTGGACGCGAACTTCATGAGCCTTGGGGGGAGCTACCTCGACCTCTTCTATGCAGAGGGGCTTGCCTGCTTCCCAGGCAATAGCTGCTTTGCATTTAATAACCTGAGAAAGAGGGATACATGGGGAAAGACAGGGAGATTAATTGTGTAATTAATATATAACTATATAAGATGTAATTAATATTATATTTAAAAATTTAAATATATGTAACATTGAAAGAAGGTGGAGGGGAGCCTGGGTGGCTCAGTTGGTTAAGCGTCCAGCTCTTGTTTTCAGCTCAGGTCATGATCCCAGGGTTGTGAGTTCGAGCTTTGTGTGGGTCTCTGCACTGACAGTGTGGAGACTGCTTGGGATTCTCTCTCTCCCTCCCTCCCCTGCTCACTCTCTCTCAAAATAAATAAATAAACTTAAAAAAAAAAAGAAATAAAGTGGAAGGAAACAAATCTATAATACTCGTTTCTAATGCTATTATTTTTGCTTTTGGTATGCTTTTCCCAGTCTTTGACCACACAAATACATAATTTTTGATAGCTGTTTTGCAATTTTGAACATCTATATATATACATATATATGTATACGTATATATGTATACATATGTGAATCACATATATATATATATGTATATGTATATCACATATATATGTATATGAATATATATATATTTAAGTTTATTTTTTGGGAGAGAGAGAGCACGTGTGAATGGGGGAGGGACAGAGAGAGAGGGAGAGGAAGAATCCCAAACAGGTTCCACACTGCCAGTGCAGAGCCCCATGTGGGCTTGATCCCACAAACCATGAGATCATGACCTGAGCCGAAATCATGACCTGAGCCGAAATTGAGAGTCAGTTACCCAACCGACTGATCTACCCAGTCACCCCTTGAGTTTATGTTTTTGAATATCATTAGTCTTATTGCACATACAACATAAATTATAGAAAGTTTCAAAGTACAAATAAGAACAAAAGAAACAAATCTACCTATAATTTCATCGCTCATTTTATGATTTTGAGGTAAATTTTTTCAGTATTCCTAAATGGGATCATATTTTATATAACATTTTGTAATTATTTTTCTACTTATTAATATACTATAAATATTTTCTATATTTTTCTCTAGCTTTTTTTCTAACAAATGCAAATTGTATTTTGTTGTTACAGCATAGTTACTCAAATCTGTCTCTTTTTTGCCTTTGTAAATAATATTTAATTGACTACTCTTGTAGTAAGCATTTTGGCACATCCTCAGTAATTTCCTTAAATTTCTAGCAGTTCACTTAAATCCTTTTAAAATGCTGCTTTCTGAGAGTAATTCTGAAGGCAGCTTCTCTTAGCAAAATTATAATAAGACAAACAAGAATAAGAAATAGTGTATTTGCTTACTTTGCCCTTGGTGCCCATTTTTCTTTGGCAAACTAGCCTTGGAAGTTTCTTTCTCACTTAAGAATCTCTTCCACTTTTATCCAGGGTGCTCAGTGTCCTATAATGATCTGTCTGAATAAATACCATTCCTGCCCTGTTATTCTCCAATCACTTTCCTCTTTTGCTTCTGTGATACATAGCTCTGCCCATTTCTCATGTGATTTGTACTCTCATATTTTAGCTGCCAACTGCATTGCTCCCAGCTGTTATTTGAAGAAGATTTTTGTTTACTTTTTTCCTTTTATTGCGTAATATAAGATAGTAGAGAAAAGTTCATTAAGATTATACAGATGCATTAACACATAAAGGATATTTCTACTGCCCCAGAATCCTTCCTGTACCCAGGCTTCTCCTTTATAAGCCTGTAATCATTCCCTTGCATTTTTAAAAAAAATTTTAATGTTTATTTTCAAGAGAGAGACAGCATGTGAGTGGGGGAGGGGCAGAAAGAGAAGGAGACACAGAATCTGAAGCAGGCTCCAGGCTCTGAGCTGATAGCTCAGAGCCTGATGTGGGGCTTGACCTCATGAACTGTGAGATCATGACCTGAGCCGAAGTCAGACACTTAACCGACTGAGCCACCCAGGTGCCCCAATTTCCTTGCATTTCTTTATGTTTTATGGTTCTCTCTACAGTCTAGTTTTGTTTTAGCTATTAAAATCTTTATATGACATGTGATAATTGTTCCTGGAAACAAAGGTACAGTGAAATTGTATTAATTGTACCAGATGTGGCTATTTAGTAGGTTAAGGGTTTAGAATCAGTCTAAATTAAAGATAATTTTGTATTGATCAGTAAGAAAACAAAAAACCACAAAAAACAAACAAGAAAACATTTATATGAATGGAATCACAGTATGTATATTATTATTTTTTTAAATTTAAATTCAAGTTAGTCAACCTATAGTGTAATTTTAGCTTTAGGAGTAGAACCCAGTGATTCGTCTCTTACATACATCACCCAATGCTCATCCCCAAAAGTGACCTCCTTAATTCACATCACTCATTAAGCCATCCCCCCACCCACCTCTCCTCCAGTAACTCTTGGTTTGTTCTCTGTATTTAAGAGTCTCTTATGGTTTGCCTCCCTTTCTGTTTTTATCTTGTTTTTCCTTTCCTATAGTATATGTATTCTTTTCTGTCTTTTTTCCTCTCAACTCCATGTTTGTGAGATTCATACACACTGGGCTATGTCATTATCATTCACTTTCCTTTTTGCTTTTTTTTTTTTTTGTTTTTTTTTTTGCTTATGATTAATCATTGGTTGCATAAAAATTCTTTTAACGTATTGTTGTCTATGTGCTTAAGTTTCCTTGGGGAAAATTTAGGATTAATATGCAGCCAGTACACACTATTAAGGTGATGCCAAATGTTAAAATAGAGAAGTTTTTGTTCCAGTCGGTAGAAAACTACTGCTCCAAATTCCTAAATTTCCTTTTAACTCTGTTGTAGCCCTAAGGAGCCCTGTTTAGTCACTGCTGAGGAGCTACTCTCATGCCCCTCCAGATGTGTGAGCCCATCACCCAGCCCCCAAAGGTTCTGGGGTGTGTGTAGTAATCTTTGGACCCCGGTAGGCAGATACCTACTGCTCACGTGACACCCTGGAGCTGTTGACCTATCGTGCTGTAGGCCAGAACTCCCCTGAAGTCTCACTTGCTTGGCTGTTTGTGGGAAATGGAATGCTCCATATTGGCTGTTAAGTATTTTGACTAGGAGTGGAATTGCTGGGTCTTCAACTTTGATAGACAAAGTCAAAGAGTTTTACAAAGTGCATGTATAAGCAGCAATGAATCAGAGTTCCCATTGCTTCATATCCTTGCCTGTGCTTGGAATTGTTGGGACTTTAAAACTTTTGATAGCCTGTGGGTGTGAATGGTATATATTGTGTTTTAAATTTGTATTTCTCTGATTATTAATGACAATAATAAGCACCAGTGGTGTACCAGAGCCAGCTCATACTGATTTCTGGTCTGTTTATTCTATTAACTACTGAGAGATATTTAAAAGTTATTATTATGGGGGCACCTGGGTGGCTCAGTTGGTTAAGCATCTGACTTCGGTTCAAGTGATGATCTTGTGGTTCGTGGGTTCAAGCCCTGTGTCGGGCTCTGTGCTGACAGCTCAGAGCCTAGAACCTCCATTGGATTCTGTGTCTTTCTCTCTCTCTCTGCCCCTCCCTTGCTTGCACTCCCTCTCTTAAAAATAAACATTGAAGATTTTTTTAAGTTATTATTACGAATTTGTTCATTTCTTATAGTTATTTTCTTTTCACTTTACATATTTTGAGGCTTAATATTGGTGCATGTAAGTGTTCTGTGTTCTATGTGTTTTAAAAAGTTTAACAAGATATTTTACCATCTTTCTCTGTCAGTATTTTTAAAAATCTATGTCATTTCTTTTAATAGCTCCATAGTTTTCCAGTATCTCCTACAGACTTTAATATTTTATTGATTATTTAAGTTGTCCTATTACACTTTGTGGAAGTATAATTTGTGCTTCTTGTTTCCACTTTCTTACTACCCACATTTCCTTCCTAACTTACCTGGTTTCCATCTTTATATTATAATTGAAACTTGAAAGTTGTTAGTAGCCTCATTAAAAAAAAATGGCCTTAGAAATTCCTTTGTAGCGCAAAAATTTCTGGCCTTTCTTTTCATATTTTTATGACTTTTTCCCCTTTACTCCAAGCTGTAGACAAGAGTTTCTGTTTGCTCCTAGACCTATTTTAACAATGTTCACATTCACACAACAACCTTATCTTCATTTACAACTCCAGATGCCTTTCTTGGACTTCCCTATGGCACTAGCATCTCCATTCTTTTCTTTACTGTTCTGAAACCTCCCTTGACCTTTCTCTCTATATTGTTTACAAGCTCTGTATACTCTACCTGCCTTTCATTTCCTTCTTTCCATTTTTATTATTATACTGTAGATAAGCTTATTACTGCTTTAAAAAAATGTTTTTTAATTGCAGTATAGTTGACATACAATTAGTTTCAGGTACACAGCATAGTGATTCAACATTTGTATGCTATGAGGTGCTCACCACAATTAGTGGAGTTACCATCTGTCACCATACAAAGTTATTACAATATTTTTCACAGTATTCATTATGCTAAACTTTACATCCCCATGACATTTTTTTTATAACTTGAAATTTATACCTCTTAATCTCCTTCACCTATTTTGCCTATCCACTCATCCCCCCCTTCCTCTGGCAATCACATTTGTTCTTTGTATGTATGAGTCTTTTTCTGTTTTTTTCTGTTTTGTTTGTTCATTTGTTTTGTTTTGTGGATTCCGTATTAATTGAAATCATAGGTATTTGTCTTTCTCTTTTTTTTACTTACCATAATACTTTCCAGGCCTATCCATTTTGTCACAAATGGCAAGATTTCATTCCTTTTTATGGCCGAATAATATTACATTGTGTATATATACCACATTTTATTTATGTATTTTTTCAAGGTATATCTCTCCATTTATTCTGTGTTAAAAATTTTTTTTTGTTTTAGGAGTGAAAATTAGTGATTAATCAGTTAATATAACATCCAGTGCTCATTACAAGTGCCCTACTTAATAATCATTACCCATTTTTAGCCCATCCCCTGACCACCTCCCCTCCCTCAACCCTCAGTTTGCTCTCTATAGTTAAGAGACCCTTATGGTTTTTTCCCCTCTCTCTTTTTACCTCCTTTCCCTATGTTCATCTGTTTTGTTTCTTAAATTCCACGTATGAGTAAAATCATATGGTATTTGTCTCTCTCTGACTTGTTTCACTTAGCATAATGCACTCTAGTTCCATCTGCGTCATTGTAAATGGCAAGACTTCATTGTTTTTGATGACTGAATAATGTTCCATTGTGTATATATACCACATCTTTCTTATCCATTTATCATTCAGTAGACATTTGGGCTCTTTCCATAATTTGGCTGTTGTTGGTAATGCTGCTATAAACATTGGAGTACATGTGCCTCTTCTAATCAGTATTTTTGTATTCTTTGTGTTAATACCTAGTAGTGCAATTGCTAGAACTAGGATAGTTCTATTTGTAACTTTTTGAGGAAACTTCACATTGTTTTCTAGAGCGGATGCACCAGTTTACATCCTACCAATAGTGTAAGAGGGTTCCCCTTTCTCTGCATCCTCACCAACATCTGTTGTTTCCTGTGTTGTTAGTTTTAGCCATTCTGACAGTTGTGAGGTGATATCTCATTGTAGTTTTGATTTGTATTTCCCTGATGATGAGTGATGTTGAGCATCTTTACATGTGTCTGTTAGTCATCTGGATGTCTTCTTTGGAAAAATGTCTACTCATGTCTTCTTCCCATTTCTTAACTGCATTCTTTGTTTTTTGGGTGTTGAGTTTGATAAGTTCTTTATAGATTTTGGGTACTAACCTTTTATTTGATATGTCATTTGCAAATTTCTTCTCCCATTCCACAAGTTGTCTTTTACTTTTGTTGATTGTTTCCTTTGCTGTGCAGAAATTTTGTCTTGATGAAGTCTCAATAGCTAATTTTTGCTTTTGTTTTCCTTGCCTCAGGAAGTGTGTCTAGTAAGAAGTTGCTGCAGCCAAGGTCAAAGAAGTTAGTTGCTGCCTGTGTTCTTCTCCAGGATTTTGATGATTTCCTGTCTCACATTGAGGTCTTTCATCCATTTTGAATTTATTTTTGTGTATGGTGTAAGAAAGTGGTCCAGTTTCATTCTTTTGTATGCTGCTGTCCAGTTTTCCCAACACCATTTGTTGAAGAGACTGTCTTTTTTCCATTGGATATTCTTTCCTGCTTTGTTGAAGATGAGTTCACCATATAGTTGTGGGTCCATTTTTTGGTTTTCTATTCTGTTCCATTGATCTATGTGTCTGTTTTTGTGCCAGTACCATATTGTCATGACTACAGCTTTGTAATATAGCTTGAAGTCCAGAATTGTGATGCTTCCAGCTTTGCTTTTCTTTTTCAACATTACTTTGGGTATTTGGGGTCTTTTCTGGTTCCATACAAATTTTAGAATTGTTTGTTCTAGCTCTGTGAAAAATGCTGGTATTATTTTGATAGGGATTGCATTAAATGTGTAGATTGTTTTGGGTAGTGTTAGCATTTTAACAATATTTGTTCTTCCAATCCATGAGCATGGATTATTTTTCCATTTATTTTGTCTTCTTCAATTTCTGTTGTAAGTATTGTATAGTTTTCAGAATATAGATCTTTTACCTCTTTGGTTAGGTTTACTTCTAGGTATCTTATGGTTTTGGTACAGTTGTAAATGGGATCGATTCCTTAATTTCTCTTTCTGCTGCTTCATTATTGGTGTATAGAAATGCAACAGATTTTTGTATGTTGATTTTGTATCCTGTGACTTTCCTGAATTTGTGTATCAGTTTCTAGCAATTTTTTCGTGGAGTCTTTAGGGATTTCCACATAGAGTATCATGTCATCTGTGAATAGTGAAAGTTTGACTTCTTCCTTACAGATTTGGATGTCTTTTATTTCTTTTTGTGGTGTGATTGCTGATGTTAGGACTTCTAGTACTATGTTAATGGTGACAGTGGACATCCCTGCCTTGTTCCTGACCTTAGGTGAAAGGCTCTCAGTTTTTCCACGTTTAGGATGTAGCTGTGGGTCTTTGTATATGGCCTTTGTGATGTTGAGGTATGTTCCCTCTATGCCTACTTTGTTGAGTGTTTTTATCAAGAATGGACACTGTATTTTGTCAGATGCTTTTTGTGCATCTATTGAGAGGATCATACGGTTCTTATCCTTTCTTGTGTTAATGTGATGCATCACATTGATTGATTTGTGAATATTGAACAACCCTTGCATCCCAGGTATAAATCCCACTTGACCATGATGAATAATTCTTTTAATGTACTGTTGGATTAAATTTGCTAATATTTTGTTGGGAATTTTTGCATCCATATTCATCAGGGATATTGTTCTGTAATTCTCCTTTTTAGTGGGATCTTTGTCTGGTTTGGGAATCAAGGTCATCCTGGCTCATAGAATGAGTTTGGAAGTTTTCCTTCCATTTCTGTATTTTGGAACAGTTTGAGAAGTGTAGGTATTAATTCTTCTTTAAGTGACTGGTAGAATTTCCCTGGGAAACCATCTGGCCCTGGACTTTTGTTTGCAGATTTTTGATTACTGATTCAATTTCTTTGATGGTTATGGGTCTGTTCAAATTATCTATTTCTTCTTTTTCAGTTTTGGTGGTTTGTATGTTTCTAGGAATCTGTCCATTTCTTCCAGATTGCTCAGTTTGTTGGCATATAATTGCTCGTAATATTCTCTTATTATTGTTTGTATTTCTGTGGTGTTGTGATCTCGCCTCTTTAATTCATGATTTTATTTATTTGGGTCCTTTCTATTTTCTTTTTGATAATTCAGGCTACGGAGTTATCAATTTTATTGAAAATGTCAGAGGGGGTGCCTGGATAGCTCAGTCTGTTAAGCGACCGACTTTGGCTCAGGTCATGATCCTGGTGAGTTTGAGCCCTATATTGGGCTCTGTGCTGACAGCTCAGAGCCTGGAGCCTGCTTTGGATTCTGTGTCTCCCTCTCTTGGCCCCTCCCCCACTCACTTTCTGTCTCTGTCTCTCTCAAAAATAAATAAACTCTAAAAAAATTTTTTTTAAAATGTCAGAGAATCAGCTCTTAGTCTCATTGATCTGTTCTAGTGGTTTTTCTTTTGTTTCTGTTTCATTTATTTCTTCTCTAATCTTTATTATTTCCCTTTGTATGCTGGCTTTAGGCTCTATTTGCTGTTCCTTTTCTAACTCCTTTAGGTGTAAAGTTAGGTTGTGTATTTGAGACTTTTCTTGCTTCTTGAGGTAGGCCTGTACTGCCAATACTTCCCTCTTATGACCACTTTTGCTGTACTCTGGGTGTTTGGACTGTCATGTTTTAATTTTCATTTGCTTCCAAGTATTTTTTCATTTCTTCTTTAATTGTCTGGTTAACCTATTCATTCTTTAGTAGGACATTCTTTATCTGCCATGTGCTTGTGGTGTTTCCAAATTTTTCTTGTGGTTGACTTCAAGTTTTATAGTGTTGTGGTTGGAAAATATGCATGGTATGATCTCAGTCATTTTGTATGTGTTGGGGGCTGATTTGTGACCCAGAATATGATCTGTTCTAGAGAGTGTTACATGTGCATTTGAAAAGAATGTGTATTCTGCTGCTTTAGGATGAAATGTTCTGAATATATCTGTTAAGTCCATCTAGTCCAGTGTTATTCAAAGCCATTGTTTCCTCGTTGATCTGCTTAAATTATCTGTCCATTTTGTAAGAGGGGTGTTGAAGTCCCTTATTATTGTTGTTATTAATGTGTTCCTTTATAATTGCTATTAATTGATTTATATATCTAAGTGCTTTCAAGTCGGGGGCATAAATATTTATAAATGTTAAGTCTTGTTGGATATATACTTTTATTATGATATAGTGCCCTTCTTCATCTCTTGTTACAATCTTTGGTTTAAAATCTAGTTTGTCTGATATAAGTCTGGCTACTCCAGCTTTCTTTTGACGTCCATTAGCATTATAAATGGTTCTTCATCCCCTCACTTTCTTTTTTTTAAAGTTTATTTATTTACTTAGAGAGTGTGTGTGTGTGTATGTGTGTGAGAGAGAGAGCAGGGGAGGGGCAGAGAGAGAGGGAGTGAGAGAATCCCTAGCAGGCTCCATGCTGGCAGCACAGGGCTCAAACTCACAAACCATGAGATCATGACCTAAGCCAAAACCAAGGGTTGAATACTTAACTGATTGAGCCACCCCTTACTTTCAATCTGCATGTGTTAGGTAAAACAAGTTTCTTGTCGGCAGCATACAGATGTGTCTAGTTTTTTATCCATTGTGATACTCTATGTCTTTTGTTTGGAGCATTTAGTCCATTTAAATTCAGAGTGATTATTGATTGATATGAATTTAGTGCCATTGTATTACCTATAAATTAAGTGTTTCTGGAGATTTTCTCTGTTCCTTTCTAGTCTCTATTGCTTTTGATCTTTCCTACTCAAAGCATCCCCTTTAATATTTCTTGCAGGGCTGGTTCACTGGTCACAAACTCCTTTAGTTTTAGTTTGTCTCGGAAACTCTTTTTCTTTTTAATATGTATATTTTTTAACATTTATTTATTTTTGAGAGACAGAGTGAGATGGAGCACAAGTCGGGGAGGGGTAGGGAGAGGGGGGGTACACAGAATCCAAAGCAGGCTCCAGGCTCCAAGCTGTCAGCACAGAGCCCGATGTGGGGCTCCAACTCATGGACCATGAGATCATGACCTGAGCTGAAGTCGGCTGCTTAACTGACTGAGCCACCCAGGTGCCCCATGTCTGGGAAACTCTTTATTTTTCCTTCTATGCTGAATGACAGCCTGTTGGATAAAGTATTCTTGCTGCATATTATTTCCATTCAGCAGGTTGAATATTTCCTGCCACTTCCTTCTAGCCTGTCAAGTTTCTGCAGAAAGATCTGTTGCTAACTTTAGTTGTCTTCTCTCATAGGTTAGGGATTTCTTCTCCCTTGCTGCTTTCAGGATTCTTTCCTTATCTCTGTATTTTGCAAATTTTACTATGTTATTGTTGGTGTTGGCCCCCTTGTTGATTTTGATGGGAGTTCTCTGTGCCTGCAGATTTGGATATATTTCCTTCCCCAAATTAGGGAAGTTTTTTTTTTTTTAAACTATAATTTGCTTAAATAAACCTGCCCCTCTCTTCTTCTGGGGCTACTATGATACCAATGTTATTACATTCGTGGATTTGCTGAGTTCTCTAAGTCTACTTTTGTCATCCAAGTATTTTTTCATTTCTTCTTTAATTGTCTGGTTAACCTATTCATTCTTTAGTTTTCCTTTGCTCTTCTTTTCAGCTCCATTAGTTTCCATAAATTTATCTTCTATATCACTTACTCGTTCCTTTGCTTCTTCCTTTCTTGCAGTCATTATATTCAGTCAGTTTTGTGTCTCAGTTATAGCAGTTTTTAATTTTGTCCTGACTAATTTTTAGGTCTTTTATCTCTCTGGTAAGGGACTCCCTGGTGTCTTCTGTGCTTTTCTCAAACTTAGCTAGTATTCTTATGATTGTTGTTTTTAAATTCTGGCTCAAGCATATTATCTATATCTGTTTTGATTAGATCCCTGGCTGTGATCTTTTCTTGTTTTTTTTCTTTTGGGATGAATTCTTCAATCTTGGTATTTTGCCTAGGTCTTGGTCTTCTCTGTGTTAGGAAAGCCTGTTACATTTCCTGCTCCTGAACGTAATGGCTATATTAAGAAGAGACCATTTACTGACCAGGACCTGACACATCAGGAAGTGTTTGTGGTGTGTGCTGTGTGCACTCTGTTCTTGTGTTTTGGCTGCTCTTTCCTTCAGGTCAGTCCTTTGCAGAGTTTTTCCTTACCTGCAGTGCAGAGTGTTTGGGCATTGTCTACTGTATGGCAAGTTTTAATTAGGTGTGTTTTGGTCTGCTTGTTAAAAGAGGCTAGATCCTTTTTTCTCTAGAGCTGAAACTTTGCAGCACTCTATGGTCAGTAGACCTGGTGCTTGAGGATGGGGGGAGGTTGTGCTGGTCTTCTGGGGGAGGGGCCACTGCTGCGGTAAGGTAAGGCACACTTACCCTAGTAACAAAGCACCTATAGAGTGCAGGGGGTGCGGGGCTTGGTGTAAGCAGCTCAGGCCTCCACTATGGGTGCTGTGCTGCTCACTCAAGTCAGTCTCTGCTGAGGGACTGGGGGTAAAAATGGCATTGGCTGGCTCTGTCTTCCCTGGAGAGGAGAATTCATATCTGTCACTGTCTGGGAAGTCCTCCCAGAAGAACGAACAATCTCCTCTCGTTTGCCCTAGCCTTCCCTCAGATCCCTGCCTTTACCCTGTCTGTGTCCAAGCTGTCTGCCCACCTGTCAGCCCAGTGGTCCTCTGGCACACTGGCTGGGTTTCAAAACTCCAAACTTTAGGTACCTGGTGCGGTACAGACCTGTGCTGGTTCTCTGGGGGAGTCTCACTGTGCTGTGACTGGTGCTGGTTTGCCTCAGAAGGACAGTCATGTGAACACACAGGGGCTTGGATTTATGGTAAAGTGCAGCAAAAAGCCAGCATCCAGGTTAGCTGCCCTCAGCAGCTGCCTCTGCTCCTACGCTAATGAATGGGGCAGCTCAAATGGCACCTGATGGCTCTTTTGTCCCTGGAGAGGCAGTGCCAATTCTCCCAAATGCACTCCAAGAAAGGGAAGTGTCTCTCCCTGTGTGACCCAGGGGATCCTCAGACCACCCTTTCTTCTCCCAGACCTCCTCCCTCCTCCACAGGAACACCTTTACACCTGCCAGACTCCACCTGGCATTGGCACAGACTTCTAAAACTTCAGGCTTTGAGCTCTGCTGCTTATTAAAAAACTTACAGCCCCTCTTGTTTTCTCCATCAGTGGTTTTGGGGAAGTGTTTTTCTTGTGCAATGCCCTGTGCCCTGCTGTCTCACTTTTTCTTCCCTCTCTTGCTGATTAGGGCTCCCTCCCCTCTAAAGTACCTGTGATTCTTTTCTCCCCCAAATCATGTCTCTGCACCTTCTACCTTCCATGATGTGGCCTCTTCTCTCTCTCTAGTTGTGTAGTTTGTTCTTTCAGTCCTCAGATTGGTTTCCTGGGTATTAAGAATGATTTGATATTTATCTGCTGTGTTCAAGGGATAAGGCAAGCATAAAGTCTTCATACTACTCCCCCATCTTAACTCCTTGTATCGCTTCTTATTACTTCTTGCTTGTACTATCACAATAGCCTTCCTACTGATTTTCCTATTTGCAGATCTCCCTTTGCTAGTCCATGTTTCAAAATGTTGCTAGGTCAGTATTCATAATAGTTTTTGTCATGTCATTGTCTTATTCTAAAACCATCAAGAAACTATCTAATTCTTACAGATTAAGTATAAAACTTTCACTCTGGGGTGCCTGGGTGGCTCAGTTGGTTGAGCGTCCGACTTTGGCTCAGGTCATGATCTCACAGTCCGTGAGTTCGAGCCCCGCGTTGGGCTCTGTGCTGACAGCTCAGAGCCTGGAGCCTGTTTCAGATTCTGTGTCTCCCTCTCTCTCTGACCCTCCCCCATTCATGCTCTGTCTCTCTCTGTCTCAAAAATAAATAAATGCTAAAAAACAACAAAAAACAAAAAACAAAAACCTCTCACTCTGGCGTTCAAGGCCATTTACCTACAAGCCAACCTATATTTTACAGTTTACCTTCCAGGTTTCCCAATTTGTATTCTTGTCTCAATCCAAAATAGACCTTCCTTTGATGCCATGTATGTCCTCCTGCCTCTGTGCTTTGGTTCACACTGTTTGCCCTGATTATAAAACCTACTTCTGTCATCTGTGGCTACGAAACTTTAATATATTCTTAAAGTCTACATCCAGGCCCACATCTTGCCTTTTTTAGTCCTTCTCTTTGGGTATGATTTTTTTCCCTCTTTGAATCCCCTCAACACTCATTGTATTTACACATCTTGCTTTGCTCACACCTGGCTAGCTACTTGAAGCAAATATTATTCTCTTGTGTTCTGTTATCTGTGTTCCTTTTTGACACCTCCCCACTGCCTCCTTAACTGTAAACATTGCATTTTACTTACATTTCAAATCCTGCAAAGTATACTTCAGAGACTGGAAAGTTCTAGGTGCTTAATAAATGATGATCAAATTGAATATTTATTTTGGATATACAATAGCCATTAACGTACTTATTAGTCTTCTTTCTGCCTTTCTGTTTGTGTTGCACGTTGATGAGCTTTGAAGATAGGGACTTTATTTTCTTTAAATATCAAAAGAACCTGTTTTTCGAGGAAGCTGGAGAATGGTAAATTCCTGGGCTTTTGAATGTGAGGGCTTCTTATTTAATGTTAAAAAAAGAAAGGTCATGGATTCTTCTTGAGAGAATGGTTTTATATATTCTGACCTTTGATTTTAGGCTTGTTCTCAAAGTTCCCAGTGTTGTATACATTTAAAAGTATAATTTCCCTCCTATTACATTGGTGTATATATAATAATTTTAAAATAATAATTTATTAATCTCAACATGATTACCCAAATAGCTTATTTGGGACCTATGAATTCATTGTGTTTCTACACAAATTAGATCTTTCTCTTTATTTATTTTTTTCCCTGATTCTAATTATACATTTCCTTGATTCTAAAGCACTTTTTTTACAAGATAAAATTTCTTTTTTTTAAATTAAAAAAAAAGTATTTATTTATTTTGCGAGAGAGAGAGACATTGAAAGCAGGGAAGGGCAGAGACAGAGGGAGACAGAGAATCTGAAGCAGGTTCTAGGCCCTAAGCTGTCAGCACAGAGCCCAACATGGGGCTTGAACTCATGAGCCATGAGATCATGACCCGAGCCAAAGTTGGATGCTCAGCCAACTGAGCCAGCCAGGTGCTTCTACAAGATAAAGTTTCTGGTATCAGTTGCTTCTTACCACCAATGGCATATCATCATTTAATTGGTAGTATTTTTCTTTCTTAAAGTGGTATATAAAATTACAGTGGATCTTAAAATTGATGGTATTTTTAAGCTCTGATAAAATAGGTAGTTGTAAAAACATGTAGATTCCTTAAGTTTTCAACCATTTGTGTTTCTATTCACTTGACCATAATTGTAGTTCATTTCTTCCCTATTTCTTTCTTATTGAGATAAAATTTACTTAACTTAAAATTCACCATTTTAACCATTTTTAAGTGTATAATTTAATGGTTGTTGAATATATTCACAATATTATGCGACTGTCACCAATAGTAATTCCAGAATATTTCTATCACCCCAAGAAGAGACCCCATACATTTTAATTTCCCCCTCTGCCTATTCTCTGGCAACCACTAATCTACTTCCTGTCTCTATGGATTTACCTATTCTAGATATTTCATTTAAATGGAATCATACATTATATGGCCTTTTGTGCTGGCTTCTTTCACTTATCATAACATTTTCAAGGTTCATCCATATTGTAGCATATTTCAGTGCCTTATTCCTTTTTACTGCCAAATAATATTTCTATTGTATAAGTATACCACAATTTATCGTTTTTCAGTTGATGGATACTTGGATTGTTTCTGCTTTTTGGCTATTATGAATAATGCTACTATAAACATTCACATACATATTTTTGTGTGTAACATATATTTTTAATTTTCTTATGTGTATATCTAGAAATGTAATTGCTTAAATTATGGTAACTCTGTGTTTAACTTTTGAGGAACTGCCAAACTGTTTGACAGAATGAATGTACCATTTTACATTTCTACCAACAGTGAATGAGGCTTCGAATTTCTCTGCTTTTCATCAACACTTGCTATTCTCCTTTCATTATAGCCATCCTAGAGGATGTGAACTGGTTCCTAACTATCTCTTAAATGGTGTTTCCCACATAACTTCCTCATTGACCTTTTGGTTTGTTTCCATTTGATTCCATTCAAACCCCACTGTAGGAATAGATTTCTATAGGGAAGTTATATAATTTCGTATTAAAAAATTTTCAGTAGTTCCACAACAAATCTGTCAAATTAGGTATGACTTTGTTATCCTAGAACTCAAAAGACTTTAAATATACGTCTCTATAAATTTTTTTGTGCTATTATTTCACTCCTTCACTGGTGGTACTTCGTTTCAACAAATCTGGAAAATTCACTATCACTTGAACATCTCTTATACTGTCTTTTTAAAAAAAATTTTTTAATGTTTATTTTTGACACAGAGAGAGACAGAGCATGAGTGGGGGAGGGGCAGAGAGAGAGGGAGACACAGAATCCGAAGCAGGCTCCAGGTTCTGAGCTGTCAGCACAGAGCCCCATGCAGGGCTCGAACTCACAGACCATGAGATCATGACCTGAGCTGAAATCAGATGCTCAGCCAACTGAGCCACCCAGGCGCCCCCTGTCTTTTGTTAATTTTGTTTCCTATACCTCCACTTCTGCAGGTGGAATTACTACTTTCTTTCTTTCTTTCTTTTTTTTTTTTTTTAAATGTTTATTTATTTATTTTGAGAGAAGAGAGAGAGAGAGGAAGAGAGAAAATCCCAAGCAGGCTCTGCACTGTCAGCGTGGACCCTGATGCGGGGTTCAGTCTCATGAACTGCAAGATCATGACCTGAGCCGAGACCAAGTCACTTAACTGAGCCACACAGACACCCCTGGAATTTCTACTTTTCACTAAAGTTTCATCTCAGAAATCTTCTTCCAAATGAAACTTCTGATTCTTCCATCCTTACATGATTTTCCCTCTTGTGAGCATCCAGAGAAATTGATATATTTTTTAATATTGTCCATCTTACTCTGCCTTTTATTATGAAAGATGGTGTTCTTTTCCTGACATTCTTCTTTGGGTACAAAGACTTACTCATCTTGTGTCTCTGCAGTTTCTTGCAAATGTAAAATATTTGATAATTAAGCAATTTGATTTTGAAATTATTCAATGATTTTACAGAATTAGATGAATCTTCTTGAAGTATAGTGTGCTGTGTGGTACTGTGCATTTGAGTTGTGTATTAGGGAAAGGAGAAAGAACTTGCCTTTAGTCTAATTGGAGAAACAGTGCTGAAAATATGAAATCTACAGAAGTATGTATCAGTGAATCTAATAACTTAAAGCTTGCCTTGAAGGGAGGAATCATGCTGGTGGATTGGAAAAGTAGTAGGTGGAATAAGAGCAGATTCCTGGAAGTTGACCTGGGACTGTAATTTAAAGGACAGTATTATTTGGAAGCACAGTATAGGGAAGACAGTTTCTCCAGTAAATCCAGTAACTCAAATTAAATTACATGTTTGGTAAATATCTTATTAATTGCTTTAATTATTTTCACCTGTATGTTTTCAACATCTGTTAAGTGGCCTAGAAATTCAATGATCTATGTTGTTAAATGACCTTTGTTTTCTTGTAAGGATTTTACCAGGCAAACAGGCCTGAGGTAATGATTTATAAAAACATTTCAATTTATGCCAACAAGATGGTACTAAATTCAGATACTGAAGTAATAATAACCATATCACAGAGCATTTGCTTGTGATGAAAGAAGTTTTGTCATGAAATGTGGCCTTGCCTGAAGACAGTAAATCTGGCTAAAATGTGCCTATTTGAGTGGTATTTCCCTCTGATTCTCTTCCCAGGAGGACATGAAGAGGAATGTGAAGGTGCTCTCCCAACCTCAGACCACTCTTGGTCTGTACTTTTGTAGTTATTCTTACAATGTTAAAATATTAAGGCTATTTAATAAAAAGAAAGATACTTCTAATCTGAGATAGTTTGGATTAAGACTTTAGAAGAATTACCACCTGAGATCAATGTGTTTTAAAAAGTACAGTAACTATTGCATTTTGTTTCTTGATTTGTGAGAGGAAGGGAGGTAGTAGAATGGAATAATTAGGTGTTAATATCTGTTACTGAGAAAATTGGTGCAGTTTTATGTCTTGTGTATTTGTGTATTGCTGAGATGGTTACTCTTACATTTAAATTTATAGAATTCACCTTTTTTCATTTTAGAGAAAGAGGGAGAGAGAGAGGGAGGGCACATGAACAGGGGAGGTGCAGAGGGAGAGAGAGAGAATCTCAAGCAGGTTCCACCCTCAGCACAGAGCCTGATGTGGGGCTCGATCCCATGACCCTGGGATCATGACCTGGGCCGAAATCAAGAGTCAGACTCTCAACTGACTGAGCCACCCAGACACCCCTATATAATTCACCTTTTTATGATTAATCTTTTTAAAGCATATATTTCAGAATACAGACTAATATATTCATATAGCATGTCATAAACATCTGGCCCATGATTTTATTGTTAATTTTAAAGTTCCAAAAAACAAGAAAAAATTTTTTAAATCCAAGATAAGGTAGTTCTGAGAGAAGAGGCATAATAAGTTAAACTCATAGGTGTCTGTACACTATGATACTAATCAGTTCATTTATAATAGGAGATATACCGAGCCTGTCAGAAATGTGTGACTGATCCTTGCAAAGGCCTCATCTTTATTTATCGGTAGGTCCATTTCTGAAACTTAAATTTGAATTCAGAGTTGAGGCAATTCAGTTGGCTATTGGGAAACTAAAAGAAAGTTGGGGATATTTTATTTAGACTAAGGCGAGGGGCTAAATTATTCAAGACATTTTTAACAGGAAATGATAGAAATCCCTGACCCAAAACTAGCTTAAACAATATCATTATGGCTTTAATTAGATTTTCAGAGCTAGGGCTGGCTCTTGAGTTGTTTAATTGAGTGGGTCAATGATGTCAGTAAGAACTAAGATTTTATCTTTTTTTATGCTCTGTTGTCACTGTTGAATTCATCAAGGGCTGCTTCCCCTTGTGATTAGAATCCCTAATTGGTACTACATGCTTCCTTGTTCATTTGAAGTTGGGAGAGAGGTGAGAGGGAGTGTTTTGAATTCGATTACTAGGTTTGAAATTCCAGAAAAAGAAGTGCCATCTCACTCAATTCCAGAAAAAAGAAATGTCACTGGGTAAGATGGTTCTGAAAAACCAACCAACCAACTAACCAACCAACCTAATGAAACTCGTGGGGGATTGTAAACTGACTGGGCCAATTCAAGTCACATGCCCATAGGCCAATAACAGTTATCTGGGAGAATGTTAAAAGTTGCTGTTAGGCTTAATTATCTGGGGGAAAGAATACTGGGGAGTGAACTAGTATTATAATAAACCTGAAAGAATGCTCTTTTTTCTTTTCTTTTTTTTTAATGCTTATTTATTTTGAGAAAGAGAACCAGAGCACATGCATATGCAAGCAGGGAAGGGGCAGAGAGAGAGGGAAAGAGAGAATCCCAAGCAGGCTCTGTGCTGTTAGTGCAGGGCACAACACAGGGCTGGATCCCATGAATTGTGAGATCATGACCTCAGCCGAAATCAAGAGTCTGAGGCTTAACCAACTGAGTCACCCAGACGCCCCTCTTTTTTTCTTTGCTCTAGAGATTTACTCAAACAAAATTAATGGCTTAAAGTCAGAACAACCTCTCCCATGAATAGGCATAGGTAAATAAATATTGGAACCTTCTACTTTTGTTCATGTTCATGTTCTGTGTGTTTGTTTCATGTATGTATCAATTACTACATGATTCATAAAGCTAGTAGATTGAGTAAGGGTACTTTATCAGTGTCATTGGTTCAACTCCTGTGTGTTAAATTTTCTCTGTACCAGGATTTTATTTTATTTATTTATTTTTTAAACGTTTTTATTTATTTTTGAGGCAGAGAGAGACAGAGCATGAATGGGGGAGGGTCAGAGAGAGAGGGAGACACAGAATCCGAAACAGGCTCTAGGCTCTGAGTGGTCAGCACAGAGCCAGACGCAGGGCTCGAACTCACGGACCGCAAGCTCATGACCCAAGCTGAAGTTGGACGCTTAACTGACTGAGCCACCCAGGCGCCCCTCTGTACCAGGATTTTAGATCAAATTGCTATATTGCTAATGTTTGTCTTTAGCATTACAGAGAAGATTGGTTGATATTGATAGGTAAGTGTAAATATATTATTGTTAATTAAGTGGATATCACCTTAAACAGATAAAGGGCTACTGGGAGTGTACTTTATTTCATAGTGCAAATCGGGTAGCATTACTTGGGATTGTTTGGTTGCAGTATCTCATTTGAGCTATTAACCAGAGATTTATTTATGAATACATCGGGGTATATCATGGAATCCAAAAGCAAAGAGGCAAAACAGCTCAGGAAGGAGCTGGAACTAGGCACTAGACTTTTACCAGAACTCCTCCATTTCTCTTCTCTGCTGCTTTCTGTGCCTCCTCATTCCTCTTACTGTAGACTGGCTTTTGTTTTGATCTGTGTTCGTGTAGTTTAAATTTTGACTACTATTTCCCCAGTTCACATTTTACTAGGCCAGACTCTTAGGAAGAGGATGAATCAAAATGCTTTCTTCAGTCTATATTTCAAATTCCCAGGGAGTTCTGTGACTACATGTGGTCCCATCAACAAAGATGACTCTTAGGATCTTATATGTTTAAAAAATTTTTTTGTTTTGTTTTGAGAGAGAGAGAAAGAGAGCATGAGCAGGGGAGGGGGAGAGAGAGGGAGAGAATCCTGAGCAGGCTCCATGCTGTCAGTACAGAGTCTGATGCAGGGCTCAAACCCACGAACCGTGGTATCATGACCTGAGCCTAAATCAAAAGTTGGACACTTAACCGACTGAGCCACCCAAGCACCCCTTAGGATCTTATAGACTTAAGGAAGAGGCAAATCTTAGTGAAGAACTGAGCTAGACAGATAATTCCATAGATATCATATTGAGTTAACTTATGGAAAATTGCTCAAGAAATTTTCACTTCTATATTTATATGTGGGTAACATTTCCCTTTCTACATAAAATCAATGACTCATTTTCTTTTGTAGGGGAAAGTACTGGACTAAGAGTCAGGAGACTTTGAATCAAGTTCTGACCCAACCATTTTTATTATGTAATATTAAGCAAGAATGGTTATTTCTCTGCCTAGATTTAATCATCTTTAAAGTGAAAGACTTGAACTAGAGTCTTTTTAATATCCTTCCCAGCTCTAAGGTGGTATAATGTAAGCTACTATGTTGGGGGAAGAAATGTTTCATCTGGTAGAACCAACAGTGTAATCCCAAATTCTGGGTTTGGTATTACAAAGTTTTTTACTTTGTGATATTTCTGTTGTTTTTCACCATTTCAAACTGGAAAGAACATTTACATATTTATAATATAGTTAACATATCTACTCTTGCCATATTTTTAAACATTAGACATTTTATTTTATTCCTTTTATAATTTCATTTCAGAATCCTGAAATGTATACCATTAGTGTCTCTAAATACAAATCTTTTTGTTCTTGTTCTTTTTTTATTTATTATTTTCTGTTATGAAGTTAGTTTCATTTTTGCCTTAGGTGTAGCTTATAAATTGATTTTTTAGAAATGATCCCTAAGACCCATGCAAAATTTGGAGTTCAGAAAATAGTCCTAAGAAATTCCAGTGGGGGAATGGCATTCAATAAGGGACCACCTATGCAAGGTCTAGATTAATTGGTAAGGATCACTGTAAAGCAGAAATTTGGTACCTTTTAAATCACCTAATCTAATCTACTTTTTATAGATTATTACAGAGTTACTCAATGGTTCCATAGAACACTTGTGATTACATGTAATAACTACTTTAGTTAAATTCTCTCCATTTTGAGGATTGAGTTCTTTTTGAAATTTTGCTTGAGGTAACAATGCCTTTGGTTCACTTTTTTATTTTGAAAGACATTTTTAAGTTATAGAAAAATTGCGAAAGTATCAAGGCCATGAAATTTAAGGAAAGAATGAGGAGCTATTCCAGTTCAGAGGACTAAAAAGATATAGCTAAATGTGGCTTGTGATTCTGAATTGGATCCTTTGGTTCTAAGAACATTATTGGGGCAATTAATGTAATTTGACTGAGGAATAGATGATAGGAAAGTATTAATATGAATGCTCTGATTTTGGTGTTTGTACCATGAGAATGTCTTTGTATAAAATATGCATTAAAGCAATTGGGGATAATGGGATACTACATTGTCAACTTATTCTCAAAGAGTTCAGGTAGATAAATTCTTTGTTCGGTACATGCTACTTTTCTGTAAGTTTGGGTTATTTAAAAATATAAAGTTTTTTTTTTTAAAGTATGAAGAAAAAATCTACACCCATACTTTAGTTTTAATCATTTTCCAATAATTTCCTTTATAGGATATTCCCCCCCCCCCCCCCCCCCCAAGAGTTCAAGATCCATTCCAGGATCGTGGATTGCATTTAGTTGTCATATCTCATTTGTTTCCTTTAATTCTGAACAGTTTCTTAGGCTTTCTTTATCTTTCACAAATTGGCATTTTTGAAGAACCACATGCCAGGAATTCTTGTCTGAAGTTCTCTTAAAATTTTGAATATGAGGCTAGCAGACTTATGATCTTTCATGTTTTTTAAGAAATAAAAATATTTTGATGAGTCAGTGAAAGCACACACATCATTTTCTTGGGATGCCTTCATTTTCTAATAACTCTCTGTTGTAGTTAGCTATTGTAAAAGAAAAAAAATCATTCATGACACTTGTTAAAGGCAGTAAAGAAGACTTTCAATGGGGGCTTTGCAGCAGGGGAGAGAGATTGGGCTCACCTCTGAATATGACAAAGACAAGTGGAGATTTATAGCCAAGGAGCAAGGTGGGGATCAGTGGAAGGAAAATTACTCAGAGCAAACATTAAGACCAGGGGGATTCATGCTGGCCTGACTCAACAGAATCCTGTAGACAACGGTGATAAGATGGTGAGGTTGAGGAAAGAGGAATTAGATCAGATGTCAAAGGTGTTTGTGTTTTTGTTTTTCTAAAATGATCCAGCAGGATTCTTGCTGAAACTGGACTAAGCAGGCCAAGGACAGAGCCCAAGGTCAGAGCCTACTTGGGAAGAGGACTCAGGGGAGCCTGACTCAGGTTTGGTCAAAGAGTCTTTATCACTCCTTGGTAAGGAATTACAACTTTTTGCTTCAGATGCAGCTTCCATAGATGCATTGATACACATCCATTTAGGCAATTACATACTTATGTAACAGGAAGAAAAAGTGTTACTTTAGAGTCTGCCTATATATACTTTGTGGTAATTGGCCAAGGAAAAGTAAAAGGCTCACTCAGGTGCAGAAAAAATGCCTTCATGGTCATGGGTGGTCCTGTAAGGCAGGGCTTCTGGTCAGAGATTAGATGGAAGAGGTGTAGACAAAGAAGAATTATATTTGTGTAAGTAATAAAAATAGAAATAAAAAATAGGTGGATTTTAAGACTTATGCTAATATAATTCTTCTGCTTGTGGGTGCAACAGAAGTACCAGGATTTGAAGAGTGTAGAGAAGGGCAAGAATAGGCTTGGATGAGATCTGAGTGAGAAGAGAAACAGCCCATGGAAATTCCCAAGCATGGGGATGGCCAGAGAACACGGGGGCAGCAGCATCTAGCATTAAATTGCATGTTGTCTGTTCATGCCCCACTGCACTATAATGTATCTTTCTTGAGTCATCGGCAAAGTCTGCTTTCCCCCAGGGCCTTGGGGTGGTGGTGCTTTCAGAAATACGGGAAGAGGGAACGTATAGCATGTGGTGAAGTGGCACAGATGACAGTAGGTTTAGGAGGACAGCTGACCCATGGGAGGATTAAAAAAAAAAAAAAATCAGCAGGAGCAGGAATGCAGACCACATGAATGTAAGCCCAGAAATAGAAAGTGTGGAAGGGGGTATACATACCAGTGATTGTTGTGGGGTCCCCAGGCACTGTTTTTGCAGGGAGGATAGTGAACAAAAGGTGGGGACACACGTGCATGACAAATATTTGGATTAATGATAAAATCAAAAGTTTTTTTTCCTACAAGAGAAGTTTTTGGTTTTTATTTTGAAATAAATCTTGTCATGACTTTAAGCCATATATATATATATATATATATATATATATATATATATATATATATGTATATGTATTAAATGGTTGTTATATGTTAAAATAGTTGCCTCATATTAAGAGACACTCTTGCAGGTAGGCTATCAAAGTTAGGCCTATGTTGTGCAAACAGTTGGGTAATTAATAAGAGGCATGTCTATAGAAACAAAATGTTTGGAGCAAAGTATAAATGTAGTGTTTGAGTCCTGAGTGCTGCCAGTGAGATTTCTAGATGTCAAGCTTAAAGCATCCTTGGGTGGAGTGGGAGCAGGCAGGGGTAACCTGATGGATTTTTGTCGTTAGTAGCTCAAATGTCTCTGGTGATCCTTTTGAGTGACCCATAGAGCAGCAGGCACAAATATTGTGTGGACATGGGCCATGGTGGCAGTTTCTCTGAAGATTACCTCAAAGTGCCTAGCATCAGTTTTCAGGGCTGTAGGAAAAAGAGCACTTTGAGTTCTCAATGATTTCAAGTCAAGAGAATTGGAGAAAATTGGAAACTTCAGTTTGGAGGGTTTATAGCCAGATATTTAAGGAAACCAGAAGAATTCAGGATCTGGCCTAGTTTTATAGGCAAACAACAAACACTCAAAGACAATTAATCAGAACTAGAATTTAACATCCATAAAGTGTGTTACTGAAACATAATCTTTTTCTCCAGAATCACCCTCCTTCCCATCAGAGATAGCCAAATTAAGACCAATTTATTGTTTGTGAAACACATCTAGTTTTAATAAACTTGGTTAATTATTTACATAAGCACAGCAAAATACCGATTGACCATATAGGTTTTTAAAAAATCTGCTTTGCTGAAATTTTTATAGGGGATTTCAGATTGAACTTTTCATAGCCTCTCAAGGCCAGAAGCCAAACCAAATATTTGCCATCAAACTCACTTGCAGGATCTGTAGATTTGGGTGAGTTCCTCTCTTTCTGAGGTGCCCCAAATAGCCTGAGGTTCCTGCACCTGCCAGGAAGTTACATTTTTTTAATTCACCTGGTAAGGCTGCTGGGAACTTTGTAAAGAAGTTATCAGGCCGAAATTTCCAAAGGGCTTCATTGGTTCCGTGAAGTCAACTTTAGTTCTTTAAAGCTGTCTGATCATATCTGAGTCTATGCCTGTCCCTTTCAAATAGGACATTCCAGTCAAAGCCTTAGTAAAATAACCAGTGTTAGAAGAAGAGATTCTTATTGAGCTTCTGCAAATAATTATAATTACCATGAAAGAAAGAACGCTCACTGAGAGTTTTTTGAATTCTAGAGGGTTCAGATAAAGGGGAAAAGATAAATGTTTTAATTTGTTTACAAAGCATTTTTAAAATCAATTTTTTATAAGTTGTAGATATCTTAATTTTTTTTAATGTTTATTGTTAGAGTGCACACACACGTGCAGGCGTGCACACACACATGCACATATGTACGAGTGGGGGAGGGGCAGGGGGAGAGAGAGACACACACAGAAATCGAAACAGGTTCCAGACTCTGCTGTCAGCATAGAGCCCGACGCGGGGCTTAAGCCCACAAACTGTGAGATCATGACCCAAGCCAAAGTCAGATGCTCAACCGATTGAGCCACCCAGGCACCCATATAAGTTGTAGATATCTTAAGGGAAAAAGTTTCCTTAAATCTTGAAGAGCAAACATTAGACAACCAACAATGTTTCAAATAAAAGTCATAAAAACTATAATTATCCTCCTCAATTCATTTAGTCCAATGTTATTTATTCTTCTTTTGTTTGAATGCAGTTTTTCCATTAGTTCCAGAAACTTTTAGTTTAGTTTTGTGATCTTAAACATATCAGAAACTTGTATTTGTCAAAAGTAATTTTCATGAATCTCCTTGAGGCTGAAACACATTCATAAGAGCATCAGAGGGAAACAGTAATCATAAGTGGCAAAAGACTGAAAATGGCCATGGTTAAATACCTGATGAGAATTCATTTTAATGCAGTTGACAAGAATATTTGTTTATTTTTATGACATACAACATTTTAATAATTAGGATTTCAAGTGATAGCATTATACAAGAACATATTAAAACTTTAGGCATGGGATGTCTGGGTGGCTCAGTTGGTTGAAGGTCTGACTCTTGGTTTCGGCTCAGGTCATGATCTCACTGTTCATGAGTTTGAGCACTGTGTTGGGCTTGACAGTGTGGAGCCTGCTTGGGATTCTCTCTCTCCCTCTCTCTCTGTCCCTCCTCTGCTTGCTCTATCAAAATAAATAAACCTAGAACAATTAAAAAAAATGGAAAACTTTAGGCATTTTATATGCTTTTCTTTTTTTAAGATCTTATTTTTTAAATAACCTCCACACCCAACATGGGGCTTGAACTCACAACCTTGAAACCAAGAGTTGCATGCTTTACTGACTGAGCCAGCCAGGCACCCCAGGAATTTTTTAATACTTTCTAGTACAGTTATAGCATTCATTCATACAATATAACCTAAGAAGGTTTATTGTCCCTTATCTGATGATGCTTCCCATGTAGTTTAACATAGCAAATAAACAAGCCTAATTAGTCAAAAAGACTTAATTCAGTATGTGAATATTTGGGAAGTCTGTACAATCAGAATTTTAAAGCACATGCCTCAATAGGATCACAGATCATTACAAAACTTAAAACTTAATTATCTGTTTAACCAATGTGTTCATAAGAGATTCTAAAGACAAATACAAAAGATTACACAGTTGTCAGAAAAACTTAGCTCTTTTAATATTGAGAAGATAAAACCATCTTAAGTAATTGAAGACCTCATAAGGAAAAAACATAAAAACTGATTCCCTAGATAGATAAAGAAATGCCTTTGTTCATGATTTTTTATCAAGAGCAGACAAACAATCCAAGAAAACTTTGTCTTTTTAACAGTGAGAAACTGAATTCTACTCTTACACCAGTGTACTTTTAAAACTTATTCATTACAGTCTTAGGCCTGTCTATATATAACATTCTTTTCTAAAGATTCCCCTTTATAAACCTACTACAACTTTCCATTTTCATTTAGATTTTGTCCTAAATTTTCCCTCTCTAAATAACTAGTCTCACTTCAGGATGAAATCACTTTTTTTTTTTCTGCAATAAGATGTATTTTCATGTCTTATACCTTTCTTATATCTCTCTTGCTTTCCTACATGCAGAGTTGCTTTCCTTATCATTTCTAGCAGTCTCAATTACATTCATCGGAATTTTAACTTTTAGAGACTTAAGTCTCCACTGAAAACTAAGTAGTAGCCAGTTGTGAACTGTCTCTTACATCAGAATTCTTTATATTGGCAAATTTGTAACTTCTAGAAACATGTTTTTTTCATAGTATAACTTTAAATAACATATAAAACATGTTCCTAATAGACCCAGGTATCTTGAGTTTCTCTGTAATAAGGCAAATGCAGACAAACTTGTGTTTAGTAATTGTTTTAGTATTTTATCTTATTTGGAAAAGACTTAGATATTTGATGAATTTAATCCAATTTATCATTTAACCTAGCAAAACTTAAAAGTTTCAGGTTACTAAAGATTTGAAAGCTGTTAAAAGTTCACCTATAAACCTTTTTATTTATTAAACCTATTTGCTCTTTAACAATTACCATGAAAAGTTCATGACACAGAAGAAATTAACCATCATTTTAAGTCATTTTTGTTGACAAATTGCAACAGAGATAACATGAGCTTATTTGACCTATAGTAAACCTTGACAGAATAAACATTATATATTTAATTCTAATAAGTCTAAAGACATGTCTATTTTAATTAAACCAACAACCTTGACTTTTAATTTACCAAAGATTATCCCAGAGCATGTGAACTTGAAAGATATTTGGGTTAATTTTTATCATTTTGAGTTTTATTTATTTATTTTTCAAAGTGTATTTATTTTGAGCGAGTATGCACCTGTGAGTGGGGGAGGGACAGAGAGAGAGGGAGAGAGACAATCCCAAGCAGGTTCTGTGCTGTCACCATGGAGACTGACGTGGGGCTTGAACCCACAAACTGTGAGATCATGACCCGAGCCAAAACCAAGAGTCGAATGCTTAACCCACTAAGCCACCCAGGTGCCCCCTTTTTGAGTTTTAGAGTGCCCAGTTTTTACAAGTACTTGCCTTTAAACCAGTTAAATAAAGCTCCTTTACAAATTAATTTTAGCAATACCATCTGGAGGTAGAGAAAATATCTCATATTTATAGGACATATGGGCACATATACAAACAAAACTAGCCTTTGTTTCACTAATATTTGTGGAGAGGTTATTAAAGGTTCAAATTCCAAATATCTCTCTTCTACAAAACAAATTTAATTATAGGATGGCATTATAATTTATGGATCCGTTAATTAGTCATTTCCTACTTTCCAATTAGAACACAGCTGGTTTTGTCCAAATATGCCAAAAGCTGCAGCGACAAAAAACTAAATCAAGCCCCAGAATACCTTTGTGAGCCTTGGTTCCTCACCAAAAGTTGGGGGCTCATTAGCTGACCCAAATAGCTTCCGAATTTCTGGTTGCTTAGTCTTATAACGGGCTTTCTCTAATTGTGTGCACAAGAAAACATATTCAGTCATGTCAAAGAGAATCATAGGAGTTTGTTACTGTTATAATTCTGGTTTGGTATTTAAATTATTAACTAAATTAAAAATAATTATTTAGTGGGAAGAAACTAGCCGTTATTGAATGCATAGTGAATATTAGGCACTTTGTTACTGATTTCATCCTCTCTTACAGCCCTGTAAGGTAGATAATATGTTTCCTGTTAACAAGGTTCATACTATCTGATTCTGAACAATTATTAGCTAAGAGAGCAGGGATTTGATTTGAAGTCTGTTTGAATCCAAAGTTCATGTTTGTTTGTTTCTTTCTTTTTTTTTTCCAGATAAGCGCTGCTCTGTAAAGTTTCAGGTTGTTTGATAAAATTTGGGCTCTGTAGTTTCCCTTCTCTTACCATTACCTGTAAATAGAATTGTGACTTCTAGGATACTGTCCCTTTTACTTTCATTGTTGTTAAGTTAGTAAACATATAGAATTAATAGGTCCTAGTTAGAAAAAGGAGATTGTTTTTACATCTTTAGATGAGTGTCTATAAGATAATTCATAATAACATATAATAATTTTCACATTGGGATACCGGGCAAATGTAACTCTTGTTTTTCAGATTTTAGCTTAAGCATCCCTTGTTCCGAGTTGCCCTCCCATACCCCTCAGATTGGGTGAGGGCCCCTTGTGTTACGCTCTCAGAACACCCTCTACTCTTCCTTCACGGCACTTTGACCCTTCACTTTTAAATTTAGTGGTGTTTAGTTGTACCTCTTTTTCATCTCATGTTTTCTCTAGGATGAATATAGTGTGTAGGATTTAAATGGACTTACTGTAATTCTGTAACATCGACTTACCATGCAAGCTCTAGCTGCATCTCAGGTTATGGCAGGGGCACATGCGCGGAATGAACCTGAACTGCTCTGAAGTAGAGTCCACATATGTCTTTTTCTTCCAGAGAAAACAAAGGTCAGAGTCCTGAAGAAACCACAGAAGGAGATACTGAGTTGTTAAACATTACATACATTTTGTTGAATGTTAATGAAATACAAAATGAGAATTATAGCTCAAGCTATATGTCCTGCTAATGTTAATGAGCAAAGCATGGTTGCCAAACCAAATAACAAAAACCTAAAAAAAATCACAGAACATACCACAAAAGACAATAAATGTTATATTTTCTAAAAGACTCAGCACAAATACAAACCTTATATCTAGGCCTATTATAAATACACATTGCTGTGTTAGTATTTATAGCTCACCTTAGTATTTAAAACTTGACTTCCAATCTAGAATAGATTCATTCTGTTCTGTTCATTTTGGCCAATTATCTTCTTTAAAATATTTATCACAATTTGTAATTATGTATTTATGTGTGAGTTTACATGTTTAATGTCTGTCTCCTTGAGACTGTAAGCCCTACAAAGGTAAAAGACCATACCTGATTTGCTCAAATCATGCACGGGCTGCCATCCATGCCTGCCACACAGTTCTTACATAGACAATTTGTTTCTTGAACGTTGAATGGCTAGGCTTAGCACTACCTGTAACCTGAGCCATCTTTAAATAGGGAAGGGTCGAATTTAGCCTTTGTACCATGAGTGTTAATAACATTAAAAAGATAAACAAGATAAATTTCTTGTTAAAAATTCTTTCCTGTTAAAAACTTACAGTTTTAGATCTATATAGAGTCATTATGTACTTTACAGATCCACGGCCAATTCTGGGTTTAATTTGTGAGACTGCCAGAAACTCCCAAAGGCTGGCTCCATGCATTAAGACAAGTAATTGAAGAGAATGTCTGCTGGATTGGTGAAGATAATTGCCACTGGAAACATTATTTTTTACGGAGGGATGGTGCAGTCCAGAGGATTTGAATCTGTCTGGAAGATACTTATGAGGTGCCTTAAGACTTGTAGATTTCAGTTAAGAGCATGTTATAGTGTCTTAAAGACTTAAATTTTTAATTATTTGTTTTTAAAAATTACATAAATGGTACATCTTTGTTGTAAACATGAGTTGGGGTGGTTTCAATCCACCATTTACCAGGTAAGTTACTGTATGTAATTTATCTTTTGATTATGGCCTTTATACTCTTCAAGTGTTCTCTTCCTGATATGTGTGTTATCTCAGTTTATCTCTGGCACTCTAGCTATCAGAATATCATGCGAAAAATCAGGATGCTGGAAAGAACACATTTACAAAAATATCCCTAGTTTTTGCGGTCATCAGAGTGTTCATGGCCAACAGTGGCTGAAAACTTGAAAATGTCAAGGAGCTGCTTAGAAGATTTCCTGACGAAGAGCTGTGTGGCGCTGTGTCCTTCCAGTAGTCACCAGCACTTTTACTTTCCCTCCTTAGTTTTAGCATCTTCTCCTTTTGGCAAACTGCCTGGACGGAGATGCCACTGCTTCCTGGTCCTAAGTCAGTCCACTGGCCCCAACTTGTCTAGCTACTCTCTTTCCCGGGATGCTCCCTGGGCCATGGAGCATGCACACGGAGCACTAGCTGACAATGCCCAGGGGCCAAGCCATGCCATTTAATGTGTCTTCCATTCAGTTTGGAGCAAGTCGCTAGTCGCTGGGTTAGGATAGTGTTTCTCAAGTTACCCATAGTGAAGGATGACTTTTGTTTATATTTTCAGTCTATTGTAGACTGGTACTTTTTTATAAAAAAAATTTAAAAATCAATTGTTAGAAAAATAAAATAGGAAATAAAGACAAAGACAAGAATAGCCCTAATTTTTATTTTTTAAAAAAATTTTTTAATGTTTATTTCAGAGAGAGAGAGAGAGAGAGAGAGAGGCAGAGCATGAGCACGGGAGGGGTGGAGAGAGAAGGAGACACAGAATATGAAGCAGGCTCCAGGCTCTGAGTTGTCAGCACAGAGCCTGATGCGGGGCTCGAACTCAGACCGTGAGATCATGACCTGAGCCGAAGTTGGACGCTTAACCGACTGAGCCACCCAGGTGCCCCAAGAATAAGCCCTAATTTTTATTATTAGATTCAAAAGACCTAAAAGTATTCTGCCAGTGTGCTACAGAAGCTTCAAAATGTTTACTCTCAGTTTTGGTATTTACTTGGTCATGGGCTGATAGCAAAGAATACCTGGGCCTGTACTGGTCCACTGTCCACACTTTGAGTAGCTGATTTGGGCTTTTGCTCTGGAACCCTCACCACATATTTTTGGAAAGTGTTTTGTATTTGGAGACCTTACTTGTGGTCCTACTGTATGTATTCATGTGTTTATGTATGTGTGTGTGTGCATGGTAGTTCTAGTTATGCTCTTACCTACTACTTTCTTTTTGATGTGATTACTTCAGTTTAAGTGGAACTTCCAGCAACATTTTCCAACGGCATGGCACTTCTACAAAATTCTTTGGGAACGCCAAGGGCCTATCACATGCTGTACCTCTAATTGCTCGTGCCTGGGCATAGCCTTTTCTTTCTTTCTTTTTTTAAAATTTTATCAAGTTTTTAATTTTAATTCAAGTGTAGTTATCATACAATGTTATATTAGTTTCAAGTGAATAATATAGTGATTCAACAATTCTATGTATTTATCAGTGCTCATCATGGTTACGTGTACTTTTTAATCCCCATGAGCTATTTCACCCATCTCCCTACCCAATTCCTTTCTAGTAGCCATCAATTTGTTCTCTATAGTTAAGAGTTTGTTTCTTGGTTTGTCTCTCTCTCTTTTTTCCCCCTTGTTCATTTGTTTTGTTTAATTCCACATATGAATGAAAACATATGGTATTTGTCTTTCTGACTGACTTCGCTTAGCATTATATTCTCTAGCCATCCATGTTGTTGCAAATGGCAAGATTTCACTCTTCTCTATGACTGAATAATATTTCATTGTATATATGTACCACATCTTCTTTATCCATCATCTATCAATGGATACTTGTGATGCTTCCATAATTTGGCTATTAAAAAATAGCTGCAATAAACATAGAGGCGCATATATACTTTTGAATTAGCATTTTTATATTCTTTGGATAAATACCCAGTAGTGTGATGACTGGATCATAAGGTAGTTCTATTTTTAACTTTTTGAGGAAACTCCATACTGTTTTCCACAGTGGCTGCACCAGTTTGCATTACCACAGACAGTGCAAGAGGGTTCCTTTTTCTCCATGTCCTCACCAACACTTATTTCTTGTGGTGTGGATTTTAGCCATTATGACAGGTGTGAGGTGATAGCTCATTGTAGTTTTGATTTGTATTTTCCTGATGGTGAATGAAGTTGAGCACCTTTTCATGTGTCTGTTGATCATCTGGATGTCTTTGGAGAAAAGTCTGTTCATGTCCTCTGCCAGTTTTTTTTTAATGTGTATTTATTTATTTATTTATTTATTTATTTATTTATTTAGAGAGAGGGAGCATATGTACACTAGTGGGGGAGGGGCAGAGAGAGAGGGAGAGAGAGAATCTCAAGCAGGCTCCTCCCTGCCAGCACAGAGTGTGATGTGGGGCTTGAACCCATGAACTGTGAGATCATGACCTGAGCCAAAATCAAGAGTCAGGCGTTTAACTGACTGAGCCATCCAGGTGCCCCATGTCTTCTGCCAGTTTTAATTAGAATATTGCTTTTTGGGTGTTGAGTTGTATAAGTTCTTTATATATTTTTGATACTTGGGCATACGCTTTATCTGATAGAAAGTGGCCTCCTGCTTACAAACCCAAAGGGATGTGACTAGAATATCTCTAGATACACACAAAAATGTGCGAGGATTACAAGTGTGTAACACATGGTGGGCAGGTTGTTGGCATCTGTCTTGTGTACTGTTTGTTCCCCCAGTGTAAAAGTCATTAAATTATTTTGTCTCAACTCCAACCTCCCTTGTATGCTTGGCTGTGTGATGCTGGGGCTCTTGTAAACCACAGCTCTGTGTTATTCTCTGCCAATAGGTGGCACTGGGGTTGTGGAGGAGAAGAGACTGGGAGGGAGGAGAGGAGACTGATATGCCCAGTGAGTTTCCTGTTTTATTCTTGGATGTTTGCATTTCCTGTGACCATCACCCCAGCGTCATTTCTTCACCCCAGTAGCAGCAGGGCCCTCTCATAGCAGCAGCTCAATCCAGTTAGAAGTTATTCCAGTCCTTGCAAAAGTAGCCCATGGTGGACCCTCAGCGACCCAGCTAGCCTGAACACCCTCCTCGGAGGTCTGAGTTTCAGGTCTGTTGGGCCCATCTCTCCATTTTTAATAATTACCACATTGTCTTTTTGTTCTCTCCATCCTATTTTGTTCTCTCAATAAATTGCAGTTTATTGCAATTGCTACCTTTATTACAGTGTAGTTTTCTCTTCTTGCCTTTTTAGTTACCTAGTAACCAACCTTATTGCTACTTAACAATTTCTTTCTTTATGAACTGGTGTGGTTTTTGTCTCTAGACTGAATCCTGACTGAAGCATAGCCAAGAACAAAGGCAAGGACCTTTGACTGTTTCAGTGTGTATGCTTTGGGTATGCCCAATAGCACACATTTGAATTTGAGCTTGAGCTAAGTTTGGTGTCATAGAAGACAATAAAATAGAGAAACTGGTTTTGGTATTCCTGAACCTCTCTTAGTGCCTGAGAGATAAAATGGCAATGACAATTATAAGAACTGTGGGTTTAGTTGGGTTTTGTTAAGTGTCATTAATATATTGAAGGAAAAACAAAACAACAAGCTTGAATTAACCAATCACCAACTAACAGCATGACTGAAAACCATGAAACTTAAAAATTTTTTTTTTTAACATTTATTATTGAGAGACAGAGTGATACAGAGCATGAGCAGGGGAGGGGCTGAGAGATGGGGAGACACAGAATCCGAAGCAGGCTGCAGGCTCTGAGCTGTCAGCACAGCTGGGCTGGAACTCACAAACTGCAAGATCATGACCTGAGCCAAAGTCAGACGCCTAACCGACAGAGCCACCCAGGTGCCGCAGAAAACCACAAAACTTCTATGACATCTTTGAATTTTCCCTTCATCTCCTCTGGTTACTTTGGCTGTAACCAGAGGACAGATTAGGCTAAATATCAGTCTAGGATTTGATTATTAGCTAAATTGCAGATAAGTTTTCATGTATAGTTCCTCCTTTAACCTCCAACACTAAAATCAGGGCCCTGGTCAGGAAGGGATGAAATCTTAAAACCGTATGGGGAGTGTCTTCTAAACTTTGAACCATAAAATTATGCTGAACCTAGAAGCCTAAAGAAGTGGTCCAGTCCCCATTGCTATAGGATAGCAGGCTCTCCCTGCCTGGAGACCACAAGGAGCCTCACTAAGGTAAATGCTCATACAATGATACTTACCTTCCTTCTCTTCATGACTTCCTGGCCAATAAATAAGTTCAGGTCTCAGCTTGGCCAGGAAAACAATTCACCAAAACAACCACAAGACATAGTTCACATGTGCCAGCAAGACCTGGAAAAACATGCTGAAAATAAATCATAAGCATCCTGGACCAAGGGAGCAGAATATAAGAAGCAATTGAGGGTAGGGTTGAATTTAGTTTAGAATGTGTAAAAAGTGTCCTAATTGGATACTGTAAAGATTGTTGGGTTTAACTGAGATAGATAATGTAAAATGGCAAAAATAAATAAGGGGGCCGGGGCAGGGATCAGGGAAACAATGCAATCTATGAAAATATCCATCAGGTCATGATCTCATGGTTCGTGGGTTCGAGCCCTGTGTCAAGCTCTGTGCTGACAGCTCAGAGCCTGGAGCCTGCTTTGGATTCTGTGTCTCCCTCTCTCTCTGCCCCTCCTCCGCTCACGCTCTGTCTCTGTCTTTTAAAAATGAATAAATGTTGAAAAACATTAAAAGAAAAGAAAGAAGGGAAGATGACACAAAGAAGAGAAGGCTGCCAATAAAGAGGATATTTTTTATTGTGATAAAATATACATGTTATAGAATTTTAGGTATATAGTTCAGTGGCATTAAGTACATTCACATTGTACTTATATTCACATCACCACTATCTATACCTAGAACTTTTCCCCGCTTTCCAAATTGAAATTCCCTACCCTTTGAACACTGCCTATTCCTCCCTCCTCCCAGCCCTTGGCAACGACCATTCTACTTTCACTCTATAATTTGACTTCTCTAAGTTACCTCATATGAGTGGACTAACTATTGTACTTTTATGTCTGGCTTATTTCACTTAGAATAATGTCTTCAAGGCTCATCCATGTTGTAGCATGTGTCAGGGTTTCCTTCATTTTTAAGGCTGAATAATATTCCACTGTAGGTGTGTATCATATTTTGTGTATCCATTTATCTGTCAGTGGACACTTGGGTTGCTTCTACATTTTGGCTACTGCCAATAATGCTGCCATGAACATGGATGTAAGAGTGCATTTTTTAATTTTTTAAAATGAATTATTTTTTTAATGTCTGTTTTTGAGAGAGAGAGAGAGGGAGGGGAGAGAGAGAGGGAGACACAGAATCTGAAGTAAGCTCTAGGCTCTGAGCAGTCAGCACAGAGCCCGATGTGGGGCTCAAACTCATGAATTGCGAGATCATGACCTTAGCTGAAGTTGGACACTTAACCAAGTGAGCCACTGAGGCACCCCTAGAGTGCATTTTTTTTAAAATGTATTTTAGAGAGAGAGAAAGATAGAGCAACCACAAGTGGGAGAGAGGGGTAGTGGGTGAGAGAGAGAGAGAGACAGAGCATCCCAAGCAGTCTTCATACCCAATGGGGGGCTCAATCCCATGACCCTGGCATCATGACCTGAGCCAAAAGCCAAGAGATACTCAACTGAGCTACCCAAGAGCCCCAAGAGTGCATTTTTAAAGCCAGTTATCAAAATGGGCAACTGGAGTTTGATCCCATAGGAGTACTTTGCGGAATGTGTATTTTATAGAAACTTGTATTAGTCATTATTTAAAGGCTTCTTGGGAGGTATAAATTCTCTGGAGCTTCTGGTCTGTGTAACCCAGAATAGAAGAGACTGTCCTTTCCCTATTGCATATTCTTGCCTCCTCTGTTGTAAATTATTTGACCATATAAGCATGGGTTTACTTCTGAGCACTCTATTTTATTCCATTGATCTCTGTGTCTGTTTTAGTGCCAATACTGTACTTTTTCTTGATTACTGTGGTTTTGTAATATTGTTTGAAATCAAGGAGTGTGATACCTCTGGCTTTGTTCTTTCTCAAGATTGTTTTACCATTTGGGGATCTTTTATGGTTTTATACAAATTTCAGAACTATTCTAGTTCTGTGAAAAATGCCATCGGAGTTTGCATAGGTATTTCATTGAATCTGTATATTCCTTTGGGTCCTATGGACATTTTATTAATTTTCTCAATCCATGAACATGGAATATCTTGCCATTTTGTGTCTTCTTCCATTTATTTCATCAATGTGTATAGTTTTCAGTGTACACATCTTTTATCTCTTTGTTTAAATTTGCTGCTAGGTATTTTATCCTTTTTGATGTAATTGTAAATATGATAGTTGTCTTGATTTCTCTTTTTGGTAGTTCATTATTAGTGTATAGAAACACAATTGACTTTTGTATCTTAATTTTGTATCTTGTAACTTTATTGAATTTAATTATTAGTTCTAACAGTTTTTTGGTAGAATTTTTAGGGTTTTCTATACTTGGTATCAATCATGTCATCTACATATAGTGACAGTTTAACTTCTTCCTTTCCAATTTGGATGTCTTTTTATTTCTTTTTCTTGCCATAATTGCTGTGGCTAGGTCTTCCAATACTATGTTGAATAAAAGTGTAAATACTTGTCTTGTTTCTGATCTTAGAGGAATAGCTTTCATCTTTTCATTGTTGAGTATGATAGTAGCTGTGGGTTTGTAATAGTCTTTATTATGTTGAAATACGTTCTCTTTATATTCACTTTATTGAGAGTTTTTAATCATAAATGGAAGTTGAAATTTGTCAAATGCTTTTTCTGCATCTATGAGGCGATCCTGTTATTATTATCTTTCATCTTGTTAATGGGATATATCACATCAATTGATTTACAGATGTGGAAACATCCTTGCATTCCTGGAATTAATCCCACTTGATCGTGGTGTGTGGTCCTTTTAATCATTATTGAATTCAGTTTGCTAATGTTTTGTTGAGGATTTTTGCAGCTGTGTTCATTTTTCTTCTTTTGTAGTGTCCTACTGGCCTAGTAAAATGAGTTTGGAAGCTTTCCTTCATCTTTATTTTTTTGAAAGTGTTTGAGAATGTTAATTCTTTAAATGTTTTTTTAGAATTCACCAATGAAATTTTCTGGTCCTGGACTTTTTGTTGGGAAGTTTTTAATCAATGATTCAATCTCCTTTCTAGTAGTTATTCTATTCAGATTTTCTATTTCTTCATGATTCAGTTTTGGAAGATTGTAAATTTCTAGGAATTTATCCGTTTTTTCTAGGTTGTCCAATTTGTGTATAATTGTTCATAGTAGTCTCTCTCTTGCCATTCTTTGTATTTTTGTGATATCAGTTGTAACTTCTCCTTTTTCATTTCTGATTTTATTTGAGCTCTACCTCTTTTTTCTGAGTTTAGTAAAGATTTGTCAATTTTGTTTATTTTTCAAAGCTCTTAGTTTCATTGATTTTTTTTCTATATTTTTGTTTCTATTTCATGTATTTCCTCTCTGATCTTTATTATTTCATTCATTTTAGAAAGTAACTTTGGGCTTTGTTCTTCTTTTTCTAGTTTCCTTAGGTGTAAGGTTAATTGTTTATTTGAGATTTTTTAGTTTCTTGGAGTTGGTCTGTATTGCTATGAACTTTGCTCTTAGAGGAACTTTTTGCTACATCTCTTCGATTTTAGTATATTTCTGTTTTCATTTGTCTCTAAATATTCTTCGATTTCTCCTTTAATTTCTTTTTTTTTTAATGTTTTTTTTGAGAGAGACAGAGCATGAATGGGAGACGGGCAGAGAGAGAGAGGGAGACATAGAATTCCAAGCAGGTTGCAGGCTTCTAGCTGTCAGCACAGAGCCCGACGCGGGGCTCAAACTAAGGAACTGTGAGATCATGACCCGAGCCAAAGTCAGACTCTCAACTGACTGAGCCACCCAGGTGTCCCTCCTTTAATTTCTAATATGACTCAATTGTTGTTCAGTAACATGCTATTTAATCTTTATGTTTTTGTAGTTTTTTCAGTTTGTTTTTTTGGGGGAGGGTAATTGATTTTCAGTTTCAAACCTTTGTGGCTGGAAAGATGTTTGATATGAATTCAGTCTGCTTGAGTTGTTACGTGGTCTAATGTGCAATCTATCCTGGAGAATGTTCCATCTGTACTTGAGAAGAATGTGTATTTTGTTGATTTTGGATGGAATGTTCTGTATATATCCATTAAGTTCATTTGGTCTAATATGTTACTTAAGGCCAATGCTTCTTTTCTGATTTTCTGTCTGGATGATCTATCTACTGATGTGAGTGGAATATTAACATCCCTTACTTATTATTGTATTCCTGTCAATTTCTCCCTTTAGGCTAAACACTCTGGTAGCCAACATTCTGCTGCTACCACCCACCATGACTGCTCTCTGTGCTCCAACTTCTTGTTCATGCCATTTTAAAAATTGTTTTCTGGCTTTTTTTGTATTTGTTCTCTTCTACTCTTTCTCTCTTCCCAGTTGTTGATAACTTTCTATAGTGTTATGTTTAGATTTCTTTCTCATTTTCTTTTGTGTATTTATTATAAGTTTTTGCTTTGTGTTTACTCTGAGGTTTACATATATCTTCCTATGCATATAATAGTCTTTTAAAAGTTTATAGCAACTTAAATTTGAAAACATTCCAAAACTACATTTTACTCTCCCCCACATATGTGTTTTTTTTTTTTTTTGAGTTTGTTTATTTTTGAGAGAGAGAGCAAGCAGAGGAGGGACAGAGAGGGAGAGAATCCCAAGCACCCTCTGTGCTGTCAGCATGCAGCCAGACATGGGGTTTGATCTCACAAACTGTGAGATCATGACCTGAGCCAAAATCACAAGTCAGACATTTAACTGACTGAGCCATTCAAACGTCCCTTATGTTTTTTTATTTATTAATTTTTTAGAGACATTGAGGTGGGGGGGGGGTGCCGAGGGAGATAAAGAAAGAGAAAGTCTTAAGCGGGTTCCACATGTAGTATGGAGTGGAGTGGGGCTGAATCTCACAACTGTGAGATCATGACCTGAGCTGAAATCAGAGTCTGACATTTAACTGACTGAGCCACCCAGGTGCCCTGATTTTATGTTTTTGATGTCACTTTTTACACTTTTTTTTTTATCCCTTAATTAATTACTGTAGCTTCAATTAATTTTACTACTTTCTCTTTTAATCTTTTTAGTAAATTTACAAGTGATTAGTCCACTCCTTTCCCTATATATTTATCTTTTCCAGTGATTTTTTTTTTTTTTTTTTTTTTTTTTTTACTTTTGCATGTTTTGTTATTAGTGCCATTTTATTTCAGCTTAAAGAAGTCCCTTTAGAATTAAAAGCAAAAGTGAATTACTGGGACCTTATGAAGATAAAAAGCTTCTGCACAGCAAAGGAAACAACCAACAAAACTAAAAGGCAACCAACGGAATGGGAAAAGATATTTGCAAATGACACATCGGACAAAGGGCTAGTATCCAAAATCTATAAAGAGCTCATCAAACTCCACACCCGAAAAACAAATAACCCAGTGAAGAAATGGGCAGAAAACATGAATAGACACTTTAAAGAAGACATCCGGATGGCCAACAGGCACATGAAAAGATGTTCAACGTCGCTCCTTATCAGGGAAATACAAATCAAAACCACACTCAGATACCACCTCACGCCAGTCAGAGTGGCCAAAATGAAGAAATCAGGAGACTATAGATGCTGGAGAGGATGTGGAGAAACAGGAACCCTCTTGCACTGTTGGTGGGAATGCAAATTGGTGCAGCCGCTCTGGAAAGCAGTGTGGAGGTTCCTCAGAAAATTAAAAATAGACCTACCCTATGACCCAGCAATAGCACTGCTAGGAATTTATCCAAGGGATACAGGAGTACTGATGCATAGGGGCACCTGTACCCCAATGTTTATAGCGGCACTCTCAACAATAGCCAAATTATGGAAAGAGCCTAAATGTCCATCAACTGATGAATGGATAAAGAAATTGTGGTTTATATACACAATGGAATACTACGTGGCAATGAGAAAGAATGAAATATGGCCTTTTGTAGCAACATGGATGGAACTGGAGAATGTGATGCTAAGTGAAATAAGCCATACAGAGAAAGACAGATACCATATGGTTTCACTCTTATGTGGATCCTGAGAAACATAACAGAAACCCATGGGGGAGGGGAAGGAAAAAAAAAAAAAATAGGTTAGAGTGGGAGAGAGCCAAAGCATAAGAGACTGTTAAAAACTGAGAACAAACTGAGGGTTGATGGGGGGTGGGAGGGAGGGCAGGGTGGGAGGGAGGGAAGGGTGGGTGATGGGTATTGAGGAGGGCACCTTTTGGGATGAGCACTGGGTGTTGTATGGAAACCAATTTGACAGTAAATTTCATATATTAAAAAAGAAAAAAAAAAAAAAGAAAAAAAAAAATAAACATTATTTTCTGGAAAAAAAAATAAAAAAATAAAAAAAATAAATAAAAAAAAATAAAGAAGTCCCTTTAATATTTCTTGTATGGCTGGTTTAATAGTGATGAACTCTTTTAGCTTTTGCTTGTCTGGAAAACTGCTTACCTGTCCTTCAAATCTCAGTGATATTCTTGCCAGGTAGAGTATTTTGGCTGCAAAATTTTCTTTTCACCATTTTGAATATGTCAATTCTACTCCCTTCTGGTTTGCAAGTTTTTGCTGAGAAATCTGCTGACAGCCTTATGGAGTTTTCCCTGTATGTAACAATTTGTTTTTTCCTTGCTGCTTTTAAATTTATCTCTTTATTTTTAACTTTTGACATTTAATTATAATTTGTCTTCGTGTAGCTTTCTTTGTTTTTTTTTTTTGTTTTGTTTTGTTCTTTCTGGTTCTTATATTTTATTTTATTTTATTATTTTTTTCAACATATGAAGTTTATTGTCAAATTGGTTTCCATACAACACCCAGTGCTCATCCCAAAAGGTGCCCTCCTCAATACCCATCACCCACTCTCCCCTCCCTCCCACCCCCCATCAACCCTCAGTTTGTTCTCAGTTTTTAAGAGTCTCTTATGCTTTGGCTCTCTCCCACTCTAACCTCTTTTTTTTTTTTTTTTCCTTTCCCTCCCCCATGGGTTTCTGTCAAGTTTCTCAGGATCCACATAAGAGTGAAACCGTTTGGTATCTGTCTTTCTCTGTATGGCTTATTTCACTTAGCATCACACTCTCCAGTTCCATCCACGTTGCTACAAAGGGCCATATTTCATTCTTTTTCATTGCCCTGTAGTTCTCCATTGTGTACATAAACCACAATTTCTTTATCCATTCATCAGTTGATGGACATTTAGGCTCTTTCCATAATTTGGCTATTGTTGAGAGTGCTGCTATAAACATTGGGGTACAAGTGCCCCTATGCATCAGTACTCCTGTATCCCTTGGGTGAATTCCTAGCAGTGCTATTGCTGGGTCATAGGGTAGGTCTATTTTTAATTTTTTGAGGAACCTCCACACTGTTTTCCAGAGCGGCTGCACCAATTTGCATTCCCACCAACAGTGCAAGAGGGTTCCCATTTCTCCACATCCTCTCCAGCATCTATAGTCTCCTGACTTGTTCACTTTGGCGACTCTGACTGGTGTGAGGTGATATCTGAGTGTGGTTTTGATTTGTATTTCCCTGATGAGGAGCAACGTTGAGCATCTTTTCATGTGCCTCTTGGCCATCCGGATGTCTTCTTTAGAGAAGTGTCTATTCATGTTGTCTGCCCATTTCTCCACTGGGTTATTTGTTTTTTGGGTGTGGAGTTTGGTGAGCTCTTTATAGATTTTGGATACTAGCCCTTTGTCCGATATGTCATTTGCAAATATCTTTTCCCATTCTGTTGGTTGCCTTTTAGTTTTGTTGGTTGTTTCCTTTGCTGTGCAGAAGCATTTTATCTTCATAAGGTCCCAGTAGTTCATTTTTGCTTTTAATTCCCTTGCCTTTGGGGATGTGTCAAGTAAGAAATTGCTACGGCTGAGGTCAGAGAGGTCTTTTCCTGCTTTCTCCTCTAGGGTTTTGATGGTTTCCTGTCTCACATTCAGGTCCTTTATCCATTTTGAGTTTATTTTTGTGAATGGTGTGAGAAAGTGGTCTAGTTTCAATCTTCTGCATGTTGCTGTCCACTTGTCCCAGCACCATTTGTTAAAGAGACTGTCTTTTTTCCATTGGATGTTCTTTCCTGCTTTGTCAAAGATGAGTTGGCCATACGTTTGTGGGTCTAGTTCTGGGGTTTCTATTCTATTCCATTGGTCTATGTGTCTGTTTTTGTGCCAATACCATGCTGTCTTGATGATGACAGCTTTGTAGTAGAGGCTAAAGTCTGGGATTGTGATGCCTCCCGCTTGGTCTTCTTCAAAATTACTTTGGCTATTCGGGGCCTTTTGTGGTTCCATATGAATTTTAGGATTGCTTGTTCTAGTTTCGAGAAGAATGCTGGTGCAATTTTGATTGGGATTGCATTGAATGTGTAGATAGCTTTGGGTAGTATTGACATTTTGACAATATTTATTCTTCCAATCCTTGAGCAGGGAATGTCTTTCCATTTCTTTATATCTTCTTCAATTACCTTCATAAGCTTTCTATAGTTTTCAGCATACAGATCTTTTACATCTTTGGTTAGGTTTATTCCTAGGTATTTTATGCTTCTTGGTGCAATTGTGAATGGGATCAGTTTCTTTATTTGTCTTTCTGTTGCTTCATTGTTAGTGTATAAGAATGCAACTGATTTCTGTACATTGATTTTGTATCCTGCAACTTTGCTGAATTCATGTATCAGTTCTAGCAGACTTTTGGTGGAGTCTATCGGATTTTCCATGTGTAATATCATGTCGTCTGCAAAAAGTGAAAGCTTAACTTCATCTTTGCCAATTTTGATGCCTTTGATTTCCTTTTGTTGTCTGATTGCTGATGCTAGAACTTCCAACACTATGTTAAGCAACAGCAGTGAGAGTGGGCATCCCTGTCGTGTTCCTGATCTCAGGGAAAAAGCTCTCAGTTTTTCCCCATTGAGGATGATGTTAGCTGTGGGCTTTTCATAAATGGCTTTTATGATGTTTAAGTATGTTCCTTCTATCCCGACTTTCTCGAGGGTTTTTATTAAGAAAGGATGCTGGATTTTGTCAAAGGCCTTTTCTGCATCAATTGACAGGATCATATCGTTCTTATCTTTTCTTTTATTAATGTGATGTATCACGTTGATTGATTTGCGAATGTTGAATCAGCCCTGCATCCCAGGAATGAATCCCACTTGATCATGGTGAATAGTTCTTTTTATATGCCGTTGAATTCGATTTGCTAGTATCTTATTGAGAATGTTTGCATCCATATTCATCAGGGATCTTGGCTTGTAGTTCTCTTTTTTTACTGGGTCTCTGTCTGGTTTAGGAATCAAAGTAACGCTGGCTTCATAGAATGAGTCTGGAAGTTTTCCTTCCCTTTCTATTTTTTGGAATAGCTTGAGAAGGATAGGTATTATCTCTGCTTTAAACGTCTGGTAGAACTCCCCTGGGAAGCCATCTGGTCCTGGACTCTTATTTGTTGGGAGATTTTTGATGACTGATTCAATTTCTTCACTGGTTATGGGTCTATTCAAGCTCTTTCCTGCTAATTGAGTTTTGGAAGTGTGTGGGTGTTTAGGAATTTGTCCATTTCTTCCAGGTTGTCCAGTTTGTTGGCATATAATTTTTCATAGTATTCCCTGATAATTGCTTGTATCTCTGAGGGGTTGGTTGTAATAATTCCATTTTCATTCATGATTGTATCTATTTGGGTCATCTCCCTTTTCTTTTTGAGAAGCCTGGCTAGAGGTTTATCAATTTTGTTTATTTTTTGAGAAAACCAACTCTTGGTTTCGTTGATCTGCTCTACAGTTTTTTTAGATTCTATATTGTTTATTTCTGCTCTGATCTTTATTATTTCTCTTCTTCTGCTGGGTTTGGGGTGTCTTTGCTGTTCTGCTTCTATTTCCTTTAGGTGTGCTGTTAGATTTTGTATTTGGGATTTTTCTTGTTTCTTGAGATAGGCCTCGATTGCAATGTATTTTCCTCTCAGGACTGCCTTCGCTGCATCCCAAAGCGTTTGGATTGTTGTATTTTCATTTTCGTTTGTTTCCATATATTTTTTAATTTCTTCTCTAATTGCCTGGTTGACCCGTTCATTCTTTAGTAGGGTGTTCTTTAACCTCCATGCTTTTGGAGGTTTTCCAGACTTTTTCCTGTGGTTGATTTCAAGCTTCATAGCATTGTGGTCTGAAAGTATGCATGGTATGATTTCAATTCTTGTAAACTTATGAAGGGCTGTTTTGTGACCCAGTATATGATCTATCTTGGAGAATGTTCCATGTGCACTCGAGAAGAAAGTATATTCTGTTGCTTTGGGATGCAGAGTTCTAAATATATCTGTCGAGTCCATCTGATCCAATGTATCATTTGGGGCCCTTGTTTCTTTATTGACCGTGTGTCTAGATGATCTATCCATTTCTGTAAGTGGAGTGTTAAAGTCCCCTGCAATTACCACATTCTTATCAATAAGGTTGCTTATGTGTGTGAGTAATTGTTTTATATATTTGGGGGCTCCTGTATTCGGTGCATAGACATTTATAATTATTAGCTCTTCCTGATGGATAGACCCCGTGATTATTATATAATGCCCTTCTTCATCTCTTGTTACAGCCTTTAATTTAAAGTCTAGTTTGTCTGATATACGTATGGCTACTCCAGCTTTCTTTTGACTTCCAGTGGCATGATAAATAGTTCTCCATCCCCTCACTCTCAATCTGAAGGTGTCCTTAGGTCTAAAATGAGTCTCTTGTAGACAGCAAATAGATGGGTCTTGTTTTTTGATCCATTCTGATACCCTATGTCTTTTGGTTAGTGCATTTAGTCCATATACATTCAGTGTTATTACAGAAAGTTATGGGTTTAGAGTCATTGTGATGTCCATAGGTTTCACGCTTGTAGTGATGTCTCTGGTACTTTGTCTCACAGGATCCCCCTAGGATCTCTTGTAGGGCTGGTTTAGTGGTGACGAATCCCTTCAGTTTTTGTTTGTTTTGGAAGACCTTTATCTCTCCTTCTATTCTAAATGATAGACTTGCTGGATAAAGGATTCTCGGCTGCATATTTTTTCGGTTCATCACATTGAAGATCGCCTGCCATTCCTTTCTGGCCTGCCAAGTTTCAGTAGAGAGATCGGTCACGAGTCTTATAGGTCTCCCTTTATATGTTAGAGCACGTTTATCTCTAGCTGCTTTCAGAATTTTCTCTTTATCCTTGTATTTTGCCAGTTTCACTATGATATGTCGTGCAGAAGATCAATTCAAGTTACGTCTGAAGGGAGTTCTCTGTGTCTCTTGGATTTCAATGCCTTTTTCCTTTCCCAGATCAGGGAAGTTCTCAGCTATGATTTCTTCAAGTACACCTTCAGCACCTTTCCCTCTCTCTTCCTCCTCTGGAATACCAATTATGCGTAGATTATTTCTCTTTAGTGCATCACTTAGTTCTCTAATTTTCCCCTCACACTCCTGGATTTTTTTATCTTTCTTTTTCTCAGCTTCTTCTTTTTCCATAATTTTATCTTCTAGTTCACCTATTCTCTCCTCTGCCTCTTCAATCTGAGCCGTAGTTGTCTCCATTTTATTTTGCAGCTCATTGGTAGCATTTTTCAGCTCCTCCTGGCTGTCCCTTAGTCCCTTGATCTCTGTAGCAAGAGATTCTCTGCTGTTTTTTATACTGTTTTCAAGCCCAGAGATTAATTTTATGACTATTATTCTAAATTCACTTTCCGTTATATTGTTTAAATCATTTTTGATCAGTTAGTTAGCTGTTGTTATTTCTTGGAAATTTTTCTGAGGGGAATTCTTCCGTTTCGTCATTTTGGATAGTCCCTGGAGTGGTGCGGGATTGTGGGCACTTCCCCTGTGCTGTCTTGAATAACTTGCGTTGGTGGGTGTGGCCTCAGTCAGACCTGATGTCTGCCCCCAGCCCACCGCTGGGGCCACAGTCAGACTGGTGTGTGCCTTCTCTTCCCCTCTCCTAGGGGCGGGATTCACTGTGGAGTGGCGTGGCCCATCTGGGCTACTTGCACACTGCCAGGGTTGTGGTGCTGGGGATCTGGCATATTAGCTGGGGTGGATCGGCAAGGTGCACAGGGCCGGGTTGGGGGGCAGGCTCAGCTTGCTTTTCCTTTGGAGATCTGCTTCGGGAGGGGCCCTGTGGCACCAGGAGGGAGTCAGACCCGCCACCGGAGGGATGGATCCGCAGAAGCACAGCGTTGGGTGTTTGCGTGGAGCAAGCAAGTTCCCTGGCAGGAACCAGTTCCCTTTGGGATTTTGGCTGGGGGATGGGCGAGGGAGATGGCGCTGGCTAGCGCCTTGTTCACTGCCAAACTGGTCTCTGCGTTCTGGAGCTCAGCAACTCCCCCTCCTGTTGTCATCCAGCCTTCTCGCTTTCCAAGCAGAGCTGTTAACTTATGACCTCTCAGATGCTAAGTCCTGCTTGCTGTCGGAACACACTCCGTCCGGCCCCTCTGCTTTTGCAAGCCAGACTTGGGGCTCTGCTTGGCCGGCGGGCCGCCCCTCTGCCCTGGCTCCCTCCTGCCAGTCCGTGGAGCGCGCACCGCCTCTCTGCCCTTCCTACCCTCTTTCGTGGGCCTCTGGTCTCGCTTGGCTCCGGAGACTCCATTCTGCTAGTCTTCTGGCAGTTTTCTGGGTTATTTAGGCAGGTGTAGGTGGAATCTAAGTGATCAGCAGGACGCGCGGTGAGCCCAGCTTCCTCCTACGCCACCATCTTCCGGTGTAGCTTTCTTTGAATTAACCTTATTTGGAACTCTCTGGACTTCCTGGATCTGGATGTCTGTTTATTCCTTACGTTAGAGAAATTTTCAACTATTACTACTTCAAATAAATTTTCTGCCCCTTTTCTCTCCTTATTCTAGGGCCCTTGTAATGTGAATGTTGTCCCGGAGGTCCCTTAAGTTTTCTGTATTTTGAAAAATGTCCCTTTTCTTTTTGCTGCTCTGTCTGTACGAGTTTCATTGCTTTATCTTCTAGCTCACTGATCCATTTATCTACCTCATCCAGTCTGTTGTTGAACCCCTATAGTGTGTTTTTCAGTTTATTATTGTATTCTTCAGCTGTGTTTGGTGCTTATGTGACTTCTGTTTGGTATTTATGTTTCTTATCTCATTGTTGAAGTTCTTACTGTGTTTAGCCATTCTTTTGAGTTTTGTGAGCATCTTTTTGACCATTTCTTAGGTTCTTTATTAGGTAGATTACCTATCTTTATATAATTAAGGTCTTTTTCTGAGGTTTGGCCTTGCTCTTTTGTTTGGAAAATATTTCTGTTTTCTCATTTTTATTGACTCTCCATATATCCGTATGAGGTGAAATGGCTACCTTCTCAATGTTGAAGGAGCGGCCTTGTTTTAGTGATGATCCTTCCTGTTCAACCTTGCCCTGGCCCTTTTTCATTTCTCAAACTTTTGTGATTGTCTGAATCACCTGATTTATTCTTGCTATGCCCCCATTGTTGAAGGTGTTCCAAGTGACCCTGTGTCAGTGTATCAGTGACCCAGGAGAGGAATTTCATTAGCACTAATTTCAGGCTGATTGGAAGCCAGACCCTCAGGCAACACCTTTTAAAGTATGCTAATAAGTATAGATCAGTGGAGCTGGAATTTTAATCTCTGTTGGCCTCCAGACCAGAAGGTCCAGAGGTGTTCCCTAGGTGACAGTTGTAAGAATCAGGGTTTTAGATGAGTGTTTAAGCTTTTTTCTGGGAAATCTTGTTTAGGTGTAGCAATGCCAAGGAGGTGCATAAGGATGATATTTTCCTGCTTATGTTCCCTGGAGGGCCTCCTTAGCCTTTACATGTATGAGAAACCTTAAGCCTGTCCCTTAAGCTAGAGTACCAGATGAAGTAAATAGGCCTTTCTCACAGGAGTATTGGGGTTGTGTTTCAGTCTGTTGTCTGTACAGTGCCCTGGGGGTGGTAGTCTTCCAAGAACTGTATTTCTGATTGTTACATTTTTGTAGAGCTCTGGAATGCCCTCCCTCTTGGCCACAAAGACCAGGTGATCAAGGAGCATCCCTTGTTTTGATTGTATGTGCCTCTTGGTTTTAGCTAGGCAGGGTGTAGGGGGCAGGGCATGCTCATGGGTTTCAGAAAGGCAGTGGAAAAATGTCTTGACTCCATGTATCTGTGGGCTTCAGCAGTGCAGCAAGAGCATGCCTCATCTATGTGCACACATGGGCTTTAGGCTGTTTAGAACAATGCTGGACTACTTGCGCTTGCCAGCTTTGGTCAGGGGCAGGGGAGTGTCAGAACTGTTCATGCTCAAAGACTTTAGCTAAGTACCAGGAGATTTCCTGCTCCAGCTAGGGAACAGGGGAGCATTGTAACCACTTGTGCCCTCTGGCCTCAGTAAGTGCCATAACTACTCACCCCCTGTCCCAGCAAGGCCATGGACGTGTGCTGTATCCAAGCTTGCTCAACTATGCTAGCAGGTTTTATGGAGAGTGCAACAATAGCATCTGCCAGTGTCTCCAGTTCTGATGAACAGCTCAACTGGCCCCTATTCCTCCAGCTGATAACCCTAGATTAGTAAATTAATCTCCCTCACATATTGTCTAGATATTTTCAATCTGCTGATTTTTTTCTGGATCTTAGGGTAAGCAAGACCATACATGAGCCTTCCAAGAAGGAAATGTCAGTTTCCTATAGCACTTAAGTAACTACTTTCAGCCCTGGTTGGTTTTCCAAGCTAGACATTCTTGGGTCTCATCTCCCTGGGCTGGTACAAATCCCAGTGGCCAAGGTGCCTGATGTAGGGTACCAACCCTTTGCTTCTCTGGGACAAGCGCCTGTCTGGTGATATCCATCCTTATTGTATATCACTGCACCAGGGGTGGGGTTTTTGGAAGACTGTGTCTCTTTGCCTCTTCTCCCCATTGCAATAAGATCTTTTTATCCTCTGTTGTATAGAGCATTTCATCTAGTTTTCAGTTTTTACATCTTTTTTAGAGGGTAGTGATCCATTTGTGACTGTAGATTTGGTGTGTTTGTGGGAGGAGATGAGTTTAGGATATCCCTATCATCTTGTATCCTTCTCTTCTTAAATACTGCCATGTATCCTTCGCTTCTTTTTTTTTAAATTATAATTTATTGTCAAGTTGGCTTACATGCGACATCCAGTGCTCATCCCAACAAGTGACCTCCTCAATGCCCATCACCCACTTTCTCCCCCTTCCTCACCCCCATCCACCCTCAGTTTGTTCTCTGTATTTAAGAGTCTCTTATGGTTTGCCCCCCTCCCTCTGTTTGTAGCTATTTTTCCTCCGTTCTCTCCCCCCATAGTCTTCTGTTAAGTTTCTCATGATCCACATGAGTGAAAACATATGATATCTGTCTTTCTGTGACTGACTTATTTCACTTAGCATAATACCCTCCAGTTCCATCCACATTGATGCAAATAGCATGATTTTATTCTTTCTCATTGCCAAGTAGTATTCCATTGTATATATAAACTACATCTTTATCCATTCATCAGTTGATGGACATTTAGGCTCTTTCCATAATTTGGCTATTGTTGAAAGTGCTGTTGTAAACATTGGAGTACATGGGCCCCTATGCATCAGCACTCCTGTATCCCTTGAGCAAATTATTAGCAGTGCTATTGCTGGGTCATAGGGTAGTTCTATTTTTAATTTTTTGAGGAATATCCACACTGTTTTCCAGAGCGGCTGTACCAGTTTGCATCCCCACCAATAGTGCAAGAGTGTTCCCGTTTCTCCACATCCTCACCAGCATCTGTAGTTTCCTGATTTGTTCATTTTAGCCACTATCACTGGTATGAGGTGGTATCTCAGTGTGGCTTTGATTTATATTTCCCTGATGATGAATGACGTTGAACATTGTTTCATGTGTCTGTTGGCCATCTGGATGCCTTCTTTGGTAAAGTGCCTATTCATGTCTTCTGCCCATTTCTTCACTGGATTATTTGTTTTTCGGGTGTGGAGTTTGGTGAGTTCTTTATAGATTTTGGATACTAGCCCTCTATCTGATATGTCATTTGCAAATATCTTTTCCCATTCCGTTGGTTGCCTTTCAGTGTTGTTGATTGTTTCCTTTCCCACACAGAAGCTCTTTATCTTGATTCATTTTTTCTTTTATTTCCCTTGCCTTCAGAGACATGTCAAGTAAGAAGTTGCTGCAGCTGAGGTCAAAGAGGTGGCTGCCTGCTTTTTCCTCTTGGATTTTGATGGTTTCCTGTCTCACATTTAGGTCTTTCACCCGTTTTGAGTTTCTTCTGTGTAGGGTGTAAGAAAGTGGTCCAGTTTCATTCTTCAGCATGTTGCTGTCCAGTTCTCCCAGCACCATTTGTGAAAGAGATTGTCTTTTTTCCACTGGACATTTTTTCCTGCTTTGCCAAAGATTAGTTGGCCATATATTTGTGGGTCCATTTCTGGGTTCTTTATTCTATTTCTCTGATCTATGTGTCTGTTTTTGTGCCAATACCATACTGCTTGATGATTATAGCTTTGTATGACAGGTTAAAGTATGGGATTGTCATGCCTCCAGCTTTTTCTTTTTCATCTTTACTTTGGCTATTCAGGGCCTTTTGTGGTTCCATACAAATGTTAGGATTGTTTGTTCTAGCTCTATGAAGAATGTTGATGCTGTTTTGATTGGGATTGCATTGAATATGTAGATTGCTTTGGGTAGTATTGACATTTTAACAATATTTGTTCTTCCAGTCCATGAACATGGAATGTTTTTCTATTTCCTTGTGTCTTCTTCAATTTTTTTTTTACAAGCTTTCTATAGTTTTCAGCATATAGATCTTTTACCTCTTTGGCTAGGTTTATTCTTAGGTATTTTATGGTTTTTGGTGCAGTTATAAATGGGATCGATCAATTCCCTGATATCTCTTTCTGTAGCTTCTTATTGGTGTATATAAATGCAACCAATTTCTGTACATTGATTTTATAGCCTGCAAATTCACTGAATTCCTGTATCAGCTCTAGCAGTTTTTTGGTGGAGTTGTTCATGTTTTTCATGTAGAGTATCATGTCATCTGTGAAGAGTGGAAGTTTGACTTTTTCTTTGCCAATTTGGATGCTTTTGTTTTCTTCTGTTGTCTGATTACTGAGGCTAGGACTTCCAACACTATGTTAAAGAACAGTGGTGAGAGTAGATATCCCTGTCATTTTCCTGATCTCAGGGGAAAGTTCTCAGTTTTTCCCCCTTGAGGATAATATTAGCTGTGGGCCTTTCATATATGGCTCTTCTGATGTTAAGGTATATTCCTTCCATCCCGACTTTCCTGATGGTTTTAATTAAGAAAGGGTGCTGTATTTTGTCAAATGCTTTTTCTGCATCTATTGATAAGATCATATGGTTCTTATCCTTTCTTCTGTTATTGTGATGTATCACGTTGATTGCTGTGCAAATATTGAACCTGCAGCCCAGGAATGAGTCCCAGTTGATAATGGCGAATAAGTATTTTAATATACTGTTGAATTCGATTTGCTAGTATCTTGTTGAGAATTTTTGCATCCATGTTCATCAGAGATATTGGTCTGTAATTTTCCTTTTCAGTGGGGTCTTTGTTTGGTTTGGGAATCAAGGTAATGCTTGCTTCACAGAATGAGTCTGGAAGCTTTCCTTCCATTTCTACTTTTTGGAATAGCTTGAGAAGAATAGGTATTAACTCTGCTTTAAATGTCTGGTAGAATTTCCCTGGAAAGCCATTGGACTCAGGACTTTTATTTGATAACTGATTCAATTTCTTCACCAGAAATGGTGTTATGTTCAAATTTTCTGTTTCTTCCCATTTGAGTTTTGGTAGTGTGTGAGTTTCTAGGAATTTGTCCATTTCTTCCAGATTGTCCAGTGTGTTGGCATGTATTTTTTCATAGTGTTCTAGTAATTGTATTTCTGTGTTGTTGGTTGTGATCTCTCCTCTTTCATTCGTGATTTTTTTTTTTTTTTTTTAATTTAGGTCCTCTTTTCTTTTGAGAAGTCTGGGTAGGGGTTTATCAATTTTGTTTATTCTTTCAAAAAACCAGCTCTTAGATTCATTTATCTGTTCTACTGGATTTTTTGTTTGTTTGTTTTGTTTTGTTCTTGTTTTCATTTTTTTTTTTATTCTATATTCTTTATTTCTATTCTAATTTTTATTATTTTTCTTCTGATTTGGACTTTCTTTGGTGCTGCCTTTCTAGCTCCTTTAGGTGTAATGTTAGGTTGTGTATTTGGGACCTTTCTTGCATCTTGGGATAGTACTGAATTGCAGTGTATTTTCCTCTTAGGACTACCTTTGCTGCATCCCAAAGAGTTTAGACTGTCATATTTTCATTTTCATTTACTTCCATATGTTTTTAAAGTTCTTCTTTAATTTCCTGGTTGAGCCATTCATTCTTTAGTACGATGTTCTTTATCCTCCATGTATTTGTGGGCTTTCTAAAATTTTTTTTTTTGTGGTTTATTTCATGTTTTATAGCATTGTGATCTGAAAATATGCATGGTATGATCTCAATATTGTTGAGGGCTGTTTTGTGACACAGTATGTGTTCTATTTTGAGAGTGTCCCATATGTGCTTGAGAAGAATGTGTTCTTCTGCTTGAGGATGAAATGTTCTGGATATATCTGTTAGTCCATCTGGTCCAGTGTGTCATCTGAGCCATTGTTCCTTATTGATTTTCTGCCTAGATGACCTGTCCATTTCTGTAAGTGGAGTATTAAAGTCCCCTATAATTAATATTATTATCTATACATTTGTTTATGTGTGTGATTAGTTGATTTATATATTTGGGTGCTCTCATGTTGGGAGCATTAACATTTACAATTGTTAGCTCTTCTTGATGGATAGACCCCTCAATTATGATATAATGCCCTTCTTCATCTCTTGTTGCAGTCTGTGTTTTGAAATCTAGTTTACCTGACATAAGTATGGCTACTCCAGTTTTCTTTTGATGTCCATTAGCATGATAGATGGTTCTCTGTCCCCTCACTTTCAATCAGGTGTCCTCGGGTCTAAAAATGAGTCTCTTATAGGCAGCATACAGATGGATCTTGTTTTTCGTCATTCATTCTGATTCCCTATGTCTTTTGATTGGGGCATTTAGCCCATTTACATTCAGAGTGATTATTTAAAGATATAGATTTAGTGCCATTGTGTTATATGTAGGTTTTGTGTTTATGGTGATGTCTCTACCCAGGACAGTTTAATGATAGTTATTTTTAGGGATTAAATTTGCTTAGATAATTATAGTCTTGAACTTCAGTGTTGAGTTAAATTTATATTCAATCATATCAATCTCCATGTTAAACACATGATCTCCAGTCTTAAAAATCATCCAACAACATTGTTCTTATTTTCCCTGTTTTACAGTGTGGCAGTGGATACTCAGAGAGAGAAGAACTTATTGAGAAGGTGACAGAACTAGACTTTCAGGATCATGTTTAACATAATCACCTTTAAAAAATATTTTTCTTTCTTTTCTTTTCCTTTTTTTTTTTTTTTTTTTAATTCTTGGACCTTTCCCCATTATGTCAACTGGATATTCTGGGCTCAGATATCAGGAAGGGATATTGAATTAAAGCAATTGTAAGAGGAATTTTCCTGTCAGCTTTTGTGTTTCAAAAGCTGAAGGATTAAGGAGAATAGAAATGACTCATGGACAGATGAAAAATATAAGAAAAAAAGCAGGATAAGAGGAGCTTGAGTTTTTCTTTCTGCTCCTAATCTCTCAACCTCAATGAAGAAGTGATTATACTGGCTCAAAGACTTGAAGAGGGAGTTTGGAGCTTGTAGATATGGAAGAATTCTTCTGAGAGGGTCCTATACCTACTACCTAGGGGTGGAATTGGCAAGATTTCCCAAATGCATTTTTGTGTTTGAAAGCAGTGAACCGTGGCTCAACATTTCATAGGTAGAGGGATAGAATGGTCTAAAGACCTTAGCATAGAAAATGGCTTACTGTGTCCTGAGAAAGCCTTCCAAAGATTTATGATACCCCAGCATGTTGAGGAAGAAGCAAAATCATGCAAACCCTGGTGTGGCATGAAAGATACAGAGAAATCTGTGTATTATGGAGGTACTCTGAGAATGGCAACAAGGGATAAGTCAGTGACACCTTTCATGGACTGGTGACAGAGATCAATTGGGTTGATGGACATATCAACAATGTCATCACTAAATCCCATCATTTCTCTTTTTAAAGTCACAGAATGAATTATGTAATATCTGTTCTCTGAGCAGTTATTTTATTACAGCTACGTTCAAGATGCACATATTTCATTTTTCACAATTACACTGCATTTCCATCTCTGGTATGCCTCTTTCCACTGTACTGGAATGATCAGAGAGGTGATACAGGAAAAGAATGATATCCCCAAGGATGCCCTTTCACCTTTTATCATCTGGGATCTCAGAACAGCAGAATACAGCGGATGCTGAAACATAAAAGTGTAATAGTAAAGTGATTGAATTGCTTAAGAAACAGTGATTTCAGCAAAGCAATTATGCACTGTATTATGTGACGTTGCATTGCCTACCTTTTCCTTCGTACCCCCTCCCAATTCCACCTTCATCCTAGTTCACCTATATGAAATATCACTTGATCATCTGATTGGGATCATTGTTAATATCACCACTTGGATATGGTGAAAGCAGGATCAACATCAGTATCCAACATCAGAAAGGAAGGCCTCAGCTTTGAGGACTGTTTCTCAGGCTGTGTGATCACAAAGACATCCAAACCCTCTGCTATGGCTTCTGATCAGCTTTTGTCAGCCCCGGAATCTAGCACTGTGTCTTCTTAGGAAAAAATAATAATTTTTTGGGGGGGGTGTTCCTTTTACAGCATGTATACTGTCTGCTAGATCCCCTCTCTGCATTCTCCATAATCTGTTCATAAAATTTCAGATGAGGTTTCTTGATTCTTTATTTCTGATTCAGATTGGCTGACATGCTAGGTCAAAACCAAGAAGGTGGTAAAGCAGGATAAAACTTAAAGACCTAGATTAAAAAAATTTTTTTTAAATCACTTACCAATCAGAGAATGTAGGTAGAATTGGGGGAGAGAATTTGAAAGGGAGATGTGCTTAGAATCAGAATGAGAATATCAAAGCATTCATCACAGGAGTAATTCCTCATTTACTTATTGTTGCTTATTCTCTACTGGTGTCTCTAGCACTTAGGACAGTCCTGGCAAACACTGCACCATCACAAAATAAACATTGAATGAATAAATGAACACACTGAGTGAACACTCCATCCCGAAGGTTTGCTAGCTGAAACAGAGTGACCATTTGTCAGAAATGATGCAGAAGGATTTGTGCCCTAGGTGGAATCTAAACCTCTGCCTCTAAGATTCCTTGCAAAATTGTATGACTTCAGTAATGTCAACTCATTCATTCTAGATCATTTCTCTAACCAGAAAAGTAATACATAATTGGCCAATGTAGTGTCAAGTGCTTCTTAGTATTATATGGAATCCTTGAACATTTTTAAAAAATAAGCTGATGTGGAACTTTCCCAAAGAGGGGCTTATAGGTAAAACTTTTTCTAATCCTGGTAATAGTAGGAAATAAGGTAGAGAGTGTGAAAGATATTGAAGATCCAAGTGGCCATCTCTTTCTCACAAAACCACTTGGAAATGTTTGAAGAGTCATTTGTCTGTGAATTCAGGGTAGTGGAGATCATCAAATAAAGCACTCACGTTTTTCCAGCATGGTACAACTCGAAAGCTTTGTGGAGTTGGTCAAAAGGCAACTGATGGGTTATTAAGGGATCTATATTAATTTTATTTTGCAGGTAATCAGTCACTAGTTGGGGAATACAGTCTCTGGTTTTATAATCTGCAAAACAAAAAAAAAAAGGCTATTGTGATAAGATTTGAGAAATGCCAAACCAACCAAAAGGAAACAAGTGTAAACTTGTGATGGAGATTTTCTTCTGAAAATCTGACATTGAACATGAAAGATAAATCATTTATACATCAGAAGCTATTGACTGCTGTTACTAAGTGTGGCTGCTACAGACAGTTCTGTTACCTAGAATTCCTTTAGAGAAAAATTGGGTCAGTATTCACATGTTACTGGGTTGAAAAATGGTCTTTTTAAACTAGCAGTTTATAGCCCACCTCCTGGGCTTACCTTTACCCAAAATTTCCTCTTTTGTGTATTCATACACACATAGAGATGGCATTGGGAACTACGTGCAGATGGGAATGTTAATTGACTGAAGCTGTTGGTCAATAATGCTCAGAAATAAGGGCTCCTCTGGGAGGATAAAAGCTGGTATCAAAACTCCAGGTTGGTGCATATAATTATCCAAAAGATTTGCTGCTAAAGTAGCAGAATAAACTTTGAACTCACCAGCATTTGGAACTGAAGTTGACTGAATTGTTTGAAACACTGGCAAAACCCAAAAACTATTTTGTAGGAGATAAAATTTGTATTTGAACTTAAAAAAACCTATTTAATTAAATTAACTGAAGTTGATTTGCAAAGCTCTCCGACTTATTGGAGAAGTCTTTGAAGACCTCTATCATTATAGCTCTGTTTCCCCAAGAGGAGGAATTTTGAATTGTATGTTTCTACAAAGTCAAAAGGGATTTCATGAGAGCAACCAACTAGTCCCTTCTGTTTGTTGACCTACCTCCTAAACACACACCCTTCAGTGTCCGTCCAGAGATAATATCTGGTGCATTCAGGGAAAGCTGTGAATTTGATGAAGCCACCCCAACCATCAGACAGACACCATAGCTCCGGTGGCAGGAATCCCAAGCAGCAATCTGATAACAACAATAATGACCGTAAGTGCCTTCCCACACAAGTAACAACTACCACCAGAGGTTGAGGGATTGTGTTCCTAGATCTCGAACCTCTTCCTGGCCAGATGCTATCTCAACCTCACCTTCAACACTGCTAGTGATGGGATTTCTTTACAGAACCAGTAGAGTTTAGTGGGAAAGACTGTGCTAGCTGTGTGACCTTAGGTAAGTTACTTAACTTCCATATGCCTCAGTTTCTTCATTTGTAAAAGGAAGACTAATACTGCTTACTTCATAGAATTGTTATGAAGATTAAATAATTTACCATTCTTAAGACATTTAGAACACTATCTGATATATAGTGAAGACCATATATTTATTAAATAAAATTACTCACTGCCTTTGCCAGAACTTCTCACTTGCCATGGTTCTCTAACTCATTTCTATTAAAATAAAACATATACATATATGGGTGTGTGAAGCTTTATTTATTTATTTTTAATTCAGTTTTGCAGGGATGTACAGTGTACTTTTTCATATCTTATATATTTGTTTTACTTCCTTTTCTGGCTCATTGTCCTATTGTCTTCCTCCTTTTCTCCATTTTGCCTTATTTTCTCTTTTACCTATGTTACTACCTTTACTTCCTTTATTTGTCTATCAAGTATGTTAGGTACACGATAAAACATATTAAATGTCTATATATTCTCTCTTCTGAACTGTAAGATCCAAGAGTGTAGTGCCTATTTTGTCCACCCTTATATCCCTAGGACTTCTGATACAGGACCCATAATTATCTTGTGAGTTAAATAATGTTTATACTTAAATATAAGAGTATATCTGAAGACCTAGGAATAAAGAAAAGGGAATACTGGTATTATGGCCTTTTGAATGTTTAAATTTTGTGTATTATAATGACATATCTTTAAGTATATATTACTTTTATTTTTAAAATAGATATTTTAGAGTGAATTTATTTTCCATTTTTACATTTGGGGTCCACAGGTCCAAAATGTATGTTCGGGAGAGTTTATACCCATCTATGTGAGGATATTTAGCATGTATTTCTCACTCCCGCCCCACCCTCTTTAAGCATCTATGCACTGTGCCCTAAGCCCACCTACCATCGTATCACTGAGTCCAATGGCTTCAAAGGCAAAGTCAACACCAACTCTTGTCATTTCCATGACCACCTGCTGGACAGGTTTCTTGAGGTTTCGAGGGTTGAGACAATCAGTGACCCCTAATGCTCTTGCCCGGGGAAACTTCTCCTCATTGATGTCAACCCCAATGATCCTAGAAGCACCAGATGCTTTACAGCCCATGACAATGGCTGAACCAACTCCACCAAGTCCAAAGACCACGCACGTGGAACCGCGAGTGACCTACAAATTCACAAAGCATGTTTGTATTAGAAATCAACCCTGGACACATAGGTAATTAGAAAAGCAAACAAACAAAAACAACCATTGGAACCTTTGGAACTGTATACAACTATTGAACATTTTGATGTTTTCCAGGCAAATCACTATGACACTCATTAACACGGGTAACTTCCTCACCTTGGCCGATTTTACAGCAGCTCCATAACCTGTAGACACCTCGCAGCTTATGATACTAACTTTATCCATAGGAGCAGCAGCATCAATTTTTGCCACTGCAATCTCAGGTACAACCGTATATTCAGTGAATGTGCTTGCACGGAAAGAGTGATAAATCTTTTTTCCTTTGCAGGTAAATCTGCTGGTCTTGTCCAGCATTAATCCAGAAGAAGGTAGAACACTGTTCCGCGGTGACAGACACAGTTACAGGTGGCGGCACCGACACGTGGAATTATAAAGACAGAAGAGAGCACATTTAGTTACAGGTCAGTGCTTATACAATATCAGCAATTTAATAATAGAGTAAGGGGTAAATTACTAACTCTTGCTTCTCACAGAAGTTTCCCTTGGGATGCAAACAGGAACTGCATTCTCTACACTGTGGTATAGCGAGTGTGAGGACTTTATCTCCTATATATAGAGAAATAATAATATGAGTATTAGTTTAAAATATTACTGGGTCAAAAATACAATAGTATGTTTATAAAAATTTCATTGGATGGCTTGAAAACTTGCTGTGGGCAGATTATGGTAGCCAGCATAACATTGCCCATTGCTGTTTTATTTTTAAGTTTTCATTTAAATTCCAGTTAGTTAACATGTGGTGTAACATTAGTTTCTCTTGTAAGTTTAGATAAGGCACATCTTAACTTCACTGGCCTTTTAAAAATTCCAAAGGTAGTGGATCTCAAATTCAGGAGAACTTTTGCTCTCTTGTCCTTTCTCCTCCAACACTTTCTCCTCCAACCCCTCATTGTTTTACACAAAACTTTCACTGCAATTTTTTTTTTTTTTTTAAGCTAAAGAGGAGTTAGAGCATATATCTCTTCTGTTTGCATTATGTTCTTGGAGATAGACCGTGCCTTTTTACTTTTGTCGCCTTTCTGTGCCTAGTGTCAGATTCAATGTAGGTATCTCATAATTGTTTGCCAAATGAATTCCCTGGTAAGAGCTTCACAAATATCCTGACCATGCCCTTTATTAAGTCTCTTTGTGTGCCTGGTTCCAAGTTGTGAGGTTCTATAGTATCTTAATCTGTGTGATTGCTCTTCTTCACTCTAATCATTTCAGACAGGCTAAGAATAGCTATGTCCAGATCTTTTTTGGTAGTCTGGGGAAGAACATATACTTGCTTTCTTTGATTCTTTGAAATATCATCATCATCCTGTCAATGAAAATTCAAGTTTGATATTCCAGTTGATTAGAACATTCATCTGTCAAACATTCTAATGCATTCTAACCATGGGACAGGCACTGTGGTAAACATGTGGGGGATACAGTATGTAAGGAGCAGTCTCAATAGTTTTCAGTCTATTTAGAAGTACACCTATCTCAACTCTCATTTAGTTATGGATATATTCTTGGCTCAGCTACTGCCCCTCTGAATTGCTAGAGAAAACAGCAGAGAAACCATGTGACTCTTGGAATGACTGAATACATTTAATATAATGATATGTGATTAGTTAGAAGAGTCTAGAGGTAAACCAGTTTTTTTTCTTCTGTAAGTGTGTGAATGCATTTTATTTGTTTGTTTGTTTATTTATTTATTAAAAAATTTCTTTTAATGTTTTTTATTTATTTTTGAAGGAGAGACAGACAGAGCATGAGCAGGGGAGGAACAGAGAGAGAGGGAGACATAGAATTTGAGACAATCAGTGACCCCTAACGCTCTGAGCTGTCAGCACAGAGCCAGATGCGGGGCTTGAACTCAACGAACTGTGAGATCATGATCTGAGCTGAAGTCGGACGTTTAACCGACTGAGCCACCCAGGCACCCCAGTGAATGCATTTTAAGTTCCTTCTCTGTGCAGGGGAGCTCTTTGGGAGGCTGTTTGTGGGAAGGTGTCATTACCCCACTTCCTACCTGGTTTCACTGAGCTCACTCCTTCGCCAATACTCTCTACAATCCCAGCTCCTTCATGGCCTGGGATGAAAGGAAAGTTTACGGAGAGTAATCCTTTTACTGCATGATCATCAGTACCACAGATCCCTGTAGATATCATCTGCATAAGAATTAAATAGCCAAGATTAAGTTGGTTTGGAATTTTCCTTTATCTTTTTCTTTTAATCTGAGACTGATTATTAAAAAAATTTCTTTACTTGAACTGTGTCATTTGATCCCTATTACAATGCTCAGAGGAATACAGGGTGGATTGTATCATTCCCAATTTAAATTTTTTTTTTTTCCAACATTTTTTATTTATTTTTGGGACAGAGAGAGACAGAGCATGAACGGGGGAGGGGCAGAGAGAGGGAGACACAGAATCGGAAACAGGCTCCAGGCTCCGAGCCATCAGCCCAGAGCCTGACGCGGGGCTCGAACTCACGGACCGCGAGATCGTGACCTGGCTGAAGTCGGACGCTTAACCGACTGCGCCACCCAGGCGCCCCGTATCATTCCCAATTTAGAGGTGAGGAAAGGGAGATTCAGAGACTTAGAATGACTTGTCCAAAGTTACGTGGCACATGTTAAGACCTGGAAATAAACTTAGATTTTTTTGAAATCTACTTTGTACATTTATGTCATCAAATAGTTTTGAAATATGATGGACAATCACATACAATGAAGGACTTTTTGCCACATTATCAATAACACCATGATTGAGAAACAAAGAATTTTAGGCCCATACCGTTGAATGTTTTTCCAATGCTCTAGGAAAATCTGTTTTTAACATTTCAAATTTATACATTGAGAGCATTCTTTAAATTAATAATGTAACAATGAATTTAAGTTAAAATTAACCATTGCAAAATTTAGTTGACGTTGTGAAGTTTTAAAACTTTCTTAGTTAATGGCCTGAGTTTTCTTATCTGTCAATAGACCTGACCCAATGACATTGGTCATAAAAATGAAACATTTCATGTACCGTAGCCCCTAAGTTACTGCTGTGCCTGGGTTGCAGCCAGAAAAGCCTATGCCTGAGCATATTGACTAGTTCTCCAGTGTGTGTAGTGAGAGTGGCAGCATTTACAGCTGGAACACTGGGAACAACTGTGGTATATGATCCTGGCAAATGAAGGATCCTGGTGAAGAGAAAGTGCTCATGAGAAATATGCTGTGGTTTTGGTTCCCACAGTGCTAAAATGGCTTCAAGATGCTGTCAAAGGCTAGAAGTGTTGTTTTAGGTATGCAGCAGCCTGGAATCTCCTTATTACTTTGGTTCTACATATCAAATAAGAGTATGCAGTTATTTTGGGGAAGTTTCCCATGGCATAAACTGGAGGTGGAATTGACTGTTCTTATGAACAGACCCTGTCCTTAACCTTGATTTGTTCAGGGTTCAGTGTGATGCTGAGTTTCTTGCTATGCAACTTCTACCTTGGTAGCCTATTGTGGATTTATTATTTAGGGGGTAGCCTTTGTAGTTAAGGAGCCTATCAATGTAAGAACAGAGAATATTGACTAATTAACTAGTAAACATTTCAGCAGATGGTGACCCAGTACACAATAAGGACTAATTAAATGCTGTTTGGATGGATGATAAATAGAAAAATACAGCTTCTGAACAGCAGTCAGTTACCAAACTTCTTTCTTTGTGTACATTCTTATCAATTATCATTTTGTTCTTTACCATGTCTCATTGGTGAAATAAAATCTTGAGTGTAACACTAGACATGGACTTGATAATTTATTCAGTGTTCCCAAATTCTCCTGTTTTGTCTTTCACTGCCTGTCTGTCTTTTTATACTTCCCTCCATCACCTTTTCCTTTTGGCATCTTTCCAATTCCCTTCATTCCTAGTCTCTGTTACTCCTGTAGCCATCCTCCTACACCTTTGACTTTGATTAGATATAGTATGACTAGATGCATATGGCCTCCAGTATTTGTCTTATTTATTAAGTCAAGTGTTCAATTTCCTGATCTCAAATTAGAAGATAGGTGGATATTAATGTTTAATTAGGAGTAATAATACTCCTAATCTTGGGTATTTAATGGTTTTATAAAATTTGGGATGTATTAATCAAAAGTTTGATTTGAGAGTGGCAAGAAGCCGTTGACAGGTCATTGTTTTCCCATCTCTGGTCCAAGCTCTGTTCAATAATTGTTAACTCTTCCAAGTCACTTTGAAGACTATCATGGAGTCCTAGCTGCTCATTCCTAGAAATTGAAATTTACCACACAGTGAACTTTTTTTTTTTTAATTTTATTTATTTATTTATTTTTTTTAAAAAATTTTTTTTCAACGTTTTTTATTTATTTTTGGGACAGAGAGAGGCAGAGCATGAACGGGGGAGGGGCAGAGAGAGAGGGAGACACAGAATCGGAAGCAGGCTCCAGGCTCTGAGCCATCAGCCCAGAGCCTGACGCGGGGCTCGAACTCACGGACCGCGAGATCGTGACCTGGCTGAAGTCGGACGCTTAACCGACTGCGCCACCCAGGCGCCCCCACAGTGAACTTTTTCAGACATTTTCTGAGGTTATCATGTGTGAGCTCCAAACAATAGAGACGGAACATTAGTCTGTTAGTCATTGCATATTCATTTGTTGATATCAATTTTGCATCATTGAAGTAGGGGGAAATGCAGTTCTTGTCGCCTTTCCCTCAATGAAAAGAAGTTAGTACTTAAAACACCTTCTAGGTCACATTGTGAAGTATATAGACCTATGATGTTATATAATTTAAGTAAAAATTTCAATACTTAAAAAGTAATTATGGTAGATGAGTAAATTACCAGTATTTTACAAATATTAAGAATATATTAAACATTCATTACCTCTATTCATTTATCTTAGTTTAAAAAATTCATTTTACTAACAGAAGTGGACAGACCCCAAATGCAAATGTTATATGTATTACATATAAAATATGTTTCATTTCATGAAACAGGATTTCCTTACATTTACCTACAAAGGTAAAAGTTAAAAGACTTAAATTTACCTTAATACGAACTTCCCGAGCCTTTGGTGGATCGACTTGTACTTCCTCAATTGCAAGAGTAGAACCTGTTTTCCACGCAATGGCTGCATGTGATTGTCTGTTGACACCAGGACAACAAAATTTTTGTGAAAAAAATTAATTTTTATTCTGATCATACAAACGACACTTATTTGTTATAATTAGTAAAGTACAAAAATCATAAATAAAAGATCACTGCAATTTTAGATGCAACCTACTGAAATTTTAGCATATTTCCTTCTAGTCTCTTAAAACAATTTTGATACAGTAGAGATCATGTCTACAGTTTTGTATTCTGCTTTTTTGCTAGTAACAGCCACCATGTAATGACCATTTGTCATTTACTTGTAAGTAGGCATTTTCTCATCACTTCAAATGCTTTGTAATCAGAATTTTAACTATTTTTTTTAGTAATCACTACACCCAGCGTGAGACTGAAACCCATGACCCCAAGATCAAAAGTCATGTGCTTTTCTGACTGAGCCACCCAGGCACCCCTGTAATCAGAATTTTAAATGGCTACTTTTGGGGCACCCAGGTGGCTCAGTTGGTTAAGTGTCTGACTCTTGATTTCAGGTCAGGTCTTGATCTCACAGTTCATGGGTTTGAGCCCCACGTGGGGCTCTGGGCTGACAGGGCAGAGTCTGCTTGGGATTCTCTCTCTCTCCCTCTCTCTACACCTCCCCTGCTCGTTTGTTCTCTCTCTCAAAATAAAGAAATAAACATTAAAAATAAATAAATAAATGGCTACTTTGTATTTCATCATTTGAATGTGCCAGTTTGCTTAGTAACCACTTATAAATGTAATCATTTCCATTGTTTTGACTGTTCCAAAGTCTAATGTGATAAACAGCTTTGTTCATAATTTTGACTTGCCTGGTTTCCTTAAGTAACAATTATTTTGGAAAAGATAGAGACATTGCTAAGGCTGAATTGATTTCCAAATCTCTTAGTAGAAATGTTTAATAATTTGGCACAATTCCTAGAAGTAAAAGAATATCTATATCATCATTTATCCCACCCTCATTAGCACTGACCATAGTCATTGAAACCAAAATATCTAATAGACACAAAAAATCAATCTCTTTTACTAGTATTTTTTGAATGCTAATAATATTGAATATTTTCCATGTTTATATTAGTCATATATACTTTCCTCTTTCGTGGAGTATTTGGTCATAGAGTTAATGTATGTATCTACTCGCATCTTGGTGTTTTTCTCATTAATCATTTGACCTCTTTACACATTAAAGGAATAAGTTATTGTCTGTCAGCTTGCTGTACGTGATTTTCCCTGATTGATATTTGAACCTTAATTTTTGTGCATTTACGTGTGTGTGTGCACACATACACACATTTAAAAATTTTTGTTAGAAGCTTCTTTTCCTTTGTTATTTATCCCATTTTTATGCTTTGGAAATTCTCTCTGTATAGAGACCAAATAAATATTTCTTCTCTTTCTAGATTTTTATAGTTTGACTTCTAAGTGTTTAATTCTTAAATCCAACTTAAAATCATTTTTTTGTGCGATGTGCAGTTATAGAATCTAAATGAATTGTCCTAACATGAACTCTTGATTATTTCTTTCATTTATGCTTAATTAGCCCCTTTACTATATACGTAGAAGTTCTCACATTTACAGGTTTCTCTCTGGAAGCCGTTTCTCTTGTTCCATATATCATCCTGACAGTTCTTGCAGCAGTACCGCAATGATCAAATACTTTACTTTTGATAGAGCTTAATATCTGGTGGCCTTAGTACGCTTTATGATTTTATGTATGTTCCATTTGCAATTTTTTTGTGCTAGTAATTGTAAGATATACTGAACTGACTGACTCTGTTATGTCTCCAAGAAATTTAGATAGAGGAGATAATATATGTATTATATTACAAAGAAAAGGGACAAATGCCACAAGAGAAGTTCAAATAAAATTATATAGAAAAACACTGCTTCTTTCTCAAGATGAAATAATTCTGCTTTCACCTACCAAACTCCAGTAAAAGTGTATACTTTATGAAAAACGCTTTCCTAATTTCAAAATGGTACACACTCAAGGCAAAAAACTTGGAAAGCTCAGACATGTAAAGGGGGGCGGAAAATAGCAAACCTGGCACTCAGCTATTACTGTTTGTAACATATGTTAAGTCTTTCCAATTGATATGCTATGTGTGTTTGTGTAATCATACTAAGAAAACTATTTTACAGTCTGTTCTTGCACTTTGCTTTATAAGTATTTTCCAGGTAATTTAAAATAATCACTTAGGACTTTATTGACTAATATATCAGAATTTATTTAATCAATTTCTTAGTGTTTGACATATCTTGTTTCCAGTGTTGTCCTCTTAAAAACAATGCCATGATTAACCTATTTATAAAAACAACATAATTATTTCCTTGGAATAAATTTCCGGGTCAAATGATAGACACATTTTTAAGCATTTGATACAATATTGTCAAACTATCACCCAGGAGGTTCCTAAAAAGTTAGTCTCCCATCAGTGATGCTTGAGTTTCCACAAGTGGGAAAACATTAGGTATTGTGGTTAAAAATCCTTGCTAATCTGATTGGAGGAAACGGTTTCTTAACTTGGTTTCAGTGTATACTTTTTAGATAACTAATGGAAATGATATAAATGTATTTTAAAGGTAGCACTTACTTTGCCCGAAGTGTCCATGATGAATTTTCTTTCCATGGCACCCTACAGGTCTACCCAAGAGAACTGCACTTCTTCGACTCTGCTCCTGGGCAAACTAGACAGAGTAGTTATAGTGTTTGCACACCGGAAGTTATTAAACATAATGACATAATCACACATCAGCGAAGGGAAAACCAGACAAGCAAAGTGGTTGGCAAATATGGGAAGGTGAAAGACAGAAAGGAGTGTGGAAGAATGATTAGGGAGGAAGGAGGTTGAAAACAAGAATGCTGAATGAGGAGAGCTTGAAGGGTAGGGATGCATCTGAAGACAGTGTAGGGATTATTTAAAAAAGTGAATCAAGTGAAAGAAACTAAGAGAAAGATCTACTACTAATTAGTTAACAATAAGAATTTCTGGAGTTTCAATTACATGAAAGGTACTGCCAGATCCAGACAATGAGAGTATAACACGGGTCTCGGGGAGTCAAAAAAGATGGAAGAGCACAAATAATGATCCAAACTGCTTTAAAAAGGCTGAGAAAAAGTGACAAAGATGGTAAGTGCCCAAGGCAATATGAGGTCATTGTGAATGATTAGAGAGTTTTATTTAGGTGAGACTTAGCTGCATCTGGACGAATTTATATAACAAAATAATTTATATAAAATAATTTATATAATATATAAATATATAAAATAATTTATAAAATAATGGGTAGCATATTCAAAATGGGGGTTTAAGCTTCATCAAGGTATTCATCACGTTTACATTTTAATATTTTTTTACCGCAGTGTTTCTTCACATCAGGATGCATAAGAATCAATCCTCTGTGGGAGGTTGTTAAAATTTGTAGTTCTGGGCCCTGCCCTCAATATTCTGGCTTCTGCCAGATGAGGATACCAAGGCAAATATTAGACCAGAAAACACCAAGGCCCCATTTATTAATTTGCAGAGTAAGAGCGTGAGTTCTTTGGTTGGCTGCTTAGGCTCCCTTGACTCACATCTCTTAGACATTATTTGTTGAGAGCTTCCTCAGAGGAGGCCAATGAAGCAGTTTCTTTGCTGAGAACATATTACTGTCATAGTTCACGGCTACTGTAAGGTGAGAGTAATTTGGGACGGGATGGATGTGGGGAAAAATTTGGGACAAGCTTCAATAATTACTAGGTCTCTAGGTTTGGAGTTTTTCTTGCAACAGAACTGTCTTAACCCCTAATTAGTTAGTTATAAGTTTCATTTGAAGGGTTTTGTATCTGCTAATGATTCAGAAATCCTCAGGGTCCTGGCTATAGAAGCACTGCTTCTATCTTACCATACAGTCTAGGGACTTGCCATTCCCCCCAAGGATATTTTGAAGCTCTTCCTATAAGACTTGGACCTTATCTGAGCTAGAGTGAAGAGACCTGGTTTCTTTGCTCTGAAACCTGGCCAGGAGAATGCTCTTGGGAGGCATTCCAGCTGACTATGATTTATATAGTCAGGTAAGATGATACAAGAATGGAGGTGCTTGGATGGGGTTGAAGGGACTTAGGTTTGTTCCTTCTTCTCTCTCCTTAAATGACCTTGCTCTACAATACCTTAGTTACCAAGCTTTTTGCAACCATGCATTAATCTTGGAACCTACACATTTTTCCTGTTCAGCAATGCTTGGATCATGTGATGCTCAATATTGTTTGAGAAGATTGACTGGAAGGAATGATCTGATATGAATGATCTTGTTCAGAAGGGCTAGTTTGGGCTTGTCTCTGCCATAGCATCTTGCTAAAGGCTAAAACATTAGAATTTTTTTCTTCCAAATTGCCTGCATTTATAGTTTTAGTGGGCATGTGATCTGAATCCTGAGATGGCAGGTGATAATTGACCATTTAATTGCTTTACTACAAAAATCTATCTTCAAATCAAGGATGGTGGAATTTTTATTGCTTCTCAGTCCCCTCTACTCAGTGAGTCCCACAGTTCAGGGATATTAATGAACCATTTTCCTTCTGGGACCCAATTTTTGTGTTAGGACTCTTTTCTTTCCAAGTTACTGAAACCCAACATGAACAAGCTTAAGGAAAAGGGAGGAAATGTTGACTTAACAGAAATCATGAAAGGAATGAATAACCAAACAAGGTCAAGGGCAGGAAAGTAGCTGGGAGCAGGAACTCTGAATCAATTCAACTGCAGTAGGATTTTCCCTCTCTCTTATGTGAGGCAATGCAGCAAAGTGGTTAAAAGCATGGATAACAGCACTAATAGACTTGCATTCAGTCTTAGTTCCATCCCGTACATACTGTGACATAAGAAAAGAAATCCAACCTCTTTGTATTTTAGTTTCCCTATTAATAAGGTGAGGGTGATTATACTAGTTCCTACCTCATAGGTTTGTTAATAAGCATTAAGATAGTTAACAAATGACAAATGGTTAGAACCATGCCAAGCACATAGCATGGCCTATATATAAGTATTATGTATTTATTACTATTATTAATTATTACCATTATATATCACACATTGTTTGCCTTTTCTTACCACTGTCTTTCTTGCTTTTGCTCTATGGTGGGAAATATAGCCACAAAAAATCCACCTAATTCTTAAATCTAACAACTGCAATAAGAGAGTTCAGATCTGTCTGTGATCTTAAGTCCAAAAATGTAAGGAAGTCTCTCCATGCTCAGTTTGGGTCAGGCGTTCACTCCTGGACCAATGAAACTACCCAAGTTGTGGGAATGTAGAAGAATTTGGCAGCTATTATCACAGCCATGTTGATGCCCCTGAGCAGCTAAAGGTGGCTGGGGAAAATCACAGGGCAGACTGGCTCCATTGTAAATTCTGGATCATCAAGATGAAATGAAGTCTCAATAGTGCTTGGCAGTACTTCATTTTCCTAGCTAACTTGCTGTCCAATTTCTTGAAATAAATGTCAGTTTTTCAACACTTGTGTCAAATATGTGACCATCTTCCCTCCGTATCTACCTCCACCCCCCTTTCCCTCAGGAGATGAGTTTACAGTACACTGAAAATTCATCCCGTTGCTCCAGGCACAACCCTTCCCGCTCTGTATCCAGTTCATTAACAAGTTCTGCCAGCTCTACCTCTGATATATTTCCCAAACTTGTTAGTGTTAAAGTCTTATTCTCTACTCTAGAATACAATTTCTGTAAGAATAGGGACCTTGAATCTCAATATTTTTCTCTACTCCAATCTGTCTGGAATGGTGCCTGGCATATAGTAGGAGCTCTGTGAATGTTGGTTAAATGAACTAAAGTGAAGTTATCAGAAAAGAACTCCCTTGGATGCCTATTATGTAATGTACGTATTATGCAGTCATGTAACTGCATCTATATTCTTCCTGTTCTTCCCTGTCACCTGTCCCTGTCACCTAATCATTGTTTCTGATTTCTTCTCTCACTGTGACTTGTCAGCTTTTTTTTTCCCCCTAGATTTTATTTTAAGTGATCTCTACAACCAATATGGGTGGAGCTCGATCTAACAACACTGAGACCAAGAGTTGTATGCTCCGCGGACTGAGTCAGCCAGGTGCCCAACTTGTCAGCTTTTTAATGTATTCATCCTTCTCCCATTAAGAAGAAAAGCAGAAACAAACTTTCTGTTTTCCCGTATCTCTTTCTAACTACCACTAGGAGTCAAGACAAATGTTTATGTGGCTTTCTGAATTGAAGGTTAAGATTTATAAGCCAAATACTATTAATTTGGGCTTCTGCTTATTGGTCTTGAGAAATTTTAATTATCCTGGATGTAATTGGGACTTTGCAATTAGACTAATTTGTGGGAGGACTTTTATATTTGAATAACTTTAATCTGACTTTATAATCTGAGTAACAGGATGCCAATATATGATTTGACTTTGTAATTTGAGTGATTTGGATTTCATAACTTCAGGAAGTTTCTACAGTAATTCAGGTAGTATCTGGCAGTGACCACAAAGACAGCAATAAACCAGAGTCCTAGTAAGAAAAAACACAATTTAAGAAAAGATGCTTTATGCTCAATATCTGTTTTTCCTCACCTCCCCGTCACTTCTTCATACACACCATCCTGTTTTATACCCCCCAACACTCCATTGAAGCATCCATATTGAATTTTATTCATGACCTCCATGCACTAAAGCCAATGGCCATTTTTCAGCAGTCATCCTGATAGTTCAGTGCTATTGATCATGCCCTCCTTGAAACTCTTTCTTTCTTTTTTTATTTTAATTTTTTTTTTAACATTTATTTATTGAGAGACAGAGACAGAGCATTAGCATGGTACGGGGAGAGAGGTGGGGGGAGACAGAGTCTGAAGCAGGCGCCAGGCTCTGAGCTGTCAGCACAGAGCCTGACACGGGGCTCAAAACTCACAAACCGCGAGATCATGACCTGAGCTGATTATGACCTGAGTCCGACGCCTAACTGACTGAGCCACCCAGGCGCCCTGAAACTCTTTCTTTCTTCAATTTCTTGGTTCAGCCCTCTTCTGTTTTTCTCCATAATATTTGGCTGTTCCTTTTCTGACTCTTTTAATAAGGTTCATCCTCCTCTTGGCCATTAATCCCACACAGGTCTGACTTTGGCGGAGCAGGCTTGCTGAGCTTGAGAATTCAGCATCCTCTGGAGCTCTGCTACCCCTGAAATAATCTAGACTTGAGTCCCAGCTATGGTCAGCTCTTCAACTTCAGGAGATCAGAACTGAAATGTTTACTGTGGAACCATTCTTTCATACTTTATCCTCTTCCTAAACCATCATCTTTAGTATTGTTGATGTTTAGGCAAGGTAGTTATGCCTCTTTATTAAAGTACTATTTTTTCTTTCTTTCTTTCTTTCTTCTTCTTCTTCTTCTTCTTCTTCTTCTTCTTCTTCTTCTTCTTCTTCTTTTTAATAAATGTTTATTTATTTTCAAAGACAGAAAGAGCACGAGTCAGGGAGGGACAAAGAGAGAAGGAGAGAGGGAATCCCAAGCAGGCTCCACGCTTAGCACGGAGCCCAAAGCAGGGCTTGATCCCACAACTGTGAGATCATGACCTGAGCTGAAATCAAGAGTCAGATGCTCAACCAACTGAGGCAGTCAGGCATCACAAAGCAATATTTTTTCTTATTATAAGTGATATATGCTCATTTTAGAAAATTTAAAAAATATACCAAATGTAAAGGAAAAAATAAAAATTCTTATAATCACATTACCTGTTAATCACTATAAATATTTTAGAACTTTTTCTGCATATATAAATGTTAATGTTTTCAAAGTTAAGATATTAGGTATGTACAATTTTGTGTATAGGTGTACACAGCTTTGTATTTTGCACTTAAAATCTAAAATTATATTATGACTGTTTCCCATGTTGTTAAATGTTCTTCTAAAAACAGAGCTTTTAGTGGCTTTATTGTATTTCCTTCATAATTGTATTCCCTCTACAATTTAAATACACCCTTTTCATTGTACTTTTAGGGCATTTCTAATTTTTGATATAATGAATAACAAACGAACATTCTTATACTAATATTTGTTTGTATCTGGAATGATTTGCATGAAATAGAGTCCTAGAAACGAAATGGCTGAGACAAAGGACAAGAGCTTTTTAATTAATTAACTAATTTATATATTTTAATGTCTATTTATTTATTTAAATGTTTATTTTATTTTTGAGAGAGAGAGAGAGAGCACTAATAGGGGAGGGGCGGAGACAGAGGGAGACAAATCCAAAGCAGGGTCCACGGTCTTAGCTGTCAGCACAGAGCCCGATGCGGGGCCCAAACTCATGAACCGCGAGATCATGACCTGAGCCGAAATCGGATGCTCAACCGACTGAGCCACCCAGGTGCCCCATAATGTCTATTTACTTATTTTTGAGACAGAGAATAAACAGAGGGAAGGCGGGGTGGGGTGGGGGAGAATCTCAAGCAGGCTTCAGGCTCCAAGCTGTCAGCACAGAGCCTGACGCGGGGCTCAAACTCATGAACTGTGAGATCACGACCTGAGCTGAAGTTGACGCTTAACCTGCTGAGCCACCCAGGTGCCCTGATAAGAGCTTTTTTTTTTTTCCATAAAAAAACCCATATATACAATAAAATGCATAAACCTTAAGTGTATAGCTTGATTGAATTTTTACTTATTTTTATATCTATGTAACCCTCTTCCAAATAGAAATACAGAACAGTTTTAGTACCTCAGAGGAATCTGTCATCTTTCCACTCAGTCAGTACTTTTAAAGGTAAGTGCTATTCTAATTTCTATCATCCTGACATAATTTTACTGTTTTTGAGCTTCGATGTAGTAGAAGCATACAGTATTTACTCCTGTGTCTGATTACTTTTTCTTGACAACATACTTTATCTATGAAATTCATCCTTGTTATTGCAAAAAGTAATTTTTTGTTGTTCAATTTATTTTTCATTTCAGTATAGTATTCCATTATAGAAATATACTATGACTTATTTATTCATTCTACTATCTTTGGATATTTGTATTGTTTCCAGTTTTTGTTATTATAATTACAGTTGCCATGAACATCCTTGTACATGTCTTTTGGTCGACACTGCTCTCTTTACTTTGGGTAGGCTTTTAGGAGTGTAATTTCTGGGTCATAAGATATCTATATAGTATAATAGATTTATGTCTATTAAATTTAACCATAAGATTATTCAGAAATTCATTTGAAAATGCCGATTACCTAGAGTAGTCAAGCAATCTTGAATAAAAATAAAACTGGAGGACTTAACTGCTAGATATCAGAATTTAATTATAAAGTTGGAGTAATTAAGTCACCATGATACTAGAGCACGTATAGATAAATAAGCCAATGGAACAGAATAAAAATCCAGGAATACATCCACTTACATATAGTCATCACATTTACAATAAGAGCATCACTACAATTCACTGGGGGGAAGGGTGGACTTTTTAGTAAATGATACTGTAGCAATAGGATATTTATCTGGAAAAAAAATGGACAGTTGTATTTTATCTGTTGTCCAGGTTTTAGAGTTGTCATCAGAAGGAGGTTCATTCTCCATCATGGTAGTAATCAGAAGTTTCACCACAATGTGATCTTCATGGAGGTTCTGATAAAGATTTTGCTTCCAGAAAAGTTGGAGCAGTTTATATTCCTAGAAGCAATAAACAAAAGTACAAATCATATATAACTTTACTAGCATTGAATATTACCCTACATATTTTTCATTTCGTAGGATTTAATGTACTTAAGTATGCATAGTAAACTTCACAGCGAAAATTTAACAAGGTTTAAAAATTTCTTTTGCTGTTCAGTGTTGCCATTTAGGGTAATCATCCTTGCTCACAGGGTAATGATGATGATGATGATAATGATAGCTATGATAACTAATAGTTTTAAGTAATTGACATATATTAGCCTTTGAGAGATCATAGGTATAGTATAAAAGTATTGTCTTTGATGTCAGTAGACCTAGGTTTCAGTTCTGGTTGCTCTGCTTATTAGCTTCATTAATTTGGCCAGTTCACCGTATATCCAAGTCTAGATTTTCTCTCTAAAATACTGACGTACTACCTACCTCTCAATGTTATGGGGATTGCATTAAGTGGTTTGTAAGGTATTGTACATAATAATGTTTTTTCTTCTGCTATTAATAACTTTAATTTTAAATGGTTATTCTAAACAATGATCTCTACTAAAACCTTTGAACATATTTCATTTAATCCTTAATTAAACAAATCTGAAACATTCTCAACATATCTCAGGGTTAGTCTTTTGCTATTGTAAGCTATATTGTAAGCGAAAGTTACAAAGCTTTCCCTATTGTAACTCTGCGTTTCCAGAGTTCTAGTACTTATTGAGCCAATCTGGTATTTTGTATTGATTTGGATCACAGGGAAATGATTATTTTGATTAACACTCTGAGAAGAAATTATTGGCTTTTGGAAAGAGTATGCTTAGATTTACTATGATGTGTACGCTTTTTTTTAAAACTTTCTTTTTAAATCTCATATGCAAAAACAATAAAAAAGAGAATCAAGGAAAAGGAATGCGAACATTTATACAAAAACTTCCATTGTTAGGAGCAAGTTTTGGGTAAGCACTGTGAAGTGAAAACCGAATTTCAAAAGTTTTAAACTAATATAGTAATGATGTCATTCTCTCCAAATTGATCTACATGTTTAACAAAAGTCCTATTAAAGTTCCAGTAGTATAGACAATATTATTCTAAAATTCATATGAAAAGGCAGTGAAACTAGAATAAACAATTTTGAAAAAAAAGAATTAAAGTGGGAAGAATACTGTACCTGATCTTGGTACTTACTTTCTAGATACAGAACAGTGTGGCATTAGTGGAGGAATAGATACATAGATATCAATAGAACAGAATAGAAAATCTAGAAGTAGGCCTGCACAAATAGATCCAATTTGACAGTGCAAACGCAATTCAATGGAAGAAGAGTAATCTTTTCAACAAATGGTCCTGGATGAGTCAGACATTAATAAGAAAAGAAAGTGAACCTCAATCTAAGCCTTATACTGTATAGAAAATGAATTCAAAATGGACCCTGGATATAAACGCAAAAACATAGAACTATAAAACTTTTAGAAGAAAACATGGAAGAATGTCTTCAGGACCTTGGGTTTGATAAAAAGATCTTAGAAATGACATCAAAATCATAATTCATAAGAGAAAAAATAAAGTAATTTGGGCTTTATAAAAATTAAAACATTTTTCCTTGTAATAGATCTTAGTAAGAGAATGAAGAGATGAGCTACATATTGGGAGAAAATAGTTGTAAGCCATATAATTGAAACAAAGAAACATATAATCGACTATGGCTTAGATCTAGAATATATTAAAAATTTCTCAAACTCAATAGTAAAAAAAATTCAATTATTAAATGAGCAAAATACGTAAACAGATATTTCACTAAAGAAGGGTTCATCATCATTAACCATTAGGGAAATGCAAGCTAAAAGCATATATATATATATATATATATATATATATATATATATATATATATGTATGTATGTATATATATAAATATGTCATATATATACACATATATGTGTATATATATATGTATACATACACACACACTCACATATACATACCTATTAGAACTATACACCTATTAAAACAGCTAAAACCAAACTAGTGGTAATACTGTGCTGACAAGGATATTGGATCACCCATGCATCACTTGTGGGAATATGAAATGGTACAGCTATGCTGGAAAATAGTTTGGCAGTTTCTAACAAAACTAAATATGTACTTGCTATATGTACTGGGTTAGATAGCACCCTCCCAAACTTCTTGTCTGTCCAGAATCTCAGAATGTGACCTTATTTGGAAACAGAATTGCTAGAGGCTAAAAGTTCGAGTCTCCTCAAAATTCATATGTTGAGACCTAATCTCTGATATCGTATTTGAAGGTAGGGCCTTTGGCAGCAGGTGATCAGGTCATGACAATGGAGCCCTTCTGAATGGGATTAAGTGCCTTTTAAAAGAAACTCCAGAGAATTCCCATACTCTTTCTACTGTAAGGACACATTGAGAAGATGGCCATCTATGAATTAGGAAGCAGGCCCTCACTGGATACTGAATCTGCCAGCACCCTGATCTTGGACTTCCCAGCCTGTGAGAGATAAATGTTGTTTAAACTACCTAGTTGATGGTATATATTTTATGGCACCCTGGATGGACTAAGACAAGGGTCTTTGCAGATGTATAATTAAGATGAGGTCATACTGGATTAGGGTGAGCCCTAAATTCAGTATGAACTGATGTCCTGATAAGAAGAGAGGATACACAAAGATATGCACATAGGTAAAAGGCCATAAGAAAATGGAAACAGACACTGATTGGAGTGATCTCACTACAATTCAAGCATTGTCAAGGACTGCTGGCAACCATTGGAATCTAGGAGAGAGACATGGAACAGATTCTCCCACAGAACCTGCAGTAGTCACCAACTCTGCTGACCTGTTGATTTTGGACTTCGAGTCTCTAGAATTGTGAAAGAATGGATTTGTTGCTTTAAGTTATCTAGTTTATGGTAATTTGTTATAGTAGTCCAAGGAAACCAATACAGATTTTTGTATGAAAAGTGGGGTGCTCCTTTAGCAAATACCTAAAAATTAGGAAGGGGCTTTGGATTTGGTAATGAGTAGAGGCTGGAAGAATTATGTGACATAAGATAGAAAAAATCTAGATTGCTTTGAAGAGACTGTTGGCAGAAGTATAGATATTAAAAGGTGACTCTGATGAGGGCTCGGAAGGAAATTAGAAATCTGTCCTTGGACACTGCAGGAAAGGCAGTCCTTGTTACAAAGTGACAGAAACCTTATCTGAGTAGCATTCTAGTGTTGTGTTGGAAGTATAACTCATAAGTGATGAACTTGGTTATTTAGCTGAGATTTCCAAGCGAAGTGTGGGAGGCGTCCTGGTTTCTCCTTGGTGCCTAGAGTAAATATGAGAAGAAAAAGAAGTTAAGGAGGGAAGTGGCAAGCAAAAAAACTTGACAACCTAGGTATTGCAGCTTTGAAACAGAGCCAAGGATGTGGCTGGACAAACCTCCACTGAAGAGAGCAGGTGTGTTATCCATGGATCTAATCAACTATCTTATCAGAAGCAGGGAATAAAAATGAGGTTACCAAAGAAGGATCTGTGGAAGACCCTCGTATGTAATGGTGAGGATCCCCTGACGTACACAGAAGACCAACAAGGTTTTTCAAAACATTATATCAGCAGAAAACCTACCAGCTTGGACTAAAGGGGCCAGAGACAGGACGAACGCTACCTGACTTCTGGGATTCTACGGAAAAAAGGCTGGGATAGAACCATTCAGCTACAAACATGTGCTACCCTTTAAGATGAAGGAAAAATGACTCTGAGGGCAGGGCGAGAGGGACAGGCCCAGAGAGTGGAGCCTCCTTGGACCTAGAGGGGGTCTTGGCCATAGAAAATTATTCTCAGGCTTTGAAACCTAAAGGAACTTGCCTTGATGGGTTGATAATTTCTTTAGACCAGAGACTCCTTTATTTTTTTCTATTTTCTTCCTTTTGGAATCAGATTGTCTATCCTATGCCTGTCCTACCACTGTACTTGAGAAGCAGATAACTCATTTTCTAGGTTCCTAGTACCACAAATGGGGAGGAACCTTGCCCCAGGATGGATGATACCTAGAGTGTTACCCATACCTGATTTAAATAAGATTTGGAACGTTCTGTTTTGAAGATACTTAGATTTAGAATTTAGAGTTAATGCTGGAATAGGTGAAGACTTTGGGGAATATTGGGATGAAGTAACTGCATTTTATACATGGGATGGAGAATTGATAAGAATTTCAGGAGGCCAGAGGAAGGACTATACCAGGTTGAATAGTATCCCTCCCAAATTCATGTCCACCTAGAGTTTCAGACTGTGGCCTTATGTGGAAATAGGGTCTTTGATGATATAATCAGTTACATTAAGTTAAAATGAGGTCACAATGGATTAGCATGGGCCCTAAATCCAATATAACTGGTGTTCTTATAAGAAGAGGACAGTACACACAAAGACACACAAGGAAGAAGGCCATGTGATGATGCACATTTGTAAAGGCAGCATTTTGTACAATGACCAGAAAATAGTAAGTGCTTCATAGATGTGAACTGAATAATTAGTGGTTTATAGAAATATTTATTTATTTTTTTATTCATTCATTTATTTAATGTCTATTTATTTTTGAGAGAGTGCAAGCAGGGGAAGGGGCAGAGAGAGGGAGACAGAAGATTTGAAGCGGCCTCTGCACTGACAGGCTGACAGCAGCAAGCCCACTGTGGGGCTTGAACTCGCTAACTGTGAGATCATTACCTGAGCTGCAGTTGGACACCTGAGCCACCCAGCTGCCTGTAGAAATAATTCTTTGTTTTTAATGTAATTTATTGTCAAATTGGCTAACATACAGTGTGTAAAGTGTGCTCTTGGTTTTCGGGGTAGAAATCATTTTTTTATTGTGGAAAGCAAAATATATTTTAAAAATATTTTAATTTTTATTTATTTTGGGGGGGGGGCAGGGAGAGAGGGAGGCACAGAATCTGAAGCAGGCTCCAGGCTCCAAGCTGTCAGCACAGAGCCCGACGGGGCTTAGACTCACAAACGATGAGATCATGACCTGAGCCGAGGTCAGACACTTAACTTGGTGAGCCACTGAGATGCCCCAAGAAAGCAAAAATATATTTTAAAAATAGAGAACCAGAGATGAGCCAAGTAAGATGCTCAGGTAAAACTGAATTTCAGGCTATTATTATATTTTTTCCCAAGATATTAATTTCTAGTTAATTCCTATTAACTTCTAATAGGAAAATTAATTCCTATTAATTCCTAATTAATTTCTATTTCCTATTGCATTCCTATCAATGGTTATCTAACCACAACTCTGGGTCAGTGTGTGAAGTTCCAGATCACCGATATTTGATTGATAGAAAGATGTTTGTGTTTTTGTTATTTCCATTGCCTCCTTAATTGTTTGCTTCAGCCACAATGGACACCAATCTGTGTTCATTATTCCATGTGTTTTCCTGTGTCCCTGCTTCTCTTCTTCTCTTCTGTCTGACTGGGATGGTTTTCCTTTCACTCTTTTTTTTCTTAATTCCAATTCCACTATAGTTAACATCCTCAAAAAATTAAAAATGTAACTACCCTACAATCCAATAATTGCACGACTGCATATTTACTCAAAAAATACAAAAAACTAATTCAGAGAGATACATACACCCCTACATGTATATCAGCATCATCGGCAATAGTCAAATTTGGAAGCAACCCACTCCTTTACTCTTTAAAAAAATTTTTTTAATGTTTATTTTTGAAAGAGAGAAAGACAGAGTGTGAGCGGGAGAGGGGCAGAGAGAGAGGGAGACACAGAATCTGAAGCCTGCTCCAGGCTCTGAGCTGTCAGCACAGAGCCCAACGCAGGGCTCAAACTCACAAACTGCGAGATCATGACCTGAGCTGAAGTCAGACGCTCAACCAACTGAGCCACCCAGGCACCCCGACTCCTTTACTCTTTATGTGTCTGCTTCAACTTTATTTAAGTCTCTCTCTACGTAACTATGGAGGGAATTATTTTGTATATAGTTCATTTGGAACTTAGCATGCACACCCTCTTTTGTTTTCTTTTTTATGTGTAGGGACTGCTTTCGAGGCTGGAGTTAAGAGATGTAGAAGTCAAAATTACAGACTAGAACTTTTCTTTTTCTTCTTCCCCTTTTCCTTCCTTCTCTTCATCTTTTACATAGGAGAACTGGGTTTGAATCTCTACCCAGGACGGGTTAATGACAGTTTAAAAAAAAATTTTTTTTTCAATGTTTATTTATTTTTGAGAGACAGAGACAGAGCAGGAGAGTGGGAGGGGAGAGACAGGGGGTGACACAGAATCTGAAGCAGGCTCTAGGCTCTGAGCTGTCGGCACAGAGCCCAGCCCAACATGGGGCTTGAACCCACGAACCATGAGATCATGACCTGAGCTGAAGTCAGACTCTTAACTGACTGAGCCACCCAGGCACCCCAATGACAGTTATTTTTAGGGATTAAATTTGCCTAGATAATTTTAGTCTTGAACTTCAGTGTTGAGTCAAATTGATATTCAATCATATCAGTCTCTATTTCATTGTTATAAAACTACTACCATTCAAAACATTTCTGTAGAGAGATTGACATATGTTCCAGCACTCTCTTCTTCGTAGCAGGGAAGTCAGATGTTAGTCACAGCAAAGGTGCTCACTATCTCTGGCATTTCTGCTGTGTGCAACACCAGTCAGCACTGACTGTGCACCTTCCTGCTCCAGGCACTCAGCTGGGCACAGTGGGGTGGCAGTGATGGATAAGAGGTGCCGTCTACCTGAATTAGCAGGGAGTTTGGAGCACTGGTTATGGCATGGCCTTGGGTTCAGGCAGACCCTATCCCAACTAGTTGTTAACCTTACTTTTTAACTGTCTTTGAGCCTAGTTTCCTTTAAAATGAGGACAAATGATAGTACCTCTTCAAAGGGTGGTTTGATGAACAAATGAGGTAATTCTTTTAAAGCATTTAGGAAGCATCCTGGCAGATACGATAACCCTCGAAAAATATTAGCTACAATTATTATCCATAAAAGCAAGATCACAATCTATGGGAGAAAAGACACACAGACAACCAAGTCTTGTGTTGGCTTATCATGGGAAGTGCCATATCATGGGTCAGTGCTCTGGGAACAGAGGAGGAAGTGCCATTCTGAATGAAGGACTCAAAGGACACTTTGTAGAGGAGCAGGCCTTTGAGGTAGACTTTAATCTTGGAGAATAGAGAAATATCCTCATGAGGCCATTTCTATTGTCCTTTATTCAGTATAACTAGTATGTGTATGGTTTCCAGAGAATAAAAGTTTGATATATATATATTTATTTATTTGAAAGGGAGGGAGGGAGGGAGGGAGAGAGAGAGAGAGAGAGAGAGAGAGAGAGAGAGAATATTTCAAGCAGGCTCCATGCACAGTGCAGAGCCTGATACAGGGCTTAATCTCACTACCATGAGAACATGACCTGAAGAGAGAGAGAGAGAGAGAGAGAGAGAGAGAGAGAGAGAGAGAGAGAGAGAGAATATTTCAAGCAGGCTCCATGCACAGTGCAGAGCCTGATACAGGGCTTAATCTCACTACCATGAGATCATGACCTGAACCAAAACCAAGAGTCAGATGCTTAACCAACTGAGCCATCTAGGCACCCCAATTTTTTTTAAATGCACATTTGGTGACCTTATAAAATCCATCATATAGCCAGCTATTTAATTAATTATAGTCTGTCCAGGTAGATAAGTTAACATAAAGGACATCTTTCTCTAGAATTGCCAAGGGAACAATTTGATGACTAGTTCATGGCTGTGTTGGCAAGCTGTGATTATGTAGTCACTGAGAAATCACTGGGGGCTAAGAAACATTCACCTACCAGATGTAAGGGACATCCTATGATTTCAAGTTGCATCTAGTTTGGAAAGGTCTGAAAGAAGGATGAAAGTCCAAGTCTTGTGTCTGACATTCAAGGCCCTTTATAATCTGACTCTAACCTTCTCATCCTCCTTACCTCTCCATTTTTTCCAGTATAGGACCTATGCTCTTTGGAAGCTAGTGTCTACACTGTCTTCCGAACAGAAATGCATTTCTCATTCAGCCTTGCTCATCATGTTCCTTCTTTTCCTGTACCCTTGGGTCATTCAAATACTAAAATGCTGAGACCTAGATCAAAGTGCCCCACTCTGGAGATGATGTCAGCTCCATCTCACAGTCATCCCTTTCAACATGGCACTTGGAACCCATTGTCTTCTTTTGCTCTTGATATTTAGTATGGAGATCCATCTTTGAAATCCTACTGGCAATTTCTAGTTAGGAACCTTCTTAAATTTCATTTATGTTCTCAGCTGTATTTAGTAGCATGTATGCAGTAGGTGTTTAATAAACAGCTGATGAATTTTTGTGCTCATTTGCCTTAGGGCAGGCCTATGCTCACCTTGAGGAATCTGTAATGAATACGATCCAGTACTTCCTATTTAAGGGCTTGCAGATAGCTGTGGGGTCAGCATTCATTAGGTCAACAAGGCAGAGAGACCCTCATATGATGTTGGAAGTGGTCAGTGGCAGCAAAGTTCCAAAGTAGTATTCAGAGGGCAAAGACTGTACCCTGTTTTTTCATTTGTGCATTTTCAACACCTAACTCAATGCTTGGCAAATAGTGCTCAGATATTTGTTCACTGAGATGGAGGAGCGACTTCTACTTAGAGAGTCAAAGAAGCCTTGAAAGAAAGGTATTTTATTAAGACTAACCTAGAAAGATGAGTTGGAATTGAGAGGTATAGTTGGAATCAACAACACAGACAAAGAACCTTGAATAAAATCTTTTCTCTTAATATCTCTTTTACACATTCTCCTGTTTACTCATCTCCCCTACCTGGAGGCCTGGGGTTTGAGGGAATTATAGTCATTACCACCTTGTTTTCAAGTCCCAACTGATTTTGGCTCCCTGAATGACCAAAAACACATGGAGACAAACTCCATAGAGCCAGGCTATCTTATTTTCATACTATCTGGCAAGTTTTCTGCTCTCACCCTTTGCCCTACCTTCTAGAAGTTTAGATGGGTGGGTTAAAAGAATAGGGGACATGTTACTGGATATATCAGTACTCCAAAATCAAGATGGCCATAAAACATCTGGAACAAAGTCTGGAAAATTCAAAGGTAATTTTATCAGTTTCTAAAGGGTTACAGGCTATCACTCTCCTCTGTCTCTCTCTCTCCTTCTGTCTCTGTCCCTCTTTCTCTCTGTAACTGAGCCCAACTTTGTATAATGTTGTAATCCAATCACTGTCTTCTAAGTTTGGATTCTCCAGAAAGAGGATATGATTGTTCCAGATGAGGTCACAGCCCACCCTGGGGTAGGCAGGATAAATGGCCTCCAGAAATGTCCATTCCTAAGCCCTGGGACCCATGAGTATGGTTGACCCTTGAACAACTCAGAGGTTAGGGACACCGATTATCCCCTTCCACCGCACAGTCTAAAATTGCGTATAACTTTTGATTCCCCAAACTTAATTAATAGCCTACTGTTGAGCAGAAGCCTTACCAATAACATAAACAGTTGATTAACACATATTTTGTATTTTATAGGTATTATATACTGTATTGTTACAATAAAGTAAGGTAGAGAAAAGAAAGTATTATTAAGAAAATCGTAAGTGGGGGCACCTGGGTGGCTCAATCGTTTAAGCAGCTGACTTTTGGTTTCAGCTCAGGTCATGATCTTGTGGTTTCATGGGTTTGAGCCCCACATCGGGTTCTGCATTGACAGCATGGGGCCTGCTTAGGATTCTCTCTGTCTCCCTCTCCCTGTGACCCTCCCCGACTTGTACTGTCTCTCTCTCAAAAGAAAGAAATAAACAAAAAGCAATCTTTAAAATACAAAATAAAATTAAAACAATAAAGAAAATCATAAGGGGAAAGAACTAAAAAGAAAAAAACAAAAGAAAATCTTAAGGAAGAGAAAATAAATTTATAGTACTGAACTGATTTATTGAAAAAAATCTGCCTGTGCAGTTCAAACCTGTGTTGTTTAAGGGTCAACTGCATGTTGCCTTACATGGAAAAAGGAATTTTGTAGGTATGATTAAATTAAAAGTCTTTCAAAATTATTGTTATTTCATTTTTTATTGTTGAAGTATAGTTGACATACAATGCTTTATTAGTTTCAGGTATACAACATGGTGATTTGACAATGCCATACATTATATGGTGCTCACCATGATATGTCGTCTGTTACCAAACAACATTATTATAATAGTAATGACTGTATTCCCTATGCTATACTTTTAATCCCTGTGACTTATTAATTTTATAACTGAAAGTTTGTACCTCTTAATCACCTTCACCTATTTTGCTCATCCTCCCACCCCCCTTGCTCTGGCAACCACCAGGTCTCTGTATTTATGAATCTATTTCTGTTTTCTTTTGTTGTTGACTTGTTTGTTCATTTGTTTTGTTTTTAGATCCCACATATAAATGAAATCATATTGTCTTTCTCTGTCTCACTTATTAGCATGATACCCTATAAGTCCATCCATGTTGTCATGAATGGCAATATTTCATTCTTTTTTATGACTCAGTAATGGCTGAGTATATATACACATATATACATATACATATATACACGACACATACATATACCACATCTTTTTTTTTATCCATTCATCTATTGATGGACACTTAGGCAGCTTCTGTACCTTCACTATTGTGAACAATGCTACAATAAACACAGTGGTGCATATATCTTTTTGTATTATTATTTACATTTTAGTTAATATACAGTGCAATATTAGTTTCAGAAGTAGAATTCAGTGATTCATCACTTACATACAACACCTGATGCTCATCACAACAAGTGCCCTCCTTAATACCCATCACCCATCTAGTCCATCACTCACCCACCTCCCTCCATTAACCCTTAGTTTTGTTCTCTATCAAGAGTCTCTTATGGTTTGTTTCCCTTTCTTATCTTCCACCCCCACTTCCCATTTGTTCATCTGTTTTGTTTCTTAAATTCCGTGTATGAATGAAATTATCTGATATTTGTGTTTCTTTTACTGACTTATTTTGCTTAGCCTAAACCATTCTAGCTCCATCCACATTGTTGCAAATGGCATAATTTCATGATGGATTTTATTTTTTAATATTCCATTGTATATATGTACCACATCTTCTTTATCCATTCATCAGTCATTGGACATTTGGCTCTCTCCATAGCTTGGCTGTTGTTGATAGTGCTGCTACAAACACTGGGGTGCATATACCCCTTCGAATCTGTATTTTTGTATCCTTTGGTAAATACCTCATAATGCAATTGCTAGATCGTAGGGTCATTCTATTTTTAGTTTTTTGAGGAACCTACATACTGTTCTCCAGAGTGGCTGCCCCAGTTTGCATTCCTACCAGCTGTACAAGAGGGTTCCCCTTTCTCCACATGCTTGCCAACACCTGTTGTTTCTTGTGTTGATAATTTTAGCCATTCTGACACGTGTGAGGTTATATCTCATTGTGGTTTTGATTTGTATTCCCCTGATGATGAGTGATGTTGAGCATCTTTTCATGTGTCTGTTGGCCATCTGGATGTCTTCTTTGGAAAAGTGTCTGTTCATGTCTTCTGCCCATTTCTTGACTGGGTTGTTTGTTTTTTGCTTATTGAGTTTCAAATAACCACCAGCATTCTTCACAGAGCTAGAATCCAACAATCCTAACATTTGTATGGAACAACGAAAAACCCCAAAAGCCAAAGCAATCCTGAAAAAGAAAAACAAAACTGGAGGCACCATGATTCCAGATTTCAAGCTATGTTACAAAGCTGTAGTCACCAAGACAGTATGATACTGGCACAAATCAGACACATAGACCAATGGAACAGAAGAGAAAACCCAGAAATGTACCCACAACTATAGGATCAACTAATCTTTGACAAAGTAGGAAAGGATATCCAAGGGAAAAAAAGATAGTCTCCAACAAATGGTGTTGGGAAAACTGAATGACATGCAGAAGAATGAAACTGGACCACACTCTAACACTATACACAAAAATAAATTCAAAATGGATAAAAGACCTAAAAAGAGACAGGAAACCATCAAAATCCTAGAGGAAAACACAGGCAGCAACCTCTGTGACCTCAGTTGGAGCAACTTACTAGACACATTGCCAAAGGCAAGGGAAACAAAAACAGACATGAACTAATGGGACCTTATTAAGATAAAAAGCTTCTGCACAGTGAAGGAAACAATCAACAAAGCTAAAAGGCAGCCTACGGAATAGGAAAAGATATTTGCAAATGACAAATCTGATAAAGGGTTAGTATCCAAAATTCTATAAAGAACTTATCAAACACGTATCTTTTTAAATTAGTATTTTTGTTTTTCTTAAAGATCTTGAAATGAGACGATTATCCTGGATTATACAGGTGGACCTAATCTAAGTACATGGGTTCTTAAAATAGGAAAACCTTTTTAGGCTGTGGTCAGGGAGGGTGACATGACTACGCACAGTTCTCAGATGGCCATGTTACAATAGGGGGTATATTAGTTTTCCATTGCTTTTGTAACAAATTACCACAAACTCCTTGGAAGGTTACCAGGAAGGCAAAGACTGGCATCTCTAATACAGTTATTCAGCTAATTATGAGCATTGCTGAGATTTGACTCCAAAGCCTCAGAGGAAAAACTAGCATCTTTGCAAGAGACCCTGGCTCTCTCTTTTTTTCCCTAGTGGGCTCATCATTTACAAGCACCTAAGAAAGAAAAATGTAATTGGCAGAAATCATTCTCAATTCAAATTCTTAATTTTGGGGGGTTAAATTGCTTCGCAAAGTGAGGAGATTAATATTATTTAAAAATATTTAGAAAGAAAAAATGTAAAACTTCATATATGTTACATAAATAGTCTGAAAACTTTAAAGCATGAGGGATGAGTTACAAAATGAAGAGTGGAGCAGGGAATTCAGTAGCAGCATAAAGAACCCTCAGCCAAGATTTTAAATTCCTAGAGCAATTTTGAAAAATACTCACATTAAAAATCATTAATTGTTATACAGTTAGCATTTCATTTTGTTTTAATACTGAAGCTAAAAATGTTGAGGGACTTTAAATACTTGCCAGTTTTTCTGTGGCTGTGGCGCTGGGAACTTTGCCTTGAAGAACATCTGAGTGATATGCACCATCCTGTTTGCACATCTCCAGAGGGTCTTGGAAAATAATCTAAAAGAAGCCAAAATCCCAAACCACAAATATGTACATTCCATTTCTCTGTGAGAACCAAATGACAAACAATCTGAATGTCTCACAGATATTTTGGTGACGTATTTTATATCATTTTTATGACATGTTTGATAGATGCATAATAAAATTACTGAGATGATGTGGAAACACCACATATTCAGAATCCTTTGAAATAATACAAAGTAACACAAATGCCATGATTGTGACAATATAAAAATATTTAAAAACTAACAATAGTTGCTCAAGGGTGCCTGGGTTGCTCAGTCGGTTAAGCGTCTGACTTCAGCTCAGGTCACGATCTCACCGTTCCTGAGTTCGAGCCCCGCGTGGGGCTCTGTGCTGACAGCTCAGAGCCTGGAGGCTGCTTCGGATTCTGTGTCTCCCTCTCTCTCTGCCCCTCCCTGGCTCCCAGTCTGTCTCTCTAAAAAATAAATAAACTTTAAAGAATGAAAAAAAAATAGTTGTTCGGTGGTGGAGAGTTTACTCCTCAATATAAAAATACTGCTATCCATGAAAAACAAGTTATTACTGTCAGTATCTAATATTCAATGGAGTGCTTAGTTTGGTAAATACTTTGAATGCATTTCAGTTCTTAAAATTCATATGTGAAGTAGGTATCTTTGTGATTCACATTTTACAGATGATGATGCTGAGTCTTGAGGAGTTTACATAAAATTTTCAAGGTAAAACAGTTAGTGGTAGAGCCAGTTTTCCAGGAAGCCCAGATCCAAGTTAAATAACCTGCCTGATAACAACAACAACAACAACAAAAACAACAGTGATACCTAGTATCTTTGTCATTCTGTGTTCCAGGTACCATTTTAAATGCTTTACATATATCAACTCATTTAATCCTAACAATAATTGTGTGGCAGATTCACTGTCATCCCCTTTTAATTTTTATTTAATTTTTCTTTTCTTTTCTTTTTATTTCAATATATGAAGTTTATTGTCAAATTGGTTTCCATACAACACCCAGTGCTCATCCCAAAAGGTGCCCTCCTCAATACCCATCACCCACCCCCCATCAACCCTCAGTTTGTTCTCAGTTTTTAAGAGTCTCTTATGCTTTGGCTCTCTCCCACTCTAACCTCTTTTTTTTTTTTTTTTTTCCTTTCCCTCCCCCATGGGTTTCTGTCAAGTTTCTCAGGATCCACATAAGAGTGAAACCGTTTGGTATCTGTCTTTCTCTGTATGGCTTATTTCACTTAGCATCACACTCTCCAGTTCCATCCACGTTGCTACAAAGGGCCATATTTCATTCTTTTTCATTGCCCTGTAGTTCTCCATTGTGTATATAAACCACAATTTCTTTATCCATTCATCAGTTGATGGACATTTAGGCTCTTTCCATAATTTGGCTATTGTTGAGAGTGCCGCTATAAACATTGGGGTACAGGTGCCCCTATGCATCAGTACTCCTGTATCCCTTGGGTAAATTCCTAGCAGTGCTATTGCTGGGTCATAGGGTAGGTCTATTTTTAATTTTCTGAGGAACCTCCACACTGCTTTCCAGAGCGGCGGCACCAATTTGCATTCCCACCAACAGTGCAAGAGGGTTCCTGTTTCTCCACATCCTCTCCAGCATCTATAGTCTCCTGACTTGTTCATTTTGGCCACTCTGACTGGTGTGAGGTGATATCTGAGTGTGGTTTTGATTTGTATTTCCCTGATGAGGAGCAACGTTGAGCATCTTTTCATGTGCCTCTTGGCCATCCGGATGTCTTCTTTAGAGAAGTGTCTATTCATGTTGTCTGCCCATTTCTCCACTGGGTTATTTGTTTTTTGGGTGTGGAGTTTGGTGAGCTCTTTATAGATTTTGGATACTAGCCCTTTGTCTGATATGTCATTTGCAAATATCTTTTCCCATTCTGTTGGTTGCCTTTTAGTTTTGTTGGTTGTTTCCTTTGCTGTGCAGAAGCTTTTTATCTTCATAAGGTCCCAGTAGTTCATTTTTGCTTTTAATTCCCTTGCCTTTGGGGATGTGTCAAGTAAGAAATTGCTACGGCTGAGGTCAGAGAGGTCTTTTCCTGCTTTCTCCTCTAGGGTTTTGATGGTTTCCTGTCTCACATTCAGGTCCTTTATCCATTTTGAGTTTATTTTTGTGAATGGTGTGAGAAAGTGGTCTAGTTTCAATCTTCTGCATGTTGCTGTCCACTTGTCCCAGCACCATTTGTTAAAGAGACTGTCTTTTTTCCATTGGATGTTCTTTCCTGCTTTGTCAAAGATGAGTTGGCCATACGTTTGTGGGTCTAGTTCTGGGGTTTCTATTCTATTCCATTGGTCTATGTGTCTGTTTTTGTGCCAATACCATGCTGTCTTGATGATGACAGCTTTGTAGTAGAGGCTAAAGTCTGGGATTGTGATGCCTCCCGCTTTGGTCTTCTTCAAAATTACTTTGGCTATTCGGGGCCTTTTGTGGTTCCATATGAATTTTAGGATTGCTTGTTCTAGTTTCGAGAAGAATGCTGGTGCAATTTTGATTGGGATTGCATTGAATGTGTAGATAGCTTTGGGTAGTATTGACATTTTGACAATATTTATTCTTCCAATCCATGAGCAGGGAATGTCTTTCCATTTCTTTATATCTTCTTCAATTACCTTCATAAGCTTTCTATAGTTTTCAGCATACAGATCTTTTACATCTTTGGTTAGGTTTATTCCTAGGTATTTTATGCTTCTTGGTGCAATTGTGAATGGGATCAGTTTCTTTATTTGTCTTTCTGTTGCTTTATTATTAGTGTATAAGAATGCAACTGATTTCTGTACATTGATTTTGTATCCTGCAACTTTGCTAAATTCATGTATCAGTTCTAGCAGACTTTTGGTGGAGTCCGTCGGATTTTCCATGTATAATATCATGTCATCTGCAAAAAGTGAAAGCTTAACTTCATCTTTGCCAATTTTGATGCCTTTGATTTCCTTTTGTTGTCTGATTGCTGACGCTAGAACTTCCAACATTATGTTAAACAACAGCGGTGAGAGTGGGCATCCCTGTCGTGTTCCTGATCTCAAGGGGAAAGCTTTCAGTTTTTCCCCATTGAGGATGATGTTAGCTGTGGGCTTTTCATAAATGGCTTTTATGATGTTTAAGTATATTCCTTCTATCTCGACTTTCTCGAGGGTTTTTATTAAGAAAGGATGCTGAATTTTGTCAAATGCCTTTTCTGCATCGATTGACAGGATCATATGGTTCTTATCTTTTCTTTTATTAATGTGATGTATCACGTTGATTGATTTGCCACTGTTGAACCAGCCCTGCATCCCAGGAATGAATCCCACTTGATCATGGTGAATAATTCTTTTTATATGCTGTTGAATTCGATTTGCTAGTATCTTATTGAGAATTTTTGCATCCATATTCATCAGGGATATTGGCCTGTAGTTCTTTTTTTTTACTGGGTTCTGTCTGGTTTAGGAATCAAAGTAATGCTGGCTTCATAGAATGAGTCTGGAAGTTTTCCTTCCCTTTCTAGTTTTTGGAATAGCTTGAGAAGGATAGGTATTATCTCTGCTTTAAACGTCTGGTAGAACTCCCCTGGGAAGCCATCTGGTCCCGGACTCTTATTTGTTGGGAGAATTTTGATGACTGAATCAATTTCTTCACTGGTATGGGTCTGTTCCAGCTTTCTATTTCCTGCTGATTGAGTTTTGGAAGCGTGTGGGTGTTTAGGAATTTGTCCATTTCTTCCAGGTTGTCCAGTTTGTTGGCATGTAATTTTTCATAGTATTCCCTGATAATTGCTTGTATCTCTGAGGGATTGGTTGTAATAATTCCATTTTCATTCATGATTTTATCTATTTGGGTCATCTCCCTTTTCTTTTTGAGAAGCCTGGCTAGAGGTTTATCAATTTTGTTTATTTTTTGAAAAAACCAACTCTTGGTTTCGTTGATCTGCTCTACAGTTTTTTACATTCTATATTGTTTATTTCTGCTCTGATCTTTATTATTTCTCTTCTTCTGCTGGGTTTAGGCTGTCTTCTTTAGGTGTGCTGTTAGATTTTGTATTTGGGATTTTTCTTGTTTCTTGAGATAGGCCTGGATTGCAATGTATTTTCCTCTCAGGACTGCCTTCGCTGCGTCCCAAAGCGTTTGGATTGTTGTATTTTCATTTTCGTTTGTTTCCATATATTTTTAAATTTCTTCTCTAATTGCCTGGTTGACCCATTCATTCTTTAGTAGGGTGTTCTTTAACCTCCATGCTTTTGGAGGTTTTCCAGACTTTTTCCTGTGGTTGATTTCAAGCTTCATAGCATTGTGGTCTGAAAGTATGCATGGTATGTTTTCAATTCTTGTATACTTATGAAGGGCTGTTTTGTGACCCAGTATGTGATCTATCTTTGAGAATGTTCCACGTGCACTCGAGAAGAAAGTATATTCTGTTGTTTTGGGATGCAGAGTTCTAAATATATCTGTCGAGTCCATCTGATCCAATGTATCATTTGGGGCCCTTGTTTCTTTATTGACCGTGTGTCTAGATGATCTATCCATTTCTGTAAGTGGAGTGTTAAAGTCCCTTGAAAATACCACATTCTTATCAATAAGGTTGCTTATGTGTGTAATTGTTTTATATATTTGGGGGCTCCTGTATTCGGCGCATAGACATTTATAATTGTTAGCTCTTCCTGATGGATAGACCCTGTGATTATTATGTAATGCCCTTCTTCATCTCTTGTTACAGCCTTTAATTTAAAGTCTGGTTTGTCTAAGGGCTAGTATCCAAAATCTATAAAGAGCTCACCAAACTCCACACCCGAAAAACAAATAACCCAGTGAAGAAATGGGCAGAAAACATGAATAGACACTTCTCAATAAAAGACATCCAGATGGCCAACAGGCACATGAAAAGATGCTCAACGTCGCTCCTCATCAGGGAAATACAAATCAAAACCACACTCAGATATCACCTCATGCCAGTCAGAGTGGCCAAAATGAACAAGTCAGGAGACTATAGATGCTGGAGAGGATGTGGAGAAATGGGAACCCTCTTGCACTGTTGGTGGGAATGCAAATTGGTGCAGCCACTCTGGAAAACAGTGTGGAGGTTCCTCAGAAAATTAAAAATAGACCCACCCTATGAGCCAGCAATAGCACTGCTAGGAATTTACCCAAGGGATACAGGAGTGCTGATGCATAGGGGCACTTGTACCCCAAGGTTTATAGCAGCCCTCTCAACAATAGCCAAATTAAGGAAAGAGCCTAAAGGTCCATCAACTGATGAATGGATAAAGAAATTGTGGTTTATATACACAGTGGAGTACTACGTGGCAATGAGAAAGAATGAAATATGGCCCTTTGTAGCAATATGGATGGAACTAGAGAGTGTTATGCTAAGTGAAATAAGCCATACAGAGAAAGACAGATACCATATGGTTTCACTCTTATGTGGATCCTGAGAAACTTAACAGAAACCCATGGGGGAGGGGAAGGAAAAAAAAAAGGAGGTTAGAGTGGGAGAGAAGCAAAGCATAAGAGACTCTTAAAAACTGAGAACAAACTGAGAGTTGATGGGGGTGGGAGGGAGGGGAGAGTGGGTGATGGGTATTGAGGAGGGCACCTTTTGGGATGAGCACTGGGTGTTGTATGGAAACCAATTTGACAATAAACTTCATATATTGAAAAAAAAAGTCTAGTTTGTCTGATATACATATGGCTACTCTAGCTTTCTTCTGACTTCCAGTGGCATGATAAATTGTTCTCCATCCCCTCACTCTCAATCTGAAGGTGTCCTCAGGTCTAAAATGAGTCTCTTGTAGACAGCAAATAGATGGGTCTTGTTTTTTTAATCCATTCTGATACCCTATGTCTTTTGGTTGGTGCATTTAGTCCATATACATTCAGTGTTATTATAGAAAGATATGGGTTTAGATTCATTGTGATGTCCGTAGGTTTCATGCTTGTAGCGATGTCTCTGGGACTTTGTCTCACAGGATCCCCCTTAGGATCTCTTGTAGGGCTGGTTTAGTGGTGACGAATTCCTTCAGTTTTTGTTTGTTTGGGAAGACCTTTATCTCTCCTTTTATTCTGAATGACATACTTGCTGGATAAAGGATTCTCGGCTGCATATTTTTTCTGTTCTTCACATTGAAGATCTCCTGCCATTCCTTTCTGGCCTGCCAAGTTTCAGTAGAGAGATCGGTCACGAGTCTTATAGGTCTCCCTTTATATGTTAGAGCACGTTTATCTCTAGCTGCTTTCAGAATTTTCTCTTTATCCTTGTATTTTGCCAGTTTCACTATGATATGTCGTGCAGAAGATCGATTCAAGTTACGTCTGAAGGGAGTTCTCTGTGCCTCTTGGATTTCAATGCCTTTTTCCTTTCCCAGATCAGGGAAGTTCTCAGCTATGATTTCTTCAAGTACACCTTCAGCACCTTTCCCTCTCTCTTCCTCCTCTGGAATACCAATTATGCATAGATTATTTCTCTTTAGTGCATCACTTAGTTCTCTAATTTTCCCCTCACACTCCTGGATTTTTTTATCTCTCTTTTTCTCAGCTTCTTCTTTTTCCATAATTTTATCTTCTAGTTCACCTATTCTCTCCTCTGCCTCTTCAATCCGAGCAGTGGTTGTCTCCATTTTATTTTGCAGCTCATTGATAGCATTTTTCAGCTCCTCCTGGCTGTCCCTTAGTCCCTTGATCTCTGTAGCAATAGATTCTCTGCTGTCCTTTATAATGTTTTCAAGCCAAGTGATATATTTTATGACTATTATTCTAAATTCACTTTCCGTTTTATTGTTTAAATCACTTTTGATCAGTTTGTTAGCTGTTGTTATTTCCTGGAGATTCTTCTGAGGGGAATTCTTCCATTTCGTCATTTTGGATAGTCCCTGGAGTGGTGCGGGACTGCGGGCCACTTCCCCTGTGCTGTCTTGAATAACTTGCATTGGTGGGTGGGGCTGCAGTCAGACCTGATGTCTGCCCCCAGCCCACCGCTGGGGCCACAGTCAGACTGGTGTGTACTTACTCTTCCCCTCTTCTAGGGGCGGGATTCACTGTGGGGTGGCATGGCCCATCTGGGCTACTTGCACACTGCCAGGCTTGTGTTGCTGGGGATCTGGCGTATTAGCTGGGTGGATCAGCAAGGTGCACAGGGCCGGGTGGGGGGGCAGGCTCAGCTCGCTTTTCCTTTGGAGATCCGCTTCAGAAGGGGCCTGTGGCACGAGGAGGGAGTCAGACCTGCCGGAGGGATGGATCCGCAGAAGCACAGCGTTGAGTGTTTGCGTGGTGCAAGCAAGTTCCCTGGCAGGAACCGGTTCCCTTTGGGATTTTGGCTGGGGGATGGGTGAGGGAGATGGCACTGGCGAGCGCCTTTGTTCCCCGCCAAGCTGCGCTCTGTCATCCGGGGCTCAACAACTAACTCTCCCTCCCGTTGTCCTCTAGCCCTCCCGTTCTCCGAGCAGAGCTGTTAGCTTATAACCTTCTAGATGTCAAGTTCCGCTTGCTGTCAGAACACACTCCATCTGGCCCCTCTGCTTTTGCAAGCCAGACTCGGGGGCTCTGCTTTGCTGGCAGGTTGCCCCTCCTCCCCGGCTCTGTCCGCCAGTCTGTGTAGCTCTTACCGCCTCTCTGCCCTTTCTACCCTCTTCTGTGGGCCTCTCGTCTGCGCTTGGCTCCAGAGACTCCGTTCTGCTAGTCTTCTGGCGGTTTTCTGGGTTATTTAGGCAGGTGTAGGTGGAATCTAATTGATCAGCAGGACGCTGCGGTGAGCCCAGCGTCCTCCTACGCCGCCATCTTCCCCGGATCTCCTTTTTATTTTATTTTTGAGACAGAGACAGAGTGTGAGTGGGGCATGGGCAGAGAGAGAGGGAGACACAGAATCTGAAGCAGGCTCCAGGCTCCAAGCTATCAGCACAGAGCCTGACACAGGGCTCGAAGCCACCAACCATGAGATCTTGACCTGAGCCAAAGTGATGCTTAACCGACTGAGCCACTCAGGCACTCCTGTTATCCCCATTTTAGGGCTGCATGTTTTCCGTCAATGTCTTTGTCATCATTAAAACCAGTATTTGCGTTTTGTAGCACAGTTTTCCAGCGAATGTTAACTACCCTTCCATCTAAGTTCCTTGAGACACAGTATATTTTCAAGCAAGGGCTGATACAGTATTTAAGATACAATAAAGCACAAACTTTATTGCCAGACACCTTTTCTGTTGGAGTCTTTGGCATATTGTAGTATGAGCTGGCAGTACCTTGCTTCTGGTCATACTTGCCACTCTGGGGGTTCCCCACCCTCATCCTGGGGAATCCCTATTTACTCTCAACAGGGTGAGGGTATCAGCTTCCTAGATCCCATGTCTTTCTCTAGAATTAATTGGTCACTTTGGGAGAACTTTGTCAGGTAGCTTCATGAGAAAAGGTGTATTGAGAGAGAAATTTCTTGAGCTCTTTTATTTTTTTTTTTAACATTATTTATTTTGAGAGAGAGAGAAGAAGAAGAAGAAGAAGAAGAAGAAGAAGGAAGAAGAAGGAAGAAGAAGGAAGAAGAAGGAAGAAGAAGAAGGAAAGAAGAAAAGGAGAAGGAGAAGAAGAAGAAGAAGTGGGGGGAGGGGCAGAGAGAAGGAGAGACAGAATCCCAAGGAGGCTCCATGCCATTAGCACAGAGCCAGATGCAGGGCTCAAACTTATGAATCATGAGACCATGACCTAAGCCACAATCAAGATTTGGATGCTTAACTGACTGTGTCACCCAGGTGCCCCAACCTCGTTTATGTTTCTATTGCATTGTTTTTCCTGCTATGAAAACTTTTGTCTGGTGCTTTTTTCCTCCACTGCAACCTGTTCTTATTTCATGCATACAGTATCTTGTTGTCCCCTCCAGGATGTTAATAACAGCTTTTTGGAAGATTTTTGAACTCTTTCTTTTCATGAATTATTTCTTCTAAGCTTTTTTATCTTTGTTTGCTTTGTTCTCTCTCATATTAGAAGGCTAGAATAGCCCCAGATGTCTGATGGTTCTTGGTTATTTGTTTCTGTTGAAGAATGGGACACTAACAAACTGTTGGGAAGCTCTGGACACATGCGTGGTAATTGTTGACCATGGGGTTTACTATAGAATTATCGTGTGGTTTTTATTTTAGGCAATCTGCAACGTCAGTATGTTTAAGTCTTTTCTCTTTGGGAAGGTAAGATTTTTCAGAGAAGGATTTTCCAATTTTTTGTGTAGAAGGTACATGCCCAAATGCCACTATTTTGGAGTCCAAGAGGGCAATTGAAGATCCCAATATAGGTCTCTTGGGAAAAAAAGGCAGAATCCAGGACTATGTAGGCAACTCTAGGAAGTTTGTTTTCATTAATCTCATACGACTATAAGTCAACCATCTATTAGACTTTATAATCTCACATTTAATAGCTCTAAATAGTTTCTTTTAAGGTCTGTGAAAAATGTTTTTTATATCTAGCCTTATGTATCTGCTTTAAGATAATCTCAGGTTCCTAAATTATCCAGTAAGAAAACATGTCTGCAACTCAATGTGTAAAGTGCAAAATGTACAAAGTTTTTTTTAATATTTAATTTTTTTTTAATTTGAGAGAGAGGGAGAGAGAAAGATGGAGGTGGGGGGAGAGAGGCAGAGGGAGAGAGAGAATCTTAAGCAGGCTTCATGCTAAGTATGGAGCCTGACACAGAGCTCGATCCCATGACCCTGGGATCATGCATGACGTGAGCCGAAGTCAAGAGTCAGATGTTCAACCAACTCAGTCACCTTTGTGCCCCTCAAATTGTACAAAGTTTTGAATTCTTCTCAAGGATTTAGACGTCTCAGAATAATTTTTACTGGTTAGACAATTATGTGGCCGGAAGGTTTTTTCTCATATGAAAACAAAAATCACAGTCACTTCAAGTTATTTTACAATTGCATTTGAATGTTGGCAACTGAAATCTGTATTTATTCAGTGTTTATTTATAAGTAATAAAGTCATAAATCTCATTGTAACAAGTAAAACCAAACAGTTACAGTTAAAAAGGTAACTTTAGTTTTCTACCTTCCTTTAATCATAGTTGTTTGATTCACCTGATTCAATCAGAGGTAAACAACCAGTTTTGCACATTTCTACACCTTTCTCCATGTTCATATAAGCCTATATACTAACAAATGGGAGTATTTTTACTTTGTTTTGTCTTTCACAAAAATCGGATCACACAGTACACATTACTTTGTACTTTGCTATTTATTTGTAATGATGCATCATATTCATCCTTTTTAAAAATAAAATTTTATAAGTATCTACCTAATTCAAAATAGGGGCTTATTATTCCTTTTTCTGTCAGTTGTACTGTTTAAAGTTTTTTTCCCCCTTCTACAATCAAGACTGCAATAAATAACTTTGTCTTTATATCCTTACACCCAGATGCTTTTATTTCTGTGAGTTGATTCCTAGGTGTAGTATTCCTAGGAAGAAGGCCATGTATGTTTTAAAATTTTCCTAAATATTGTCAATTGCTTTTCAGAAACCTATAACAATTCACATTTTTATAAATTGTATGAACTAGTAGGTGAGCAGTAATAACTCATTTTCTTTTATGTTTTATTGACTACTCTCAAGGTTTGGCATCATTTCATATGTTTGATGGCCATTTGTATTTTCTCTGTTAAGAGTTTCCAGTATTGCTCATTTTCCTATTGAGCTGTTTGTTGTCTTTTTAAAAAAAACACTTAGATATTAGGGATAGTAATTCTTTGTCAATTACATGTTATAAATATTTTTCCTTATGAATTATTTTCTTTCTGACTTTATTTATAGCAGGATTAAAAGTTTTCTCTGTGCTAAATTTGATTTTAAATACTTTCATGGAATTATTGAATTAAATTCCAACTTTATTTGAATATTTCTCACAAGAAGTCAGAGATTTAAAGAAATACATTTTTATATACCACACGCATTTTCTCCTCTATCCTCTTTGCCCCCTGCTTTAGTTACCCTTATAGTCCTCTTTTCAATATCCATGCCATCTGCCTGTGTCTTCTCCTTTCTAGGGAAATTCTCCATTATAGACCTAGCCAATAACTTCTGCATTTGGAATATAATAAATATAATAAACATAAATATATAAATATATCATATTTATATCATATATAATATAAATATAATAAATATAATCACTTGAACTACTTAATCAATTTGCCCCATAGCATAAGCTGATTTATCCAATATTCTTAAAAGTCTTAAAGAGAGGAGTGCTAATCAAATTGCTGTTAAGCACATTATTTAATAATTTATAAGAACTTGATATTTGGTTTCTAGTTCTAAATTCTTTTTTTTTAAAGTTTATTTATTTTGAGGTAGAGAGAGGGAGAGGGAGAGAGGGAGCAAGCGGGAAAGGGCCAGAGGGAGAGGGAAAGAGAGAGCAAGTTGGGGAGGACCAGAGAGAGAGGGAGTGAGGGAATCCCAAACAGGCTCCATGTTCTCAGCATGGGGTTTGAACTCACAAACTGCAAGATCATGACCTGAGCCGAAATCAAGAGTCAGATGCTCAACCAACTGAGCCACCTGGGCATCCCTAGTCACTTCCTCGATTAGGTGATTTTATATGACAAATGGTGATGGTATAGTTACGGCCATTATTATGTTACATCACATAAGACTGGAGGAGGATTGGAAGTCAGGAGATTGTAAGCATGAAAGAACATATGGAAGGAGCCAGGCTGACATTGTTCCTGGCCTACTACTAACAAAAGAATGGAAGCCTTAGTCCTCTAACCACAGGGAACTGAATTTGGTCAACAACCATGTGAACTTTAGAAGAGGATTCCAAGTTCCAGAAAGGAATTCAGCCTGTCTGACACCTTGGTTTCAACTTTGAGAGACCCTGAGCAAAGAGACCACTTTTGACATGCCCACATTTTTGCCTTAAAGAAGCCATGAAATAACACATGGATGTTCTTTCAAGCCACTAATTTTGTGGCAATTTGTTACATAGCAGTGGAAAACCAATACGTCTATGGAGAAATGTTTCATGTAATTATGAATCACCTACAATTATGGGTATTTTTCAAGTACATTTCCTCAAATTTAGAGGGAACTTTTATGGGTAATCAAGGGAGATGTTTAGAAAGGGATCACTTTCAGTTAATAAGAACAGAATTTAGGGAGGAGAAGGAATTTTTGGAATCTTTTTAGTGACGTAAAGGAGACAGGTGAGTAGAGATGGGGAAATCACTTGGGGTAAGATTTTGACTTGCAGAGGGGGCAAGCATTGAAGAAACTGACAATAGAACACTTCTTGCTAAGAAATTTTTGAAAATGGAAATTTTAGCTTAAAATAGAAAAGTTTATGATACAAGAATAGAAAGAAGGTCTAACAATTTAGAAAATCCTATATACTGGCTAAATGTTAAAATTGTTTATTTCTACTTCTGACACTTATATAAAGATGTTTTAAGTAAAGTATTTAACCAACAATTTTTATAGTTCTGAAAATATAACCGAGAGATCCTAAGCACTCTGCCAGCAATTTGGGACAGTGGTTCCTTCTCCCCAAAGATTACTAGTAGCTTGCCCTGCCACAGCTGCCCTTGCCAGCTCCCCCAGTATATCTAGCAGATTGGGCAAGGGAAAGGGGTGTTTGTCAGTTATGAGATTTTGTCTCAGGGGAAGCATTATAGCTCTTCCCTCCTTTTCTATTTCTTTCCCAGATTGTAGGGGGAGTTCTAAGATATTTGCTCTCCCAGAGAGTTGCAGAAATTTCTACTTCTGAAGCAATACGCATTATGTATTTGTAACAGCTAGGTCCCAAGTTATCAAATCTTCAGATTTCAGAAGTCTATTATATAAATCTCCTTCCTCCCCAAATGCAGAAAAATAATTGAATATATTGTAACTTCTTTCAGACTCTTAATGATTTACTTCTCATTTAATGATTAATTTTGGCACTGGTTAGAACACTTTCATGAGTAATTTTTTCTTGTTTCCCAATTCCCAATTGCCCAGACAGTGGACTAGTTCATTCCAAAAATGAAATGAAATGAAATGACATGAAAAATTTTCAAAGTTGTCATTTCTTCTTTATACAATACTAATTTTCCATATATGAATTATCATTTAATTAGAATTTTTTACTTTTTCTTCACTTCCAAACTACAAAAAAATATAATTCCTTTTGGGAACTGTTTTAGGGGAAATAACAATTTTTGGTTATTTCACAAGAATTATCGTATCTTTAAAGATCTGTGGAGAACCGCAAAATTGAATGGAAATGTAGGCCCAGACAGGCAACAAGACTCATTCATGAGCTTACACTTTAGCCTCAGTGTAATGGACATGATGAAATTTCATTACTACATATTAGTGTGATTTATTGCTGATGGCACACGTCTAAATTGCAAAATATTAAGTTGCAAAACAACACTTACTGCTCCCCTACCATTTGTATTGCAGTGTGTTTAGTACTGGGGAGATCAGATATACATTAAACACGGTCTTAGCATCATAAGACACAGCCCTTGCAGTGAGGGATTTAAGTAAATGTTCAAAATAATTTAACATAATATTAAATGTAATAAACCCATTAAAGGTCAACATAACCTTTAAGTTAAACAGAATATTAAAGGTTATTTATAAGGCAACACATGAACACTTGATATATAAGCTATAGAACTATCTGTTCAGGAGCCAGGACTAAAAATTCTCTTGCTTCCATGTCTTGTGATATCTATGTTTCCATTATTGGGGAAACTTTGTCACAGTAAAGGAGTTTTTTGAACTCCTTTGTGAAATATTTCACAGAAATATTTTAGTAGCTCATTTTGTTTATTCACTTTTTCATTTCTCTCATCAACATGATGGCATTTTATGTTTGCCAGGCTTACATGAGAAAGGAGGAATACAAGGTAGTGAGGCTCAAGTTCGAATTTCAGTGTAGGGATTGAGAAGTCTAAAGCAGTCCTAAGAAGTATATTAGTTTGAAATAGATTCAAGGACAAGTAATTGAAAACCTGACTCAGGATGCACTAAACACCTACAGGTTATTTTCTTCCCAGGTGATGAGAATTTGGAGGTAGAATTTTCCTACCTGTGTTCAGCAGCATGATAACATCAAGGCCAGTGTTTCAGAAAGTACCTTAGACTTTCCCATGATTGTTATCATTGGGTCCAAGATGGCTATCCCAGTACTAGGTTTTACAACTATGTTTAATCAGGCAAAGGGAGGGGGAAAGGAGGAAAAAAGGGATAGGGATAGTGCTAATTATACCTCCTTCCTTCATCCAGAAATGGGCAGCTTCATTTCAGAAGGCATCACCAAAATTTCGTTACATCTCTATTGGTAAGAAGTATGTCATGTGGCCACTCATAGATGAAAAAAAAGACTAGGAAAGTGAGTATATAGCTTTCCCAAGCCCTATGGTAGAGCCGGCAAGGCAATAGCTATTATATGCCATGGAACAAAGGACTACTGGGGGTGGGAATATGTATTTTATATGAACTGTCTCATTTAGTTATCATAATGATGCTGTAAGTAGGTGTTTTTATTATCCCCAGTTTGCAGATGAGAAAACTGATGTTCGCTAATTTGTACTAGATGGTTGCTAGGATTCAAACTAGATAGTTGCAGGGATCTGCACTGCCTGTTGAGATTCAAACTCTCTTATTATTTTTTAAATGCAGAGTTCATGTTCTTACTTACATTATTACTACAGATTTTTAAAATCAGATGTTGCAGACTTTTATGTCAATGATTAAAAACATATTTTGAGCAATGGTAACATGAGTGGAATAAACATATCACCCTCTAAAGATAATAAAGTGAAAGTAGTAATAGTCCATTGAATCTGCAAATTTTGTTCCTTTTTAAAAATCTTCTTTAAAAATTTCATCTTATTTTTCATACAGTCACTTTTCATATTTGGGAGAGAGTCACCACAGACCTTCTGCAGCATGCTCAGGGCAGTGGCCCTAAGGATAATCGGGCATGATTATGAGAACTGACCACTGGGGTCTGGGCTCCATAATCCTGGGAAAAAACACTGCCTGAATCTTTCCGTCTAGAAACTTGATGGATGGATGGCCAATAGTCTTGAAAGGCTTGTAATATTCATTGGATAACAAATTATATAGGGTCAGTCATCTATGAGGGTAGGAACAAGTTAGCTTTTTGGTTTTTAAAGTGAGGTAAACACATATTCTGGTTCCACTGTCTTCCAGGAGGTTGACTATTACTGTTTTCACTATTTATCTTTGAAATATGCTCATTTCCTGATAAAGTTAGTTTAAATGCTAAAATTGTGGGAGAAAGAAGGCTATATATGGTTCTTCTGAATTTTCTGGTGGCCCTCATAGAAAAAGCATCAGTATTGACAGTGTTTTTTAGAGCACGTTGTTTGTTTAAGCTGCGTGTCTTTAAATCCCAGACTCTTACTGTTTTTACGTATACATAAATCAGGGTTAAAAAGAGTCCTTCCTTGGAGGTTGGTTTATTTTATGTGAAACATCTCCCTCTTAATACATATTTGTAATATTCAGGATGCTTAGTTGACAAATGAAAATTGTGCATCTTCACTGTAGCATCTTCATGAGGCCACATGTGGGACAGGTAGTCAGTGGGTTGCACTGTATTATTGTAACTGGATTCTCAAGGGAATGGGTAAGCTTCCCTCTGCCCCCTTATATAAAATCTATAGCCAGACTCCCAACATCTTCCCTTCCACCTGGTCATCTATTCATCCACCATCCTGGACTCATGTTTGAAATGTATACTGTTAAAAACTGAGAACAAACTGAGGGTTGATGGGGGGTAGGAGGGAGGGGAGGGTGGGTGATGGGTATTGAGGAGGGCAAACCAATTTGACAATAAATTTCATATATTAAAAAAAAAAAGAAAAAAATGAAATGTATACTACCCTTAACAAGACTTACAGTGAAGGTGCTATTGTCTAGGGTAGCAGAAAGCATTCCCTAGCAACACCAAAAGAGTTTAAATTTTGTGCTTTTATCCTAGGATGTATTATTTTCTTTATGTATAAACTGCAACATATTGTTAAACATATGGAAGGTGGGGTGCCTGGGTGGCTCAGCCGGTTAAGCGTCTGACTTCGGCTCAGGTCATGATCTCACGGTCTGTGAGTTCGAGCCCTGCGTCGGGCTCTGTGCTGACAGCTCAGAGCCTGGAGCCTGCTTCAGATTCTGTGTCTCCCTCTCTCTCTGACCCTCCTCCATTCATGCTCTGTCTCTCTCTGTCTCAAAAATAAATAAACATTAAAAAAAATTAAAAAAAGACATATGGAAGGTGGACTAAGTTGGTAACTACTAGTATAACCGATCCTCTTACTTGTTAATTTTTAATTTGGATATGTTAATATCTCATGGTCCAAAGTTTCAGTTCATAGTCATTCACAATCAGTTAACCCATGAAGTTGCAAGGTGAATTTACTAAGATGGCTGCTATAAGTAATATCCAGTTTATACACCATATTTTGGAGGTTCCCTTCTAGAATGCTTGGGATTTGAAAAGCATTTCCCCATATGTATAAATTATGGGGAAGATCAGTCCCATATTAGAGATCTTCCTCATTATTCTTCTCAATTGCTCCCTAGAAGGAATTTCCTCTTGGCCCTGTTGTTACTGCTATTATCCTGCTAGTCTCCTTGTCCAACCTTTTAAAGTTGACCATACTTGCCTCTTTTCCTTTGTAGCTCAACTCTTGACAGGTTTCTTTGTTTATGCCATTTATTTCTCCTCTCCTTCTCTTTACTAGAACTTCCACTTCCAGAGGTAAAGGGGACCTCTTTCCTCAACTCTCTGGTCTTGATAATCCAGTGTCTCCTCATTGTCTTCATGTCTCCACTGGCTGCTACTTGTCTCTTCTCTTCACAGAACTTCCTTCTCTTTTTTCACCCCAAAGATGGGGACACATCCCAGCACAGTTTCTATGCTCTCAGAAAGTGTTTCTTTTTTCATGCTTTTTACTATTACCTCTGCCTGGTATAACCAGGGATTGAGGGGAATGACCACCTTATCTCCCATAACATCTCGGATCTCAAGTCTTACATCTGCTTACTGGACATCTTTTGAATACCTCTTGTCACCTCAAAAATCCATGTTTCTAAGATTTCTTTTAAAAAACTTTTTTTTGATGTTCTGTTTGGCACAATGGATTATTCTTCACTTCTCCCTCCATCTCCAGACTTCTGATAATCTTTGGATTTTCTGTCATAACAAACACCATCTTAATGCCCCTTTCTTTATGGCATTTCTCACATCTATCTCTTGTGATCCCTCTCTCATCTATGTCACTTATGTCCCATTGAAATCCTCTCCAATTGATCTCTTTGTTCAGCTCAATCTATTCTGTTTACTACTGTTATATTAATTTTCCAGATTGGCATATTTGCTAAAACTTCAGTGGCTTTTTTCTGGAGAAAAGGAGCCAAACCTGACATGGAGGGTGTCTTTACAGTTTATTTTCTCTCTCCCTGTTCAGTCATATCTTCTAGTTCTCAATCAATTGAGCTATTCATGGTTCCACAGATAGTAGTGCAAACACTTCTGCCTATGGCCCTTAGCTGATACTTTTTCCCTGCCTGAAATGTTCCTTCAGTTTCTACGTCTGTTATTCTCGTAATGCCTTACACTCCCTCCCTGGACTGTATTATCTATGCCCAGTGATTCAGTTAACACCCCATACTTGGCAAAGTGCTCATTGTTATAGACAACAGAATCCTCTCAAGATAGTTTACACAGAAGGGATTTCTTGAGAGAGGTATGTAGCTCATAGAACCTAGCAGACTCTAGGCTGAGCTTCCAAAAATAATGTCAGGACCTAGAAGGCTAAGGGAATTGTGCCTTTGTATTAATCAGGGAGCTGCTAGAACAGCTCCTGACTCCAGCTCCAGAACCTTTCTGTCCTTGCTGTCATCGGTACCAACGGAATGGATGCTACATATCCAGACTCTTTTGACAAAATGCAGTTCTCAAGCATGGTCTCTCATGAATGTATTTGACTGGAGGAACTTAATTACACTTCTGCATTAATCACTTTTTGGAGGGAGGAGACCATGGGAGAATTCAGTGCTAGGAAAAGAGGATTTACACTGTGGAGACTTATCAAAATGGGACTCACCCCAAATCTATATATTTAGCTCAGAACTCAATTCTCAGCTCTAGCCTTTGTGTAGACAACTTTATTTGAATATCTTAGAAGCACTTCAGACTTGCCAAGTCCAATGCCAAACTTAACCATCTTCACCACAAATACCTGATGCTGTTCTTAGATCCCAAATTTGTGAAGGGGCCTACTGTCCACTTCCAGTTGTCAGGAAAGACACTGGAATCAGCCTCAATTCCATCTCCATCTACCATGCATCCTGTGCTCTTTTCAGTCTTGCTGCCATGTCACCTATACTTCCTAAGAATATGCCATTTATCTGATGCACTTTTTCCCTTCACACTGCCCTAAAACAGGCTCTTATCTGTTTTAAATTCTCTCTTGTCTCTACATAGTGAAAGCCTCCTTACTGCCCTCACCTCTAATGCCCCCTCCCCAGGGCTGCAAGAATGAGTTTCTAATGTGTTCTGACTAATCACCACTCTGCTCAGAAAATTTCAGTAAAGATCCCATGGCCCAGAGGATAAAATCTAAATATCTTTTGAGAAATTCAGGAATCACTATTACCTGGCCCCACACATTTCCCCTTCTGAAGTCTGCAGGTCAGCAATACTAAGTGATTATAATTCCCTGAACACATTCTGCTTTTTCATGCTGAGCCCTCTCTCTGGGAGGACCCCCCCAAATTTTCCTTTTGTCAAACTCCTCTTAATTTTTTAAGTTATATGTATTTATTTGCCTCCGGGTGACAGTCAGTGTAATCACAGAGTGCAAAGTTTAGGTCAGACATCGGCAGTTTCTCCTTTAGGTGTTAGTTTTGGATGTAATTGTTATTTTTTCACCCCTTCTTCATTCCCTTCTTTTTCTTCAGAACTATTGGAGAAATGGAGAATAGCTCAAGGCCTTCAAATCTCTCTTGTGCTGAAAAGTCAACCAGCATATTCTTCAGTGTCTTGTCTTGAGTGTCACTGAAGGAGGGGAAAGTAGCAAATGTAAAATAAATGGACATTGACAGTTCTGAATCCTTTCTGCTATTAATTAGAGTTTGAAGATTTTGGAAACATAAAACCAAATGCCTTTGTATTTCCTTCCATTAATGATGGACTTGACTTTACTCAGCTTTTCTTTCACTTCTAACTTACTGAGGCTTGAATTCAGGTTCAAAAGAAATGGTCCTCAAGTTATTTCTCAATCTCTTTCTCCCACCCACTCTGAAACTTGGAATATTTATTAGGGGATAAGTTATCCTAGGGGACATTTATTATTATTATTATTGTTATTATTATTTTAAAAAGCTTTTTGTTTTAACTCCAGTAGACTTAAAATACAGTGTTACATTAGTTTCAGGTGTACAATATAGTGATTCAACAATTCTGTACATTACTCAGTGCTCATCACGATAAGTGTACTCTTTAATCCTCATCAACTATTTCACCCATCCCTCCAACTACCACCATTCTGGTAACCATCAGTTTGTTCTGTATAGCTAAGAGTCGTTTCTTGGTTTCTCACTCTCTCTCTCTTTCTTCTTTGTTCATTTGTTTTGTTTCTTAAATTTCATATATGAGTAAAATCATATGGTATTTGTCTCTCTCTGACCTATGTTGCTTAGCATAATACTCTCTAGCTCCATCCATGTCATTGCAAATGACAAGACTTCATTCTTTTTTATGGCTAAATAATATTTTATTGTGTATATATATCACTTCTTTATCCATTCATCTATTGATAGACACTTGGGATGCTCCCATTATTTGGCTATTGTAAATAATGCTGCAATAAACATGGCGGTGCATATATCCTTTCAAATTAGTGTTTTTGTATTATTCCCAGTAATAGAATTACTGGATTGTCAGGTAGTTCTATTTTTAATTTTTTGAGGAACCTCCACACTGTCTTCCACAGTGGATGCGCCAGTTTGCATTCCCACCAACAGTGCATGAGTGTTCCTTTTCTCCATATTCTCGCAAACCCCTGTTGTTTCTTGTGTTGTTGATTTTAGCCATTCTGACAAATGTGAGATGATATATCATTGTAGTTTTTTTTCTTCCCACAATTTTATTTAGATTATAGTTAGTTAACATATAGTGTAACAGTTTTCAGGAGTAGAATTTAGTGATTCATCACTTACATACAACACCCAGTGCTCAAGAAAACAGGTGCCCTCCTTAATACCCATCACTCATTTAACCCATCCCCACCCACCTCCCTTCATTAACCCACATATTTGTTCTCTGTTATAAACAGTATCTTATGGTTAGTTTCCCTCACTTTCTCTTTTCCCCCCTTCCAATATGTTCATCTATTTTGTTTCTTAAATTCCACATATGAGTGAAATCATATGGTATTTGTCTTTCTCTGCCTGATTTATTTCACTTAGCATAATACACTCTACATCCATCCACGTCATTGCAAATGGCAAGATTTCATTCCTTTCGATAGCTGAGTAATATTCCATTGTATATATATATACCTCATCTTTATCCATTCATCAGCCGATTGACATTTGGGTTCTTTCCATAGTTTGGCTATGGTTGATAATGCTGCTATAAACATTGGGGACATGTACCTGTTGGAATGTGTATTTTTGTATCCTTTTCATAAATGTCTAGTGGTAAAATTGTTGGATTGTAAGGTAGTTCTATTTTTAACTTTTTAAGGAAGCCCCATACTGTTTTCCATGGTGGCTGTACAAGTTTTCATTCCCACCAACACTGCAAGGGGATTCTCCTTTTTCCGCATCCTCACCAACAGTTGTCGTTTCTTATGTTGTTAATTTTAGCCATTCTGACAGGTGTGAGGTTATATCTCATCATGGTCATGCTTTATGTTTCCCTGATGATGAGTGATATTGAGCATTTTTTCATGTGTCTGTTGGCCATCTGTATCTCTTCTTTGGAAAAATGCCTATTCATGTCTTCTGCCCATTTCTTAACTGGATTATTTGTTTTTTTGGACATTGAGTTTAATAAGTTCTTTATATATTTTGAATACTAACTCTTTATCAGATATGTCATTTACAAATATCTTCTCCCATTCCATTGATTGCCTTTTAGTTTTGTTGATTGTTTCCTTCACTGTGCAGAAGGTTTCTATCTTGATTAGGTCCCAATAGCTCATTTTTGCTTTTGTTTCCTTTTCCTCTGGCAATGTGTCTAGTAAGAAGTTGTTCTGGCTAAGGTCAAAGAGGTTGCTGCTCATGTTCTCCTCTAGGATTTTGATGGTTTCCTGTCTCACATTGAAGTCTTTCATCCATTTTGAATTTATTTTTGTGTATCATGCAAGAAAGTGCTCCAGGTTCATTTTGCATGTTGCTGTCTAGTTTTCCCAACACCATTTGTTGAAGATACTTTTTTCCATTGGATATTCTTTCCTGCTTTGTAAAAGATTAGTCGGCCCTATTGCTGTGGGTCCATTTCTGGGTTTTCTATTCTATTTCACTGATCTATTTGTCTGTTTTTATGCCAGTACCATATGGTCTTGATGACTACGGTTTCATAATATAGCTTGAAGTTTGGAATTGTGATGTCTCCAGCTTTGCTTTCCTTTTTCAAGATTGCTTTAGCTATTTGGGGCTTTTTGTGGTTACAAATTTTAGGATTGTTTGTTCTAGCTCTGTGAAAAATGTTGATGGTATTTTGATAGGGATTGCATTAAATGTGTAGATTGCTTTGAGTAGTATAGACATTTTAATAATGTTTAATAATGTTTAATAATGTTCTTCATGAGCATGGAATTTTTTCCATTTCATTGTATCCTCTTCCATTTCTTTCATAAGTGTTCTATAGTGTTCAGAATGCAGATCTTTTACCTCTTTGGTTAGGTTTATTTCTAGGCGTCTTAAGGTTTTTGGTTGTAATTATAAATGGGATTGATTCCTTGATTTCTCTTTCTGCTGTGTCACTTTTGGTGTATAGAAATGCAACAGATTTCTGTATGTTGATTTTATATCCTGAAACTTTGTTGAATTCATGTGTTAATTCTAGAGTCTTGGTAGAGTCTTTCAGGTTTTCTATATAGAGTGTCATGTCATTTGTAAATAGTGTAAGTTTGACTTCTTGCCAGTTTGGATGCCTTTTATTTCTTTTGGTTGTCTGATTGCTGAGGCTAAGACTTCCAGTACAATGTTAAATAGTAACAGTGAGAATGAACATCCCTGTCTTGTTCCTGATTGTGGAAGAAAAGCTCTCAGTTTTTTCCCATTGAGGATGATATTAGTTGTGGGTCTTTCATATATGGCCTTTGTGATGTTGAGGTATGTTCCCTCTATCCCTACTCTGTTGAGAGTTTTTATCAAGAATGGATGCTGTATTTTGTCAAATGCTTTTTGTGCATCTATTGAGAGGATCATATGATTCTTATCCTTTCTTTGATTAATGTGGTGTATCATGTTAATTGATTTGTGAATATTGAACCACCCTTGCAGACCAGGAATTAATCCCACCTGATCATGGTGATTCTTTTAATGTATTGTTGGGTTCAATTTGCTAGTATCTTGTTGAGAATTTTTGAATACAGATTCATCACGGATATTGGTCTGTAATTCTCCTGTTTAGTGGGGTCTTTGGTTTTGGAATCAAGGTCATGCTGACCTTATAGATTGAATTTGGAAGTTTTTCTTCCATTTCTATGTTTTGGAACAGTTTGAGAAGAATAGGTATTAATTTTTCCTTAAATGTCTGGTGGAATTCCCCTGGGAAGCCAACTGGCCCTGGACTTTTGCTTGTCAGGAGATTTTTGATTATTGATTCAATTTCTTTCCTGGTTATGGGTTTGTTCAAATTATCCATTTCTTCCTGTTTTAGTTTTGATAGTTTGTATATTCCTAGGAATCTATTTCTTCCAGATTGCCCTGTTTGTTGGCATATAATTTTTCATAATATTTTCTTATAATTGCTTGTATTTTTGTGGTGTTGGTTGTGATCTCTCCTCTTGTATTCATGATTTTATTTATTTGGGTCCTTTCTCTTTTCTTTTGATAAGTATGGCTTATAAATTTTGTTAATTCTTTGAAAGAACCAGCTCCTGGTTTCATTAGTCTGTTCCACTGTTTTTGTTTGTTTGTTTCTACATCATTTATTTCTGCTCTAGTCTTGAATATTTCCCTTCTTCTGCTCATTTTAGGCTTTATTTGCTGTTCTTTTTCCAGCTCCTGTAGGTATAAGGTTAGGTTGTGTACTGAGACTTTCTTGCTTCTATAGATAGGCCTATATTGCTATATACTAATCTCTTAGGACTGCCTTTGCTGTATCCCAAAAGTTTTGGACTGTTGTATTTTCATTTTCATTTGCTTCCATGTACTTTTAATGTTCTCTTTAATTTCTTGGTTAACTCATTCATTCTTTAGTAGGATGTTCTTTTTAAATTTTTTTTTTAACGTTTATTTATTTTTGAGACAGAGAGAGACAGAGCATGAACAGGGGAGGGGCAGAGAGAGAGAGGGAGACACAGAATCTGAAACAGACTCCAGGCTCTGAGCTGTCAGCAAAGAGCCCGACGCAGGGCTCGAACTCACGGACTATGAGATTATGACCTGAGCCGAAGTTGGACGCTTACCCGACCAAGCCACCCAGGCGCCCCAAGTAGGATGTTCTTTAATCTCCAAGTATTCATGGTATTTTCAAATTTTTTTCTTGTGGTTGATTTCAAGTTTCATAGCGTTGTGGTCTGAAAATATGCATAGTATGACCTCAGTCTTTTTGTACTTGTTGGGGGCTGATTCATGACCCCATGTGTGATCTATTCTGGAGAATGTTACATATACACTCAAAAGAATGTGTATTCTGCTTTAGGATGAAATGTTCTGAATATATCTGTTAAGTCCATCTGGTCCAATGCATCATTCAAAGCTACTGTTTCCTAGGTGATTTTCTGGTTAGATGATGTGTCCATTGTTGTAAGTGGGGTGTTGAAGTCTCCTATTCTTATTGTATTATTATCAATGAGTTTCTTTATATTTGTTATTCATTTATATATTTGGGTTCTTCCAAGTTGGGGGCATAAATATTTACAATTGTTAGATCTTCTTAGTGGATAGACCCCTTAATTTTGATATAATGCCCGTCTTCCTGTCTTGTTACAGTCTTTGGTTTAAAATCTAGTTTGTCTGATATAAGTGTAGCTATGCTGGCTTTCTTTTGAGATCCATTAGCATGAAAGATGGTTCTCTATACCCTCACTTTCAATCTGCAGGTGTCTTTAGGTCTAAAATGAGTCTCTTGTAGGTAACATATAGATTGATGTTGTTTTTTTAATCCATTCGTATATCCTTTTGATTGGAGGAGTTAGTCCATTTACATTCAGAGTGATTATTGATATGAATTGAGTTCCTTTGTAGTCTATTCCTTTCTAGTCTTTATTGCTTTTGCTCCTTTTTTCCCCACTTAAAGCATCCCCTTTAATATTTCTTTCAGGACATGTTTAGTGGTCACAAACTCCTTTTTTGTTTGTTTGTCTTTGAAACTCATTATCCCTCTTTCTATTCATAATGGAAGACTTGCTGGATAAAATATTCTTGGCTGCATATTTTTCCATTCAGCACGTTGACTATATCATGCCATTGCCTTCTAGCCTGCCAAGTTTCTGTGGACAGATCTGCTGTGAACCTAATCTGTTTTCCCTTGTGGGTTAAGGACTTTTTTTCCCTTTGCTGCTTTCAGGATTCTTTCTTGGTCTGTATATTTTGTGACTTTGACTATGATATGTCTTGGTGATGGCTGGCTTTTGTTGAATTTAAGGGGAGTTCTCTGTGCTTCTTGGGTTTTGACATCTGTTTCCTTCCACACGTTAGGGAAGTTTTCAGCAATAATTTGCTCAAATAAGCCTTCTGCCCCTTTTCCCCTCCTTCATATTTTTGGGATTCCTATAATATGAATGTTGTTATGCTTCTAAGAGTCACTGAACTCCATAAGCCTACATTCATGATCCAATACCTTTCTTTCCCTCTTTTTTTCAGCTTCATTATTTTCCATAATTTTATCTTCTGTATCACTGATTCCTCTCCTTGCTCATCCTTGTTATGGCATCCATTTGTGTTTGCATCTTGGTTATATCATTTTTATTTTGCCTGACTAATTTTTAGTTCTATTATCTCTGCACTAAGGAATTTTCTAGTGTCTTCTATGCTGTTTTCAAGCCCAGCTAATATCCTTATAATTATTGTTATAAATTCCAGTTCACACATCTTATTTATGTATGTATTGATTAAATTCCTGGCAGTTACTTCTTCCTATTCTTTCTTTTGGGGTGATTTCTATCTTGTCATATTGTCAAAGTCACTGTTTCTTTTGTGTGATGGTTAGGAAAGCCTGCTATATTCCTGTTTCTGGGAGTAATGACTATATACATATACATATACATATATGTATACATACATATACGTATATATATAATTTAAAAATTAATATGTATATAATAAGTTAAAAAATTGTTTTTTTCTGTATCCCAAGAAGAAAAAAAGAAATACAGAAAAAAAACCCTAAAGGAAGCTGGATCCTATTTCCTCTGGAGCTGAAGCTTTGCAGTACTGTATGATTACTAGACATAGTGAAAGGAGGGATTTATGCTGGTCTTCTGTGGGTGGAGTATGCTGCGCTGAATCTCTGGGTGCCTTACCCTGGTGGAGATGCACCTGCCAGGCACAGTGAGGTAAGGCTAAGTGGCTCTTACCTCCACTTGGTGGTGCTGGTTTGCTCACTGGAGTTGGTCAGTGCTGAGGGGTGTGGAGAGGGAATGGCCTCAATCTGGTCTCTGGTCCCGTCCCCAGAGTGGTGAGCTCATGCCTGCTACTCTTCAGAAAGCCCTCACGGAAGAGTAAACAATCACCTCTCTTGTGTCTCCAGGTTCTACCAGATCCCCACCTTCACTCTGCCTACATCTGAGCTGTCCTCCTACCTAGTGGTACAGCACTGCTGTGTTTTATCTCAGGCGTGGGCTGGGCTTCAAAACATCAAATTTTAGAGATCTGCACGATTCCAACTTGCAGTAATCCTCTGGGGGAAGCTTTCATTGCATTTGACCAGTGCAGGCTTCCTCTAGAAATTGGTTGCATGACTGCATAGTGGTTCTGAGTTTATGGTAAAGTGCCATAGAAAGCTGGTCATGGCTTGCTGCTCTCAGTCAGTGTCCCCATTCCTATGTTTGTGAACAGACAGCTCAATGGTGCCCACTGGGTCTCTTGCCCCCTGAGAGGCTGTTCTACCTCAGTTCTATTTTTAATTTTTTGAGGAACCTCCATACTGTTTTCCAGAGTGGCTGCACCAGTTTGCATTCCCACCAGCAGGGCAAAAGAGGTCCTCTTTCTCCGCATCCTCACCAACATCTGTTGTTGCCTGAGTTGTTCATTTTAGCCATTCTGACAGGTGTGAGGTGGTGTCTCATTGTGGTTTTGATTTGTATTTCCCTGATGATGAGTGATGTTGAGCATTTTTTTATGTGTCTGATAGCCATCTAGATGTCTTCTTTTGAAGTGTCTATTCATGTCTTTTGCCCATTTCTTCATTGGATTATTTGTTTTCTTCGGTGTTGAGTTTGATAAGCTCTTTATGGATTTTGGATACTAACCCTTTATATGACATATTTGATATGTCATTTGCAAATATCTTCTGTCATTCTGTTAGTTGTCTTTTAGTTTTGCTGATTGTTTCCTTTGCTGTGCAGAAGGTTTTTTGTTTTTTTGTTTTTTTCAATCTTGATGAGATCCCAATAGTTCAGTTTTGCTTTTGTTTCTCTTGCTTCTGGAGACGTGTTGAGTAAGAAGTTTCTGTGGCCAAGGTCAAAGAGGTTTTTGCCTGCTTTCTCCCTCTAAGATTTTGATGGCTTCCTGTCTTATATTTATGTCTTTAATCCATTTTGAGTTTATTTTTGTGTATGGTGTAAGAAAGTGGTCCAGGTTCATTCTTATGCATGTCGTTGTTCAGTTTTCCCAACACCATTTGCTGAAGAGACTGTCTTTATTCCATTGGATACTCTTTCCTGCTTTGTCAAAGATTAGTTGGCATGCATTTCTGGGTCCATTTCTGGGTTCTGTATTCTATACCATTGATCTAAGTGTCTGTTTTTGTGACAGTACCATACAGTCTTGATGATTACAGCTTTATAATACATCTTGAAGTCTGGGATTGTGATGCCTCCAGCTTTGGCTTTCTTTTTCAGGATTGCTTTGGCGATTCAGGGTCTTTTCTGTTTCCATACAAATTTTAGGATTGTTTGCGCTAGCTCTGTGAAGAATGCTGGTGTTATTTTGATAGGGATTGCATTGAATATGTAGATTGCTTTGGGTAGTGTCGACATTTTAACAGTATTTGTTCTTCCAATCCATAAGCATGGAATATTTTTCCTTTTTGTGTGTGTGTTTGTGTCTTCTTCAATTTCTTTCATAGGTTTTCTGTAGTATTCAGTGTATAGATTTTTCACCTCTTTGATTATGTTTATTCCTAGGTATTTTATGGTTTTTGGTGCAATTGTTAATGGGATTGATTCCTTGATTTCTCTTTCTGTTGTTTCATTTTTGGTGTATAGAAATGCAACCAATTTCTGTGCATTGATTTTATATCCTGGGACTTTGCTGAATGCATGGATCGGTTCTAGCAGTTTTTTTGTGGAATCTTTTGGGTTTTCCATGTAGAGTGTTATGTCATCTGCAAAGAGTAATAGTAGACTTCCTCCTTGCCAATTTGGAGGACCTTTTATTCCTTTGTATTGTCTGATTGCTGAGGCTAGGACTTCCAATATTATGTTGAATAGCAGTGGTAAGAGTGGACATCCCTGTCATCTTCCTGACCTTAGGGGGAACGCTCTCAGTTTTTTTCCATTGAAGATGACATTAACAGTGGGTCTCTCATATATGGCTTTTATGATCTTGAGATATGATCCTTCTATCCTTACTTTCTTGTGTTTTTTTTTTTTATCAAGAAATGATGCTGTATTTTACCAATTGCTTTCTCTGCATCTGTTGAGAGGATCATGTATTCTTGTCCTTTCTTTTATTAATATGATGTATCACATTAATTGATTTGTGGATATTGAACCAGGCTTGCATCCCAGGTATAAATTCCATTTGATCATGGTGAATAATTCTTTTAATGTATTGTTGGATCCTGTTGTATAGTATCTTGAGAATTTTTGCATCCATATTCATCAGGGAAATTGGTCTGTAGTTTTCCTTTTTAATGGGGTCTTTGTCAGGGTTTGGAATGAAGGTCAGCCTGACCTGATAGAATGAGTTTGGAAGTTTTCCTTCCATTTCCATTTTTTGGAACAGCTTCAAAAGAATAGGTGTTAACTCTTCTTTAAATGTTTGGTAGAATTCCCCTGGAAAGCCATCTGGCCCTGGATTTTTTGGGGAGGTTTTTGATTATTGATTCAATTTCTTTACTGGTTATGGGTCTGTTCAAATTTTCTATTTCTTCCTGGTTCAGTTTTGGTAGTTTATATGTTTCTAGGAATTTGTCCATTTCTTTCAGATCACCCAATTTATTAGCATACAATTGCTCATAATATTCTCTTATTATTTGTATTTCTGCTGTGTTGGTTGTGATCTCTCATCTTTCATTCTTGATTGTATTTTTTGGGTCCTTTCCTTTTTATTTTTGTTCAAACTGGGTAGGGGTTTATCAACTTTGTTAATTGTTTCAAAGAACCAGCTCCTGGTTTCTTTGATCTGTTCTGATCAGTGTTTTGATAGCATTAATTTCTGCTCTAATCTTTATTATTTCCTGTATTCTGCTGGTTTTGGGTTTTTATTTGGTGTTCTTTTTCCAGCTTTTTAAGGTGTGAGGTTAGGTTGTGTATCTGAGACCTTTCTTCCTTCTTTAGGAAAGCCTGGATTGCTATATACTTACCTCTTATGACTGCCTTTGCTGATTCCCAGAGGTTTTGGGCTGTGGTGTTATCATTTTCATTGACTTCCATGTACTTTTTAACTTTCTCTTTAACTTCTTGGTTAACCCATTCATTCTTCAGTAGGATGTTCTTTAGTCTCCAAAATATTTATTGTCTTTCCAAATTTTTTCTTATGGTTGATTTGGAGTTTCATAGCATTGTGGTCTGAAAATATGCACAGTTTTATCTCGATCTTTTTGTATTTGTTGAGGGCTGATTTGTGTCCCAGTATGTGATCTATTCTGAAGAATGTTCCATGTGCATTCGAGAAGAATGTATATTCCACTGCTTTTGGATGAAGCGTTCTGAATATATCTGTTAAGTCCATCCAGCTTAGTGTGTCATTTAAAGCCATTGTTTCCTTGTTGGTTTTCTGCTTAGATGATCTGCCCATTGTTGTAAGTGGGGTGTTGAAGTCCCCTACACTTATGGTATTATTATCAATGAGTTTCTTTGTTTGTGATTAACTGATTTATATATTTGGGTGTTTCACGTTGGAGGCATACATATTTACTATTGTTAGATCTTCTTGGTAGATAGATCCCTTAATTATGATATAATGCCCTTCTTCATCTCTTGTTACAGTCTTTATTTTAAAATCTAGCTTGTCTGATATAAGTATGGCTACTCTGGCTTTCTTTTGGCAACCATTAGCACCATAGGTGGTTCGCCATTCCTTACTTTCAATATGAAGGTGTCTTTATGCCTAATATAGGTCTCTTGGGGTGCCTGGGAGGGCTCAGTCGGTTAAGCATTTAACTTCAGCTTAGGTCATGACCTCATTGTTTGTGGTTTCCAGCTGCACATCACGCTCTATGCTGACAGCTCAGAGCCTGGAGCCTGCTTCAGATTTGGTGTCTCTCCCTCTCTCTGGTCCTCCCCAGCTTTGCTCTGTCTGTCTGTCTCTCTCTCAAAAATAAGAGTACATTTAAAAAAATGGTTCTTTTGTAAACAGCATATAGATGGATATTGTTTTCTTATTCTGTTACCTAACATTCTGTTACCCTACATCTTTTGATTGGAGCATTTAATCCATTGACATTTAGAATGAGTACTGAAAGATTTGAACTTATTGCCATTGTGTTGCCTGTAGAGTTGGAGTTTCTGGTTGTGTTCTCTGGTCCTTTCTAGTCTTTGTTGCTTTTGGTCTTTTTTGTTTTATTTTGTCTTTTCTCCTTTCAGAGAATCCCCCTTAATATTTATTGCAGGCTGGTTTAGTGTTACAAACTCCTTTAGTTTTTGTTTGTCTGGGAAACTCTTTATTTTTCCTTGTATTTTGAATTACAGCCTTGCTGGATAAAGATTTATTGGCTGTGTACTTTTTCAATTTAGCACATTGAAAATATCTTGCCACTCCTTTCCGGCCTGCCAAGTTTCTGTGGATAGGTCTGCTGCAAACCTAATCTGTCTCCCTTGTAGGTTAAGGGCTTTTTTTCCCTTGCTGCTTTCATGATTCTTTCCTTGCCTGAGTATTTTGTGAATTTGACAATGATATGGCTTGCCGATGGTTGGTTTTTGTTAAATCTAATTGGAGTTCTCTGTTCTTCCTGGATTTTGATGTCTGTGTCTTTCCCAGGTTAGGAAAGTGTTTCTGCTATGGTTTGCTTACATAAACCTTCTACCCCTTTTTCTCTTTCTTCATCTTCTGGCATCCCTATGATTCGGATGTTATTCCTTTTTAATAAGTCACTGAGTTCTCTAAATCTTATATCGTGCTTTTTTGCCTTAGTCTCCCTTTTTTTTTCTGCTTCATTATTCTCCATAAGTTTGTCCTCTATATCACTAATTTGCTACTCTGCTTCATCCATCCTTGCCACCGTGGCATCCATTCGAGATTGCATCTCAGTTATTGCATTTTTAATTTCATCCTGACTAGATTTTACTTCTTTTATCTTTGCAGAAAGGGATCTATGCTGGTATTCTTAGTATTGTGATCCTAAATTCTGGTTCAGACATCTTACTTATATCTGTGTTGTTTAAGTCCCTGGCTGTCTCTGTTCTTTCTTTTAGGGTGAATTCTTTCATTTCGTCATTTTGGAGGAAGAAAAAGAATTAATAGAATAAAAAAAAAAGTTAAAAAAAATTAAAAACAACACGAAAAAAAAATCAAATAAAGGAAGCTATATCCTAGGTGTGTTTTGATCGAGTTGTTGAAAGAAGCTTGGTAGAATAGAGAAGAAAGGGAAAGAAAAGAAAAAAAGAGGAAAAAAAAAAGAAAATGTTTAAAATTCTTAAAAAAATGTATGCAATAAAATAGAATAAAATGGAATGAAGAAAGTAAAATAGACTTAAAAATTTGCAAAAAAAATAAAAAATATTAGAAATAAGAAAAATCTTTTTTATAAAAATGGAAAATAAAAATGAATTTCTTCCTTTTCTGTATCCAAGAATAAGAAAAAAAAAGAATAAATGGACAATAAAACAGAATGATATCTGAGGGAAATTACATCCATTTCCCCTCCAGAAGTCAAACTATGAAGCACTTTATAGTCTGTACACTAAGTAGGGCGGGAGACTTGTAGTCGTCCTCTAGGGCTTGCTTGAGGCAGCTGGATGGGGCTTGGTGTAATGGCTCTGTTCTCCACTAGGCGGTGCTGCTTAGTTTACTGGGGTATATCTATGTGGCTGTGTACACATGTATGTGCATGCATGGGAGGGGTGAAAATGGCATCACCCATCTTCTCAGTCTCTAGCATCAGAACTCTTGGGGCGCCTGGGTGGCTCAGTCGGTTAAGCCTCCGACTTCAGCTCAGGTCACGATCTCATGGTCCGTGAGTTCAAGCCCCGCGTCGGGCTCTGGGCTGATGGCTCAGAGCCTGGAGCCTGCTTCCGATTCTGTGTCTCCCTCTCTCTCTGTCCCTCCCCTATTCATGCTCTGTCTCTCTCTGTCTCAAAAACAAATAAACGTTAAAAAAAATTAAAAAAAAAAAAAGAATTCTGTGCTCTCGCCAATCGGCAATCAAGCACCCTTCATTTGTTTACAGCTTCTGTCCACTTCCCACTTCTACACTGTCTGCAACCAACCTGTCAGCCTGTCAAGCAGCACCTACCTCCTAAATTTTATCTCAGATGGGGCTGTGTTTCCAAACCCCTTCTGAGGGCCCTGTGGCTTGGACCCATTCTGACACTCTGGGGGAGGGCCTCATTGAGCAATGGCCAGGTGCTGGCCCACCCCCAAAATGCTCATGCGACTGTGTCATTGCAGAGGTCCGGAAACTGTGGTTGGGTGCCAGTCCACCCCTGAAAAATTTCACTTGATCATATAGCAACAGTGGTTCAGGGACTATGGTAAATCACACATGTGGCACCAGGCTTCACCGCGCCCTAGTGTCTTTGTTCTAACACCAGCAAACATGGCTGTAATCTGGGGTCCATTGGGACCATTTCCTGTGGGTAGGCTATAAGGCCTCTGCCAAATGTCTTCCTGACAGGGAACTGCCTCTCCCCATATGGCCCTCAGACCTTGCTGTCTGCTCCTGGGGATTCACTGTACCCACCAGAGCCCCACCAGGTATTGAGCTACAGAGTTTCTGATGCTGTGCTTCCCTGCTTATAGAGTCCTAATGGTAATGAAACCTTCTCTTTTCTCCTTTTTTCTTTTTCTTGTTCAGTTCCTTATGGGTGTTTCCACTCTTTCTTTCTCTCCAGCTGCTTTTGGGGGGAGGGCTTTTCCTATACTCTCCCCCCTCACTCCGTCCTCTCTCTGCAAACAAAATATCTCCCTGCCCTCTGCAGCTTCTCTCTTCCAGTTCACCTCTCTGTGCTGCCTACCTGCTGAGTTCTGTGGCTCAAGTTATGCAGATTGTTGTGTTAGTCCTTAGATCAATTTTCTAGGTGTGCAAAATGGTATGGTGCTGATCTAGCTGCATTTCAGGGATAAAAGAATCAGAGAATTTCCATGCTGCTCCGCCATCTTGACCCCTACCTTCAATCTCGGGGAAGAGTTTTTCATATGTAGTTCCCTCCACACACTTTCATTCTTTCTCTCTCTGTCACTTCTCTCTCCATTATCAGAGCTCCCTCCCATTTGCAGCACCCACAGCTCTTCTCTCCCCCAAGTCAACTCTCCGCAGCTCCTGCCTTCCACAATGTGGTGTTTTTTTCACCTCCAGTTGTGCATTTTTGCTCTCTCAGTCCTCAAATTGATTTCCTGGGTGTTCAAAATGTTTTGATATTTATCTAGCTGTGTTTGAAGGAAGAGGCAAGCCTAGGATCTCCCTACTCCTCCATCTTAACTCCTTCCTGGGACGTTTATAATTTAAATTTAGAATAAACTAAAATTTTGTTTGCTTTGAAATTGTAGTTATAACCCCTTAAGGTAATTGAATATGTTCAAAAACAGTGTAAATTATTGGTTTCTGGGTGAGTGGCAGTCTTTAAGCATCATATTTAGGTAACAATTATCTGGTGATCTTTCATACTTTCATTTCTAATAAATCTACTGAATTATTTGTTGAGATACCAACTGCCTGAAAGACTAAGTCTAGACAAGGAAACCAAATGGTTTTTCTCTCTAGTTATCATTGTTTATGAGGTAACTTAGTGAATTATTAAGCAACTTCTGTGTTCTCTTGATTCTGATAGGGTTGTGCAGATGGTCTTTTGGACACTGGGTCCCAAGTGAATAAAATGGTCAAACCAAGTCCACATATATCACCATTAACCTCATCAAAATAGTGTTTGGCCCCAAGTATTGTGTTCTAATTCTGCTTTATACTTTCCCCACTTACTTTGGTTTCTCTTTTTATTTGTTGACCCGTTTCCTGAATATTACTAGGTATTTGACAAATAGAACTTAATATACATCAATAAAATTGTGACTTTAACATTTTTCAAGACTACTTAATAGAGATTATTTGTGCAATAATAATTTAACAGAATTAACTAGTCAAATGTCTAAGAAATGTAATTTTCAAATACAGACTTGCTCTCACTCTGCTTCAACTTCTGAGTGATTTTCTAATGAATCTTTCCAAATGACTTTCTTTCTAATACTAAACCAGCTTATGTGATTTGTAAAATGGCAAAGGTTAGTTAAGAGTTCAATTGTATTGCTTTTTGTTTATTTAATATTTCAGGGGGAACTGTGTCATTTTATCAGAGCTATTAGATAAACCGTCAACATGAAATTATTACTCTGCAAACTGAAAATTTTCTTAATTTTGATCGAGCTTGTTATGGCTGGCTAAAAGTAAGTACGTACATTAAGAGTTATATTTTCTTAAGGGAGGCCAGTGAATATGGAAATTTTTGTTTCTAGAGTTAAAATTTTTATTGCTGGAGACCAGCAGTACAGCCTGAGTATATGCACCATTATAGGCCTATCAGGATACCAGCCACTCCATTTTTATACTTTGATTTCAACTTGCCTCCTTTTCCATCAATGTCAATACAAATAGCCAGTGCTGGATGCAGAAGGCACCTACCCCCAACTTCCCCAGACACCCCATGGAGGACTGTGCCACTCTGTGAATATACTGACATGCCCACCTATGTCCCACTCTTTACTTGCTACCCATGACCTGGGAGGAAGGAGGGTGGGAGATTAATACAGGCCTCTGGGAAACCAGAAGGATTTTATGCCCACTCTTGTGATTTTAAATTTAGAACCATACTCTCTTTTTCTGGATCTCTTATCAGCAGCACCAGTATAAAACATTGGCACACTGAGTAATATGGGATCCACAGTATTTCAGGGTGTTTTCTTAGGGACGTTCTGAAGGCCGCCTTCACCCTAAATATCTCCTTCAGCCTCTTTGACAAAACAATTAAACTATGTCCTACCTTTACATGGCGCTCCATAGTTGACAGAGCCCTTTCACAGCATCATCCTGTCTAATCTTTATGAAGCTGTATTGTCCTGGTAGAGTAATTTTTTTTTAATGAAAGCATCTTTCATAGGTTTATTGATCCATTACTTTCAGTTAATTGAGGTAGAGAAATCTTTTTAAATTTATAATAGTTTATCAAGCAATACAAATTTTTGTTTACCTACAATGTAATACTAATCTCATAGTAAAGAGTGGACAGAATTTTTTTTACATAGATATATGAAAAAAGAAGACAAAAGCCTCAATCCAGTATCAAAAATGCAACAAAACCTTTTTTTTTCCTTTTTACAATCTGAGTTCCATAACAAAGAAAAAAACGGTGACTTTTCCCCCCCCCCCCCAAGTTTTTATTTAAATTTCAATTAACATATAGTGTAATATTAGTTTCAGGTGTAGAATGAAAAAGTTTGGTAGCTTCATGAAAGAAAGACTTTGATCTGTAAATAAATCACTTTCTCATCTACACACATTCTCGAGCACTTTTTTTTTTTGTGGCTTTTGATTTGGCTTCCTGGCAGCATGGACAGAAGAGAACACACACATGGGGACTTTATCAGTACCTCAGTTTTTTCTTTTAAAATTTTAAAAGTAAAGAATGATTTCTAAAAATAAGAAATATAGTCCATAATTTGGGCATGACCTAAGCAAAAATTTTTAATCTTTTTTCCATAGTTAAAAAGTTAGAATTTTCTGGCAATTTATTTCATGGAGATTTATCAAATGTACATCATCTCTCAATGCATTCCCAGTGCACAGACATTAGGGGACAGTCCACAGTTGATGGTCCACCTCAGGGGTGTTTAGGTAAATTGTGCTGACTGTTAAGAGTTGCTGATTTGTTGTTCAACGAAAGCCCAGCTGACACAGGCATCATTTTATCACACTGATTCACATATTGTTTGTAATCTACTTTCACCTCCCCATTTCTACACTGGTAAAAAAGTGATACCCCCTTTCTTCTTCCACTATCATCATGACTGAGGGGTTGGTCTGAAACTGTGAACAGTCTGTCAAACAGGGGTGTTGAAGGTGTTATCTGCTCTGACCTGGCTTATAGGGAACCCAAAATCACCTGGTGAGGTGGGGGGGTGGGGGTGCATGCACAGTGCTTCATCATTGGTTTGGATGGTGAAAGCTCTGTTACAATGGACCAAAGTATGTGAGTCAACACATAGATTTTGGATTTTGGCATTTCAACCTGTGGAGAATTTCTATCTGAAGCACGCAGCTTTGAGGCCCCCATAGTATCTTTTAAAAAGCTGTTCTGCAGAATTGGGATAAACCTTTAATGTTGTCACAATCTAGAGTTCTTTGTATTTGGGTGACCCGTTAATGCTGATACCATATGTCCTCTACAGTAAAAAGTGTGCCAAAGGCATTAAATTAATCTTTCAAACTTAAAAAAAAAAAAAGGTTTTGTGGTCCTTGTGTTTAGAGTAATTTTTTTTTTTTTAAAGGATAAAATGGGCTCAGAGAAGTTGAGTAACTTCCAGTTAAGGTCACAATTAAGTGGTAGATCACTTGCACTAAGTTTTAAGTCCTTTCCACAATATCAACAAATTGTAGACATGGAAGCAAATAACACTTTTGGAGAGAGACAACACCCCTTAAAGGAGTAAGCTTTTTAGCTTTTTATGTATATTTAGAGATAAAGCTTAAAATGCAAATCTTCCCTTGAGAGTGGGAAAGCATGAACAAATGACTACTATAGGCTTTTACATATTCAAAAAATTAAATTCCAGAATTCTAGATTTAAGACGTGGCAGTTAATAGAAAAGTTCTAATTTAAAAATAATTTCTATAGAATACACATCTGTATATGCACATATGTTTACTTAGAAAACATATTTCTTTGGATGTTTGTGCCATTTCTTAGTTATATGTTGTGTCCATAGCTGTTTCATTCCCATCCCTACACTTCAAGCCACCATATTACTTTTAAATTACCTTATGACTCATTTTCAGTTAATTATAATAATTAACTATTTAGCCAATAAAGCACTTTCATGAGTAAAAAATACAGATTTTTGAATTTGGTTCTAGGAATAGTTTAATTTTCATATTTAATATCTGAATCTCGTATTTATCACATGTAGCATGAAATTGCTTCTGTTTTAAAAGAATAATTATATATTCATTGCAAACAGTATAAGAAGTAATAAATATACCTCCTTCTATCATATGAAAATATGTGACATTTCCCTAAAAAATTCCTTGAATTTAGAATATAGTTAATAATATGGTAACAACTTTGTGTGGTGACAGAAGGTAGCTAGACTTATCATTGTGATCACTTCCTAATGTAAATAAATGTTGAATCACTATGTTGTACATCTGAAACTAATATAAGATTATACGAATAAAGAGAAAAAAATTCCCTGCATATAGAAATTTTAGACCTTCTCTACTTGTAAATCTAAGCGTATCCTTTCCCAGATGATAGCGTTTCCCCTAGGGCTTTGGTACATTTCATAAAAAGGAAAATATAGACAGTGGAAATACAGGTAGAAATAGAAGAGTTCAAGTGTGGTAGCTCATCATGTGTATGCTGGGGGCAAGTGTAATGAGGACCTGCTCCCCTGGGTTTCAGTGACTGAGGGTGGCAAAGATACAAGAAGTGCAAGAAATACCTACCTTTCCTCAATGGGAAGGATGCCACAATTCAACACGAGTAAAATGAGTAAGAAGGAAAGTTTACTGGACTCAACTATGCAGCTGATATTGCATTTAGCTCTCACTTGAATTTTAAACATTTGCTTGAAAAAGGATTTTAAAAAAAAGGTGGATTTCATTTCATTTTTTGCTTCTTTTGGAAAGCTCTCCTGTGTAATTTATTGATTGCATTCCTGAAGAACAGAGTTAATGATGCTGTTTGGTTGATGGTTCCAGAAGGTGCAGGAGCCAAAAGACGTGCTCCAAAGGAAGGCATTTGTGTGGTCTCAAAATGTCAGGATGGTGCGGAGGCTGAAACAGGAAATAAAACATGTTAATTGTTTTAATATTTGGATAACCCACATGTTCCATGTGGGAGTCCAGGGAGCATTCAGCTTTGAAGAAAATGTAAGACTTCAGCATTTAAAAGAGCAGTCCCCTTTTCAATACAGGCACACCTCACTCTATTCCTCCTTTTTTTTTTTTACACATTGAAGGTCTGTGGCAACCTTGTGTTGAGCAAGTCTACCAGTACTATTTTTCCAACAGCATTTGCTCACTTCATGTCTCTGTGTCACATTTTAGTAATTCTTACAATATTTCAAATTTTTTCATTGTTGTTATATTTGTTATGGTAATCTGTGATCAGTGATCTTTCCCGTTATTATGTAATTGTTTTGGGGCTACCACTAATGTGCCCATGTAAGACGGTGAACTTAATCGATACATATGGTATGTGTTCTGACTACGACTGGCATTCCCCTGTCTCTTTGTCTTTCCTGGGTCTCCCTATTTTCTGAGACACAATGATATTGAAATCATGCCAATTAATAACACTACAATGATCTCTAAGTATTCTAGTGAAAGGAAGAATCAATGGATATGGCAAACTATTGTTGTATTTATTTATTTATTTATTTATTTATTTATAAATAATATAATTTATTGTCAAATTGGCTAACCAACAGTGTGTACAGTGCACTCTTGCTTTTGGGGGTAGATTCCTGTGGTTCATTGCTTACATACAACACCCAGTTATTGCTGTTTTATTTTAAGAAATTGCCATAGTCACCCCAAACCTCAGCAACCCCCACCCCGATTAGTCAGCAACCAGCAACACTGGGGCAAGACTTTCACCAGCAAAAAGGTTACAACTCACTGAAAGCTCAGATGATGGTTTGCATTTTTTTGCAACACAATATTTTTTATGTTTATTTATTTTGAGAGAGAGAGGGTGAGAGAGCATGAGTGGGGGAGGGGCATAGAGAGAGGGAGAGAGAGAATCTCTGATGCAGGGCTTGATCCTGTGAACCATGAGATCATGACCTGAGACGAAATCAAGAGCTGGATGCTTAACCAACTGAGCACCCAGGTGCCCCGGCAAGATAATATTTTTTTAATCAAGGTATGTACATTACTTTTTCAGACATAATGCTATTGCACACTAGACTACAGTATAGTGTAAAAATAACTTTATATGCACTGGAAAAGCAAAAACTTTGTTTGACTTGCTTTACTGCAATATTCTCTTTATTGGAATTGAACCCACATTATTTCTAAGGTATGCCTATAATTTTTGTGAAAACTTCTTTGTAAACTGAAAAAAGAAAAAATTTTAAAAATTTTTAATGAAAAAAATTAGTGGTATCTGTATACAAAAAAATCCCAAGGTAACTCCAACTCCTTCCATAATGAGTAGGTCCTTAATACAATTTAAATTTATAGCCATTAATGGTAACCCTTTTTAGGTGGCCAGAAAGAGGCTGCAGTGACTCCATATTATAATTAAGACTCTGTGACTCTGAATCTTTTTCTTTGCAAGGGTGACTGTTCTCTTGTAAATAAAGCTGGGGTGGCTCTGATCATCTAGATTTACTGTAACCAAAATAGTTTGGTTTCAGTAGAACAGGAAGTGCAAAGCAACTATTTTAATTTCTCACAATATGATGTAAAATGTGCTACATCCTAAGACTGAACTACTAATGGAGAACCAAGGCACTCCAATGTTTTTTTCATTCTTTCACCTTCTTTCTCTATTGGCCAACACCTACAATAAAAAAGAAATTTAATACCTACCTTTTTCCAGAGCGAAGCAGGTCAAATCCTTCATTTATTTTTTCAAGAGGCAAAACATGGGTTATTAATGGATCAAGTGAGAACTTCTTAGCCATAAAATCGGCCACAAGTTTAGGGACAGAATCTTTACTCTTAAAGCCTGAAAAGAAAATAACATCATTTAAGATTCAGCCATAGGTTAAGAGGAGAATTGGAGAGGAGGCTTTCCAAGTAGAATTGAAATGAAAGTTTATAGAAAGTGCTACATCCCACAGACTACAATTACTGAGGTTAATAACAGATAGTGTTTCAGTATCCTTTTGCCATGGTTAGACTTTTTAAAAATCCACCTAGATAAAGTGGGGTCCTTAATTATTAGCTCTCTCACAGAGAAATTATACTATGGGTGGTTATTCCCTTAGGGAGCAAATTTAGCAGTTACCTAAATTTAGGCAATGACAGCACACATGAATGACTGCTATGGATTTCCTGGGTCCTATGAGGTATTTCAGTGCCTTATACAGTCATGAGTATAAAAGAAGTGGGACTGAGAGATTCTAGTTAATTTATGGGGACACTAAAAGGTGTGTCTTGGAACCTTCTGTGCGCATCCTTATATCCGTATCTAGTTCATTTAACCATGTTGCTTTAAAAACATTTTTTTAAATGTTTATTTTTAAGAGAGAGAGAGCCAGAGTGCAAGCAGGGGAGGGGCAGAGGGAGAGAGAGAGGGAGACACAGAATATGAAGCAGGCTCAGGCTCTGCCCTGTCAGCACAGAGCCCGACGTGGGTCTTGAACTCACAAACCATGAGATCACAACCTGAGCCGAAGTCAGATGCTTAACTGAATGAGCCACCCAGGCACCCCTAACCATGTTGCTTTTTAAAAACTGGCTTTGGGGTGGGAGGGAGGGCAGGGTGGGTGATGGGTATTGATGAGGGCACCTTTTGGGATGAGCACTGGGTGTTGTATGGAAACCAATTTGACAGTAAATTTCATATATTAAAAAATAAAAAAAATAATAAAAAAAATAAAAACTGGCTTTGTCACTTGTAAAAGGGAAGAACTCCTGAGGTCCATAAGAATTTAGCCATCAAGCCTAACTACATACCACCAAAAACTGCTCCTTTCCAGGTACGTCCGCCCAATAGCAACATGGGGTTCATAGAGATATTTTGAGAATAAGGAGCTACTCCTACGATGACGCTTACACCATATGACTCTTGGCAGCAGGACAAGGCAGCCAGCTGGAATAAAATTAATATTTAGCATCATTAAAGTGAATTTTCTGATAGTCCACACTCATGGTGCATGGTATCACGTAATATTGATTTAGCTAGATTGTGAGTGTGTGCAGGGAAGAGATTATGGCTTTTGCTTCTTCATTCCCCACTGTGCCTAGGATAGTGTTGTGGTTTTAGGAAATGCTCAGAAAAATTTTTTTTAATGAAACAGTGGATGAATGAATCTGTTGTATATGCTTAATTCTTCCTTATAAAATAATAGAGGCAAACATCATCACAAACATATCTACCTATTTATTTATTTTAAGTAGCTATTTTGAACTCAGTACTTGAACCAGGTGTTTTGATGGCAAACAAGATGTTAAGGTCAATTACATCATCAAAATTGGTGTGTTTGTCTACTTGATGGTCTTCTGGAACTTCAAAAGAAAGCTTCTTCATCCAGCCAAGTTTTTAATCATATTCCACAGTAAGAGAATTGTTGAGGATTCTCTAGCAATATATAATGGTTAACCCTTTGATTTTGGAGTATGATGTTTAGAAGACCAGATAACCTCAGAACATGTGGCTATTGGATATTTGGTACCTTCAAGTGAAGTAGCAATCTAATTTCACAGGAGAAAATAGAGGGAAAACAACAGAAAAAGGGCATAAGGAGAAAAGCTATAGCCTTAGAACTTTAGTCATCTGAAGTGAGTATATTGTCTCAAGTCAAGGCTACAAAGAGCTTTATTCTTAGGGTGGTTCCTCATGTTACCATTACTACTAGGATTTACTGGAGAACCTCAAAAGGGGGATTTGTTGGTTTCTGGGGACTTTCTTTCAGTAAGGTTCTAGGGAGTTCTGGGTAGGCGGGATATATATAACTGGAGATGTATTCCTCCTTGCAATTGATGATATTTGTCATTGAAAGTAATGTTATGTATATTCCAAAGATTATGTAAACACTGCAAGATCAGAAACAGCACTGCATATCAGTAACACTAGCTAACATTTACTGAGCTTACCATCTGACAGGTCATGCTGTGCTAAGTATTTTACATGCATTATCTCATGTAATTTATAAACAGTGCTATGAGATATAGATCTCTTAAATTTTTTTGGTGGAAAAAATTGTTGAGTTTCAAAGGTATTCAACCCAACACATAGTTACTGGGTGCTTACTATGTGCCAGGAACTGTGCTCTCTGCTGTGGCAAAATAAGGCAGCATGGTAAATGGAAAAATGCAATATTTTCTGTTAATAAAATGATACTGGTCTAAAATTGGCCATTATTCCTCTGGCCAAAGTATGATATATGAAAGAAAATGGAAGTTTCTTAAAATGTAAAATATTGATAAACCATTTCATTATGAATGTGAGAAAGAAATCAAACTTGCCAATTTGAAAACAATTTATATTACCCATATTTACTTGTTTGAAATTTTTTTTACCAAAAATTAACAAAGTAAAATTATAGTGGTTTAATTTTATAAAAACCCTCTTTCCTCTCGAAAGGAGAAATATTACTTGAGACAGATTTGCTGAGCTGATGGAATTAAAGATTTCTCATAATAATAAGTAGAATAACCCAACAGGATATGGAAAATCACCTTAGTTTTAAAAATATTATTTATATATAATATTTATATTCTACTGCCTCAAAGTATACTATGAAATATAGAAGCAGATATCTCAAGGCATTTCATGTTACATACCATGGTGTCAAGCCGCCCAATGACTTCAAATGAAAAATCCACACCGCCACCACTCATCTCTTTTAGCACCTCCTGGATTGGTTTCTTGTAGTCCTGAGGGCTGATGCACTCAGTGGCACCCACCTCTTTGGCCTTTGCAAATTTGTCTTTGTTGATGTCCACCCCAATAATCCTGGACGCTCCTGCTGTTTTACAGCCTATGATAACAGACAGACCGACTCCTCCAAGGCCAAACACGGCACAGGTGGAGCCCTGGGTGACCTGTGTTTTCAGAAAATGCAAAAATGGATTAAATAATGATTGCCACTGGGGCACCTGGGTGGCTCAATAGGTGAAGCATCTGACTTCAGCTCAGGTCATGATCTCGCTGTTCATTGAGTTTGAACCCCATGTTGGGATTTGTGCTGAAAGCTCAGAGCCTGGAGCCTGCTTTGGATTCTGTGTCTCCCTCTCTCTGTCCCTCCCCTGCTTGTACTCTGTCTTTCTCTCTCAAAAATAATCATTAAAAAAATAAAAATAAATGATTGCTAGAAAATGCCTAAGCTATATAAAGTGCTATGCCTTTTCTGTTATGAGGAGCTGTTCGAACTCTTACGTCCAGCCTTCTGCCAAATCTCTTTTGGCTTCAGTTGCTTCATGTTTAAATTGAGGTGGTTGAACTAGATGAGTGGTTCTCAAACGTTGCTGGACATTAGACTCACCTGGGGAGCTTCAAAACATCTCAATGCCTAGGTCACAGCTTATAACCAATTCCATCAGAATTTCTGCAGGTGGGACCCAGTCCCCAGGTGACTCCAATGAGAAACTCAGGCTGGGAGCCAGTGCCCTAAATGCCAGGGACTCCCGTCTTGAATCGAATCTAGTAGCTCAAATCTATCAACAGTTTTAGTATATCAAACACAGAAATGCAAAGTTTTGGGAAATGAAATAATAAGTGGAAAAGATTATTCTGGGAGACTGAAAAATAATTCAGTGAAACCTTCAATAATTAAGTATTTGTTTCATTAACTTTCAGCATCATGACCAGTATCATGAGAGCATAAATTAGCTGTGAAATATAGAAGAGTTAACCTTAGTTTAGAGGAAAGCCCAAGAACAGGGGAAATTTAACAGATAACTAAGATAATATAGCTTGAGATCACTGTGATCTTATTGGGTCTTTATCCCTGCTTTAAAAAATATACTAATGAGCAATAATGCAATCAAAAGTTGGTCTATATTTTATTAATGGTTGAAAATAATTATGAATGCTCTCAGTTTCTGCTCTGTGTCTAGGCTCAGCTAGACCATCTGTTTAAACAGATGATGCAGTTGCATAAGAGACTCAGTGCTAGAGCCACAGAATTTGGAAAACTCATGCTTTCAATTGTTTTAGTTGGCTAGAGACTGTTTAGTAAACCTAGTCTGCTGTAATCAGCCTTCAGTGTGGCTGTTGATTTCTCCTATCCCAAGTAACTATACTCTGGGATATAACACCACTTTTTACCTTACTTAGAAAAATTTGAGACTTGTAATTGTGATCTAAAGGTGAAGGTAATTATGTATCCTGGTTTAAGATTCAGCAGGAATTTTGAGAGATAGGCCAACCACAATTCTCATACTAACCAGCTGTGAGATCTTGGGCAAATAGCTTTATGTCTCCGGGTTTCCATTTCACAAAATGAAGGAATACTGCTAGATTTCCATACTTTTGGGAAGAGGAATTTCTGTTTAAAGAATTTCTCTTTAAAATCTACCACCTCTGAACTGTGTGTATATACATGTGTGTGCAGAAGATGAGATGTAGCAGTGAAATCCCCTAATGACTGGATTAATGCAAAGTGCATTACTGAAGCTTTATTACTTCCTTTGTAGGGATCCACAGAGTGGGTGGGTTGGTAACTCTTGGTTTGGAGGTGCACTATATAAGGCTTTGGAATCTACTGTTCATCCCAATTCTGAGAGTAAAAGATCCATGGACTAGATGCTAGTCAGAGGTGATCTCTTCATCTTATTTACTGTTGTTGCCTCTAAAGTTAGCAGAACCTACTATGCCTGATGCATGTTGGTGTTAACAGTACAATAAATTACTAAATGAGCTCCCAGCTCTAAAATTTAGTAATCATATAAAGAACAATTGTAGAATAATTATTGAAAATTACATCTTTACTTTTTCTTAACTAAGCGTCAATAGCATTTTCATCTGTGATAAATAAATTTTCTAGGATATGCTCATCAATTCCTTCTGAGGCCATTTTTACAGTCATAACTGATACCCTAAATTTTATCAATGTTATTGTGATAGCAGGAGGAAAATCTACCAGTAAATCTATGAAGAACGATCTCTGATTCCTGTGAGAAATTGCTCTCCTCTTGGTTCTTGATAGTCTGAGTGTAACTGGTTTTATCAACCATTGTCTTTCCTACCTTGGCAACTTTGACTGCAGACCCATAACCAGTAGAAAATCCACAGCCAATGAGACAGACTTTCTCCAGTGGTGAGGCTTCGTCAATCTTGGCCACTGAGATCTCATCCACCACTGTGTACTGGGAGAAGGTGCTGATGCCAAGGAAATGGTAAATGGGCTTCCCTCTGCAGGTGAATCTGATGGTACCATCCTGCATGGTCCCCTGAGGCATGTTCAGACTGGCCAGTGCAACACATAGACACACAAGGGCATGAGACAGTAGCATAACGGATGTGTAAATCCATTGCCTGTGTAAGGAGAGTATCAGAAACTTACTCGTTTTTCACGCAGAAGTTGCCTTCTGGGTGTTTACAAACATTGCATTTTCCACACTGGGGAGTAAAGAGTGGAATGACTTTGTCACCTGGAGGGTATAAAACAAATTCTTCTTAAATTTCTACCCAGGAATTAATACAGCAAGAACCAGAAGCTTATGCATATGTATTAGAGGTGTGTCTTTGAAGTCTCCAAGAAATAGGGTTCACCACTATGTTGTTGGTCATTGCCAGCCAGCATTGTTATTGGTTTGGGTTTCCATGTGCCTGAAGATTCTCAAAGAGGAAATGCAAATATCAGAAACAACATAGATTTAAAAAATATTTCTGCCATATTAATAGTTATCTTTTGTTGTGTGCCTTTATTCTTGAGAGTTTTATATATATCATTTAAGCCTCGGTAATTAAATGTTCTCATGTAACTGTAAACATAAATTTTAGCTGTGAGCAGGCTGGTATTCTTCCACTAGATGCCAGGGAAATCTGCTACTTTGTAATAGTTTGAAATAAAGTAAAAATGAGTGTTTGAACAACCATTTCTTGGCTTTTCAAAGTGACTATGCTTTTAAGTTTGTTTGTTTTTAAGGAAAACTAACAAAAATGGGAAAAAGAAGAATTCAAGAAATCCCTTTGTAAACCTCATCAATGAGTTAGGCACTTTCTTAAAGGATAAAAACTGACTTTCAAATGTTTGTGGCTGATAACTTAATTTGTAAATTATCTATTTTTTCTGCTATGATTAAGGGATCAGGGTGAAAAGTAAGGGTGTTGTTTATTATTAATTAATTTTCCCTCCACTGGTGAACTCTACCAAAAATTTATTTTTTATTTTTTAAATATAATTTATTGTCAAGTTGACTAACATGCAGTGTACACGATGTGTTCTTGGTTTGGGGGATAGATTCCCGTGATTCATCATTTACATACAACACCCAGTGCTCATCCCAACAAGTGCCCTCCTCAATGCCCATCATCCATTTATTAATTTATTTCTGAGTAAAGGAAATATTAAGAGCTGAAACACAAACCAGACAATTGACCTGTTCACAGGTCAATTAAGTATTCGGTAATGGGGGAGGCCAAATCCATTGGTAAATTGATTTTTTTAGAATTAGACAAAATTTTCATTTTTAATCACCTATGCTACCTAGCCACAAGACCTAGAAAAATGGTCAGGCCATAACATCTAATTGAAAAATTTCTATGCCTATCATCTCCATATAAAATTTCCATCTATTCACCCTTTAAAAATATTTATCTATATTAATATAAAATTAGAATAAAATCTATATTAAAGATAAAATAGTACTTTGTCACCAGTCACATTTAACCATGGTTAAAGGTAATAACACAGATATTGTTTATGGCAGGGTGTCTTCTGCTAGGTCTATTTCATTCCCTTCCATCTAGTCTGTTTTGTTCATTTAATGTTCAAGAAGGGAGGCCATACTGGAAGAGGAAATCAGTGAATGAGTCTCTTCCCACCTAAGAGTAGGTCATGTAGATTCAGTTAAAGCCTCATGGCCCCCATCCTGTGAAATCAGTACACAACAGTTTCCATATAGTGATGTGGAGGGTCAGGACATAGACTTTTGTTTTCTTATTTTGTCCCATTTGTAGGTCTCTTTGGACCTGACAGAACATAGTACTCAGCAACACTCAAATGGAAATTATTTGTTTATGAACTCTAACCTTGGCAGTCACTGCGTCTCACTTGATCTTTATGTGTTCCCGGGATCTAACCCAGTGCCTGGCATCTAATAGGCACTTGCTAAAGGAGAGAAAACATGATTGCATGAATGCACACATGTCTGAGTCAGGCAAGGGAGGGAAGAAAGGAGGAGACCTATGTTCTAGTCCCAGCTCAGCCATGACCTTCTGCAAGGTCTTTCCAGGCTGCATGATCTTGTTCTTGAACTGTGAATTCCCGAAGTGTGAATTCTGTACCTGGTTTTACTGTCGTCACACCTTCTCCAACACTTTCCACAATGCCAGCTGCCTCATGGCCTAAGATCGCAGGGAGAGGCGTGATAATTGTTCCACTAACCACATGGTCATCTGAACGACAGATTCCTGTGGCCACCATCTACATGGGAAAGGGAGGATGATTAGATACAGAAAAGAATAGGACACTTATCTTTTCCTCATCAAACAATTTGGAATAGTCTGTGAAACATTTTTTTTCTGAAATAAAGTCTTAATATACAAGAATGTATCCTTTTTATAGAAGTAGAAATTGCAGATTAGCACTAGGAAAGTTGTCACTCAAATTCTACCAGCTGATGCTAATTGATGTTGAAATCTTGATGTACGTCCCTTTATACTTTTTTCCTGTAGAAACATGTAAATTATTTTTTATTTTATTGGGATTAGACTGTATATACCCTGGTTCCTTTTTAAAAACTTAACAACTTGTATTTGTATCTTTCTTGACGATAAGTGTTTGGATCACCATATAGAAAGTGCCTTTTAACGGATTTTTGCTTATTTCCACTTTTACCATTTTTGGAGCCTAAAATTAAAAAACTGGAAAAAATGTTTCACCTTAATACGAACTTCATGGGCCTTAGGGGGTGCAACCTCCACCTCCTCAATGGAAAAGGGTTTCTTTAACTCCCACAGCACAGCTGCTTTGCATTTGATCACCTGGAAATTGAATAGAAAGATGCTACTAGTTTTTCCCCATTCTTAAAGTCAGGTATAGTGACTTTCATCTTGTTACGTGCAACATGTTCCCTCATGTCTGGACCCTAAAGTGTCCCATAGAAATGAAGGAAGGACCTCTGATTTACAAAGAGAATAAAAATACCTTTTTAAAAAACAGGCAAAGCAATCGCACAAGGAAAGAGAAACAGGATTAACTATAATGAGACATTGAGATAAAATGGAATATATTCTTTCAGGCCATCTTCATGTTGCTTTTTGTTTGCCAAGGGTTGTTTATTCCTGATATTTCCTAATGTCCTTAACTCGCTTGTTTACCTGCGACTGTTGGCTGGTGTGTGGAATTCTAAATCAACATAATTTTGCTGACAGGTTTAGTGCTGTTCACATAAAAGCTATTGCCCTCCTGCTCAATTCTCTGCTGAAGCCCAAATAATCTAACTTTATGATTTCGGTTGCACATTGGCCTCCCTACCTAGGATGAGTTTTTTTTTTCTCTATTTGCCTGTTCTCTTCCCTTGACTTTGTTTTCCTTACTGCTTGTGGTTGCTACTTGCTTGCATCATTCATTTGAAAGTTAGCTTTGGCAGTGCTGTTTTGTTGTCTGATTTATGTGTAGAAATTCCTTCCAGATTAGATTTGCAACAAAAATTTCAGAGGTTATAGCTGTATACGCACACTCACACACACCTATGTACACATGTACGTATATATTTAAAAATGGGAGAATGGTGTGCTTGAATTTCTAGCTAGCACAGTTTACCCATTGGGGTTCTTAAAAATAAAAGTTGAAAACATATTTTTAGTGGTTGGGATTATAATATAAAGCTGTCTTCATTGTTGCAAAGCTTACAAAATTAAGGGAGTTTTCTCCTAGAAAGAATTGACTTAATTGCAAATATGATAAAAAAATTTTCAATGCAGATTTATCCTTTTGACAATTTATTTTCATGTTAAATCCCCCCCAGTTTTCAAGGTGTTTGCCAGGGTCAATGCCACAATAGATATGAAAATTCTTGGAAATAATACGCTAAGGGTAGATAAGTCCTGACTACAAGGTCCTGTCTTGGGTGAATTACATACTTGATCTTTAAACCTCACAATGATGTTACCAGGGCAGTATTATTGAATTATTGGTCTTATTTTACAGATGAAAAGATTGAGGCTCAATGGACTCCATAATTGACTAATTTTCCCAAAGTCACAAAGCTGGCTGTCCAGAGAATTAAGATCAATGCAACTTTATTTTTTTACTACTCCATGGTAGTGAAAAGAGATTAAATAATAATAGCAGTAACAATATAACAGCAGTGACTAACATTTGTTGAATTATTTCTTTTTACAATCTTTTTTTTTAAGTTTATTTATTTTTGAGAGAGAGAGAGACAGAGCATGAGTAGGGGAGGGGCAGAGAGAGAGGTAGACACAGAATCCGAAGCAGGCTCCAGGCTCCGCGCTGTCAGCACAGAGCCTGATGCGGGGCTCGAACTCACAGACTGTGAGATCATGATCTGAGCCGAAATCGGACACTCAACCAACTGAGCCACCCAGGTGCCCCTGTTGAATTGTTTCTATGTACCAGGCACTGTTACAAGTGTATTACAGTATTAATTTATTAAATTCTCACACCACCTTATAAAATGGTATTATTATTGCCATTTGGCATTTGAAGAGACTATAATGCAGGAAGGGTAAACAGAAATGGGTGTTATCACAAAGCTAAAAGTGATTAATGCTGCACCCAAAGATTTATTGTTTTCATTAATACATTTGGTTTGCACATTTGCTCTCTGAACTCCTTTTAAGCTTAGTTTTGGCATATTTAATTGTTCTTTTTCCTAACTATTCCTCATTTGAAATGTAACTTGCCATTGTAAATACTAACCAGTAATGAATTAAAATAAAGAGATTTGGAATAAGAAAACTGACAACTGGCGACCCATGTGGTTTCCAACCAATCTAATTGATATAGGAGTGTTGTGTCACACAGTGTGTGTAGAAACCTCGGAATCTTTAAGTTATCATAGCAAGATAGTGTATGGTGTGATCCACTCCTAACATAACACATGTCCTAGAAACAGTTGCATAGACTTTTGTAATTGAGGTAGGTTAAACAATATGAGTTGCTTGTATTGAATGACCACATGCGTTTCTGTGCACCTAAGCACATTGAACAAATGAGCATGAATCCATGGAAGACTTAGAACTGATTATCTCTGTTCTCAGTGCTAATAAGTGATTCAAACTGTATCACTATTATTTTTATTTTGTAAACCCATGTTGACTTTTGTGTGGAGAAGATACTGTTCCACAGGATTTCTATGGAAATTTCCTGGATTCTGCACAGTAGGGCCCTTGTAATTCAGAATTTGCATGTTGATGCTGGCTTGCTTATTAATCTTGATTGTTCTAAAGTTTTGAAATCAGTGTGCCTTTTGTAAGAGATTTTATAGGAAGGTTCAAAGTATATCTCAAAGTCCTCTGAATCAAATTCCTCTCATAAAACTTTTGTCAGGTCTAACTTTCCTGTGTTCCCAAAAAGAATATGATTACAAAAAACATTTAAATTATGGTTTTTTATTATAAAGAAAACTCCTTGATTAAAAACATAGAATGTTAGATTTACAAATCTATTTATGATTGACTATAACTACTGCACATGTATTTAATACAGGAAGTAAAGATTTTATTAAGTACAGATGCTATGCATTCTTGATAAAGATATTTAGGAATAGCCTATTTTTAACTGTAGTTTAATATACATTGAGTATTGAAGCACACACTCTGTTTTGTATTTCAGTACACATTGTTTCTAATTTATATATGCATTTTAAATTATTCATTAATACTATATCTTTGTGAATTATATAGTAAGAATATATTTCCAAAAGTAGAAACAAAATTTTTTTTGCTTACTTTTCCTGCTGTGCTCATCGTTCTGTTTTCTCTGCAGACCAGGAGACTGGCGAATTCTTATAGACTCTTCTGTTTGAGTAGATAAAGCTGATATGTTATACAGATATTTTGTTTGCTTGAGTAACTGCCCATTCCACACATGTGATCTGGGGTCTTTAAGCCACACCTATCAGCTTTTTCTCAAGCCAAGTCAAATCAGGAAGAAAAGCGCACTGAGCCAGCATCCAAACCTTTGACTTTACACCTTGCCAATTTCAGTTAATATATTGGGTTCATTAGGTAAACTATGTCCCTACACCTAAATTTTAATCTCGCTCTCTTTTTTTCCTAGATTGCATATTTCTTCTCTTTCCATCCCACATAGGGTGTTCGGAGTTGTTTGCCCTTCATGTGAGCTAATCTCCAACTTCTAGTCCATATGTTGCAGTTCGAAAAGAGGAGTAAGGAAGCAGCACAAATGATATTGGACAGAGAGTGCTCTGAGCCAGAGGAATAGGTTTGATTTAGCACTCTTTTCATAGAAGGGAAGTTGGACAACAATGAGTCACAGCACAGACACTCACCTCTACCTGTCATAACAGGGAGTTTGGAGCAGTGGTTATGGCTTGGCAGACCCTATGCTTACTAGCTGTGTGCAGTTGGATTTATTATTTATCTGTCTTTGGCCTTAATTTTCTTACCTATAAAATGAGGATGACTGTTGGTACCCCCTCGAGGAGTTGTTTGAGGAAAACTGAGATAATCCTTTTAAAGCACTTCTCAGGGTGCCTGACAAATAGGACAACCTTCAGTGAATATTAGCTACTCACTAAGGTTTCAGTGCTGACAACCTTACTTTCTTTTTGTTCTCCCAGCCCTCTAGGGGCTGAATGTTAATGTTCTCTGTGGCCTAACATGCCTTTTGTGATCTTTCAGCTTTTCAACAATTGTGCAGCCAGTTTTCGGTAATAAATCTACTTTGTTTGAAATACAGAGTTTTCTATTTTCCTAACTGGGCACTGATACAGTTCTTGGCACCAAAAGTGCTCCCAGAAGCATACTGTCTAGCAAACCATAGTATTACACAGACTGAGTTAATTTACCCAGACTGAGTCTTTTTAATGGTTACCATGTGCTGACATAGAAAGCACTGGAATGAGTATGTTAAAGGGGGTTGAGAAGAAAGGAAAAGAATCCAGAATCATCAACAGAAGAGAAACCAATAGATGACTAACAGGACCCACTTGCTCTTTTCCATTATAGATTTCACGTAGGCCTGATCTGCCACGGTTTGCACACCGCCCATTATGTTTTCAAGTAGTTTTCCAGAGCACTTTGAAGACGTTTGAAGTATTGTACCTTTCGAATCCCTGTATGATACAGTCACTGAAAATGTTATGCTCAGCCATATATGCCTATTTGCATGATGCTACAAAACTTGTTTTAGAATTTTCATTCATTTTGTATTTTAAGAGTCCTAGAATATAAACAATTCTTTTGTGTTCATCACTTTTCCAGTTTTTGATTTTTCATTTTCATTTTTACCAAAATTATACATGCATATACATATGCAAAACTTTTTTCTACAAAGCCTCCTAAGAAAAGCAGCTGTACTTGCTTTCCTGCTTTTTCCTACATTTACTCTTCCCTACAAGCCACTGCTGTCAACTTTCGAAACTTATTATTTTGTTTTTTTCTTTCCACATCTCCAAGTAGCATGCATATATTACTAACTTGGTTTTGCTTTGGACATTCCTATTAACTTTCCATTTGGGAGGATGAAAATTTGGGGCAGTCATTACCACAAAAATGCTCTACTTCTGGGGGTGGAGAGAGTGAGGAGGAAGAGGAGGGGGGCCATCCCACAATACCAGGCGGGAGGGCAGTAGGTGGTTTGTATCTGGGCTGTGAGGTGCTCAGTGCCTCAGACGTTGCTGCTTCTGTCTCTTTAATGCGAGAGGAAGCAATGCAGTGGAATTGATGGAAACTGGCAGAGCTGTAGATGTTACTAGAGGAGGAGATCCCTGTGGCAAGATGGCACTGATGGAGAGTTACCAGAATCTGACCCGGGTGGTGGACTACTGTGAAAACAACTACATACAGGCTGCAGACAAGAGAAAAGCTTTAGAAGAGTCCAAAGCCTACACAACCCAATCCATAGCTAGACTTGCTTCTCAAATAAATGTACTGGCCAACAATGTACTCCAGTTGCTGGATATCCAAACCTCTCAGCTTTGGAGAATGGAGCCTTCCACCAATCATATGTCACAGACCATGGACATTCATAAAGAGAAAGTGTCTTGAAGAGACATTGGCATTTTGACAACAAATAAGAATACACCAAGAACTCACAAAATAATAGCACCTGCACATATGGAGCGCTCTGTAAGGTGTATTCAGAAACCTATTGACTATACAATTCTGGATGTTGTGGGCCGTGGTGTCAAGCATGGAAATACCCAGCCTGCAAGAACTGGCACACTGTCCAGAACAAATCTTCCTACTCAGAAACCTCCAAGCCCTCCCATGTCAGGCCGGGGAACACTGGGACAAAATACTCCTTACAAAACCCTGGAACCTGTTAAACCCCCAGCAGTTCCTAATGACTACATGATAAGTCCTGCTAGGCTCAGAAGTCAGCATAGTCCAGGCAGGACGGCTTCTTTACACCAGACACCGAGGACACACAGTAGAAGTAGTGGGGGGGAGTAGAAGTCGAGAAAGCAGTGGAAGCAGCACTATTGGCATCCCCATTGCCATGCCTATATTTCACCACCCACTATTGGACCAGCAGCCCCAGGCTCAGGTCCCAGTTCCCAGTACGGCACAATGACCAGGCAGATTTCTCGACACAACTCGACCACTTCCTCGATGTCTTCTGGTGGATACAGACGAACTCCCTCTTTGCTCAATTTTCTGCTCCTCAGCCTCATGTTAACGGAGGTCCACTTTATTCTCAGAATTCAATTTCTGTTGCTCTCACCCCTACCCCTATGCCTCAGTTGACTCCACAGATAACCTCTCACAGGCTTCGTGGCCAGGATGTAGGAAAGCATTGCTGATAGTCCAACTCCACCACCACCACCTCTCCCAGATGACATTCCCATGTTTGATGAGTCTCTGCCTCCGCCACCACCCCCAGTGGATTATGAGGATGAAGAGTCTGCAGTAGTTCAGTATAATGATCCACATGCAGATGGGGATCCTGCTTGGGTCCCAAGAATTATATGGAGAAAGTTGTGGCACTATATGATTATATGAAAGACAAGGACGATGAGCTATCATTTATGGAGGGTGCAATCATTTATGTGATAAAGAAGAATGATGATGGCTGGTATGAAGGAGTCTGCAATCAAGTGACTGGTCTGTTCCCTGGGAACTGTGTTGAATCAATCATGCGCTATGCTGATTACATTTTTGCTTTTAAAGCAGGTTCTTCTTATTAGTCATACTGTGGGATTATTATGGTTAACAGAGTTGTCTTAAAATATTTTCAAACGTGCCCATATTTTCAGGACATGCTGTTTTATTGGTATAATTGAATGTCTACCTGTAGGCATAAGTCTTTGAGGCAGTTTGTGTATTGCTAATCAGCAATTAATACAGGAGGCTGTCCATACCTGATAATGCTTATGTACTTACACAGTTAACTTTATGACCAGCCTAAGTATTCTGGGGGAGTGGTGTAGAATATTTAACAAATCATGATTCAGACCGTACCATTACATGTTTCCATGCGGCATGGTTACTAACGCTATGTCAGACTAATATTAAAACCAGAAAACTACAATCCTCGTGCTGGTCATACTTTCCGTTTAGATTTTCTCATTATTGAAATATACTATTTGTTTAAAGCATGCATACAAATTTATGTATTGAAATATACATAAAAAATCCAAGATGCTTCCAATTTGTGTAATATTTACTTGGAGTACTCGTACTTAGGTCTCATGAAATGAATTGAGTCTCTAAGGTCTCTATGTGAAACAAAACAAAGGGTTATCTGTAATGTTGTAATTTGTACCTAAGTTTTTTAATGGGTGAATTTGCGTTATAAATTTTTTCCATTCATAAATACATAAATGAACCAAAGATTTTTGTCCTTTCCCTCACTGGTTTGCTTATAAAATAAATGAGTAAATTTAAAAAATATTCTACTTCTCTCTTGTTTCCCGAAAGAATAACAGAATAATTTGTTATTAGGACTATGTAAATGTTACATATAGGTGAACCATTTAGTTTGCAGTGTTTTTTTTTTTCCCCTTTACCTAAACAATTCTGTTTTTCCTAGGATTAAATATTGTTCGGTTTTTTTTTGTTTGTTTGTTTTGTTTTGTTTTGTTTTTGTTTTTTTTTTTAACTAGCTTAGTAGGGCACTTGGGTGGATCAGTTGGTTAAGAGTCTGACTCTTGGTTTTGGCTCAGGTCATGATCTCGTAGTTTTGTGAGTTTGAGCCCCACATCAAGCTCTGTGTTGACAGTGCAGAGCCTGCTTGGGATTCTCTCTCTCTCCCTCTGTCTCTGCCCCTCCCCTGATCGTGCTATCTCTCTCTCTCTCTCTCTCCAAACTAAATAAACTTTAAAAAAATATATAGGGGCGCCTGGGTGGCTCAGTCGGTTGAGCGTCCAACGTTGGCTCAGGTCATGATCTCAGGGTTCGTGGGTTCAAGCCCCGCGTCAGGCTCTGTGCTGACAGCTCAGAGCCTGGAGCCTGCTTCGGATTCTGTGTCTCCCTCTCTCTGCCTCTCCCCCACTCATATTGTGTCTCTGTCAAAAATAAATATTAAAAATTTAAAAAGAATTTGTAAAAAACTAGCTTGATTTTGTCTTTATGCTTACATCTAATTCAATGCCCAAAGCATCTCCAGTTGTTTAGTTCTCCACTTAGGACAAATAGACGCATCAAGTATCTCACCAGTTTTGTCTTTAGAGAAATCTTACTTGGAGTCTTTGACATGCTCCAGAATGGTCTGGGTGTGCTCTGAATCTGGGGCAGCATGCTCTTTTGGATTCCTATGGCTGCTCTAACAAATTACCACCAACTGGGTGGCTTCAAACAATGGAGATTTATTTTCCCCCACTTCTGGAGGCCTAAAATCTGAAGTCCGTACCACTGGGCAGAAATCAAGTGTCAGCAGAGGTACTAAGAGAGAAGCCATTCCTTGCCTTTTCCAGCTTCTGGTGGCTGCCACATCCCCTGGCTTGTGACCACACACTCCAAACCCCTTCCTTCCCTGCTCCTTTCTTCCCCCTCCTTCTTCGTGTTGTCTTTGGGAGCTTGTAGCATGTTCTGTTTATCCCTGGTAATCTGAAATTTTACAATGACCAGTTCTAGGTGGATGTATTTTTATCCATTTTACTGGCATTCCGTGGCTTTTAAAAAAAGATGAGGGTTGGGGCGCCTGGGTGGCTTGGTCGGTTAAGCGTCTGACTTCGGCTCAGGTCATGATCTCACGGTCCGTGAGTTTGAGCCCCGCGTCGGGCTCTGTGCTGACAGCTCAGAGCCTGGAGCCTGTTTCAGATTCTGTGTCTCCCTCTCTCTCTGCTCCTCCCCTGTTCATGCTCTGTCTCTCTCTGTCTCAAAAATAAATAAAACGTTAAAAAAAAATTAAAAAAGATGAGGGTTAACTTTAAAGTTCCAGAAAATTTACTTAAACTGTTTTATTAATGCTCTTCCTTCCCTACCCTTCCCACCCTAGCTTCTCTGTTCTTTTATTCATTCTGGAACTCCTACTACTCAGATACTGAATGTTTTGATATACCACTCTCATTTTCTGTCCCATGCCCCTTTTTCCTTTTTTCCATCTCTTTGTGTTTGTGCTCCCTCCAGCTTCAAATATCCTCTTGAAATGAAGGCACAGTTGGCATAGTCAGGGTTTGCAGGGCATGACACGAGCCTCCTGGGGGTTGGGAGTTCCTACCAGCCCAGCAGTGGCACTTCATCTTTAGTTCCAGTGGTGGGGCAGGAGGTGGGTTGGAACCGAAGCCTGTAGTGATGAGCAGTATGTACCAGCTCTGAGAGCCCTTCTGGCTCCCAGCAATGAAAAATTTTATTTCTAAGATTAAAAGCTTCTACTTTTGCTAGTTTTCCCTAAACTATCACCTGTGAATTGAGACATCTTATGTTCATGGAAACAGGAGCCCTGATATTTTGCTTACCATGCTTGTTAGTCCCCTGAGAAATTGTGAAGGATATTTATACAACGATTGATGAGTTCATGGTCCAGTTAAGACCTGTGCTACACCTTGAGCAGCTATAGCTGGATAATAACACATCTCAGTTTGCCAGAGACAATTACTATGTGTGTTCCCAGAGTGATTATGAATAGCTTACTCCTTGCTTTCAAAAGTGTTCTAGTTTAGATGATTAATTATGTGGTCACCCTACTTATACTTGCATGTGAACTAGGACAGAGGCTCTAGGACATCCTGGACTTAGTCAGCTACAAAAGGCCTCCTTGGAATAAAGAAAACTTCAGAGTTTCAAGAGTTAGAGCTTATTGTTTAACAACTAGCTTTGACCCTTGTGACCCGTTTCAGTTGTATTGAAACAATTAAAAGAGTAGTACAGAATATCACTTAGCTAACCTTTACTACTTTATGAATAATATAAGCTAGTCTGGGATTAGAGCAAAGGCTGATGTGATTTTTGAAATTTGATAGTCTCATAAGAAAATTACTCTCAGAAGCTGAATTAGAATGAATCAAAGTCTATGTTCAAAAACTACATAAGAGTTAAATATTTAATTTTGTTAGGAAATGATTATTACAAAACCTTAATGAAGTGGTCACTGAAAGATTTGAAAGTGGTGATCAATTTTTATTTTAAAACCTGGAAATGGATTGTTGCATAAGAACAAATAGAGTTATTGGAATGAGAATAAGTGGAAAGTCGTAGTTATACCATAGTTTTAATCAAACTGGTATTGGAAGAGATTAAGGGTCATAAATGTGAATTTAGGTGTTCTTTTCTTTATCTTTTTCTTTTTTTCTATTTATCTATCTACCTATCTATCTATTTATTTATTTATTTATTTATTTATTTATTTATTTATTTATTTAGAGTTACAATCCAGAAGCCATTCTATGTGCTGCTAGGGTAAACAACAAAGACAGAACTTGTTTATTAGTCTAAACTGCATGCTAAGGGGAAATTTTAAAAATCCTGGTTTGCACAGCTAGGTGAGAGATCGTCCAGGTAAGCAATTTAAGGCATTTACCATATCAGCAAATAGGAAAAAAAAAATTTCTTTTCAATTAAGGCAAATCAGAGGAAAAGCAAGATCATTATTATGTAAGAGTGATGTTTCTGGTTTACTCTGGTTTACTCACCTGGGAAATCCTGGGATTGTGGTAATCTTGGCAGGATCTAGTTGTCTTAAGGTTGATCACTGTAGTCTCAAAACAGAATTAATGTTTGTGTACTTTAATGTTAAAAGTAAATGTCTTCCTGGAATGCCTTGTCTGGAATCTAAGTTGCAGGGAGGAGAAGGGAAGAATGGGAAAGGAAGAAGGGAATAAGTATTTCTTCTGAGTCTAAATTCAGGCCTTGGGAAAGTAGAATCTAATCAAGAAAAGTTGGAGTGAAGTATATTCCTTTATAAGAGAAAGTTCAAAGGCACCCTCCCACCCCTCCCCCATGCTTAAATAAAAATAGCAGAAAAGGTTTAAACGAGTTCATGAGCTATTTATGTGACACATAGTACCTTACAAGGACATTCCAAAGCTCTTACAACACTCAAGTAGTGGGTGATTTCCAAGTCTGAGGGTTCTGGGGGGCTTTTGAGCAGTTTTTGCTTATTTATTTTAAAATTAACTTTATTGATGTCAATTTTATACACAAAAAATGCATCCATTTTCAGTGTATACTCAATGAGTCTTGACCATTAATAGAACTGTAAGTCCACCACAAACAAGATATAAAACATTTCTATCCACCCCCCCCCCAAAGTTCCTCTTTCACCCCTTTTGCAGTCAATTCACCTACATACACCAAGCCCCAGGCAACCACTGATGTGCTTTCTGTTAATATAGATTGCTTTGCCTATCCTATAATTCCATATAAATAAAATCATGCCAGTACAAATTCCTTTGTGTTTATTAGCTTCTTCAGTTTTTGAGATGTAAGTATCTTGTGGGTATCAATAGTTGGTTCCTTTTTATTATTCCACAGTGGTCTGTTGCATGGATTTACCATAATTTGTTCGTCCATTTACTAGGGGATGGACATTTCACTTGTTACAATATTGGCCAGTATGAAAACAGCCACTATAAACATTGTGGACAAGTGTTTTCATTTCTTTTGGATAAATATCGAGGAGTAGATTTGCTGGTCATGTGGTAGGTGAGTGTTGAACTTTATGAAAAATGGCCACACTGTTTGCCAAAGTAGTTGTACCATCTTACAGTCCCATAGGCAATGTATGTGAGTCACCAACATTTGATACTGGCAGTCTTTTATTTTATTTATTTATTTATTTATTTTTTCCCAGAAAATATTTTGTGATATTTATTTATTTACTTATTTATTTTCACTATTAATATATGAAATTTATTGTCAAATTGGTTTCCATACAACACCCAGTGCTCATCCCCAAAGGTGCCCTCCTCAATACCCATCACCCACCCTCCCCTCCCTCCCACCCCCCATCAACCTTCAGTTTGTTCTCAGTTTTTAAGAGTCTCTTATGCTTTGGCTCTCTCCCACTCTAACCTCTTTTTTTTTTTTTTTTTTCCTTCCCCTCCTTCATGGGTTTCTGTTAAGTTTCTCAGGATCCACATAAGAGTGAAAACATATGGTATCTGTCTTTCTCTGTATGGCTTATTTCACTTAGCATCACACTCTCCAGTTTCATCCACGTATACTGGCAGTCTTTTAAATTTTAGCCAGTGTATTGGCTGTAGTGTAATTTCAATGTGGTTTAAATTTGCACTTACTTCAAGATGAATTTTGAGCATTTTTTTCATGTACATATTGACCATTTGTATATTTCCTTTGTGTGAACTATTTAAATCTTGTACCTATTTTTATTTGGCTGTCTTTTTACTATTGAATTGTAAGAGTCCTTTATGCATTCTGGATATAACTACTCCATCAGATATCTGTGTCAAGAATATTTTCTCCTATTCTGTGGTTGGTGTTTTCACTTCCTTAATGGTGTTATTAAAAAAAGCATTCGTTTTTAATTTGGAGAAAGTCTTTTGTATCCATTTGCTCTTTTGTGATTAATACTTTTTATGTCCTGAGAATTATTTCCGTAACCCAAATATGCAAAGAGGTTTCCTATCTACTCTCCTTGAAATGAGATAGTTTTAGCTTTCACATTTAGCTCTATGATCCAATTCAAGGTTTTTTGTGTGTGTGTGATGGGAGGTATGTGTTGAGGTTCTTTTGTTTTCATATGGATAACTACTTGTTCTAGTATTGTTTATTGAAAAGCTCTCCTTTCTTCCATATATTACCTTACCACCTTTGTTTTTAAAAAGAAATAACATATGGGAGTGCCTGGGTGGCTCAGTTGGTTAAGTGTCCGGCTTCAGCTCAGGTCATGATCTCGCAGCTCGTGAGTTCGAGCCCCATGCTGGGTTTTGGTTTGACAGCTCAGAGCCTGGAGCCTGCTTTGGATTCTGTGTCTCCCTCTCACCCTGCCCCTCCCCCACTCACACTCTGTGTCTTTCTCTCTCTCAAAAACAAATAAACATTTAAAAAAATTTAAAAAAAAATAAAGGTTAAAAAGAAAAAAAATAGCATATGTGTGGGTCTATTATTTTTGGAATCTGGAATCTCTATCATGTTCTATTGCTATTTGTGTATCCTATGCCAATACTGCACTATTTTAATTACTATAGCTTTACAATAATCCTTGAGTTGTCCTACTTAGTTCTTATTTTTGAAAACTCTTTTGGTGATTCTTCCTTTGAATTTTCATACTAGTTTTAGAATGAGCTTATCTATACAAACACACACACACACACACACACACACATAAACAAACAACACCAACCTGTATTAAATCTATAAATCAATTTACAATTGATAACATATTTGTTATCAATAGCAGTCTTGTCTCATCTAACCCATAAACATGGTGTATCTGTTCACTTAGCATCATCTATAATATATGACAATAATGTTTAGATTTCAGTGTATGATTCTTATTCATGTTTTGTTTTACTTATTTATTTATTTATAAAGTTTTATTGATTTAAGTAATCTCTACACTCTAGGTGGAGTTTGAACTCATGACTCTGAGGTCAAAAGTCGTGTGCTCTTCTGACTAAACCAGCCAGCCCCCGCTATTTTTGTTTATTTTATTCCATAGTGTTTCATATGCTGAATGATACTATAAATGATTATGATTTTATTTTCTGATTTTTCATTGCTACTATATTAAAATATAATTGATTTTTGTCTATTGACCTAGTATTCACTAACTTTGCTAAATTCATTTCTAATCCTAGAAGCTTTTTGGTACATTTCTTAGGATGTTCTCTGTATATAGTCATGCAATTAGTTAATAAAGGCAGTTTAATAAAATACTTCTTCTTTGATATTTAGGACTTTTGTTTATTTTTCTGACCTTAATCACTAGTTTTGATCTCCAGTACAATGTTGAATTGGTAAAGGCAGAATTTCTTGCCTTGGTCCCCAAAATAGGCATATAGTTTTAACAGTAAGTATGCTGCTAGCTTTAGGTTTTTCATAGTTTGCAAAAAGCTTTTTAATCATTCATGGATGTTGGATTTTGTCAAAGTTTTTCTTGCATCTATTGAGATGATCATACAACTTTTCTTTTTTATTCTCTTATGAATTTCACTTACTCTGTGGTGAATTACATTAATATTTGAATATTTGGATTCCTGAAATAAATCCCACTTGATCATAATTTATCATTTTTCTATATTGTTGAGTTTGATCTGCTAATATTTTGTTCAGATTTTTTGTGCCTACGTTCATGAAATCTGTAGCTTTCTTGTAAAATATTTGTCTGGCTTAGTTATGAAGGTAATACTAATGGTAAGATTAGTTGGGAAGTGTCCCTCTTTCTCTATTTTCTAAAGTTATTTGAGTAAAATTGTTACTTTTTTTCTCCTTAAGTGTTTTATTGAATTGACCAGTAGAGTCACCTAGAAATTGAGTTTACTTTGTGGGAATATTTTAATTAAGACTCTAATTTCTAAAAATAGTCATAGGTCTCTTCAGATTTTCCATTTTTTCCTTGAATCAGTTGGTAACTTTTTTATCTGTGTCTGTCAAGGAATTTGTCCATTTCATGTAAGTTGTCAAATTTAGTGGAATAAAATTGTTTATATTATTCTCTTAACATTCTTTTAATGTCTGTAGTATATGTACTACTGTCTTCTGTTTTATTCCTAAATTTTATATTTGTGCCTTTTTAAAAATTGATCTAATTAGAGGTTTATCAATTATATTGTTCTTTTCCAACTAGCATTTGATTTCATTGACTTCTCTGCATTTTCTTTGTTATTTTACTGATCCTCAATTTTATCTATATATTTTTTCTACTTACTTTGGGTTTAATTTGATTTTAATTTTTTAGTTTCATAAGGATACCTGTATCAGCGATTTTAAGCCTTTATTATTTTCTATTATTATCATTTAAAGCTATAAAGTTTCCATCTAATTTCTGTTTTAGCTGCATCTCACAACTTTTGATATGCTGTGTTTTTATTACCGTTCAGTTCAAAATATCTTACTATTTCCCTTGGTTTTTTTTTCTTGACTCATAGTGTTCCAATGTTTGGAAGTTTTACAGATATATTATTATTGGTTTCTAATTTAATTTCAGGTAGTCAGAGAACATAGCCTGTATAATTTCAATCACTTCAAAGTTTTTGGGAAGTATTATTATATGGTCCAGGAGAAGGTTCATCTTGATGAGTACTCCAAGCCATTTGAAAAAAAAAAATGTGTACTATTTTATTGTTGAATGTCAACTAATGTCAATTAGCTCAAGTTGATCAGTAGTATTTGTTGGTCAGATACGATTTTCTTACTACTTTTTTCTATCAAGTATGTATATGAAAGTGCTGACTTCTTCAGCTTTAGCGATTAGATTTGCCTACTTCTTTTAGTTGTAGCAGTTATTGATTCATGTACTTTGAAGTGTGATTAAGTATATGCTTGTTTAGGATTGCTCAGAATTTTTGATGAATTACCTCCTTCATCTTTGTGCAACGTTCTTCATTATCACTTGTGATACTCTTTTTTTTAAAGTGCACTTTGTCTGAAATAAGTAGAGCTATCCCAACTTGGTTGGTTAATGTTTAGATGATGTTCTTTTCCCCCATCTTTCCATTTTCAACCTGTATATGTCTTTATGATGTAAGAGGGATTTGTATGAAGAGCATATTGTGTGTTGCATTTAAATTTAATTTGACAATTTTCTCCTTTTAATATGGGTATTTACATGATCTGAAAATAAATTATTATCAATTTTTCATTTTTATCAAACCTTCAAGGAAGGGATAATTAATTCCATGTTATTTAAGCTGCACCGACCATATCAGATCATAGAGAAGGAAAGATTCCTAATTATTCTATGAAGCCAGCACAACGCCAACAAAGAGCACCAAAAAAGAGAAAAAATTACTGGGGGAAAAAAATCTATTTTATGCATATTGGTGCAAAATTCATAAATTAATAACAAATAGAATCACCCAGTGTTATGTTAAAAATAACAAACAAAAATAACAAACACACAAGCAAGTGGGCTGTTTTTTAAAAAGTAATAGGTGAAAAGAGGTGAAAAATCATATAAATAGCTCCATAAATGCTAAAAATCCCGTAAAGGCATTTGATAAAATTCACCTTATGTCCCTAATTTTAACTATTAAAGTTTTTTTTAATCATTTTATTTTATTTCATCATGATAAGTATACTCTTTTTAAAAATTTATTTATTTATTTATTTAATGTTTTTATTTATTTTTGAGACAGAGAGAGACAGAGCATGAGCAGGGGAGGGGCAGAGAGAGGCACACACAGAATCCGAAGCAGGCTCCAAGCTGTCAGCACAGAGCCCGACGCGGGGCTCGAACTCACGAACCGTGAGATCATGACCTGAGCTGAAGTCGGACACTCAACCAACTGAGCCACCCAGGCTCCCCAATAAGTATACTCTTTAATCCCCATCACCTATTGAACCCATCTCCCTCTCCCCTCCCAGTTTGTTCTCTATAGTTTAGAGTCTGTTTCTTGGTTTGTCGCTCTCTCTGTCTCTCTCTTTTTTTTCCTTTGCTCATTTATTTGTTTCTTAAATTTCATATATGAATGAGAGTGTATGGTATGTATGTTTCTCTGAATGACTTATTTCATTTAGCATTATACCCTCTAGATCCATCCATTTTGTAGCAAATGGCAAGATTTCATTGTTTTGTTTTTTTTTATGGCTGAACAATAATCCGTTGTGTGTGTGTGGGGGGGGGGTATAGATATCACTTCTTCTTTATCAGTTTCTTTCATGATTATTGGTCTGTTGAGGCTGTCTAATTCCTCTGAGGTCCAACTGGTGATTTATATTTCCTCAAAAAACTACCAATTTCAGCTGGTTTTCAACTGAATTTACATGTAGTCCAGCACAATATCCTCCAAGAATTCTCCTTTCTCTGTGTTAGTGGTTATTTCCCTATTTTAATTTTCAACTTTATATGTTTGAGTCATTCCTCCCCCAACCCCTATTAGATTACCTAGACCTAAAATAATCCATCAAATGACACATACTTTTCAAATAGTAGCCTACTTACTATGTACACAGCCCAGAAATAGAGGAGCTGAAATCAGGGACAAGGATGAGGAAGGTAACAGGAGAGGGGTAGTTTGACAAACACAAGTCATTGAATAAACATTTAAAAAGCAGAGAGCCCGTGCACATATGACCTGGTCTTGAACACCCTGTATCTCCTTTTCCCAAGTCCTCCACACCCAGTAAAAACCTGCTACATCCCACCTTGCCTTCAACACCCAGGTGTCACCTCCTCTTGGAAACTTACCTGGATTTCATGGGAAAAGTCAACGCCTTTCCTCTGATATTCAAGATTACTTTTTTTCCTTGAATTTTGAAAAATTTCAAATACAGAAAGTTAAAAGAATAAAACCAATGGGATTAATCAATGTTAACATTCGGTCAGTTTTACTTTAGATCTTTTTTGTTAAAAGAAGCATTATGGACAAATTAAAAGTCCTTCCTTTTGAATGAAATCTTTCCATTTGCAATGACATGGATGGAGCTAGAGTGTATTATGCAAAGCGAAATAAGTCAGGCAGAGAAAGACAAATACTATATGATTTCACTCATATATGGAATTCAAGATACAAAACAGACAAGGGGCATCTGAGTGGCTCAGTCGGTTAAGCATCCGACTTCGGCTCAGGTCACGATCTCACGGATGGTGAGTTCGAGCCCTGCATGGGGCTCTGGGCTGACAGCTCAGAGCCTGGTTAGCTAACTTTGATTTAAATAAAAATTTGAAAGGAAAAATAAATAAATTAATAAAAGTCCTTCCTTTTACCAACCAAAGCAATTTCTTTCCTTCACCAGAGACCACCACAAATGTGAATTTGGTAGTTATTGTGACATATTTGTATCCATAAATTATAAATAGTATTATTTGTAATTTCCATTAAAATCAAATGTTCATGAAAGAAATAAGAAAATAAATTATTATCCACTTGGCAATTTTTTCAGGCTCATCCCTACTGGGATTAACACTGGGGAAAGAACCATAACCTCAGTGCTAAAGTAGTTGCCTAGGTTTTTGTATTTCTCTCTCTGGAGAACTTTACTGTTGAAGAGGACAAATCATCTTAAGCATTTTATTATTTTTTTCCCTCTGTGTAATTTGATTCATTCATTCACTCATCCATGAATTTATTCAAGAAGCATTTGTAACAGGGTCACAAGATTTATGCATACGACGTCTCAGGTATGTAGTCAGGATATGTTTTTAAAAATTATGTCTAAAACAACCCCAATCTATACTATAACCATCAGTCTATCAAGTAAAAGGCAAAAAAAGTAGCTTCTAGTCTTATTAAAACATGGACCACTGTAATGATTGAAATAATCTTTTAAGGTTGTGCTCTTTATCACTTGGTAAAAAGAAATGCTCAGTTTCCTAGAATCTTCCTGTCTTCCTGATTCTCTCCCAGGGCATCTTAGGGAAGGAGGACTTCATGACTTCCTGGCTGGGGGAAGATAGGCTCCCCAGAACTTGCAATGGTTTTGTTCCATTCCTCCAATCTTCATGAGGGTGCCCTGTTTGCTTGGTTGTTGCCTGCCTACTGCATTTGTAGCTGAGGTCTTTACCTTGTGGAATAGTCTTGTTTATCTTGTTTGGTTAGTTTTGCAGTTGACCTTAGGTTACACTGGTACAAAAAAACCTTTGTCCTCCGTGTGGCCTCCTACTGTGATGGTCCATCCCAAACCAAGGCCAGGGATCCCTTTACATCTCACCAATCCAGACCCTAAAAGGCAATCTGTCACCTGCTTCTCAAATTACCTGATGGTTCAATCCTTCCTCCCCAGGCTTGCTCTACTCTACACAAGGAATAAAGGAAGATTTTGTTATTGCAAGGCAGAAATGGTAAGCTGCCCCGAAAAGCAAATTTGAAGGCTACTCTCTAAGCACTCTTTGTTGCCAAATTAAACTCTGATGTGGTTTTGCCCCAGCTTGGTTAGGGCAACCTGTGGTTTGGGTTCTTCGTAGAGACTCAAACAACCCAACAGCTTCCTTCTTCCCATGGCAGTCCTAACACCCAGTCCTGGTGGAAGCCCGGAGAGAAGTTGGGACATTCAGATCTGTTTTCCACATCTCCTCTTTCCCTTTTCCTTCCTACGGCCCTCTATAATAGGGATGGGCTTCCCTTCCTTCTGTATCACATCCTCCTCGTATCACCATGCAGCAAGGCCTGGCTATCAGGGGCCGAAGGCATATAGGTGTTAACGTTATGTGAGAAATCAGAGTCCTCTCTAGGCTTAAAAAAAATGAAAGAAAGGAATTTAGAAAATTCTTTGGCTATAAAGCCTACAAGTCTTTGGCTTTTAAATTTATTGTGTTACTTTAAAGCCCTATTTAAATGATAGGAATTGAATAGCAACATCCTTATTCATATTTCTTTAGTCACCAGTCAAGTGGATATTTCTGGTCAACTGAGAAGGAGCTCTCAGAAGGAGATGGTGCCATAGAGAAGCAAACAGTTCTTATTCAGAAGGCCAGCTTTGGAACTGGGTGGAAAATTCCAGTATCCACCATCTTTCCAATTTCCCTTTTCTGGCCAAAGCTGCAAAGCATGGTTGTTGAGTAGAAACATCTATTTACCCTCATCCTAGGAAGATATTTTCTTTCACCTTTGGAAAGCAACATGCTGCTATCTGACCTTTATTATGTCCTCGCTGAATGCTTTGCAATGCTTCACAGTGATTTGCAATGCTTTGGAATAACTTTAGGGTTACCACATGAAAAATAATTGAAAATCTCTTAGTCCTTAGGAGATGAGGCCTCCCAGACATGCATATATGAAAATAAAAACGATCTCTGACTTCCCTTTGTGTGTTCAACCTGTTTGCACTACTGACCAGATACAAGAAGAAAATATTTCTTATTCCATGTGGCCATGTTCCAGGTAGAATGACACTACACATTTCAACTTGGTTTCAAAGCCTCTGCCCTGAAAAGAAAAAAGAAAGAGAGCGTGTATAATCTTGTTCTCATGGGATTAGAATCTGTTTGGAACACCATACAATGACTGGAAAGAGGAGCAGAAGCAGTACATCTTTCAGCAAAGTGCCAAGGCCCTGGAGTCAGAGCTGGCTGGTTTCTTCCTATTTATGTTACCCCATAATTGGAATAATTAGTTAACTGACAAAGTTTAAACACAGGGTTTATTTTATGACCTCCTATAAAATAATATCCTCAAGAGTCTGAAAAACAGAAGTTCAGTAAAAGTCCATCTTAAGTTTGTGAACTCTTCTAAAAACAACAGATAATTGAAAAGAGTATGTGTATAAGTTTGTTGTATAGAGCATGAAAATAATGCGAGGAAATAGAATTAGGCAAAAGAATATAATGTTTTTTTTCTACCATAAACTTAAATGTTTGACACCTGCTTCCACATGTTTATTCTATTATCTAGAATTGCATAATTAATTATTCTGAATTTAATGTTGACATTACATGATATTCCATAAAGACCATTGTAAATCCTAAGTTCCCTGCCTTTTGAAAAGTTGAGAACCTCTGCTCTATAAGGTCTTTCTGACATCAAAACTCTATAGGAAAAATAAAAACACTCCTATTGCACTTTGAGGTTCTGTTACAAATATTCTGTGGTTGGATGGGTTAATTAAGTTTAAATTATCTTATATATGATAAAACCAATGGTCCTCTGAGATTATGCAATTTATTCAGGTCACACAAAGTTGATGAAATATCTGGAATGGGAACTTCATGCATTTCCTGTATACTTCACTAATATGGGGGTCGGAGCACAGTGTCTTAGATCTCTAAGGTTATTGCATCTTTGGGTTCAGCATGACAGGCAAGTCACCTGTGTGCTATGCTTTCACTCAACAAAACCAACAATGACTATGAAAAATGGTGTCCACAGTAGAAATTCAGATGGCCACAGTTAGAATATATTTTCCATTTATATCGAGAAGCATATTCTTTGATGCATACCACATACTTCAGCATTTGAACTAGATGGAATCTTAACGACAAAGGAAACAGATAAGTATTTTGTTTTATCTCTCTTCTATGTGGCTTTTTTTTAGAATGAAAGAGTACCTACATAGTTCCTGAACTATGAAATATTATCTTTGCTTATCAGAATTATTCCACTCTTCCTTACCAGATCTTACAATATTACTGCCTCCCTTTCTCAGTCCAGGCTTTTCCATGAATGTAATATATTATATGAAAGGGACCTGAAGAAAACACATAGCATCCTGACATGCTTAGTGACCTAAGGAGAAGTGTTGCAACTGTGGGTAGAGTTAGAGTGTGGGAAGAGCTTATGAGGAGATCTAGTCCCATGTGTTATATTGTTCAAGTAAGAGCTGCACACTGCGTGGAAGTTGCATTGCCAGTCAACATAAAATGACCTAGGCCTGTGCACATAAATTAGATCTTTAGTTTTAGCTACAAAACGAGCCTCAAGTACATAGCATGGAAACTGAAGACTGTTCCACTCATCCTATCTTTTGAAAAAAGGCAGTGTCTGGATAGAAATCATTTAATAAAAATCTACAATGGGGCTTATAAAACAATACTGCAGCTTAAGAATAGGGAACAACATTCCCAAATATAAAAGAAAATCAGTTTATATAAGAAACATCATAATTTTAGAAAGCAATTGCTTCATTTCTCCTCAAGTGTATGAATGGTGTAGCCTCCATGAAACAGGTGCTCTGGCCATCAAGCTAAGGCAAAGGCTGGGGTCAAAATACTATCTGAATGAATGGGAAACTAATACACTAATAAATACACTAATACACTAATAAACTACAGGTACACAAGTTTAAAAATCTTCTCAAAATGGAAGTAGTAAATAGTAGAATTAACGCTTCTGACATCAAATCAACATTCTGGAGGGCAAACTTGAGATACTCATCAAAAAACTGTAGAGTGGGTTAAGAAAACACTTCTTAATGTGATAAAGGTTAAAAATAAAAGAATAGATGACAATAACTTTAATTTTTATTGAGCATATATTACATTTTAGGCATACATTGGGCAAATTCAAATGAAAAAGAAATCAAGATGGTTTCATAAACATCATATAGAGTAGCATGCATACAAAGTAGCACCAGACCTGACAAAGAGGGTCATTTTGTATTGATAAAAGGAAAGTTGCATTGTCAAGAAATATCCTGGCATTAAATAATGTGATATTTTACAAGTTACAACTTCGGAGAATGAGAGACACACTTAAAAGGAACCGAGAAGTACTGATCTAATCTAAGGGAGAGGAATGCATACAGGTTGGGCCACCCAATCCATGAGGATGCCGAGACACCTAGTCATAAAATCTTTTTTTTTCTTCCTAGTCATAAAATCTTAATGAACAATGGCTTAAGGCTTTGCTTCTCGAAGTGAGGTCCACAGACGAACAGCATGGGATTCGCCTGGAGCTTTCTAGAGATGCAGAATCTCGGGCTCACCCTATACCTACTGAATCCAAATCTGCATTCTAACAAAATGCCCAGGTGATTCAAATGCACATTACTCATTCATGCATACACATATATACTTCATACATAAAGAAGATTTTGAATAATAAAAAGTAAGGTAAATTTATATGTGCTATATACTTTACATATGGACTATCCTCTTTTTTTGAACATTTATGGAAGACTTATGAAATGCATCACTTGGCTATAGATAAAACTATCAATTCTGAATAGTAGAAGTTGTAAAAGTCAAATAATCTACAAATTACATTAAAATTTAATGGCACAGATTTGAACAAAAATCAACAAACCAAAAAATAATAACTACTAGCTATTGTTTCAAAGAAGATATTAAAAATAAAATTATGGACTTTTTAGAAAACTATACACCGAAATTTGTAAGATGCTCTCAACTGTACTCATAGGCAAAAGCTTTAATTATTTAATACGAAAAGTTCTAATCTAAATATTTAAGTTAAGGAAGTAGAGTAACTATAGCAGCTTTGTGGAAGGCCAAGACACATATGTCTGATGACAAAACTGATTCAATTGATTTTTTTCTTATACAGATTATAAATCATATTCTTCAACCACTTAGAGCTTTGTCATTGTTCTTTACACTGATGTAGAAACCAATCATTACTTAGACGGTGCTGTGCTCCTTGAAAATAGAAGTTTTTAACTGCCTGAAAATCAGACCCAGAGCTAGAATAGCTCACTCATTAACTAGAGGGCCACAGAAGAGTTTTACTTGCAGCTTACAGCTGAGCCCCTTTCCTGATCATCTTTCCAGGAAGGATAGAAGAGGAGAGTATTCTGTTTCCTTTTATTGTTTTAACAGGGCAAATAATATGGGCTCGTAGTGGCATCTGATCACAACATCCTGCTCTGATTTAGGACAAAAGGACAAGCTTCTTGCTAATTTTTATGGACAGATAACAGATAATTATATTTGACTTTCTAAACAAAGAGAATTTTGAAGTGATTTCTGTACATTACATGTGTGCCTCTTTTACTGCAGATATTCAGGATATGTCAGAATAGAGTCCAGCCCTTGGTGTATTTTGCTTAAGAACAATAGAAAATAAAAGCTGTTAATCACATCTGTCCCTATAAAACAACAACAACAAAAACAACAACAACAACTTATTATGTAGTTTGCCAGGAAGTCTTGGGGTCCATTTAGAGGATTTTCCTAAGTGATTCTGAGAACAAGGACTTAGGACTTTGTCCATAAGAGTTATTGAGAAACTTTGGATGTTTTTAAATGGGGAAGAGGGACTCATAATCATTTTGGCATCTTAAAATGATCATCGTTATTGTTCATGTGATGAAGACTAGACTAGATAGGAATGAAGCTGAAGATTGAAGCTGGAGACTGAAAATCCACATATGACTTCTGACTACCCCAAATTTAACTACTAATAGCCTATGGTTGACCAGAAGCCTTACTGAGAACATTAAACAGCTGTCTAACACATATTTTTATATCTATTATATACTGTATTCTTATAACAAAATAATCCAGGGAAAAGATAATGTTAAGAAAACCATAAGGAAAAGAAAATACATTTACAGTACTGTATTGTATTTGTTGAAAAAACAAAAACAAAACCTGTATAAGTGGACTCACACAGGTAAAACCCATGTTGTTCAAAGGTCACCTGTATTTCAAACACAATTTTAAAGAGTTTGTATTTCTTTTTTCAAAGGAAAGAGGCCACTGAAAGTTCTCAGTATTAAAGTGAAAGGATCAAAGTTGTGTTACACGAACACCGTTTAGCCTCCTACAAGAATACTGTGAGGGATGTGGGGAGGGTAGCAGTTCTTCCAGTAGAACTATTACTTTATGTAAGAAGATATAAATATTCAAATTAGAGCAGCAGAATTAAAATCGAAAAGAAGAAACCATGCTCAAACCCCCATTTTTCATCAATGCATTTTAATATTGAGGTACCGTTGGCAGCACTTTTTTATTTCTGGTTAGGTGGAAGGAATGGGTGGTCATGACAGGGAGCTAGACCTTGTGCCAGTCACACTTAATGAACACCATGTCCCTGAGTGCTCACAGCATCACTTTAAAGTAGTTATGCTTTTTCTCCATTCTACAGATAAACTGGGGTTCAGATAGGTTAAATAACTTTCCCAAAGTCACATAGCTGGAAAAGAAGCAAAGCTGAGAGTCAAACCTAAATCTGTATGACTGAATGGTTATTGCTATAATGTTAAACATAATAAAGTCCTCTTCAAAAGGGAGGTTTTGTTTTTGAACAGCAGTTTTAGGAGATGGCCAAAGGAACACAGAGATGCAAGTATAATTAATTCTAGGTTTACAATAGTTTCCCATGGATGTTAGATTGTAGGCAATGCTTATTTCCTCCTCAGTAATCACGTACAGTATTTGTTTTCTCACTGTAGGCAGTATTCATTAAACAGACTATTGAAATATGCCATTTCTTGTGAAAGAGCTGTTGAACCAGCCCAACGCTTATCTAAGCAAATACTTCACCACCTGTCTTACATGGGTTGCCATAACAAAATACTGCAGATAGGGTGCTTTAAACAACAGACATTTATTTCTTACAGTTCTGGAGGCTGGGAAATCCAAGATCAAGGTGCTGACTGATTTGGTTCCTTGTGAGAGCCCTTTTCCTGGCTTGTAGATGGCTACTTTCTTGTTGTGTCCTCATGTGTTGGAGAGAGAGACTTCTCTGTGTCTTCTCTTATATGAACACTAATCCTATGAATCAGGACCCTTCTGTCATATTTCCTTATTCCAAATATAGTCACATTGGAGGTTAGGGATTCAACATGTAAATGGAGGGGGGCAATTCAGTTAATACTGCTACCTACAACAAAATTCAAAAAACGATTTACCTATTAAGTTTATTATTCAGCAAAATAAAACAGTCATAGCTTAAGAGAAAATACGCCTAATGAAAACAGTATTATTCCGATAGACTCCACCAAAAGTCTGCTAGAACTGATACATGAATTCAGCAAAGTTGCAGGATACAAAATCAATGTGCAGAAATCAGTTGCATTCTTATACACTAACAATGAAGCAACAGAAAGACAAATGAAGAAACTGATCCCATTCACAATTGCACCAAGAAGCATAAAATACCTAGGAATAAATCTAACCAAAGATGTAAAAGATCTGTATGCTGAAAACTATAGAAAGCTTATGCAGGTAATTGAAGAAGATATAAAGAAATGGAAAGACATTCCCTGCTCATGGATTGGAAGAATAAATATTGTCAAAATGTCAATACTACCCAAAGCTATCTACACATTCAATGCAATCCCAATCAAAATTGCACCAGCATTCTTCTCGAAACTAGAACAAGCAATCCTAAAATTCATATGGAACCACAAAAGGCCCCGAATAGCCAAAGTAATTTTGAAGAAGAAGACCAAAGCAGGAGGCATCACAATCCCAGACTTTAGCCTCTACTACAAAGCTGTCATCATCAAGACAGCATGGTATTGGCATAAAAACAGACACATAGACCAATGGAATAGAATAGAAACCCCAGAACTAGACCCACAAACGTATGGCCAACTCATCTTTGACAAAGCAGGAAAGAACATCCAATGGAAAAAAGACAGTCTCTTTAACAAATGGTGCTGGGAGAACTGGACAGCAACATGCAGAAGGTTGAAACTAGACCACTTTCTCACACCATTCACAAAAATAAACTCAAAATGGATAAAGGACCTGAATGTGAGACAGGAAACCATCAAAACCTTAGAGGAGAAAGCAGGAAAAGACCTCTCTGACCTCAGCCGTAGCAATCTCTTACTCGGCACATCCCCAAAGGCAAGGGAATTAAAAGCAAAAGTGAATTACTGGGACCTTATGAAGATAAAAAGCTTCTGCACAGCAAAGGAAACAACCAACAAAACTAAAAGGCAACCAACGGAATGGGAAAAGATATTTGCAAATGACACATCGGACAAAGGGCTAGTATCCAAAATCTATAAAGAGCTCATCAAACTCCACACCCGAAAAACAAATAACCCAGTGAAGAAATGGGCAGAAAACATGAATAGACACTTCTCTAAAGAAGACATCCAGATGGCCAACAGGCACATGAAAAGATGTTCAACGTCGCTCCTTATCAGGGAAATACAAATCAAAACCACACTCAGATACCACCTCACGCCAGTCAGAGTGGCCAAAATGAAGAAATCAGGAGACTATAGATGCTGGAGAGGATGTGGAGAAACAGGAACCCTCTTGCACTGTTGGTGGGAATGCAAATTGGTGCAGCCGCTCTGGAAAGCAGTGTGGAGGTTCCTCAGAAAATTAAAAATAGACCTACCCTATGACCCAGCAATAGCACTGCTAGGAATTTATCCAAGGGATACAGGAGTACTGATGCATAGGGGCACCTGTACCCCAATGTTTATAGCGGCACTCTCAACAATAGCCAAATTATGGAAAGAGCCTAAATGTCCATCAACTGATGAATGGATAAAGAAATTGTGGTTTATTTACACAATGGAATACTACGTGGCAATGAGAAAAAATGAAATATGGCCTTTTGTAGCAACATGGATGGAACTGGAGAGTGTGATGCTAAGTGAAATAAGCCATACAGAGAAAGACAGATACCATATGGTTTCACTCTTATGTGGATCCTGAGAAACATAACAGAAACCCATGGGGGAGGGGAAGGGAAAAAAAAAAAAAAAAAAAAAAGAGGTTAGAGTGGGAGAGAGCCAAAGCATAAGAGACTCTTAAAAACTGAGAACAAACTGAGGGTTGATGGGGGGTGGGAGGGAGGGCAGGGTGGGTGATGGGTATTGAGGAGGGAACCTTTTGGGATGAGCACTGGGTGTTGTATGGAAACCAATTTGACAGTAAATTTCATATATTAAAAAAAAAAAAAAAAAAAAGAAAACAGTATTATTATTTGTTTGTAAGAGTTGCCTTATTACAAAGAATGCCAATGAAATTTAACATCCAAAGTGAATGTGTACACTACATGTGATTTCCAGTGAAATCAATGTCAGTGACAGTGTTCTTTGTTAATGAACGATTGTGGATAAGTGTAATATTTGCAACAGATAATTTTCTCAGAAATGATTATCCTTAATAGAAATTATAAACACAACACAAAGTCTTCTTTATGAATGACCTTAAGTTTATTGAGAAATAATACATTAAATTTATTGAGAAATGTCATAAAATGCTGATAATAAAAAGAGCAAAATCCAACTACCCAGAGAAAACCATGAATAACATCTGGGTCTATTTGCTTCCAGAATTTTTTATACATATAATTTTATATTTTATATGACTTACACTCTTCAGGACTGTTTAAATTCACATCACAATAGTTGTGAAAATGTTTTCTTTTTTCTTTTTTTTTTTTGAAGATTTTATTTTTAAATAATCTCTACACTCAACATGGGGCCCAAACTCACAGTCCTGAGATCAAGAGTCACATGCTCTACCAACTGAACCAGCCAGGTGCCCCATGAAGATATTTTCAAGTTGGCAAATGTCCATCTATGATTTTTTAAGTGCTGAAGAATATTTTATTGTATGGATATGCCGTAACTTATGAGCAACATGTCAAAATCTCCAGTTCCTACATTCAGCTCAATTAGTCTTTTCAGTCTTTAAAATATTTGTTTGATTGTCTTAGTTTTAACTTTCCTAATTACCAGGACTAATTTTTTATGTACTTATTGACCACTTGTTTTTCTTCCATAGATTATTTATTAATTTCCTCTGTCTATTTTTCTTTGAAGGATTTGTCTTTTTCTTACTGATATGCAAAAATTCATTCTAGAGAACTTATTAACCATTTATGGTTAGTTTGAAAAAGTTTCCAAGTTGTCATCAGAATTTAAAATTTTTCTAGGTCTTTGTTTTCAGCTTTAGCATGTGTCTTCTAATGGAATATATACATATAAATCTTAATCTCTGTGGCACTTATTTAGATATATGGAATGAGGTAGGAATATGATCAAGTATCCCAATACAAATTATTGAATTATCTGTCCTTTTAGCATTTACTAAAATTTCAACTTTATTATATACTAAACTGTTATGCATTTTTAGGTCTATTTGTGGATTTCCTAAATTAGTTCCACTGGATTGTCTTTCCATAACTGTGAAACATAGTTTTATTTTTTATTTCATTTTATATTTGTCACTGGTATGCAGAAATGTACTGACTTTGCATTAGCGATCTTTCTAAATTCCCTTATTTTTATAATTAAAAGATTCTTTTAGATTTTCTACACATAAACCCTCTGGGAATAGTGAAAGCTTTATTTCTTACTTCCTGGTTCTTTTCTTTTTTTAAGTTTATTTATCCATTTATTTTGAGAGAGAGAGCAAGCGAGCATGGGATGGGGACGGGCAGAGAGAGGGAGAGACAGCATCCCAAGCAGGCTCTGCGCTGCCAACACAGAGGCTGAAATGGGGCTTGAACTCCCAAATCTTGAGATCATGACCTGAGCCGATATCAAGAGTCAGACACTTAACTGACTGAGACACCCAGGTGCCTCATCTCCCTTTCTGATTCTTAAACATTTTATTTCTTCTTTTTGCATCCTTGCACTGGGTAGGGCTTCCAGTAAAAGTTGAATTGAAGTTGTATTTATACTCCTATAAATTGTGAATCTCAATAATTGTCAATTGTCATTGCCAATCTCAATAACTCATTATTAAGTATGATATTTGCGGTAGGTTGATAGGCTACGTAGATAGGCTTTATCAGAATAAGAAAGTTCTCTTTAATTCATATTTTGCTAAGAGTTTTTTATCATTGGAATTTGAGTTTTATCATATGCTTTTCTGCATCTGTCAAGATCATCATGTAACTTTTTCTTTTTTTATGTGCTGAAATACATTGATTTTCAAATGCTAAACAGATGTTATATTCCTGAGTCAATCTACCTAGTCATGATATATTATTTTCTTTATAGTGTGCTGAATTTATTTTGTTTAGCATATTTCCATCTATTTTTTGTACAGTTCATCTGTAATTTTCCTTTTTTCTATGATGTTCTTATAGATTTTGGTATTACTATAGTTATGCTGGCTTTATAACATGAGTTGGAAAATATTCCCTCTTTTTCTATTCTCAGGAGGAGGCATGATTAATCATCAGGAAAATAAGAATGAAAACCACAAGGTGTTATCACTCCATATCCATTAGGATGGTTATTATTAAAACAAACAAATAACAATTGTTGGCAGTGATGTGGAGAAGCTGGAAACCTTGTGCACTGTTAGTGGGATTATAAAATGGCACAAATGCTGTGAAAAACTGGCAGTTCCTAAAAAAATTAAAAATACAACTACCATATGATCCAGCAACTTCACTTCACATATACCCCAAAGAATTCAAAGCAGTCTCAGATATTTGGAGAACCACGTCATGGCAGCACTATTTACAATAGCCAAGAGGTGGAAGCAACCCAAGTTTCCATTGACACATGAATGGATAAACAAAATGTGGTACATACATACAGTGGAATGCTAAGGAAGGAAATCCTGTCACATGCTACAACATGGTTGAACCCTGAGGATATTACCTAAGTGAAATAAGCCACTCACAAAAGGACGAATACTGTATGATTTCACTTATATGAGGTTTCTAAAGTATCCAGGTTCATTGAAATAGAAAGTAGAATGGTGTTTACCATGAGGGTAAAAAGAGTTGTTGTTTAATGTGTATAGAGTTTTAGATTTGCAAGATGAAAAAGTTCTGGAGATCTGTTTTACAACAGTGTAAATATACTTAACACTACTGACTTGTACATTTAAAAATAATTGAGATGGTAAATTTTATTTGTTTTTTACCAATAAAAAAAAGACACAAGTTGAACTTTTAGATGTCCAGCATGGAAAAAATACACTCAGTGGTACTAACAGCAGATTAGATATTACAGAATAAGAGATTAGTCAACTTGAAGAGAGAGACAGAGACAGAGACAGAGAGACAGAGAGACAGAGAGACAGAGAGAAACTATTCAAAATTAAATACAGGGGAGAAAAATGAATAAAATATCAGTGAGAAGTGAGATAACTTCAAGAGCCCTAATGTATGTGTAACTGTAATCCCAGGGAATACAAAGGGGGGGGAGAATATCATATTTGAAGATGTAATGGTTGACAGTTCTCTATATTTGATGAAAGCTATAAACCCACAGATCCAAAAAGTTCAATAAACACCAAGCACAAAAAACATGGAGAAAACTATATTTTCTATGTTTGAGCATTATGCTCAAATATATTGCTTAAAACCAGTGATAAAGAGAAAATTTTTTATTTTATTATTTTATTTATTTTTGAAAGGGAGAGAGACAGAGCATGAGCAGGGGAGGGGCAGAGAGAGAGGGAGACACAGAATCTGAAGCAGGCTCCAGGCTCTGAGCCTGACATGGGGCTTGAACCCACGAGATTTTTATTTTATTTTATTTTATTTTATTTTATTTTATTTTATTTTATTTTATAAATAATTTATTTATTTTGAGAGATAGAGAAAGAGAGAGCATGTGTGTGTGCATGTGCTCATGCGAGTGGGGGAGGGGCAGAGAGGAAGAGAGAAAATCCCAAGCAGGCTCCATACTGTCACTTGAACATATGAACTGTGAGATCATGACCTGGCCCAAAATCAAGACTCTTGACACTCAGCTGACTGAGCCACCCAGGCACCCCAGTGACATAGAGAAAATCTTTTTTTTTTTTAATAAAAAAATTTTTTTAATGTTGATTTAGTTTTGAGAGAGAGAGAGAGAGACACAGAGCGTGAGCAGAGAAGGGGTGGACAGAGGGAGACAGAATCTGAAGCAGGGTCCAGACTCTGAGCTGTCAACACAGAGCCCGAGGCAGAGCTTGAACACACAAGCCATGAAATCATGACCTGAGCTGAATTCGGACACTTAACCAACTGAACCACCCAGGCGCACCAAGAGAAAATCTCAAAAACAGCCAGAGAATAAAGATTGGTCATGTTCAGAAAAACAAAGACAAGCAGGACAGCAGATTTTTTGTTGGAAACAACACAAGAAAGAAGATGGTGGAACAATATCTTTAAAGCACTGAATGAAAAAATAATCTTTCAATCTAGGATTCTATACCCAGTGAAAATATTTCTAAGTTGAAAGTGGAGTAAAGATAATTTTTAGTACATAAAGGTTGAAAGAATTCACCATCAGACCCACAGTATAAAAAAATATTAAGTAAATTTCTTTAAGCAGAAGGAAAATCTATAGTGACAGAAACAAGACCACTGGTTGCATTGGATGGATTAGGACTAGGAAATTATCAAGGGGCACAAGGGTCTTGTAGGAATTGTGGATATATTTATCATCTTGTGAATATGCATAAAAACTTATCAAGTTGTACATTTTACATCTGTGCAGATTATTATATGTCAATTATAATTCAAAAAGCTTCTCCATAAACATTATGAGGTTGATCAGGGAAATCTTTTTTATCAATTAAAAAATTTTTTTAATTTAAATTATTTTTTAAATTTACATCCAAGGTAGTTAGCATATAGTGCAACAATGGTTTCAGGAGTAGATTCCTTAATGCCCCTTACCCATTTAGCCCATCCCCCTTCCCACAACCCCCTCCAGGAACTCTCTGTTCTCCATATTTAAGAGTCTCTTATGTTTTTGTTCCCCTCCCTGGTTTTATATAATTTTTGCTTCCCTTCCCTTCCCTTATGTTGATCTGTTTTGTATCTTAAAGTCCTCATATGAGCAAAGTCATATGATATTTGTCTTTCTCTGACTAACTTCGCTTAGTATAATACCCTCTAGTTCCACCCACATAGTTGCAAATGGCAAGATTTCGTTCTTTTTGATTGCTGAGTAATACTCCATTGTATATATATGTACCACATCTTCTTTATTCATTCATCCATTGATGGACATTTGAGCTCTTTCCATACTTTGGCTACTGTTGATAGTGCTGCTATAAACATTGGGGTACATGTGCCGATCAGGGAAATCTTTATAAATCCTCTAACAGTAATTGAACTGGCTTTATCTTCCTGTATTCAGCTGTGATCAAGATCCCATAATGGGGGAAAGAAAAACCCAACCCAAACCAAAACAAATACACACACACACACACACACACACATAAAAACCTTTAGCTGGCAGCAGGAATGTATTTGATTAAAAGCATGGAATCATAAAGTCATCTTTTAAAAACACTATAAAATTAAACATTAAAAAGGCAGTCTCCTCGACTTCCTTTACAAAGGACATAAAATTATTTATTTTTTGATGTAAATTAATATTTAAAATTTCCCCAGGAGAGAAAGAATTTTGATTCATGCAGAGACATAAATAGCTCATGTAAAACCTTTCTTTGAACAGGTTTTAAGGGAGGTGGAGAATGAGAGTGAAAAACTATATCTTAGTTTTTCTGGGATGCCATTGGTTTGTGCCATTTGTGTCAGCTTGTTAGTAAAGCTGCCATTCATTGTTAAAATTATACTGGTTTGGGTAATAAATTATGTGGGCACCTACCAAGTCTGGCTAAGATACAAGAGAAGGAGAAAAGAGGCAGAAGGAGCACACGGGGAACACACATATCAAAGTCTTCTGCTTCTCAGAATTGCCTAAATCTTCTGTTCTTGTATCAGGTCATCTATTAAGAGGGTGTGAATCAGTGGTGAGAATGGTGCTAACCCTCACTATGTATGGAAAAAAACAGACTTCAGTGAAGGAAAAAGAAGTTAACTCACATAAAGGAGCAGATAAAATGATAAAGTGAAGTCTGCACTAAGATCAAGTTCTGTTCCTGGGTCCTGTTGTTGCTGAGGTCTGGGTGCCTTCTATCCTATTCATTGTTTGCTTGTTCATCCTTCTTTGAATTCCATTAATTAATACATTCTCAGTCTGCCAGGGTCATCTGCTTTATTTAATCTGGAGCACTTCATTATTCCTTCTTTTTAAATTAAATACCCTTAATTTGGGAATTACTCTAACCTGACTCCATGTGTTTCCAATGGAGCTACCTCTGCATCACCTTGGCCATGGGGTGAGCACAAGACCCAGACCTGACCAGTCATAGCATCACATCCTTGTGGCCAAAGATGTTGGCCCTGGGAGGGGCACATGACCCCAGCTACCATTGTTTGAGCACATCTTTGGGATTTTATTTTTTAAAGCTTATTTATTTATTTATTTTGAAAGAGACAGAGATAGCACAAGTAGGGAAGGGGCAGACAGAGAGGGTGAGAGAGAGAATCCCAAGCAGGGATTCCATGCTGGCAGTGCAGAGCCCGATGTAGGGCTCAAACCCATGAAACTGTGAGATCATGACCTGAGCCGAAACCAAGAGTTGAATGCTTAAATGACTGAGCCACCCAAGTGCCCCAATGTCTTTGAGATTTCAAAGCAAGAATTCTTAGAGAAGTTTTCTTTCTTTTAGGACTACTGTGACATGAGTCCTGAGCTGTTTGTATCCCAATCACCCACTGAGCAGGGAAAGCATGCCTGTAATGGGAGGGAATGACAACCACAGATAAAGGTTAATAAATAGACATTGAGAGTGAGTTTCTCCTGAAACTGGAAAGACCTCATCATCTTTATACATCATCATCAAAATGCTATAATTACTATCATACTTCTCTTTCTCACATCAAGGAACTGAAGCTAAGAAAGTTTAAGTAACTGTGCCAAAGGTCAAACAGTCAGTGGCAGAATGGGAATGTGAACTCTCAAACCCACAGTTGTCCCATCATACCACCTAGTTCCCCACAAGTTCATTGTAGGTGAACAAATAGAACATATAATGCATACTGGACACTGTTCTAAGAGCAATCCCTGTCCCTCTATGACTTATATTCTTGTGAGGGTTTACAGAGAAGAAACAAAATAAATAAGTTAGTGATATATTCTGAGAAGCAAAATAAAGTTGGGAAGTGACCAAGAATTTCCTGAGAGATATTTTATGTTAAATATACTTAGAATATTCCATTTGGTATAGACTTGACAGAGTTGAGGGAGACAGAGGGAAGATCATTCCAGGCAAAGGGTGCAGTAGAAGTGGGAGTCCCCCTGGAATTCTTGAGGCTTAGTGAGGGAGTTAGGGGATTGGGCACAGTGAGCAAGACTGTGAGTGAAAGTGGCAGGTCAGAGAGGAATGTGGGGGAGGAGCAAAGTCATTTGAGTGTTGAGATCATCTTGAGGGGATTTTAGATTTTCTTCCAACTGAAATAGAAAGCCATAGGAAGGTTTTAAACAGAGGCATTAATTGATCTGGCAGCTATTTTAACAGGATCCTTCTGTCTTTTTTTGAGAACATATTGTGTATTTGTTTGGAGGTAGAGTGGAGCAGGAAGCAGAGGACACAAGAGTGGTTCAAGAGCTGAGATCAAAAACGAAAACATACGGGGGAGTTGGAGACTGTGGCAACTCTGGTGTCAGTTTTGTGACAGAAACTCAGAGAAAGGAGAGACAAATGTTACTGGAATCCTCTGAGAGAAGACTGGAGGGGCTGCTGAGGAAGAGTGGACTCTGGCCCTGCAAAGAACACAGGGACGAGGTGTGAGGAGCCAAGAGAGGAGAAGGGGAGCATAAGGAATATGTTGACAGGTTGTGGTTACCTCCACCATACCTGGAGTGTCTACTCAATGGCTGGCGCTCTGCTCAGCACTTTTGCAGACGTAGCAAAGTTATTACCACCATTGCATAAATGAGAGGATCCAGACTCAATAAGGGTAAGCAGTTATTGAAAAAAAAAATAGAAGACATAAGGATATTTCCATTTTTTTTACAGGTAGAAAATCATTATAATGCTTGATAGTGAAATTATGAAGCCTATAGTAAATCCCATGAGTTCAAATTTCTTAGTATTCTGCTTACTTCTAAATGTATTTTCTTATTCGAGGCAGCCAGTGGGCTCACGGGAAATTGTTTTTGCCATCTTTACACCCTGCTCAGCGTCATCTCAGTCAAGCAGTCATTGACAGAACTGTGGCACTGATGCAGTAGAGGAAGGGGCTTGGGATGAAGGTGGGGAAGCCAGTTGACAGCCATCTTCAACCATCAGGAGAAGGGCAAGCATGTGAAAAATAAGATCAGGCCTGTTTTCTCAGGCCTAGGAAGCAGGGTTTGGATAAGGCTTGGGGTTAGAGGCAGATCAGCCACACATAATGAACAACTTCCCTCGGCTGGCTGTTGAGCAATAAAGCACTTAGGGGCAGGCTTGGAGATGTCCTAGCAGATTATGCAACCATTTGACAGACCACAGTGGGAAGAAGTTAAACACCAGAGGGGATGGTCCCAGTAGACAACTATAAAGTTCTTCCAAATTAGGGATTAGAATCCTTTGGATGTCGGTGGACACATATCATTGCCTGACCTTTATAATGCAAGCCCATTCTTTCTGTTCTAAAGCTTAATAAATTATAAAGACACCTGCTGCTGGAATGTAGCATGTCCTACTAAAAGGAATGGAAGAAACTACACTAAGACCATGAGCTCCTATCTCTGTTCCTATCTTTGAACGAACCAGCTGTGCACCTTTATTCTCCACTTTCCTCAGCTATACAGTAAAGGGGTAGAATTTGAAGAAATTTAAGGTCATTTCCAGCTCTCACAGCCTATCGTTTTTCACAGTACCTGCCTTTTGCTCACTACATATTATCAGGTCAGTTTTCCCTTCCATAAAAATGTGTGCATTCCAGTTTTGCTGGTTTACTTGCAAGATTGTGAATTTGGGTACCTTCTTAGTCATCTAAAAGTTGGATAGCTCAATATTTTGCATGTAAAAGATTCCACTGAGGAGGCTCGAGGCCAGTGCAATGTGGCTTGGGAGTGTCAGGGGTATAATGATGAGAGGATGAAAGTTACAGAGATTTTCCTCTATGGTAAATCGAGGCCACCAAGAGAGTTTTCACGTGTAAACCCACAGTGAGGCTAGACTCACTGAAAATAAGCATACACGGCAGCAGCATTGGTTTCCCTTTTCCATCTCCTCACACAGCACCTGTGAAGGCTTTAAGTGAGTTCATAGGATGTGTATGAGAACAATTTCACCACATAGCCATTCAACCTAAAGTTGAGCCCGTGATCCCACTGAGGCCACAGTTTTACTGGAGACATTATGAAATCCACCGGGCTCTGTAGGTGAGGAGCTAAAGGAGGACGCGTCCTCTGTCCTAAGCTTCTGCTCCTCACAGCTTCTTCTTGATGCCTCTCCAGGTCTTCTTTAGTCTCTCGGTGGAACCACTTTTTGGCTGTGACCATAAGGGCTTAAAGACTCTGAGCGTTCACTGATGCAACATTACTGTGTCCCACCATTACCCCAGCAGGGAGATGGGGCACGGAGTTATGCCCATTTTATAGACAGGAAACTGAATGTGATCCCTCAAGAAGACAATCGCTCAGACTCCCAATGTATCTACTGCCCTTTCCTACCCATCCCATACATTCTGTGTGCACAGAAGCCTCAAAGTCACTAATGACAGAAACCCAACTCTGAGCTGATGGGATGAAGTAGAGAGCCGAACACTCTAAACTATTATCTATGAAGAGATCCTAGGAGGTCCCGAGGGCTGTTACTGGCAGGGGAAATGGGAGCTGCACTGAGCTGTAGCAGCCCCCCACTCTGGCCTTCCCCAGCCTTTTGTCAGGGAGCCTCCAAGGTCCTGAGCGAGGGGACACTGGGCCTGGCAGCTGAGGGCAGGGTGTTATAAGGTTTCCTAGTATGAATTTCTCTGTTTTGGAAGGTTCTAAATCCCTCTACTCCATGACAGACGCTGGGGAGAAGAGGTACGGGAAAGGGAGGAGAAGGCTGCACTAATTAAAGGCCTTTTCCTCTCATATATATTCTCAAGGCTGTGAAGTTTAAGATGTGTGGGGTCGGACTTGGAATGCCTTAGAGGTAAAACTGGGGTAGGGACTCTTGGAAATGTTTATTCACCCAAAGGGTCTCTTTAGGGCTGAGTATGCCACAGGCTATATCCCAATCACATAAATAAATAACAGTCATGTGACCCACCATTACTACCTGGGCAGCCACTAGACATCTGATACATAGGTGGGGGATGGAGAGAAATAAGCCAGAGAAACTAATGTACTAACTATTTCGGGCCTCATGCACTCAATGTAGTAAGACTCTTACTTCAGCTCCCTGGAGACTGAGAGCACCAGGTTCTCCTACTTCTCTTGCATCAGTTCCTAGGGCTGCATCAGTTAGTCCTCACTCCATTCAGTGAAGACAATGAAATTCTGAGGCCCTCCCCACCTCCCTCCCCCCCCCCCAGGAAGCAGTCTTCCTCTCTCTCTCCACTGTCACACAGGGGCTTCAAAGTCACAAGAATCCAAAAGATCAAAGGCCAGTAGAAATGACCCTTCACCCTGACAGAGAGTTATGTGTGTATCTCCTGTACATCCCTATTTTCTCAGAAGGGCATTGCCACCCCAACTCCCAACCTCCCCAACCCCAAGAAACTCCTCTTTTATTTATTTAGTTGTTTTTAAAATTTTATTTGTTTAAATTCAAGTTAGAAACTCCTCTTTATTTAGCCAGACCCACGTTCCCAGCTGGGAGAAAGAGGCCAGCTCTTTTGCTGTAAGTAGTCATAACAACAACAGCAAAAAAGGTCCAATTTAGTTTTCTGTCACAGTCCTATTTTGCTATGTGGTAAGCAGCTGAAGCGAAAAAGGACCTGAGGCACCATAGCCACATACAAGGAACATGTGATTCACGTTCCACTATGACCAAAGCAAAGAAACTCCTTTGGCTCTCTTGAGACTAGGGCCACATTGAGACCATGGCAACCATTTCTCAAACATTCATTTCATTAGTTCTGAACTTTAACATGACTCCTATTCCATACGGCTGTAAGGAAACTGACCTCAAGGTTTTCTTAAGTCCCACATATCCCCTAGGAAGTACCCTCTCTACAAGGAAGGCCCTTCTTCCCCTGGATCTCTGATTGTAGGCTCTGAGCCTTACTTTGGTGTATGGTACATGCCAGATAGCTAGTTTTTGGAAGCATACCCTAAATGCCCTGGTTAATTGTGATCTTGAAAACATAGAGATCCTGTCCTCCCTTTATATTCCCATCAAGCAGAATGTACAGCAGAACATGTTATTCAGTGTTCAGGGTAAAGGGCTCTGGGGGTGTCCAACCCAAGAGTGTCTACTTTGTAATGAAGAGTATCCCAAGTGGTAGGCCATGGTCTCCTCAGAAATGCTGGCCATGCCCAGAGGGGAAGGGCCACTGATCGTTGCTAGGTTAAGTTGTTACAATATAAAAACTTGCTGCATATAGATCCCAGCATGTCCATTTGGCCACTCCTGGACTCCCTGCACCTAAATATCTCTGGTAAATCTATGTCTTGATCACTTTTTCCAGGTTTTGTCTTTGGCCTTACCTTTTCTTTAGCCATCACCCACCCGAGGCTTTAGAGTCTGCTGGGGTGAGGCTGCACATTTGGGAATACTTGTTAAAACTAAGCAAAGTTTGTTTGGGTGATATCTGCCATATTACTGAACTCTGGATAGATAAAAGTTGAGCTAATTATACATAGGATTAACCATTAAAATTAATGGTTAATCATGAAAATACTTACTTACGTTCTCAATTCTCCCTAAAACTGGATTGCAGATACAGAGTTCAAGAGAGAAACCAGCCAAGACTAGATCTGAAACACAGTGCAAACTTAATATGTTACCTAACATTGAGCTTGTTATATCTATAAAACTCTGAAATCTGAAGGTGGTTTTATATCTTCTCAGAGTCTGAAAAGATTTATATAATTTATATAAAATAGTTATCTTGAAGCTCAAAGTAGTGCCATAAAAAATACATAAAATTCCAGTCTTGGTTGTCAAAAAGTAAGGTTGTTTTTGTTGTTATTGTTGTTCCCATATTTCAGATAAAGAAACTATGTGAAATAAGATAGATCCAGCTATGTGATAGTGATGGAGGTGATTTGAGAATCTGTAGAGCCAGATGCCCTATAGAGACCCACATGTGTTTCATAGATTGGTGGGTTTTCGTGGTAGGCAAAATGGATTGTTTAGTTTCAGTACTTTGTTTCTTCATGACACATATCTTCTTTAAGCAGTGAATTATTCTGTAGCTCTGAAAAACTAAATAAGTTCATGTATAAATACACAACACATTCATATAAATGGCGAGGTGGTGGTCACAAAGCCAACTACAAATTTCACGTTGGCTTTAATTCTATTACATAACACCAGTTTATCAAATTTTAATTTCTGGATCTTAAAGGGTCTTGAAGGAAGTAACAGGGGCAAAGAGCTAGTTCAGATATTAAACAGGAATATGTCTTTTTCTTGGTAAGACTACAGAGCCTAAAAGGTCAAATTGCTTTTCTTTTGGTTGGGCTGTATAAATTCAGTGTGGTAACCTTAGATGTTTTGATTAGAAGCTGGATGATGATATGTTGCTTTGATTAATAATAGTTTCTTACAAATTATGTTTGACAGACAAACTCTTTTTTTTTAATCTTTATTTTTGAAAGAGAGAGAGACAGAGTGTGAGTGGGGTGGGGAGGGGGAGAGAGGGGAACACAGAATCTGAAGCTGGCTCCAGGCTCTGAGCTGTCAGCACAGAGACTGATGCGGGGCTTGAACTCAGGAACTGCGAGATCATGACCTGAGCCGAAGTCGGACACTTAACCGACTGAGCCACCCAGGCTCCCTGATAGACAAACTCTTAAAACCTTGGGGGGGCTATAATAATCCCCTTGGATTATTGAAGTCCTTTGGGGGGGTTATAATAATGAAAGGGGGACTGGTGGTGAATCATTAATGAAACACCAGTGATAGAAGAGAGGCCTAGGGTCAGGTCAACCAGTCTTTATTTGGTGGATAATTTCACTGGAAATTCTCAGTCACTTTTGGATTAGCCTAGTTTACTACTAAATACTTAAAGGGAGTCATTTATTTACTAAGTATTTATTGGAACCAAGATGAAAAGTACAGTGCTAAGTATTGGGGAGAAAATGAGGAATGAGGCGTATGTCCTGTGATTGTGCCTGCTCTGCCTGCCACTTCAGATCTACTCCCTGCCCTGCTCTATGCCCCTAGGAGATTGATTCTACAGCTGGAACACCAGGCCTCCCTGGCCTCTGGATTCTGGCTAGGTTGAGTCAAGGAAGTTCCCAGCAGAAGATCAGAGGGCCGGAGGAAACAGAGGTTGGGTGTTTATTCCCTGTCTTCCTCATTGCCCACCCTGGTTTGGAAGTGATTGTTTCCTCTAGCTGTGGCCACGGCTCTGTCTGTGGTTCCGACTCTTGGTAGATTCTGGTAACTCTTCCTTGTCCTTGCCCTTCAGGCCTAGAAGCAATAATAGCTTCCTACCGTAATGAGACCCTGGATACTTTATCACTCCTTGTTGGAGTGACTAATCCTGGGTGCATTGCTGAAAAAAAAAATGAAAAAAAAACAAAAAAAAACCCCTTTATTAAACTTTCTTCAATGAAACTCTAATTGGATTTTGTATATTGTTTCCTGCTAGGATCCTGACTGACTTAGCTCTTGCCCTTGAGTTGTTCACCAGACAATTCAATAAGCAGGGACTATTCAGCATAAGCACAAACTGTGGTGAAAATTCTAATTTCTGGCTTACTAGCTTAGAAGCTCACAAATGTAAGGAACAAAGAGAGGAATGTAAATGAAAATTACAGCAACCGTCAAAGCAAACACCTAGAGATCACTGAACTAAACCATTCTTTTAACCTACATTTATTTATTAATAACCTATTATTATGCAAAGAATTATGTGGGGGACTTGAATTTAAAATGGGAGAATGGGATCAATTCAATGAGATTAAAAAGCTAATAAATGTAAATACAGTACAAGAAGAAAGACTTGGAGTCATAATGGAAATATAAGCACTCTACCCCCAAACCCTCAGTCTATGACATCATTTGTAAGTTCAAATGTGATTTACATACTGATTAACAGACCATTCTCTGTACATTTTCTCTTATTCCTAAAGCGGGTTGTGCAGTACATATGCAGGAGGATGTATTTTGTGCAAGTTGCACAGCTGGTCCAGCATTTCAGGGTTTGGTGTCTCCATCAAGTACAAAATTTGCAGCTGTGATTTCACCGTCCCCAACTCTACTAGAAAAGAGAAACAAAAAAGGCAGTTGGAAGAGTATCCTGAGGTACCTACAAAAAGGAGCAGTTATGTCTTGTCTCTTCCTAACTTGACAGTGGACTCACACATAGTAGATACTGCCACCCTCAACTCTTTTAAGACCTGCAGATAAGACCCATCCTCAGTGGACTGAGAGCCTTTCATTTGTGCATCTGTTAATTAGGGAACACTACTGGGCATCTATTCTTGTTAGCCTCTCTGTTGCTGGAGAGAGATGGATAAACTCATGAGGGAACAAACACGTAAACAGAACACTGCAATATAACATGGTGCACACAGTGACAATCACACCCAGGTTAATGAGGGAGCAGAGAGGCACTGAGGTCAGAGGAGACATTCTGGAGGACTGAAGACTAAACTGAATCCTAAATGATGAGCAGGAATTTCCTAAGACAAGGGAGTAGGATGGGAGAATATTCTAGGAGAAGGAATAGCAAGAGAGAGAGCAAGGGTGAAAAAGAAACCCAGGTATGGTGTGTGTAGGGGAGAACTCAAGCATTTTAGTGCTGCCTGAACATGGTGGGGACTACAGGGGTGGTGAGAAGTCAGCTGGAACATCACACACGGCCTTTGATTCATTCTCATCTCCTGGAAGCAAAGTTTAGCCTTTGAAGGACTTTTAAGTAAAGAAATGGTATAGTCAGATTTACCTTTAAGATGCCTCAGCTGGGGACTGTGGGGAAAAGTGTGAGAGGAATAAGAAAACAGGTGTATGGAATTTCCTAAAGGTCTCCTTATAATTACCTTGGAAGAAGATAATAGGATAGCAAAATTTCTCTCTATTTATAATTTTCCACAGACTGGGGAAAATTAGGTAGGTCATACAGGCTATGTTTTTGATGATTACTGAATAAAATTAAATTTAAAAACTCAGTAAATCTACCTAGAAGAACATTATGATTTCCAAGTCTTACTGAGTTTGTCTCCAATGAAAGATAAAGCAGTTAAGTCCATTGTATCTAGACCCTGAATTCTCTATTGTTTTTCAGGGGAAATAACCAGTGAAATGTAAAGCTCCTTCCTAAGAGAAAAGTAACAATGAGTTCCTGCTCTGACAGAAAGGAGGAGAGGACACCAGTGCGGTCTGAGCCCTGGCTATAGAGTGCACCTGTGGTTGGCATACTAGCCATCCTTTTCAGATGGGGGCCTCGTCCTGTCTCCCACCTCTGAACAGGAACCAATTGGAGTCCAAGCAGAGCTGGTCCACAGCAAACAGAGCATGCCCTCATCACTCAACACATTCTGTCCATGCTGGGACCATGAGGTATCCTGCTCTAAGGCCTGATGTGAGAGAATGAGGTACAAGGAGGTTGGTGCCCTTTCTTCCTTTACACTCAAAAAGACTGTTTGTATCTTAAAGAACAGAAAAAGAGAATACTCAGTTTGGGTACTGCTGTGGGTGGGCTTGGAGGACTTGGATGAGCTAGTCCAAAGCCATTCTGCAACAGACAGGGACATGTTTTAGATGGTTATTGCAGACATTTGGGCAAGAGATGAGGAAACAAAGCTGGGAAACATGTTAGCAGAGAACGAGAGAAAATTGATTCATATTTAGGAGGTAAAAAACCAAGAGGCCTTGATGAGTCATTAGATGTGGAGACTGTGCAGAGGAGGAATCCAGCATGACACCCAGCTTTCCAGTTTGAGTGGATGGTTGGACCACAGACTAAAATGACCCAAACAAAAATGACCTGCCCAAGAGGCAGGTGAACTCTAGGGGGAATGAAAGGTTTAGTTTTGGTCATATTAGTTCATGGAATATGAACATGCAGGTGGTTATTCTCAAGTAGTTGGAGAGTTCATCCATTATGAGTAAGGTAAAAATGCCAAGCTCTTTTTAGGGAAAAGTACTGGGCATGGACTGTCAGGTATAATTCTATTATGTAAATTTTGAAAAGGGGAAGAACATTTTTGGTTAAAGGTAGAGAGACCTTATTTTAGAGGTCTCCTAAGTGAGTTGAGGAGACTTCAAGGAATGATTAAGCATTTCTCCTTTTAGGGACTCTTACTATTCCTACAAACATTGCCTAATGCACCAACACCAAAGGAACATGCCTGACCTTCTCTATGAAAGCCTGGGAGCCAGGGGTCTGAAATAGACCTTACCCTTACTACAATTAGAGGAAAGACTTTGGATAATGAGATATTCTCCATGACTTAATCACTTAATAAAGCAAATGGGGAAAGGGATGAAAATTACTATTCTTCAAACAACAGAAACTTTAGGATATGAGGAAACTGGCTTTAAAAAATGACCAATGTTATGGAGGAGCCAAGATGGCGGAACAGCATGGAAGATTTTTTTGTGTCCATGAAATACAGCCAGACCAACACCAAACCATCCTACACACCTAGAAAACTGATTGGAGGATTAACTCAACAATCTGCACAACCTGAACCACAGAATTCAGCAGGTATGTGGCACGGAGAGGTGAACTTGGGGAGAGAGGAACCGGCAGCAGGCGGGGAGCTGCCTTTGCAGGCAGAGAGAGGATGGAGACTGGGGGGACAGGGAAAGCACCCCTCCCCGAAAGGAGCTGGAGAGAAAGTGGAGAATTGGAAACAACCACAGCAACTAAACTAAAAATGGAGAAAGGAGACGGTTTAAATTCCATTAAGACTGTAAACAAGGGGAGCGCAAAGGCTGCAACTCTGCAGCTCAATACCTGGTGATGCTCTGGTGGGAAGGGTGAATACCCAGGAACAGAGTGGGGTCTGGGAGGTTCTCAGGCCACATGGGGAAAAGCGGTTCCACTGCTGGAAGGACATTTGGGAGAGACTGTTGAAGCCACCTGGTCTCAGCAGACCCCAGAGAATGGCCACATTCGCTGTTGCTGGAACAAGGTCGCTAAGTGTGAAGCCTGGTGCCAGATGTGTGTTCTGATTTTCCATAAACCCTGAAACGCTGCTGCTACACTATCTCACGAACTTTTTCTGGGGTGGGCTGGCACCTGACTGCAGTCTCGGGGCACCAGCAGCAGCAGGGTCCAGCAGGCGTTCCTGGGTGCAGCTGGCATTCGGCCATTGCTCAGTGAGACCCTCCCACAGAGGGGTGGAACAGGTCAAAGCCACAGTCCTTTGGAAGTAAGGGGCCGGGGAAAACAGCTGCATCTGAGACAAAACTCGGGAGAGAGGTACAGACTGGGGCTTGGTCACAGACAGTGAAGAAACGGGGAGTGGACAAAAGCTGAAGACAGGGGAGGGGTGCATGATTGCTGATCTGAGAGAACAGACTTCCCATACTAGAGACTGAGTAGCTGGGTGACACCATTTTCACCGCTCCTGCGCATTCGCATAGGCACCTACAAGGGCCGCAACAATCCACCCCAGTAGGCTGGCAGCACCATCTAGTGGAGAACAGAGCTGTTACACTTACCCCTGCCCAACTGGGCCAACTTCGCTCTTCAAAAACACAAGTCTCAGCGCCTACTTAGTTTATGGACTATAAAGCACTACATAGTCTGACTTCTAAGGGAAAACGAGGTAATTTCAGTCCTATTTCAATCTGTTAGCAGGTCCATCTATTCAATTTTCTTTCTTTCTTTCTTTCTTTCTTTCTTTCTTTCTTTCTTCCTTTCTTTCTTTCCTTTTTTCTTTCTTTCTTTCTTTCTTTCTTTCTATCTTTCTTTCTTTCTTTCCATCTTTTTTTTCTCTTTTACACTATTTTTTTCTTGAGTACAGAAAGAAATAATTCATTTTTATTTTCAATTTTTATTAAAAATAATTTTATTTAATTTTGTTTACTATATTTTTACTTTTATGTAAATTTTTTCAAATCCTCTTACTTCCATCATTCTATTTTAGTGTACTTCCGTGTATTCACCTTTTCAAATTTTCAAATGATTTCCTTGCTTTCTTTTTTTTTCTTTTTCATTTCTTTTCTTTTTCTTGAATTCAGAAAGTGAAAAACTTCATTTTTACTTTCAATGTCTTTTAAAAATATTTTTCTTTAATTTTTTTAATATATTTTTTGCTTTTATGTAGTTTTTTTCAAATTCTGTGTTCCATCATTTTCTTTTAGTCTACTACAGTGTATTCACTTTTTAAAATTTTCAAATGATTTCTTTTTTTTCATGTTTCTTTTCTTTTTCTTGAATACAGAAAGAGAAAAAAATTCATTTTTATTTTTAATTTTTATTAAAAATATTTTTCTTTATTTTCCTACTGTATTCATTCTTTACTTTTGTGTAAATGTTTTCAAATTCTATTTTACTCCCATCATTTCATTTTAGTCTACTTCAGTGTATTCATTTTTTCAAATTCTTAAATGATTTCCTTTATTTTTTCTCCCCCCCTTTTTTTTCTCTAATCTGTCAAACCCCTTTCAACACCCAGACCAAAACACACCTAACATCTAGCATCATTTATTAGATTTTTTTGTGTGTGTGTTTATTTTTTAAATTTTAATATTTTTTAATTTTAATTTTTTTAATTTTAATTTTTCTACCTCATTAATTCCTTTTCTCCCTTCAAAATGACAAAAATAAGGAATTCACCCCAAAGAAAGAGCATGAAGAAATGACAACCAGGGATTTAACCAACAGATACAAGCAAGATGTCTGAACCAGAATTTAGAATCATGATAATAAGAATACTAGCTGGAGTCAAAAATAGATTACAATCCCTTTCTGCAGAGATAAAAGAAGTAAAAACTAGCCAGAATGAAATTAAAAATGCTATAACTGAGCTGCAGTCATGGATGGATGCAGTGGCAGCAAGGATGGATGAGGCAGAACAGAGAATCAGTGATATAGAGAATAATGAAGCAGAAAAAAAGAGGGAGATGGAGGCAAAAGAGCATGATTTAAGAATTAGAGAAATCAGTGACTCATTAAAAAGGAACAACATCAGAATCATAAGGGTCCCAGAAGAGGAAGAGAGAGAAATAGGGGTAGAAGGGTTATGTGAGAAATCATAGCAGAAAACTTTCCTAACCTGGGGAAAGACACAGACATCAAAATCCAGGAATCACAGAGAACCCCCATTAGATTCAACAAAAAACAACCATCAAAAAGGCATATCATAGTCAAATTCACAAAATACTCAGGCAAGGAGAGAATCATGAAAGCAGCAAGGGAAAAAAAGTCCCTAACCTACAAGGGAAGACAGATCAGGTTTGCAGCAGACCTATCCACAGAAACTTGGCAGGCCAGAAAGGAGTGGCAGGATATATTCAGTATGCTGAATCAGAAAAATATGCAGCCAAGAATTCTTTATCCAGCAAGGCTGTCATTCAAAATAGAAGGAGAGATAAAAAGTTTCCCAGACAAACAAAAATTAAAGGAGTTTGTGACCACTAAACCAGCCCTGCAAGAAATTTTAAGGGGGACTCTCTGAACGGAGAAAAGATGAAAAAATATATATATCTACAAATCCCAAAAGCAACAAAGATTAGAAAGGACCAGAGAAGACCACCAGAAACTCCAACTCTACAAGCATCATAATGGCAATAAATTCATATCTTTCAGTACTCACTCTAAACTTCAATGGACTGAATGCTACAATCAAAAGACATAAGGTAACAGAATGGATAAGAAAACAAGATCCATCTATATGCTGTTTACAAGAGACCCAGTTTAGACCTAAAGACACCTTCAGATTGAAACTAAGGGGATGGAGAGCCATCTATCATGCTAATGGTCAACAAAAGAAAGCTGGAGTAGCCATACTTATATCAGACAATCTAGACTTTAAAATAAAGACTGTATCAAGAGATGCAGAAGGGCATTATATCATAATCAAGGGGTCTATCCATCAAGAAGACCTAACAATTGTAAACATTTATGTGCCAAATGTGGCAGCACCCAAATATATAAATCAATTAATCACAAACATAAAGAAACTCATCGATAATAATACCATAATAGTAGGACACTTCAACACCCCACTCACAGTAATGGGCAGATCATCTAATCAAAAAGTCAACAAGGAAACAATGGCTTTGAATGACACACTGGACCAGATGGACTTAACAGATATATTCAGAACATTTCATCCTAAAGCAGCAGAATATACATTTTTTCTCCAGTGCACATGGAACGTTCTCCAATAGACCATATACTGGGACACAAATCAGCCCTAAGTAGGTACAAAAAGATCGAGATCATACCGTGCATATTTTCAGAACACAATGCTATGAAACTCAAAATCAACTACAAGAAAAAATTTGGAAAGGTAACAAATACTTGGAGACTGAAGAACATCCTACTAAAGAATGAATGGGTTATCCAAGCAGTTAAAGAGGAAATTAAAAAATATATGGAAGTCAATGAAAATGATAACACCACAACCCAAAACCTCTGGGATGCAGCAAAGGCGGTCATAAGAGGAAAGTATATAGCAATCCAGGCCTTCCTAAAGAAGGAAGAAAGATCTCAGATACACAACCTAACCTTATGCCTTAAAGATCTGGAAAAAGAACAGCAAATAAAACCCCAAAACAGCAAAACACAGGAAGGAATAAAGATTAGAAGAGAAATTAATGCTATCGAAACCAAAAAAAAAAAACAGTAGAATAGATCAATGAAACCAGAAGCTGGTTCTTTGAAAGAATTAACAAAATTGATAAACCACTAGCCAGTTCGATCAAAAAGAAAAAGGAAAGGACCCAAATAAATAAAATTGAGAATGAAAGAGGAGAGATCATAAACAACACACCAGAAATAAAAACAATAAGAGAATATTATGAGCAATTATATGCCAATGAAATGGGCAATCTGGAAGAAATGGACAAATTCCTAGAAACATATACACTATCAAAACTGAAACAGGAAGAAATGAAAAATTTGAACAGACCCATAACCAGTAAGAAAATCAAATTAGTAATCAAAAATCTCCCAAAAAACAAGAGTCCAGGGCTTTCCAGGGGAATTCTACCAAACACTTAAGGAAGAGTTAATACCTATTCTCTTGAAGGTGTCTCAAAAAATAGAAATGGAAGGAAAACTTCCAAACTCTTTCTATGAAGCCAGCATTACCTTGATTCCAAAACCAGACAGAGACCCCACTAAAAAGGAGAACTATAGACCAATTTCCCTGATGAACATGGATGCAAAAATCCTCAACAGGATATTAGCCAACCGGCTCCAACAATACATTAAAAAAATTATTCACCATGACCAAGTGGGATTTATACCTGGGATGCAGCGCTGGCTCAATATCCACAAAACAATTAACATGATTCATCACATTAATAAAAGAAAGGACAACAACCACATGATCCTCTCAATAGATGCAGAGAAAGCATTTGACAAAATACAGCATCCTTTCTTGATAAAAACCCTCAAGAAAGTAGGGATAGAAGGAGCATACCTCGAGATCATAAAAGCCCTATATGAATGACCTAATGCTAATATCATCCTCAATGGGGAAAAACTGAGAGCTTTCCCCCTCAGGTCAGGAACAAGACAAGGATGTACACTCTCACCACTGTTATTCAACATAGTATTGGAAGTCTTAGCCTCTGCAATCAGACAACACAAAGAAATAAAAAGCATCCAAATCGGCCAGGAGGAGGTCAAACTTTCACTCTTCGCAGATGACATGATATTCTATATGGAAAACCCAAAAGATTCCACCAAAAAACTGCTAGAATTGATTCATGAATTCAGCAAAGTTGCAGGATATAAAATCAACGCACAGAAATCGGTTGCATTCCTATACACCAACAATGAAGTGACAGAAAGAGAAATGAAGGAATCGATCCCATTTACAGTTATACAAAAAACCCATAAAATACCTAGGAATAAATCTAACCAAAGAGGTGAAAAAATCTGTATACTGAAAACTATAGAAAGTTTATGAAAGAAATTGAAGAAAACACACAGACACACACACACACACACACACACACACACACACAAATGGAAAAAGATTCCATGCTCCTGGATAGGAAGAACAAATATTGTTAAAATGTCAATACTACCCAAAGCAATCTACATATTCAATGCAATCCCTATCAAAATAACACCAGCATTCTTCACAGAGCTAGAACAAGTAATCCTAAAATTTGTATGGAACCAGAAAAGACCCAAGTAGCCAAAGCGATCTTGAAAAAGAAAACCAAAGCCGGAGGCATCACAATCTCAGACTTCAAGCTACACTACAGAGCTGTAATCATCAAGACAGTATGGTACTGGCACAAGAACAGACACTCGGATCAATGGAACAGAATAGAGAACCCGGAAATGGACCCACAAATGTATGGCCAACTAATCTTTGACAAAGCAGGAAAGAATATCCAATGGAATAAAGACAGTCTCTTCAGCAAGTGGTGCTGGGAAAACTGGGCAGCAACATTGCAGAAGAATGAACCTAGACCACTTTCTTACACCAAACCCAAAAATAAACTCAAAATGGATGAAAGGCCTGAATGTAAGACAGGAAGCCATCAAAATCCTCAAGGAGAAAGCAGGCAAAAACCTCTTTGATCTTGCCCGCAGCAACTTCTTACTCAACACATCTCTGGAGGCAAGGGAAACAAAAGCAAAAATGAACTATTGGGACCTCATCAAGATAAAAAGCTTCTGCACATCAAAGGAAACAATCAACAAAACTAAAAGGCAACGGACAGAATGGGAGAAGATATTTGCAAATGACATATCAGATAAAGGGTTAGTATCCAAAATCTATAAAGAACTTCTCAAACTCAACACCCCAAAAACAAATAACTCAGTGAAGAAATGGGCAAAAGACATGAATAGACACTTCTCCAAAGAAGACATCCAGATGGCCAACCGACACATGAAAAAGTGCTCAACATCACTCATCACCAGGGAAATACAAATCAAAACCACCATGAGATACCACCTCACACCTGTCAGAATGGCTAACATTAACAACTCAGGCAACAACAGATGTTGGCGAGAATGTGGAGAGAGAGGATCTCTTTTGCATTGTTGGTGGGAATGCAAGCTGGTGCAACCACTCTGGAAACAGTATGGAGGTTCCTCAAAAAAACAAAAATAGAACTACCCTGTGACCCAGCAATTGCACTGCTACGCATTTATCCAAAGGATACAGGTGTGCTGTTTCGAAGGGATACATGTACCCCCATGTTTATAGCAGCACTATCCACAATAGCCAAAGTATGGAAAGAGCCTAAATGTCCATTGATGGATGAATGGATAAAGAAGAAGTGGTATATATATACAATGGGGTATTACTTGGCAATCAAAAAGAATGAAATCTTGCCATTTGCAACTACATGGATGGAACTGGAGGGTATTATGTTAAGTGAAATTAGTCAGAGAAAGACAAAAATCATATGACTTCACTCATATGAGGACTTTAGGAGACAAAACAGGTGAACATAAGGGAAGGGAAACAAAAATAATATAAAAACAGGGAGGGGGACAAAACAGAAGAGACTCATAAATATGGAGAACAAACTGAGGGTTACATGGAGGGATTGTGGGAGGGGGGATGGGCTAAATGGGTAAGGGGCACTAAGGAATCTACTCCTGAAATCATTGTTGCACTATGTGCTAACTAATTTGGATGTAAATTAAAAAAAAGTAAAACAAGGTAATAAAAAAAAATAAAAATAAAATCTATATTGTTTAAACTAAAAAAAAATTAAAAAATAAAAATAAAAAATGACCAATGTTATAATAATTTGTTTAAGTTTCAAACTGACAACAGTCCAAATTAGGTTAGATTTGTCATACCAAGCATCCTAGAATCAGGTAGGAATGAAATAGGGCCTCTGATACTGCTAAGGCTGAGATCCTGGAACCCAGTCCTTCTCTTTCTGAGTTATTACTCCTTGACCAAGGCGACTCACTCGAGAGTTTCTTTAGAATTCTTGCTTTCCATGATCTTCATGGCTTCCTGGGGAGAGCCCATTTCTATGATTCTCTTTTGCCAGGACTAAAGCATGGGTTCCCTATTTTGTAAAAATAAAGTAGAAGTGCTTTACCACCTTTTATTCCTAGGGGGACACCTCTCAGTATTCTTTTATTAAGTACAAAGAAACCAAGAGCCCTATTTCTGGTTACAGCCTATGAAAGTTAGAACAAGATGGAACCTCAGATTTTGAGAGTTTGAACCCAGGCCTCTGAATCAGGCTATCACATCATGCTTTTGACTAAAGTTATAATCCACAATCACAGTATGATGTTTGCACTTCACGATTTTTTTGTATCCAAGTTTGTTTTACAGTTGCTTTGCTGAATGAATAGTACTACATTTGAGGCATGCCAGATAGTTATGTAAGTATATGGTTCTTTGCCAAAACTTGCAATGAAATTTATAAATTGCTAGTGAAGTTAGAACATTGTGGTTTCTCTTCCCAAATGTATAATTGCAAGTTCAAGTAAACATTATTTTTAATTAAAATGTTTTTTAAGTGAGTCTTGTTCATTCACTGTAGAGAAAAATAAATCTAAATTTGAAATTTGACTGCCTGAAAGAGCAGTGGCCAAGAACATGTTTTGCTACTTCATTCAACTCTTTGGCTAATATGATGATGTATTTAGTGTGTTGGATGCTTGGTAGAGCCAGAAGTATATAATCCTCTCAATTCATTTGTTGACTCAGTCAAGAATGCAATGTCCATTGGGCACAGGGTGTTCTACTAGATACTGTTTAAAGAAAGAACTTGGAACATAGTCTGTGTCTTCTGAAACTACATGCATAATGGGTTGAGCTCTCAGGAAAGGCATCAGTCATTTCCCTATAGCTTTGAGGTAACTGGCAAAATCAGCAAGGAGGTGGAAAGAACCACTGGAACCTTAGGCTGGTTTCCTGGTGTAACAGGGATTTTCACTTTCCTTCATGAAGTGGATCCAGGTCTGTGATGAACTGAAGAACAGAAAGATGGACAAATGTATGAAGAAGACTACACTATAAACTAGTTTATGAGGCCTCAGTTAGCTAATTATTATAAAGGGATACACAAAATTTTAGACGTAAAGAGGAATGAGAAACAAGAAAGAAAATGCTAAGTGCAGGTGGAAGGAATCTTGCAGAATAGAGTTGAGATCATGGAGGAAAGGGTATTTCTGGGAAAGCTATATATAGTCTTTTTCTTCCTCTAAGTAAAAATATTTTCATATCAATCTTGGCGAAAGCTAAGGCATGTTCTTTTCTGGACAAGTGGATAAGGAAACTATTGAGATAAATAAATATATAAAAGTATCTTTAAGAAATTAGCATTTTTCAACTTTATGAACCTAGATAATATTGTTAACATTTTGAGGCAAGTACTAGCTGTGCTGGCCTTTTAATAATTCCCAGTAGGAAATTGTCAGCTTTTCCAAATTACTGGCCTTTGGCCACATGTTTCCTTCAGTGGGAGGATTTTGCCTTTCTCTCCACAAGGCTGACCAGCTTATCCTTCATATGTGAGCTTAAAGTGATCTTGTCAGCAAGGCCTTCTACAACGCATTATAGAACACTGGAAGTTCCTTCTCTTTCTACCATTTTTTTTTTCCCTCTAACACAGTACCTTGGTCATTCTCCTATTTAGCATTTATCACAAATTTATGTGATAGATTTATATGTTTATTTACTTTTCTTATTAAATATTCTCTTACTACACTATATGATCTCTAAGTGCAGAAACCATGTTTGTTTTATTCACTGCTGGGACCGAGGTGTTTACTACTTAGTACTTGGTACATGGTTGAAGCGGGGGAAAAATTGCCAAATGAATGAATATCCTTCACACATTATTTGTGATTAAAATTTTAGATTATTTAAATAAGAAGCTTTAATAAGAAAGGTATTTCTTTTAATACTCTTCTAGGTATCTCTTGCTCATTTACCCTTTGATTTAACATCCAATAACTCAGTTTGACATTGCTTCATGGCTTCATTGACTAATAGTGAAAAGTATACAAAAGCTATCAATTTCCTGATCTCACCTTAGAGCTAGTGTTTCATAGGCAGGTTTTCCTGGTAAGACAGTAGAAGGGTTTTCTCTTCACCCTTTGGCCATGACAAGTTCAGAAGTAAAAAATGATTTCATAAAGTTTCATAATAAATATTAAATATGTAAAATTGTGACATATGAAACAGTTGTGAAAATATAATTGTTAGGAAGCTCTAGGCTTAAAATGGAGTTTATTTCAGAAACTGATCTGACACTATAAATGTTTATTTCTTATCGGATTTATTTCTTTTGCTCAAGTAACTATACTTGAATATACCTTTAGATATCCTTCATTTTTTTTTTTTTTAAGTTTGAGAAAAGAGACAATTCATTTTACATAGCTTTCTGGTTAAAAATGCTTTTCTGGGGGCAGGTTTTACTTCATTAATTAGATCATAGGGTTCTAACTATAGACATTGCTATCGGATGAAAGAAATGTCTCTAAATGATTCTTCGGTGGAGATTGTATATATACATTATGCAAATAAATACATGTGTTTATATAAGTATTACATATATTTTATAAATTTATAAACTGGGACTATGACAAGTGCTTTGAAAATTGCTGTAGCCAAACTTATCTGATGATGAAGGTACTTCATAAAGGAACTCCATATACTTTTTAGGTATTTCAGCTATTTTTTTTTAAATCTAGATTAAACTTAGATTAACAAACTAGTAAAAGGAAAGAGAACTTTTACTCCTTGGGTTCAAGCCACTTTTCATTGGCAGATATTCATTGTGTAAAAGTGGCTCAAGATTATTTGGAGATTTTACAATCTGCCAAGGCAGGTCTGTCCAAGCTATATTACATTCTTGTATTAAAATCCCCAATTTCTGCTATACCCACCGTACTTATTTTTCTTATAGAGCATCTCATATGTTTTTCAAGTTTTAATGTTTTAATACTTTCTTTAATACGTTAATACTTTAATACTTTAATAATGTTCTCAAGTTTTAATACTTTATCCACAGCCAATAAAAGCTTAATAAGAAAATAAAACTGACCTCTTCAAACAAAATATATTACCACAAAACATTTTGTAAAATATTCAATTTTTGTTAAGAAATTTTAGTATATTATACATATAGAGATAGATAAAGATAGATAGACAAACAGGTAGATATACCAGTGCAATTGTACCAAATTGAAAACATTTTTTGTTAAGTCAAGTCATTACTGAGTAAACAGGGACTTGGGGACTTATAATTCTACTATTACTGAGCCCAACATTAGGCTATATATTACAATGTGATTCTAGCTGTACTTTTATATTTAGGTAATATTACAAAAAGGCATATTTTCTGAAACATTAATATGTGCTGGTAAATAGCCTCATGCATTTTATTGTGCTTTTCAGCTTTACCTAGTTATATAATGATGATTCTTAAAGTTAATCATTAAAAATTGTACCCTGTTCTTAAATGTCTCCAGCTCTTTCCTAATCTAATCAATAGCTTGTGCTATTCAAAGTTAATTTATAACTTGAAGTTTAAAAAAATTTCCATTTGAATCCACAAAAGAATGGTTACCATGTGTTAAAGACCATCCATAAAATGACTATTACTTTAGGAAATATATAAACCATTATGGTTAGATGCCCAATCTGCTCTAAGTGGTGGCAGCTGATTAAATGTCTTTTAAAAACTATTTCAACCTAAATATCTAAGCATAATTACAGCCTTAGAAAATGTAAATTTAAAATTTTAATATTGTTGACCCACGCCCCCTGCTAATTCCTGCTTGGAAGCCTCTAAATATTTATTTCATAAAGATTATATACCTTCACCAAATCTTCAATGTCTGCTTATATTTTGAAACAAATCCATGACCGCAGTGGAAGAAAGTGTGAAAAGGGAGGCCCCAGGTCACCATCGCATAACACAGACCACCTGCCACTTAGACTCTCAAAATGTCTGGGCAGTTCAGAAGCTGAAAGGTAAAATGATAGTTTTTGGTAATTTGTTTCTGTACCTTCCAAATGACAGTTTAAGCAATTGTCTTCCCTGTTACAGGAAACTTGAGGTAAATTCTGTTATTGGAAATCCTCGGCCTGAGGTCCTCACCAATTAATTTCTTTCTTGTGGGTCTTTGATAAGGATATCTGAGCTGATTCTTGAAGCCTCAGTACAATTGCACAGGCTGACAAGAAAAAATGAATTTTGCTGGCTGAAGAGAAAGCATGTTTAAGGCTAGAGAGGTGTGAACAGGAAGGGTAATCCAGTTAGACTTCTGGAAGCCTAGCAGACTTGTAAAAGTAGATGAGACCTCCTCCCTTATTGTATCCCCAGAGCTTAGCACAGAGGCTGCAGTAAAGTGGGTGCAAAATTCTTAGTTGTTGAACGACTGGCTACATTAGCAAATAAAATAAGTTGTGGTCCAATAGTAAAGACTTTCAAAACTATGCTAAGGCATTGGCATTTTGGGACAACTTTTATTTTAGCAGCTTAGTGAAAAAGTAGCATTTTGGGCTGAGATAAAAGGTACTCATGAAAGAATTATTTGGGACAAAGTTGATTCAAGCGGCACATTAAGGTGGAGAGCAGGAAGTAGGTGGAAATTGAAGAGTTGGGTTTATAAACATCCATTTGGAAGTCACTGCATAAGGTGGGATGTTTGAAGTAAAATTCCTGAAAGCAGAATTTGTTTCTTTGGACAATAATTAGTAATTATTCTTTAAACTGGCCATATTAAGCCATTACTTTTGCTTAACTGAGTAAGGGTTGTATGGGTGATAGTGACAGTTAAACCCAATCCCAATGTTTTGTTTTTGTTTTTTTTTTTAACTACAGACAGTTTGAATATTCATGATACAATGATCTAGTAATCTAGACCAGATGTAGAGACTAGAGAAAACACTGAAAACATGCAGGGGAAAAATTAGTGAGAATGTAGATCTCAGATTACTGTACAGTTCCTTTTGCTAATGAAACCCAAATTCTTGGCACATAGTGGATGTTCAAAAAATATTTAGAGACACAAGGAATGAAATCCATTTCATCTTGTGGACAGGTTCTCTGATTGCTGTTTCAGATATCCAAGAGGCATGGATAGTTGACATGTTTGTAGTTGACATGTGTGTGAATTGTTCATATTCTAGATTCTGCCTGTACCCTTGCCCAACCCTGAGAAGCAATAAGAGGGGTGACAAGAACGCCCGTGTTCACCAGGAGCTCACTAGCTGTCAAGGGAGCTCAGGAGTGGTGGAAAGAGCCCAGGCTTTGCACCGAGTTTGCCTCCTGGTGCTGCCCCCATGAGGTCTGCTGGGTTATTTACTTGCCATTCAGTCTTAGTTTCTTCAACTGGAAATGGTTAACAACAACCACCACAGCAACAATAATAAAATGGCCAGAAGAAAGTACATTCGAGAAAGCACTTTGAAAACTGTGAAGGAAGATTTTGTGGCATGACTTGAAGAAATGAGCATCTTTATGGTGAAACAAAAATATCCAAGATGAAATCGATGCAAAAATAAAAATAAAAACAAAGACCCCAGCTTTGGTTTTATACGTAGATGCACAATACCAGCCAACTGTTCAAAATAATTGCCAGGCGACATCTGATGATCACAACTTAAAGAAAGTCATCAATGCAATTATTTCACACCAGATCAGTCCAGCGGATCTGTTGAACCCTCTTTCTTGTTGTGAGTGAAATACCCATTATTCTTGAAATGCCAGTGTTGCTTGCTCATTTTTTCTGTAATAAACAATGACTTCAACAGCAAAAAAAAAATGGTTAATATAAATAGGACAATGATATACCAAGTCTATGAAGAAGTAATCAGCGATATCAATCTTGCTAGATTAAATAATTAGAAGTAAAATATGAAGGAAATAGATACATTTATAAATACTAATTTTAAAAGCAGTCTGCGAGGAGGAATCAAGATCATCATACACACAGAGAGAGACCTTTACCCTGACTAGAGGAGTTCAAATTCTTCATCAGTTTTATTTTAAAAGGTAAAACACAGGTAATCAACTGGTCCAGGTCAAATTTCTTTGGGAGGAAATCAGTCACTAGTTTTGGAACACTATCTCTGCTTCTCCAACCTATAAATAAGTACATATTTTCTCTTCAGATTTTACTAAATGATCTTTATATCTTGTTATATCTACCTTTTTCTCTCCTGAATTATTATTACCTTTCTCCCCATATTGGACTATTCTCAAGAGCATACAAATAAGCTGTATTTCACTTATCTTAAGAAACAAAGGCAAAAACCCTTTCTTGGTGCCCACATCTTCTTTTTATTGCCCTATATCTGTTCCTTGTACCTTCTGTAAAGAAAGTATTGTTTCTAGTTCATTGTTTTAGGTTTCACTTTCTTTCTTCCCATGCTTTCTGGAACCCACTCAGCACTCTGCTATTACAGTTTTTGTCAGGGTCACCCATGACATACAAGACAGTGCTCAATGTGAGGCCAAAATTTGTTTTCTTTCCACAGTAACGAGGGTACAAGAATAAAGGACTGGTTGGTATGGATGGGGTTCTTTAGAGAAGCCTCCTTAGGGGAAATAAGACTTGAATTAAGGAACAAACAATAAGAGATATTAGTTGACCTCCTCACTTTGACTATTTGTGTGATGTAGGGAGATTATGGATTATTCAGGAAAATTAGAAGTCAAATTCTGTTGTTCAGTAAATATTGATTAAGTATGTGCTAAGTATCAGGCACCATTTCAGATCTGGGAATATAGCAGAGGCAAAACATACCAAGTCCCTGCTCTCAGGAAGCATGCGAATCCTCTCATTTTAGTACAGAGACACTAGCAAATAAGTCATTAGTAACAAGCACAAAAGAGAAAAATACAGTAAGGTCAATAGAGGGTGCCGGGGAGTGAAGATGGGGAGGTAGGGAAGGAATGCTACTTTCTAAAGCTCAGGGAAGGCCTGCCTGATAAAGTGACATTTAAGCAAAAACAGAAGGGAAATGAGCTAGCCAGAAATCCTGGGAAAGAATATTTCAGGGAGAGGGCATAGTAAATACAAAGGCCAACAAAGTAGTGTTGGCCTGTGAGAACAGGGAGGAGGAGTCTAGTGTTGTTAGAACAGAGTGAGAACAGAAGAATAGTAGCACCTAGGGCCAGAGGATCAGATCTTGTGGGGCCTTTTGGCCATTGCGTATTTGGAGATTATATTCTAAGTGAAAAAGGAAGCCATCAGAGGGTTTTGAGAGAGGCGTGACCTGATCTGACTTCCATTTTTGACAGCTTCGCTCTGGCTGCTAAGGAGAATATTCTCTATGGCGCCAAAGAGCAACAGCAGGGAGACTGTTTAAGAAGCTATTATAATGCAGGAAGGAAATGATAGTGGTTTGTACAAGTGATGGTGTTGGTGAGAAATGGTCAGATCCTGGGTATACTTTGAAGATAGAGCCAAAAGGACTTGCTGAAATATTCATTGTTTGAGAGAAAGAGCATAACCCAAGATTTGAGGCCTGACCAACAGGAGTGATGGAGCTCTCATTTATTGAGGTGGGAAGACTGGGAAGAGTAGGTTGGGGGCTAGGGTAGCATTGGTGGAATCAGGCATGGTTGTGGCCAGGTTAAGTTTGCATGCCTATCAAATATCCAAGTGGGGGTGTCGGGTAGGTAATTGGATATATGGATCTGTAGCTCAGGTGGAGGCCTAGGCTGAAAATAAACCTTAAGTGTTATAAACAGTGTGTTTAAAGCCATGAGACCAGAGGAGATCGCCTTGGAAGTAAGTAAAGAGGAGGAAGTGTGAGGACTGAGCCCCAGGATACCCCAAAGTTAGATGTCTGAGGGATGTAGAGGATCCAGTATAGATTTCCTGGAAGGAGTGACCAGTGAGAAGGAGAATAAAAAAAGAGAAGAAGAGCAACAACAACAAAGTAGTATCTAGAAGCCGAGTGAACCAAAGTGAGAAAAAAGGAGCCACCAGCCGTATCAAATCCTGCTGATAGTTCAAACAAGACAAGGACTGAGAACTGCCCATTGTCTATGTCAGTCATTTCAGTGTGAATCTCAATTGTCCCTATAAAATGTAACACACCTTCTTTGTATATTTTGGCTTAGGGTTCAGAATTTTTTTTCTGATGCTCTTGTGACTTGAGTACGTTCTACTTTCACACATGTTCTTGTGCATATTGAGAATAATCCATTAAATCAGAACTTCCTGTCCCATAAAATCATTCCAACAGAGACAGTGCTAGTGCTTCTTATTCAGGCCTTTGAGGAACTTGAGTTGCAAATGCTAGTATTAAACATGTTCTCTAAATCAAGGTGAGGGGTGGGCAATTACTTCTTGTATCATAATGGTCAGTTTCATTTTAGATCACTTTATACCCATCCTTGGAAGTCCTTTAAGGGAGATATAATAAGACAATAGGCTTCTCTTACTTGTCGAAGCCCCAGAGTTAAAGACACCATTCTCATGATAGAGGCTCTACTGTCTTTACTCCTTACAATATCCCCTCCATGTGTGCCAAGTGAAAAGCAGCATAAGGTCCTAGGTAAGCATGTTGGCTCATGAAGGAGCACCTACCACCATGTTTGTTCTATAGCAGGATGCATGGGCATCGATGTGAATTTAAAATGAAGGGGACTGTTTGTTCTGTATGTTTTATAATATCTCACGGACTCAGAAATGCCCTATATATTATTGTGGCTCCAGTAGTTCAGTTTCCAAGTTATGATGCTAAATTAGATCCACATGCTTTTTGTTTTCTGCTTGCTTAAATAAAATTCTAAGGGCATCTGGGTGGCTCAGTAGGTTAAGCATCTGACTCTTGATTTTGACCAATGTCATGATCTTATGGTCGTGAGTTCAAACCACACGCTGGGTGTAGAGCCTGCTTAAGATTCTCTCTCTGCCTCTCCCTCTGCCCCTCCCCTGCTTGTGTGCTTGCTCTCTCTCAAAAAAGCAAAACTCTCAACATAACTGTAGTCTTAATTTAACTTTTTCATACATTTGCTCTTCAAGGCAGAAAGCAAAATTATTGTGGTCACTGTTCATGACATTTCAGCATATCATGGACCAAAACTCAAGAGGAAATTCCTATGATATTTTCAGAACAGTATCACTGCTTTAGATAAGCCTTGAAAAGTCACTTGAACTCAGCTAAATTGAATTAACTATACTAAACCAATTGACCTAGTCTTTTTTTTTTTTTTTTTTTAAAGCTTAGTATGAAAATCAAATAAAATACTAAAATGTGAGACAAAGGAGTTTCTTTTTTTGGTGGCATCTAGGAGACTAACTCCACATTTTGGGTCATTTGCCCTAAAACCCATCTGGCTTTCTATTAATAATTTTTTGAATAGCTGGTAGATTGTAGCAATGGATGTTGGCATTTTTCAGAGACAAGTGTTCATCAAAGAATCATCTAGAAATCAATAGGCCCTAATAGTATGCCTAACATTGCATATTGGCTCTGTAAACATACAACATAGAATGCTATTTATTGTCATGGAATAATTCTAAGTAGCACTTCAGAAGGCACTGTATGACAGCAATGGTAAATTAAAGGCTAGTTATTCATAAATTACCAGAAGTATTGAAGTGAATTAAATCTACTCAATCATGAGCAATATTGACCTTGTCCCTTATTTTCAAGTTTCCTTACCCTACCCCAGGAGCTCTGGATTTGCTTCTCAGATCTAAGTGGGGGTCTGGTACTGCTGGCTGCTGCATTGAGGCATGTTTTGGAAAATTGAAGCCTTCTATTCTAAAGGAGTTCACATATGGGAGCTCAGGTGTAAAGAGTGAGATCGGCTACATCATGGACTTTGAGGAAGAGCCTGCCAAATTTGGAATAGTCCCTTTTTGCCCTGGATCTCCTTATCTATCCTCAGAGGGTCACTTTGTGATATTTGGCTTGCTAAAGTATGAGAGATGTAATCACCTTTGCCAAAAAATCCATATATACAAGAAAGATAACACAAAAATTTGTTTGGGTATTTGATTGCCTTGCACTCTGGTCGCGTGAAAGTGGAGTCATGTGATACTTATGGTCAGGAGACCTGCTCATAAGCTTTTGGCTTTTTAGGCAAAATTGTTTCATGGTTACTAGTTTTATAGGTATTTCCATAGTTGGTTGTTAATAAAGATATAGAAAGTGAGTTTTGCCCTGTGTAGTCATATAGCTTGGGTGTTGTGTGGCTCCCCTACCTTGGCTCTTATCATCCTTTCAGGATGCTCCTGAGTGGCTCAATCAGTTAAGCATATGACTCTTAATTTCAGCTCAGGTCATGGTCTCATGGTTTGTGGGTTTGAGCCCCACATTGGGCTCTGCACTGGCAGCGGGGAGCCTGCTTGCAATCTATTCCTGTCTACTTGCACTTTCTCTCTCTCTCTCATAAATAAATATTTTTTAAAAAACCCAATCACAAACAATACAAATAGTACATTAAAGGCCTTCATGCAGGAATAGCTCAGTAGGCTTGAGGATCTCAAAAGAGGCAAGTGTGGCTGGTTCATCATGGGAGAGATGAGATTATTCCAAATATAGAAGTTACTGATTTTTGGTGAAAAAGGTAATTAGTCCAATTTATGTTTTATAAAATTACTCTGGGTCATAAATGGAAAGTTATTGGAGATGGTCATGAAGAGTAATGAGGACAACAGAAGGGAGGCATTGCATCTGTCCAGTCAAGACGTGATGATGATGGTGAGTTGAAGAAAATGAAGAGATTTGATATATAGCCTACAAGTAACGTTAACAGAACTTGCTGCTGGATTACATATAAGGCATTGGGGAATTTCAAGGATGAGGAAAATTGAAGTGGGCATAAATATGGTTCAGGGGAAGGAAGGAAGAAAATCAAGAATTCAGTTTTATGTGTATTCAGTTTGACATATGTATGAGGCATCCAACTGGAGATGTCAGGTAGGGAGCTGGATAAAAAAGTTTGGGGTGAATTTGAGTTATAAATCTGAAACCAACTAACACATAGGTGAATTTTTTTAAGACTTTGGAGTTGGATGAGACCACTACAGTATGGGGATTGCTTGTGGGAATGGCTTTACTACTTATGAATTGTATTCTGTTTACTTCTTTGACTCAATAAGAGTAACATAAATTGAGTCCAAATAATCATTCTTAAAACCTCATTCATGTGTTCATGTTTTATACCAGCTACTGTGGGTTGAATGGCATCCCCCCTCCAAATTTGCATTTGAAGTCTTAAGCCCCAGTACCTCAAAATGTGATCCTATTCGGAGACAGGCTCTTTGCAGAGATAATCAAGTTACAATGAGGTTACTAGGGTGAGTCCTAATCCAATATGACTGGTGTCCTTACACAGGGGAAATTTGGATGCAAAGACTGGCATTGAGAGATGATGTGAAGGTACATAAGGGGAAGACAGCCAGGGGGAGCCCTGGAACATGCCCTTCCCTCACAGCTCTCAAGGAGCCAGTGCTGCTAACACCTTGATTTGGGGCTTTACTCTCCAGAATGTGAGACAACAGATTTCTATTTAAGCCACCCAGGCTGTGGTACTTTGCTATGACAGCCCTAGTCAACTAACACATATTTTGCAGAAGAAGAAAGATGGATTTTAGATCTAAATTTCTGAACCTAAAATTTAGAAATGAACCTGAAGGCAATTCAGCAGGAACAAAATTAAATCTAGACATTTCATTTCCACTTATTTAGAAATAAAATTTCTAATCTGAATTTTTCATTTTTTCTTCTGGTTGATTTGGCAGTGTGTGGAAACAACCTGCATGTGAAATATGTTTTCAAAACTTTTTGTTGTTGCTTTTGGGAGAGAGAAAGAGAGAGAGAGAGAGAGAGCAAGCATGTGCATGTGCATGTGGGAAAGGGCCAGAGGGAGAGAGAATCTTAAGCAGGCTTCGTGCCCAGTGCAGAGCCCAACATGAATTTCATCTCAGAACTGTGACATGACCTGAGCTGACATCAAGAGTCAGATGTTTAAACAACTGAGCCACCCAGGTGCCCTGAGTGTGACAAGATCCTTAACATTAAACAAGAACTGGTAAAGAAAATTAATAACTGAAATTTGAGAACCATCTGCTTATTTCACATTCCAACCTTACAACAATGATATACTCAGTATGGGTGTGATAACATTTTAGGCATACACACTCCAAAGCTCCTTAATATGAACTTCTTTAGCCATTGGTAGGGCAACTTCTAGTTCCTCAATGGAAAAGGGTTTCTTCTGTTTCCATAACATAGGTACTTTGCATTTAGCAGTCTAAGAAATTGGTGAGAGTTACAATGGATCCTAATTATGTCTTCACAAATACAGATTCCCCAAATAATATAGATATGGACAGAAGATTTCATCTAATATTCTAATTTGCCTAGGATGATTTTCATTGAAAATTGGAATTGTAACTCTTAGAGATCATCTCATGTATGCCCGTGTTTGATATATGAGAAATGCAGCCTGCAGAGGCTAAATGATTGTTCTGTGGTCACACAACACATGAGAAGTAGGGCTGGACTAGATCTAGATCTTGGCAGTTTTTGCTTGTGGTCACACAATATTTCACTAAACTAGGTTTCTGTACTATAATTTCAAATTAACAAAACTGGCATTTGTGTATCATTTATCCACAAGGGCAAATTTATAAAATAGAAAATGCTGCTGACTTGTCTGCAAGAATTTAAGCCAGTATTTAATTGCTGTATAATCATGTAGCAATGGTGAAGAAATTAGAAAATTAGTATGGTTAGAGATGAAGGGAATCATGAGCATCATGAAATATATAGACTGGGAGTTACTGATCGACTCAGTCTGTGACTTTGCATCTTTTTCTTTCTTTTTTTCTTCTAGCCTTTTTTTTTTTTTTTTTTTTTTTTTTGCATTTTGTGGGTCCTGATAGGCTAGTTAAGACTTCTCATCTTATAAAAAGTGGAAAGTAAGGTGTGGACATACTCAGTGACAAGCCTCCATCTGTCCAACTGGTTTTGCTGTAGTTAGTTATTCAATTAAGTAGTTTTGCTGAGATTATTGAAATCTGGGGGGCGGGTGAGGGAGAGAGGGAAAGGAGGAGGGGAGGGAGAGAAATAGAGTGAGAGAGGGAGAGATTGAGAGAGAGAGACAGAGATAGGGAAAATCTTCCTGATTCCCCCACACCCAAATCTGTTTAGGAATCCTATAAAATATTTTAATTATTTGTTTAGATACAAAATGATTTATTCCTCATCTTGCTTGTCAACTAATGCAACACTGCTAGAGAGTTTTTTAGATGGCTATATGGTTCTTTGGCAAAGAGTTAAATGCTGGAAATAGATGGGTGGTTGAAAGCTATCAGTGACTCAAATTAATATTCATCCTCTCTAAGAAAAATGTTATGGGTCATACTGTAATGTGGCCCAATGTGGAAGTTAGAAATCTCACACCACAATCCCACACAAATTCTTGCTGGATTAATAGTTGAGATTTATTTTTAAAATCAAACTATTTTATCAATCAGTAAAAATATAAATGTCAAATATATGGAGAATTGGGGGAACTTTTATCCTTAAGATTTGATTGATAAAAAAAATTCTTAAAGAAAACTTCTAAGAATGAAAATTTTGTGTTGAGAAACAGTAAATAAATCTTCCAAATAAGTAGTTAAAGCAAGTAGTCGGAGAAAAATGATTAAAACAAAAATGACAAAAGTTAACATTTTTTTTCTATAATTTATTTATTTTTTATAATTTATATCCAAGTTAGCACAAATGTTAACATTTTTTATATATACAATGCTTAATCAAATTTATAAGGAAAACATCAAGAGTTCCCCTCCTACCACTCCTGTCCTCCCACATATCCTACTCACATCTGGAGATAGATGTGAAAGATGTAAGGAGGAAAATATAGGTTAATAAATATGTAGTTTGTTCTCCTTGGTTATAAAAGGCTTCTTTTCTAAATAAAAATAGTGAGATATAATTGTCTATTAAGTGGACAATGACTTTTTTTTTTTTTTGAGTATAGTTGACACAGTGTTACATTAGTTTAAGGTATAGGACTTAGTGATTTGACACGTTTATACATTATGCTGTGCTCACCGCAAGTGTAGCTACCATCTGTCCTGTTATGTTGCTACTATAGTATCACTGGGTATATTTCTTATGCTGTACCTTTTATTCCTGTGACCTGTTCATTCTATAACTGGAGATATTCATTCCATATCTCCCACTCCCCTTCACCCGTTTAGCTCAATCCCCCACGTCCCTTATGTTCTCTGTATTTATAGGTCTGATTCTGTTTTTTGTTTGTTTATTCATTTTTTTTTAAGATTCCACTTATGAGTTCAGTCATGTGATATTTTTCTTTTTCAGTCTGAATTATTTTACTTAGTATAATACCCTCTGGGTCCATCCATGTTGTCTCAACTGGCACAATCTCATCCATTTTTATGGCTACATAATATTTCTCTCTCTCTCTCTCTCTTTCTTTCCATGTGTGTGTGTGTGTGTGTATGTGTGTGCCATCACTTCCTTATCCATTTGACTTAGGTGGCTTCCATATCTTGGCTATTGTAAATAATGCTGCAATAAACATAGGGGTGCATATACCTTTTTGAATTAGTGTTGGAATTATTGGATCATATGGTATTTCTATTTTTAACATTTTGAGGAACCTCCACACTATCTTTCACAGTGGCTGCACCAATTTGCATTCCCACCAACAGTGCACGAAGGGTCCTTTATCTCCACTTTGTTGTCAACACTTGTTATTCTTATCACCAAAAATTTTGATTTTAGCCATTCTGACTGATGTAAGGTGATATCTCATTGTGGTTTTGATTTGAATTTCCCTGATGACTAGTGATGTTGATCATTTTTCATCTGTCTTGACGATTTGTATGTCTTCTTTGGAAAAATGTCTATTCAGATCCATTGCCCATTTTTTAATCAGATTGCTTTTTTTTTTTGGTATTGAATTCTATAAAGTCTTTACATATTTTGGATAACCCTTTATTGGATCTGTCATTTGCAAACATATTCTCCCCTTCCGTAGGCTGTCTTTTAGTTTATTGATGGTTTTCTTTGCTGTGCAGAAGCTTTTTAGTTAGTTTATTTTTGCTTTTGTTTCCCTTGCCTCAGGAGACTGTCTAGATAACTGTTGTTATGGCTGATGTCAGAGAAATTACTGCCTATTCTCTCTTCTAGGATTTTTATGGCTTCAGGTCTCGCATTTAGGTATTTAATCAATTTTGAGTTTATTTTTGTGTATGGTGTTAGAAATTGGTCCCATTTCATTCATTTGCCTGTAGCTGTCCAGTTTTCCATACATCATTTGTTGAAGAGACTGTCTTTTCCCCATTGTATATTCTTGCCTCCTTTGTCATAGACTAATTGACCATATCCTTGTGGACTTATTTGTAGAGTCTTTATTCTGTTCCATTGATCTGTGTGTGTATTTTGTGCCAGTACCATACTATTTTGATCACTACAGATTTGTAGTATATCTTGAAATCTCATATTGTGATACTTCCAGCTTTGTTCTTCCTCAAGATTGCTTTGGCTATCCGAGGTCTTCTGTGGGTCTATAAAATTTTAGGACTATTTGTTCTAGTCCTGTGAAAAATGCTGTTGATATTTTCATAAGGACTGCATTGAATCTGTAGATTGCTTTGGGTCATATAGGCAATGACTTTTTACTTAATGAGAAAACACAATATTGTCAAAGGGGTGGTGCAATGAATAATGTCATTTATATCACTACCTTTATAAAATAACTTGCAATATATATACACCAGGATACTTAAGAATGTTTTATTTTTTTGTAGATGGTCACATTTTATTTCTTCTAGCAACTTTACTAAGATATCTTTGCCATGTGAAATTTATATATGTTTAAGAAATATAACTTGATGTTTTGATATATGTATGCATTGTGAAAAGATGACCAGTCAAGCTAAATAACTTATCCTTTACCTCTACATTGTTACTAGTATGCGTGTTTGTGTTGAGAAGATATAATTGAAGGTGTATTCTGTTAGCAAATTTCACATATGCAGTATAGTATTGTTAACTACCATCACCAAGCTGTATATTACATTTCCAGAACTCATTCCTCTTGCATAACCAAAACTTTGTACCCTACTTAGGAGGATTCTGGTCCTTTCATCCTATAATTCTATTTTTAAAATCTTCCTTAAGGAAATGTTAAATTCAGAAAAATCTTAATATATATTAGGGGTCATCACAGCACTCATTATAAAGGAAAATATATAAACAGTATGTTTAAAGAAATATGTAAACAGTAGAGAGAAATGATGAAATAAATTGTGGTAAATGTAGAAATTAGAGTCATTTAAAAATGCTTATAAATCATAATAAATTTGGAAAATGCATATTATATTAGGTTAGAAAAATAGGATGAAAATACTTATATATTGTGTGAGTACAAATTATGGACGAGGAAAATACAAACAAGAAATAAATCAAAGGTAGTCTTTAGGTCATAAGACAACAGTTGATTATTTTTCTCCTTCAAATTTTCTGACTGTTCATATTTTATAGAATGATTATGGTTATGTGCTAAATTATATTCCCCTAAAATGCGTGTGTTGAAGTCCCAATCCCAAGTCCCTTGGAATGTCTCTGTATTGGGAGATAGTGTTTTAAGAGGTAATTAAGTTAAAATGAAGTGATTAGGTCATTAGGATGGTCCTTAATCCACCCTATATAAACAGAGGAGTTAGGACACAGAAATGTACTGAGAGAAGACCACATGAAAACAGAGAAAAGACTCCATTTGCAAACCAAAGAGAGAGCCTCCACCAGAACCCAACCTTGCCAACACCTTAATCTCAGACTTCTAGCTCTCAGAACTGTGGGAAAATCAATTTCTGTTGTTTAAGCCACTCAGTCTATGATACTTGGTTACGACAACTCTAGCAAACTGAACAATCACCTTTTACTTTTTTAATTAAAAAGACAATATTTATTTAATAAAGAAAAAGAATAATCCCCAGTGTAAAGAGAACCCTTCCTTTCATGAGCTACACTGAAACACTAGAGCAACTTGGGATATATATATATATATATATATATATATATATATATATATATCACTTATGCAGACCACACTATTGCATGGCTATCTTTATATTAAAATTATATGGCTCTTATGCTGTATCTTAAGTTATATACTGTATCATTCATTATACCTACCAAGTGCTGCCTTGAGGCTACTGAGTTCTGCATCATTGGCAATGTTCTAGCAGTGTGTGCACAAAGGTGCACAGTGCAGGGCAGAAGGGAAACAAATCCAGGCTTTCAAATGTCAACAGGCTTTCATATATTTTATTTTTTATTTTTTCAAAGGGCTTTCATTTACTTGGACAAACGCTTAGTTTTTCTGAAGTAGCTACTTAACCATTTCAGGCCACTCTTTTTTCTTTTCTTTTTTTTTTTTCAAAGTTTATTTATTTATTTTGGGAGAGAGAGAGAATGAAAGGAGCAGGGGCAGAGAAGGAGGAGACAGAGGATCTGAAGCAGGTTCCATGCTGTGGGACTTGAACTCACAAACCGCAAGATCCTGACCTGCGCCAAAGTCAGACACTTAACCGACTGAGCCACCCAGGCGTCCAAGGCCACGGTTTCTTAATATAAGATGTAATGATGCTATAATCTTATGGATCTTCTGACTGTATTGGTATCAGGGTGCCCAAGATAGATTTTACTTTTTATAGTCTTTAGTAGTGACACGGACACACTCACCTCCGAGTAAATTTGTTCCACAAAAAGGAGATTTTACTCTTAGGGACTGAGTCATGGAGGCAGGTTTTCTAAGTCTTCAGATGAAGCTGTTAACACCATGAGATATTTTTCAGACAACAAGTACGAATAATACTTTCTTCTGAAAAACTGATATAAGCTTTGCCACGAATATCTCTCTTGATATACTATGTAATATATGATCTCATCAGCCAAATTAAATCTACCGTATAAAAGCATGCTACCAGCTGACCAGGCCTGAATGTGAATGCCATTGTTTTAGCAGCAAAATGCTGAAGAAAACCAGCATATCTTGGAGGTATTATCGGAAAAACTCAAGAAGGTCTAGTCAAACAGCTATTCTGACTCTCACACTACAAACCAAAGTAAACAAACTTTATCTTAGCAATGAAAAGTTGTTTACTTATGAACAAAGGCAAAAGAGTACTAACATGGGAGGTGCCAGTATAGACGGAAAAATGCTCCATTGAGTCAATTCCCTCTTAAGGCCTTGGCAAAATCTTACAGCACGTTCATCTAAAAAAACAAAGTTTAAAAAAAAAATAGCGTGTTGAGTGAGGTTTAATATCTGTATATATCTTTATCGTCCTAATCCTTTTACTAGGAGAATTGATTGGTGATAAAATGTCAAAAGCTGAAACTCAGAAGGTAACCTATTAAAGAAAAATAAAAAGGCGAGTTAAAAAAGTTCACAATCATGTTGGACAATATATCACATCAGTCCTAGATTTAGGTTTGGAGAAGTTAGCAGCTGAATCTCTCTTATAAACCCCTTCACAGTATTGTATGAAATTCTGGGGCCAAATCTCTCGTGGTACTGAATCTCCTAACTGCTGTGAACCTTGCTCCACTGCAGAAAGTTTCTAAGAGCCTCTAAAGAAAGGTGCTAATCTCAAAATACCCAGGCAACTCTAATTTGCTCAGGATAAGTTATAGGGGATCTGGAAGAACTTTGAGAAGTGTGCCACAGGAGGGAGTAAGGGCTGGAGTCAGAAACAGCTAGTTCAGGGCCTGGAGCCTTGCTTGAACATGTATGACCTCAGGTGCCGTGTTCGTAAACTGGGCATAATAAGAACTGCATTGCATGATGTGCTAAGGATTAGTGGTAAGGCTCTTAAAGCCCTTCCTACATTGACTGGTTCATAATCAGTAGCCAAAAATCATCATTTTTGATTACCTTGATTCCCATTGGTAACCAAGGGCTTGGATTTTTAAAATATTGGGACACTTGAGACAAAATAGCCAGGAGTCCAGGTTCGGTAAAAACTGTTTTTGTGGAGATCAATTGTGGAGTCTCAGAAACCTCCAGAATTTCCTAAGAGTATGAGGCTAAGAATCTTCTGAACCTGGAAGTGCTACCAGAAATTCAAGTGGAGACAAAGGCAAAATATGATCCACACATGGGGAGACCAAACATCCTGGTTTGCCCAGGTTTGGGCAGGTTCCCAGGCTGCAGGATTTTCAGTGCTGCAAATAGAGACATATTGGTTACCCTATGCTCGCTCTGAGTCACCTCAGGGTCCTTGAGTGTGTGCGGTGTGCGGGGGCATGTTAGCCTTGGGTTTCAGCCTCCCTCCCTCACAGCCCTGATCCTTCTGCCTTCAGACCCCAAACAAGTCTCTGATCACCCCAGTCTCAGAATGACAGCATGGAAGTGAAAACAGTCACCAGGGTCAGGAGAACTGGGTTCAAGTATCAGCTCCAACGGTGACTGGTAAGTGCTTCTGGCAAGACACTACATGCTCTGGCTTCCCAAATGAGAGGGAATTATACCTACTTCCGGGCTTGTCGTGAAGTCTAAGTGAGGTAGTGCATGTGGAAATGCTTATTCAACTGTCAAACAGTCGGTAAAAGAAAATTACTATAAGTGATAAGGTTAAGAGAGTAAGAAAAGGGCCTTTGTGCACACAGGCAAATGGACCCAGCTTATTGCCAAATCATTCTTCATGGCAGGAGGACTTGCACAATCGTAATATAGAGAAGCATACAGCTTCTAGTAAGCACACGGCTGCTGGTCACCCAGGATCGCAGTGAACACTGCTTACTTCCGCTCTGCTTTAGCAAATGCCAAACCTTCAGGATGGGATTTGATTCTGGCCTTTGTTCCTAAAATTTCCTCTCTCCAGAACTGCAAACTCAGAGGTGGTCAGACAGCCACAAGAAAGCAGAAACCTTTCATCCTCCCACTCTGCCCGGCCATGTGAGGGTGCGTCCGTGCTGCCACCAGGGCCAGGATGGGGTTTCTGCAGCTCTAACCTGGTAGGTAAAAATTTCTCCAATCCCTTCTTCAGGCACACTGTGGCAGCTTTCAGAACTGCTGTGTGAGACAGTGCTTGGCAGTGTTGGTGAAATTTTCTTCTGTAGGCACACCTTGCCGAAGAGAAGAATCCAAAGCAGGTTTTTTTATAACAAGGCAAGAGCTTCACATTCTCTAAGCATAAACTCTCTATTGGGTTCAACTCACCGAGTGTGCTGCTGATGAGAATTTCCATTCGAAGAGGTCAGGAATTGAGTAAAAAAATAATCCAAGTTGTTTTGTCCCTCTCCTCCCACCCCACTCCCCTGCCACGATCTCTCCCTTTTTGAAAAACACCCAGAAAAATCAGTTTGGCTGTATATCTGGCTGATAACAAGTTAAACATAACTCCAAGGCCACAAAGCCTGGCAGTTCTTTACAGATGTGAGCCTACAGGTTGTTTCTTACAGGGAAGGACAGGCCACAAATCATCATAGAAACTGGAAAGGGCTGGAAGGCAGGAGGCATGGCCTTGGGAAGGAGGCAGCCGTGACTCTGGGGGGTATTGCATATCATTAAGTCAAGCTACTGATTTGTTCTCTCTTTTCATCTATTGCGAGTTCCCCTGAGGGTCTGTCTCAGGAAAACAAGGAGTAGGATCCTTTACCATTTTGTGTTTCATCAGCAGGATCAAGTACAGCATCTTCAAGAGTTGGCTTACCTTTGCCAGTTTCTCTCAGAGAACATAGATCAGCACTGTCACTTCTAGTGTGCCTGGAAAAGAAATGGAAATGTATGAGTATAAAATGCAAATTACTTCTAAGTGATGAAAGCAACAGGGAGAACTCAATAGCACTTTGAGATAAAGCAGTTAGGTGACTGTCTCATAAGCAAACCTGAGGCTTCTTAGCCAAACACACTCCCGGAGGAGAGAGCCCCAGGCCTTGTGCAAGACCTGAGGGCAGGCAGATTCATAGCCCCCTCTTTTTTTTTTTTCTGGCCCTAGGAATGAAGTTATGTGACAAGATGGAGCCATATGGCAGTTCTCTCTGAGGACAAGACCCAGGATTGCATAATCACGGAAAAGTTAGCTGCTAAATTGAGGTCTCAGCTATTATCTTATAGGAGAGAACTAAACTGACCAGTCTGTGACTTGGTTTATTATTTCAAAACAAAGAACTTCTAATTTAAAAATAAAAAGGTTTAATTGTGTCTAAAAGAGTTATTTTCCTAATTAAAAATTAATGCAAAAAATAAAAATAAATAAAAACCAATGTAGAGTCTAATAAAGGGTTTTTTGGCTTTCATGTTTTGATGTCACTTCCATATTTGAGACTTAGTCTAAGAAATATAATTTGGATACTCAAATGGAGGAATTTTCTGAAACATTTCAATGCTTTATAGGGAAAATGGAGCAGAATATTTTATATCAGAATATGCTTCAAAAGCAGAAAAATTGCCAAAATTCTGCCAATGTGAAAGAAGAAAAATAGATGACCTTCTTCCATCTGAAATTATAGTCTGAAATTTCCTAGAAATTACTTTGGTCAAATCATGCTCTGTATCTTTCTCTTTATAAGTGAGTGTTCCTTCAATTAATATAGCTAATGTTTATTAGCTCATTAAATCAATACCTGATTTAATTTTCATAAAACCCCTATAAAGCAGATGATAGTAAGTCCACTTTATTATTTTTTTAAAGTTTTATTTAAATTCCAGTTAGTTAAACATTGGGGTACATGTGCCTCTATGCATCAGCACTCCTGTATCCCTTGGGTAAATTCCTAGCAGTGCTATTGCTGTGTCATAGGGTAGATCTATTTTTAATTTTTTGAGGAACCTCCACACTGTTTTCCAATGTGTATAGCAGTACTTTCAACAATAGGCAGCCAAATTATGGAAAGAGCCTAAATGTCCATCAACTGATGAACGGATAAAGAAGATGTGGTTTATATATACAATGGATTACTACTTGGCAATGAGGAAGAATGAAATCCTGCTATTTGCAGCAACATGGAGGGAACTGGAGGGTAATATGCTAAGTGAAATAAGTCAGTCACAGAAAGACAGATATCATATGTTTTCACTCATACATGGATCTTGAGAAACTTAACAGAAGACCATGGGGGAAGGGAAGGGGGAAAAATAGTTACAAACAGAGAGGGAGGGAGGCAAACCATAAGAGACTCTTAAATACAGAGAACAAACTGAGGGTTGATGGGGGGTGGGGGAGAGGGGAAAGTGGGTGATGGACATTGAGGAGGGCACCTGTTAGGATGAGCCCTAGGTGTTGTATGGAAGCCAATTTGACAATAAATTATATTTTAAAAATAACAAATTCCAGTTAGCTAACATACAGTGTATTATTAGTTTCAGGTGTACAATATAGTGATTTAACACTTCCATACAACACCCAGTGCTCATCATAAGTGCACTCCTTAATCCCCATCACCTATTTTACCCATCTTCCCACCCACCTCCCTTCTAGTAACCATCTGTTTGTTCTCTACAGTTAAGAGTCTGTTTCTTGGTTTTCCTCCCTCTCTTTTTTTTCTCCTTTGCTCATTTGTTTTGTTTCTTAAATTCCATTAATCATATGTTGGATGGATTTGTTTCCATAATTTGGCTCTTTTAAATAATGGGGCTATAAACATTGAGTACATGTTTCCCTTTGAATTAGTGTTTTTGTATTCTTTGGGTAAATACCTAGTACTACAATTGCTGGGTTGTAGGATAGTTCTATTTTTACCTTTTTGAGGAACCTCCATATTGTTTTCCGGAGTGGCTGCACCAGTTTACATTCCCACCAATGGTATAATAGGGTTCCCCTTTCTCCACATCCTCGCCAGCGCCTGTTGTATCTTGTGTTGTTTATTTCAGCCATTCTGACAGGTATAACATGATATCTCATTGTGACTTGTTTTATATTTTCCTGATGATGAGTGATATTGAGCATCTTTTCATGTTGGCCATCTGTATGTCTTTGGAAAAATGTTTATTCATGTCTTCTGGCCATTTTTTAAATTGGGTTGTTTTTGAGTGTTGAGTTTTATCAGTTCTTTATATATTTTGGATACTACCCCTTATCAGATATGTCATTGACAAACATCTTCTCCCATTTTGTCTGTTGCCTTTTAGCTTTGTTGATGGTTTCCTTCACTGTGCAGAATTTTTTTATTTTGTTATAGTCCCAATAGTTTATTTTTGCTTTTGTTTCTCTTGCCTCTGGAGACATATCTAGGAAGAAGTTGCTGCAGCTGAGGTCAAGGAGGTTACTGCTTGTGTTCTCTTCTAGGATTTTTATGGTTTCAAGTCTCACAGGTAGGTCTTTCATCCATTTTGAATTAATTTTTGCATATGGTATAAGAAAGTGGTCCAGTTTCATTCTTTTGCATGCTGCTGTCCAGTTTTTCCAACACCATTTGTTGAAGAGACTTTTTCCCATTAGATATTCTTTCCTGCTTTGTTGAAAATCAATTGACCATGTAATGTGGGTTTATTTATGGATTTTCTATTCTGTTCTATTGATCTATGTGCCTGTTTTTGTCCCAGTACCATACTGTTTTGATCACTACAGCATTGTAATACAACTTGAAGTTCGGAATTGTTATGCCTCCAACTTCACTTTTCTTTTTCAAGGTTGCTTTGGCTATTCAGGGTCTTTTGTGGTTCCATACAAATTTTAGGAGTGTCTGTTCTGGTTCTGTGAAAAGTGCTGTTGATATTTTGATAAGGATACCATTAAATGTGTAGAATGCTTTGGGTAGTATAGACATTCTAACAATGTTTGTTTTTCTGATCCATGAACCTAGAATACTTTTCCATTTTTTTCTATTATCTTCAATTCCTTTCATTAATGTTTTATAGTTTTCAGAGCACAGGCCTTTCCCCTCCTTAGTTAGGTGGGGACCTAGGTATCTCATGGTTTTTGTTGCGGTTGTAAATGGGACCAATTCCTTAATTTCTCTTTCTGCTGCTTCATTATTGGTGTATAAAAATGCAACAGATCTCTGTACATTGATTATGTATCCTGTGACTTCACTGAATTCATTTATCAGTTCTAGCAGTTTTTTGATGGAATCTTTCAGATTTTCTATATATAGTATCATGTCAACTGCAAATAGTGAAAGTTTGATTTCTGTCTTGCTGATTTGGATGCCTTTTATTTCTTTTTGTTGTCTGATTACTGTGCCTAGGACTTCCAGTCCTATGTTAAATAACAATGGTGAGAGTGGATATCCCTGTCTTGTTCCTGACTATAGAGGAAAAGCTCTCAGTTTTCCCCATTAAGGATGATATCAGCTGTGGGTTTTTCATATACGGTCTTTATTATGTTGAGATATATTCCCTGTAAACCTATTTTGTTGAGGGTATTCATCATGAATAAGTCCATTAAAATTTTTTAATGTTTATTTATTTTTGAGATAGAGAGAGAGAGCAGGGGAGGGGCAGAGAGAGAGGGAGACACAGAATCAGAAGCAGGATCCAGGCTCTGAGCTGTCAGCACAGAGCCTGATGCGGGGCTTGAACTCACAGACTGCGACATTATGACCTGAGCCGAAATTGGGTGCTTACCCAACTGAGCCACCTAGGCACTCCTGGGTAATTCCATTTTAGAGATGAGGGACTGAACACAATTTGAAACAAGCCTCAAAGGTAATCTCAAAGAGAAAACGCTACTTGAGTGACATGAAAACTATGGATGGGTTGCAGAAGTGTTTACAACATAGCTGAATAAAGAGGAGGAAGAAGAAGAGGAGGGGAAAAAATGGAAAGGAAATGAGCTAGAACAGACACATGATCTGAATCTTATGCCCCAAATCTACATTGAGCCATTATTCTCAGCTTGAAGCATCCTGTATGATAGCCCCCACAGCCCTATATCCAAGGAGCAGAGAGTAGTGTGAAACTTTTATTGTCTTGCTCACCCACACATAGAACCAGCCTCAAGAAGGAAGAATAGTCTCTTGTATACAAACTTCTAGGCACAGCCAGGCTAGCATCATTTTAACAAACTCTTGGGTAAACATATCCAGGTCATTATCCATAGTTGTACTGCCTCTTTATTTATTTATTTTGATCAGCTGAATCCTCAAATCCTACCCTCTATTCTCCATTGCCATCATTACTTAGGCTCCTGAAGAGCGCCAGATGCCATTCAAGTGTTATAAACAGAATTTAGCCTGAAGGCAAAATACACTAGGATTTGCATTTCAGATTTACTGGCTAAGAGACTTCAAGCAGATGACTTCTTATACTAATAACGATCTTATCTGCCAAATGGAGAAGATAATGTCTTTTTTATAGGGATACCACATTGAACAGTGTTTAAAAGTTCAGTCACTGGACTCTGACATCCATTTGAGAATGTTTCCACCTTTGGTAAATTACCTAATTTCAGCAAGGCTTAATTTCATTGTCTGTAAAATGAGGATAAGGCTAATAGCACTTATGTCACAGAATTGTTAAAAGAATCGAATGAGATACTATATATGAAACACTTGACATATTCCCTGACAAATAGTGATCAACAAATATTGGCTTTTATTATTATTACTGGAGATCAGTGATAAGCCTGGCACAGTGTAGCTGACCGATGCATGCTAACTAGCCTTATTAGGATACACGTGGCAAGCTTTGAATAATTTATATTGCACATTATTTTCCCCAAACTGCCACTCTTAAGTATGTATTCAGTGATGAAAGGCTGGCTTTCTAGTTATTTTCTCTGTTGATAAACAAACCTCTATCTAGAGATATAGACTCGTGGTGTGGGTAACATCTCAAGCAAGCCCAAATGCTGCCTTGTACTCCTATAAGATCTGGCTGGGAAGAGAGGAGTGGGTTGATTTTCATCCCCTCGGAATTCATGTCCACCAGAACCTCAGAACATGACCTTATCTGAAAGCAGAGTCTTTGCAGGGATGATGTAAGTAGTTAATATAAGGTTATATTGAATTAGGGTACTCCCTAAATCTAATGACTAGGGTCTTTATAAGAAGGCCATGCGACCACAGAAACAGAGATTGGAGCAGTGCTTCTATAAGCCAAGGAACACCAGATTGCCAGCAATCTCCAGAAGCTACAAGAGAGGCAGGGGACAGATTCTGCTTGAGAGATTCCAGAAAGACCCAACCCTGCCAACATTTTGATTGTGAACTTCTGGTTTTGAGAAACGATCAAGTTTGTGTAATTTGTTAGGGTAACCCCCAGAAACTAATACATGAGGGACCTCTAGCCAAAAGTGCAATAAGGGTTACACATCTCTTCTCTCCAGGCAGAGGCAGCAAGGAGTGGTGCAGAGGATGTATATTTGGGGGTCCTGAATGTATCCGGACAAACATAAGACCTCCAAAAGTGGGCCCCAGAAGACACAGCAATGGTAGGTGCATGTTCTGTTATTATCAGTGGCCCCTTAGGCAACTGAGGGTAGTTCTGTGCCATTTGGAGTGGGTGCCAGGGCACAAAAGGGCAAGGAAGTAGAACCACATTGATATGCAGAGATTGGGCTACGCCAATACTTAAGGGTGACCTACCAGACAGATTCAGAGGCTGGGGCATCTCAGGCAACATTAACTCCTTTTAAGTATATAGCCAAAGATATGGCACCATTCCTTGCTGCCTCTGCCTGGAGAGAAGAGATGTGTAACCCTTATTGCACTTTTGGCTAGAGGTCCCTCATGTATTAGTTTCTGGGGGTTACCCTAACAAATTACACAAACTTGATCATTTCTCAAAACCAGAAGTTCACAATCAAAATGTTGGCAGGGTTGGGTCTTTCTGGAATCTCTCAAGCAGAATCTGTCCCCTGCCTCTCTTGTAGCTTCTGGAGATTGCTGGCAATCCCTGGCGTTCCTTGGCTATATACCTCTTATACTGCAAAGACAACACTGATACCAGAAGTACCTGAGGAGCTTTGCAAAAGTTCTGGAGCTCTGAAATAGGGACTGAAATTTGTGTTTTGAAAAGCCTTTCCTGGTAGATTGATACAGAGCCAGGACTGAGAGAAGTAGCTAGTTCAATTAATGTTAGTTACTAATATGCCAGAATAAGTAAAGGATGACCAGTCCATCATAAATGAGCAGCTGAATGATCAAGTGTGCCTTCAATACTGTAACATTTCAGGCCACGTGGAGGTATGGAGACATCAGGCATTGTGTGAACCCAATGTGAAGGGGGAACAGGACAGCTGGGGGCTGGAGGGGCATCAGTGTCCTCTGGCTGCAGAGCAAGTCTTGGCTGAGCCCTGGCTCCTCGGCGATTTTTCATCCTGGAATGATAATAGTCAATGGTAGCCCATATTTCTCTAGTACTTTTTGAGTTACATTTTTGTAACAGTTATGTTAATTGTCGACTCTGTTTATCCTAGGATGTAATATTGTAAGTATTTATAGCTTAACTCTGATGAAGAGAAAACGGAAGATCATTTGCTGGTAAATCGCCATGCGGAGATGTAGAATGTGAATTCCACTAGTGGAAGCAATATTGCAGATGTGCTGATTTATCAAGACGAACTTATTGAAAGGTCAATACATAAGCTTTCGTTAATTTTTTTTTTTTTTTTTAACTGTTTGAGGGGTTTATTAGTTTAGGGAACTGAATGGTTGCTGCCTCCAAGTCTCCTCCCTACCCTGGCGGACCTGGGCACAGACAAGTCCGTGTACAGTATAGCGTGTTGCCGCCACCTAGTGGTGAAGATGGCATTTAACCATTGTTAATGGAATAAAAAATCTCTTGAAGAGAGGACAATAAGTAAAGTTGGATTCTCAAGCTCACTTTGAAAACAATCTAGAATTCTCCTCTGGCCCTCCAAACAAAAACACCCTGATATATCTTTCTGATAAGTTTACATATTATATAATCAGCTATTTTTTAACATTGGCACACCAGTGCTCCCGTTTCGTTTCCTCTATTCACATCCTATAATTTTTCCTTTTTTTTTTTTAAACAGAAACAAACTATCACCTTAACCTCTCCACATTTGTGAAATAGCTAATGTGAATATGCAAATGATAGAGAATGCTCTTTCATCCTTTTTTATGAATACTTATACATCTGATGTGTAGCACTTCTCCCAATGAATGCAATCTTTCTTCTCAGAGCCAGAAGAACAATTCTGAAGCACTCTATTTTGGGTTCTTACAGAGCCAGATCTCACCTTTAGAGAGATCACGTGATAGGAGTTGATAGTAATTAAAACCACAAGCTGGAAAAAATAAATTTGTCATCTCCCCTTTTCTGGTTTGTTGATTGATGATCTGGAGTGAGGTTATCTATCCTAAATTTCCCAAGGAACTCAATAAACATTTCTACTGTCTTTCCCTTTTATTCAAATAAGGAGACAGAAATGTGACAAATAGCTCATTCATGTAAGTCTGAATTTTGCAAAGCTGTCAGCATTCTCAAGCTGAAAACACAGCATTTCTTTTAGTTCTTCTACACATGGGATCATTTCTGCCACTAGCTCTCTCTGGAACATGCTCACCAAAGCTGTGTTTCTATTGGAAACACTTGAAACGGACACTAAGATTGCTTCTAATTTACACACACACACACACACATGCACAACCACTGATTCCCTTGCTACTGTATCTTGTTGAAAAGATCTGTGGCCCTAGGATCACCTTGTACTGGGTTAAGTGGTGGCCCCCTGAAAGATGTGTCCTTATACTATTCCCTGGGAACCTGTGTATGTATTCTTATTTGGGAAAGGGTCTTTACATGTATAATTAACTTAAGTATCTCATGATAATTTTGCAAAGCTGTCAGCAAAGCTGTCCTAAATCCAATAACAAATCGCCTCAGAAGTACAAGCTAAGGAATACAAGCTAAGGCCACTAAAAGCTGAAAGAGGCAAAGACTCTTCTTCCAGGTAATTCTAATGTTGAGAATGTGTGAATCTGAAGTATTAATAGGAAAGCCACCTTCTGTCTGGCCCCAATGAAGGTGGGTAGGACCTGGACTGAGGATACGGGACAGATGGTCAGCACAGTGACCTCTGGCATGCATGCGTGTGTGTGTGTGTGTGTGTGTGTGTGTGTGTGTGTAGGAGTGGGTAGATACATGTAGATAAGGTGCTGGGACATATCAGGAGGGTGTAGGGTAAGGATTATACTGGTCATCAAGGAGCCAGGAAATGCCAAATTCAGTTTCATGTTTTCCTCATTTCAACTCTCCTGTTCTTCCCCACCCTTGAGTCATGTTTTGTTGAATGTTACCCCTTACTTTCTGTGCACTGGGGAGTTGGTGAAGATGTGATAGCTTCTTAGACAAAAGCAAAGCCTTTGAGCCAGGATACCTGGGAATGAATTCTGATGTAGATACTTTCTAGCTGTGTGACAAAATTACCTAAACTTTTGCTGCCTCAGTTTTCTCCTCTGTAAAACAATGTAAAAAACAATGCCATCCTCCTATGGCTCTGTGAAGAATAAATATAAAGTACTTAGGATAGAAGTTGATCCCTAGAAAGTGTGATAGTGATCACTTTTTAAGTAGTACTGAGAATATCCACACTCAGTGTGGAACCCAATATGGGCCTCAGTCCCCCAGCTGTGAGATCATAACCTGAGCTGAAATCAAGAGTCGGACACTTAACTGACTGAGGCACCCTAGAAATCTTCTTCTGTAGAAAACTTCTTGCTTCTAATCCAAGGGTGTGCCGTCTTACAATAGGAATGACTCTGCAGAGTAGGTACAATAGATGTCCAGTGTTTGTTGAATTAATGAATAATTATTTTATAATTGTTTATCTTGCAATGGGGTATACCTGAAAACTTATTGGCTGCATAGCATAATTTTTGCATCTGCTGATTTTAGATTTCTTCTTTAATAACTTTAAAGAACTATATTCTTAAGACATAGATCAGATTAGAAACTATATAGAACAAGCTTATTCTGTGAGATGTATTTCTTTTTTCCATCTTTCACCCATCTGCAAATTTTCATTTTTATCAAGTCATTTTCTGAATGCTGTGAAGAAATGTGTAATGTCATTATAATTATAGATATCAATAGCATGAAAGAATGCAATAAATCTCTTTATTTAGTAACCTCAATTAAAGTATGCTATTTTTCAGAGGCCAATGCCAGTTAGAGAGGGCACACAGGGAAAAGGAATCTAGGGTGGCCAAGTGTGGAGAAGCTATACTAGGATCTGAGGCTGCTGATGGGTGGGAAGAATTTTAGCATGTGGTAAATATGGCGTTGATGGATATGGCTAAACATGGGCTCCAGTTGAGTAGAAAGTTTGTATAATCAGGACGGGGCTGACGATATAAGAGTGATAGGTTGAATTATTGTGAACCCTGTTGAGAATAATTCAGATTTGGCTTACACAGAGGAATAGAAAAAAAATTAATTGTAATTGGCAAATAGTGCCATGACAATGAACAAATCCCAGATAGTTTTCTTGAAAGACTTCATGTTCCTTGTCATCAAGATTTTGAAAGCAGAAATACAATTTTACCATTGTAATATAAAAATGGAGACAATTAGTACATAAAGCTTCCTGAACAACATTTCAATAGCCAGTGCATTATGATATGGACAGAGTTAAGCTGTACTATTTTCTTCTTTTGTTTGTTTGTGTTTTCTTTTGAAAAGTATTTTTAATGTTTATTCATTTTTGAGAGAGAGAGAGAGACAGAGAGAGAGACAGAGAGAGACAGAGTAAGAGCAGGAGAGGGGCAGAGAGAGAGGGAGACACAGAATCTGAAGCAGGCTTCAGGCTTCAAGCTGTCAGTACAGAGCCCGATGCAGGGCTTGAACTCACAAACCATGAGATCATGACCTGAGCCGAAGTCAGATGCTCAACTGACTGAGCCACCCAGGTGCCCCAAAGCTGTACTATTTTCTAAGACTCTTTGTAGATTCATCCTATATCTAATAGATTGGTTTTATATCTAATCTGAGACAATGGCCTAATGTAATAAATAGTATCCCTACTTTACAGATGGGGAAACAGGTTCAGGGAGGTTAGGAAAATAGCTCATAACATAGTGAATGACGAAGCTGGGATTTGAATCCAGGAGTTGAATCCAAGTGTCCTGAATCCAGAGAGCTTTTACTTTTTCCATTACACAATCCTACCAAGCACCTCCTAGATTATAATTTTTCAGACATTTATAAGTTATAGACCCTACATTTATTATTCTTGATCACCTTACCCTTTTCATTTCTTCACAGCATTTGTAAAATTTTATATTTGTATTTCCGTGTGTCATATATACACATACACAAATACATACATATACATCCCCAGCCCCCCAACACACACAATTGACCATTATTTGTATGCTGGAGCAGGACCAAAGTTTCTTCCTGAGGAAAATTCTGGCTTTGACCATTTATTCCTATGAGTCACCTCAACTAAGGGATGGGTGGCCTGCTGCCTGGATGTGAGTATCACATAACTCTTCAGTTTCCACAACTGGATATGTATCCTACATCTGGTTGTTTTCCCTAATTGCACATGGGCCTGCCCTTGGTCAGTGATACCAGCATCAGAGAAAGCAGAAGAATCTCAAGGTAGAAAGATAGACTTGTCATGCCCTATTTTTACAGAACTTCTCTTCTTTTGCCTAAGACTGCTACAATAATCACAAAATTAATAGTCCCTACCTCCTAAGGCCTAAAATGGATATTGACTCATTCTTTAAGTCTTCCCTTCCCTTAGCACTTGTCACTCAAGGAGTTGTGAAGGCATTCTTGCACATCAAATCAATCATAGAAAATTTCAAAACAGGTGTCCTCAAGTTTTAATGCAGTTTAAAAATCCTTGGAGGGGCACCTGGGTGGCTCGGTCGATTAAGGGTCTGATTCTTGATTTCGGCTCAAGTCATGATCTCAAGGTTGGTGAGTTTAAGCCCACATGGGGCTCTGTGCTAACAGCCTGGAGCCTGCTTGAGAGTGTCTGTCTCTCTCTCTCTCTCTCTCTCTCTCAATCTCAAAATAAGTAAACATTAAAAAAAAAAAGTCCTTGTAGGGGTACCTGGGTGGCTCAGTCAGTTAAGCATCCAACTTCAGCTCAGGTCATGGTCTCATGGTTCATAGATTTGGGCCCCACATTGGGATCTGAGCTGATAGCTCAGAGCATGGAGCCTGCTTTGAATTCTGTGTCTTCCTCTCTCTCTGTGTCTCAAAAGTGAATAAACATGAAAAAAAAGTCCTTGGAGCTATGGTTCAGGAAGATATGCCTGGAAATGAAGACTTCTGCATTCTAGACTTAATTACACCCCTCCCCTTTTTCCTAGATGATAAGGAAAACAATGTAAAGGGAATATCTCAAGACACTAAAGAAGTGAGTGATTAGAAGAGAGTACCTAATCATTGCTTATGTAGTTTTATGGGGAAAATGGAAAATACAAATATTTTTGCTTGAAGATTTATTAGGCTTAGACCCCCTAATTTGAACATTCTGTATTAGAAAGACACAAATCTGGAGGAAATAGAAAAATACTTGATTCAAGTATAAAATGGTAACAAAATGGAAACTAACTTTGTGATAATTTAGGAATAGAGTATCCATAGGTTAGAAATATAAGAATAGAAGTTATCTAAGAAAATAACACTGATTATATATTGTTATTTTAATTTCAGTACACACTGCAGCCCCTTCTTCTTGTTTAGAAATAAAATGTATCCTATCAATACACATCTCTTTCCTGAATGATGCAAGTCAATTCCTTCCTATTTTTTTTTCCTGTGTCCAAAACATGAGTTCTCAGTGGGTCCAGATTAATCTTGTAGGCCATACAGTCAGACACAAGTGTAAGGTTACTATCTTTGCTCTTGAAACTTAAACAAAAAATTTAAAAAAAAACATGTGCAAAAAGATGAGATTTTGTATTGGGTTACATTTTTACATTTCCAGGAAGTCTAGTTACTAATAAGGCTGCTAAGATGTTTTTAGTTTTAGACACATTTACTTATGCTGGAAAAATAAGTTTAATTACATTTCTGGTTGTGTTTAAAAGATTAATAGACAGTTGGCTCTCAAACATTAGTGAGCATTAAAAATCTCCTGGGATTGGGGGAATCCTGCTTAAAATGGAGATTTCAAGGCTCTGTTCCCAGGAATTTTGACTCAGTAAGTCTGAGGAGTGGGACCTAGAAAACTACATTTTTAAAAGCTTTAATTGAACTATACTATGCAGATAGAAAAATGCCTGTATCATTGGGGTATAGCTCAGAGAATTTTCACAAACTGAACCCACACTTGTAACCAGCACTCAGTTCAACAACCAGAATGTTCCAGTACGTAGAAGCCTTCTTGTGCTTCTTTCTCTTGCTCTCCCCTCACAGGAATAACTGTTATGCTCACTTCTGACTTGTTAGATTAGTTTTGTCCATTAGCTTTGTCTGTTTAGTTCTTGTATTTCACGCAAATGGAAGACTGTATAATTTATATTCTTTTGATTCTGACTTCTCTCAGTCAACATTATGTCCATGAGAGTCATCCATATTGTTGTGTATAATCGTAGGCCATTCATTTGCCTTGCTGTATGGTATTCCATTGTGTGACCATACCACAATTTACATATTCATTTATTTTTGTTAGGTATTTGGGTAGTTTCCAGTTTGGGCTATTAAAACTGGTACTGCTATAGACATTGCTGTTTGAATCTTTTGGTAGATTTGAGTGCCTTTCTTTGGAGATATACCTTGGAGTAGAATTTCTGAGTCACGGAGATAATCAAAATTTCGCATTTAGTAGATACTACTAGAAAATTCTCCAAAGTGGTTATACCAATTTATATTCCCACCAGAGAGTATGAGAGTTATTCCACATCCTCACCAACACTAGGTATTATCTACTTTTTTCATTTTAGCTATTCTAGTGATTGTGTAAAAGAAACTGCATTGTTAACACACTCCCCTCCCACTTGATTCTGATGTGGAGGGCGTGTGAACTTTGAAACACACTTATCTAGCTGTCACATATTAGGCTGAATGGGGCTAACAGATATGATTTTTTTGCCTACATTTTTTCTCTAAAGACCAGTCTTGCATTCTTGAGTTTACTGTGGCCCACACCACTCCGTCTCATTTTGTGTTCTACATGGTTCGTTCACACATTTATATTGCCAGCCCAGCTCACATAGCCATTTTAAGGTTAAATCTTGAAGACATTATGAATCAATCAACAAGCTATTAATTTAAAAGCATCTGTGTGCAGGAGTGCATGGGTGGCTCTGTCAGTTAAGTGTCCGACTATTGATCTCAGCTCAGGTCTTGATTTCAGGGTAATGAGTTCAAGCCCCACGTTGGGCTCTGTGCTGGGCATGAAGCCTACCAAAATAAATACATAAATGAATAAATGCATGCATGCATGCATGAATGAATAAATAAATAAATAAATCTATGTGCAAGACACTTTGTATGCTAAGTGCCTCTTGATCTTCAAAGAAATAATCTAAAAAGTCTCCTTCCTGAAGAAATTTATAATCTAGTTGGATAGACAAGATATCAATATAGAAAAGCAAATAGCATTAAAAAGAGTTTGCAACTACCATAGTAAGTGCTTATTTGCAATGTAATTTATTGAACCATTATTTTTTAAACTGCCATGTAAAGGAGCTGTTTGTAGCTCACCAGACGGCAAGAGGCCATGTGGTCTAGAACCAAAACATCCACTCATCAGCCAACTCCTAGGCTCTAGAAATCAGGGCGAGGCCCTGAGGGATCTTCTAGTCCAGCCCAGCTTTGAGCTGGATGTAGCCACATGAGTGAGCCCAGGTGAAACTGGCAGAACCTCCTAGTCGACCTACAGGATTATGAGAAAAAAATAACTTGTTGTTGCTTTTAGCCCTAAAGTTTTAGGGTAGTTTCTTAAGCAGCAGTAAACAAGTGAAACACATGCTAACACATGTGATAGTAAGTGCAGAAAGCAAATTGCACAACAGTATTTATAATATGATTCCTACCCCTTCACCTGCCTCTGGCTACCACCAATCTGTTCTTGGTTATCTATGAGTTCAGTTATTTTTTTTTAAGATTCCACATATAAGTGAGATCATACAGTATTTGTCTTTCTCTGACATTTCATTTAGCATAATGCCCTCAAATTCCAGCCATGTTGTTGCAAATGGCAGAATTTCCTTCTTTTTTATGGCTGAATTATATTCCATTCTATCTATATACCTTACTTTCTTTATATAGTCATTCATTAATAGACCACTGGGTTGCTTCGATGTCTTGGCTATTGTAAATAGTGGTAAATACTTATTGTAAATAACAAATATGTGTGTGTATATATCTTTTTTTTTCATCAGTATTGACATTTTATGAGTTCCAAGACTAAACATAGAATTGAAGAAAATTTTTAATCTTTAATAACTTTTGATTATATATACAAATATTAATTAAATAAAAAATTAACTCAAAAAAGGTTTTATATATATATAATTATACATATATATATATATAATCTTTTTTGACTCAAAAAAATATAATTATATATATATAATCTTTTTTGAGTTAATTTTTTAGTTTCCTTTGCATAAATACCCAGAAGTAGACTTTCTGGATCATACAGAAGTTCTATTTTTAATTTTTGGAGAAGCCTCCATACTGCTTTCCACAGTGACTACACCAATTTACCTTTCTACCAACAATGCACAAAGTTCCCTTTTCTACACATCCTTGCCAATACTTGTCCTTGTATTTTTTATAATAGCCATGCTACAGATTTGAGGTTATATCTCATCATGGTTTTGATTTGCATTTCCCTGATTAGTGATGTTGAACAGCGTTTCATGTAAGTATGTATGTCTTCTTTTGGGAAAATGTCCGCTCAGATCCTCTGCTCATTTTTAATTGGAGTGTTTGGGTTTTTTTGCTATTGAGTTCTTTGTGTATTTTGGATCTGAATCCATTATCAGGCATATGACTTGCAATATAATCTCCCATTCTGTAAGTTTTAATTTTTTCTTTTAATTTTTTGATGGTTTCCTTTACTGTGCAGAAGTGTTTTAGTTTGATGTAGTCTCATTTGTCTATTTTTGCTTTTTTGGCCTTTGATTTTGGCGTCATATCCAGAAAATCATTGCCAAGGCCAATGTTGACGAGTTTCTTCCCTATATTATCTTGTAGGAGTTTTATGGTATCAGTTCTTATGTTTAAGTCATTGACCCATTTTGAGTTAATTTTTGTGAGTCATGTAAGACAGGGGTCCAATTTAATTGTCATACATGTATTTATCCAAGTTTTCCAGCATCATCTGTTCAAGAGACCATCCTTTCCCCATTTGGTGTGTTTGACTTCTTTGTCAAATATTAGATGATCGTATATGTGGGAGTTTAATTCTGGGCACTCTCTTCTGTTCCCTTGGTTTATGTGTCTATTTTTACACTAGCGCCATACTATTTTTATTACTAAAGCTTTGTAGTATAGTTTGAAGTCAGTAGTGGGATACCTCTGTGTTTGTTATTGTTCTGCAGGATTGCTTTGGCTATCTAAGGTTTTTTGTCGTTCCATACAAATTTTAAGATCATTTTTTTCTATTTCTTGAACATTGTTTCTTTCAGTCTTCATGGAAACCTTATCTAGTAGGTTTTATTATCCTTTATCCAATGAAGGTCTAATGCAAAGAGAAGTTATATAATTTTATAAGGCCAAACGTCTAGTACAAGGCAGAGCTAGGATTCAAATTAACATTTACCTGACTACAAAACCCATGCTATTAATTACTAAATATGCTTCTTTCTCACAGCTCTTATTCTGGCCTGTAGCTAAGCCTGTTGAATTGTATCATCTGCAGCCTTGAATCAAATTCAGCACGTCATAGTAACACCTAATCTTGCATACTGCTTTACTGTCTGTGGAACATTTTCACATCCATCACTTATTTTGGCTGATACCGTGAATCACTCTGCAGGGACCTGAGCAACATTTACTTCCTGCATGAACCAGAAGCTGTGAATATGAGTGTTAGTTCAATAAGTCTGAGTTAGAATGCCAACTCTGACAAGGTCTGTGTGACCTCGTCCAACTCTCTGAATTTGTCTGGGTCACAGATGTCTTTCTTTTTAATAAATTTTTCTTAGTGTTTATTCATTTTTGAGAGACAGAGAGAGACAGAGCATGAGCAGGGAAGGGGCAGAGAGAGAGGGAGACACAAAATCCAAAACAGGCTCCACGCTCTGAGCTGTCAGCACAGAGCCTGACTCGGGACTCGAACTCACGAACTGTGAGATCATGACCTGAGCTGAAGTCGGGCACTCAACCAACTGAGCCACCCAGGCGCCCCTGGGTCATAGATGTCCCAGTAAGCTGGTATATTAAATAATGCGTGCATGTGATATACTTAGTTCTGACTTTAACTCAGATGTTTGCTCAGCAAGGTTTTTGCTCAGGTTCCCTGTCCCTATTTTCTACTGTACCCTGCCCTGTCCTTCCCGTCCCCCGTCTCCACCAAAGTAGCTAGAGCAGGAGACATTTGGGATTGGGACAAACCTCTGCCCACGGCTTTAACAAGATCAATGCAGTCTCAAAACTTATGGAGTAGACCTTGGGGGAAGAAGGTTGTGGTCTAATAAATAGACATTATTTAATATACTAACTTACACACAAAACATCAACATCGAGTGGCAAAGTGCCTAAGCCCAAAGTCGCATATAGCTGGCAGTCAGAGCTCCTGTGCAAGACCCAATGGCCCTGCTCTTTACTATGTGGAATTCTCAGTATACAGAGACAGTTATGAGTCACACAAAACCCTGCACCGCCCTCAGGAGGCACTTTCAGAGCTACAGGCACACAGCTTTATCGATTCTTACTGCCTGAGCAGAGTCAAGACCCCATGGTCTGGCAGTGGCTCAGTGTCCACTAGTCAGGAGTAACAACACTGGGTTTGGAATCTGATAAGCCTCACTTTAACATGTTTGCTATCAGGGCAAATAATTTCATCTCTCTGGGTGTCAGTTTCCTATTCTCTACAATGTACATAGTAATACTTATTTCATAAAGTATCTTAAAGATTAGATGCCATGATGGAGATGAAAAGTTTGGCACAAATTAAGGATCATAAATGGCGGCTATTCACTGTGCATTTTGTTCTCTCTCCTCCACTTGCTCTGGGAAAGCAGACTTCCTCAGTCTGAACCAAGAGCGGCACGCTCCCCCGGCAAAAACCTCTGCGCTTTTCCTTGCTTCCTTTCTCCTTGTCTGTTACTAATTGGCTCTCCCCCCTCTCTGTCTCCTCTCTGCCTCTGTTTCTGTCACTGCCTGTTCTTTTGCTGTCTCTTTCATTCTCCCGTTAAGGCCTTTCCTCCCTTTTCCCCTGTCCTGCCTTTCTCAGACTTCACCCACCTTTATGCTATTATCAGATGTTTCTCTAGGACGTTCCCTTTTCAACCAACCACCATGCAGTATGTGCTGAGCTGCTGTGCGCAAATCACAGGGAGGAGTAGGAAGATGAGGAGGACACAGGCCCCAGTGCTCAGAGGCTCCCATCTAGTGTGGAAGAAAGATGCACACTCCAGCCTGCCCCAGCCTGGCCCATCCACCCACTCACTCTGGGGCCTACTGCCCTCCTCAGGCAACTCCTTCACTCTCTCCTGGTCGGCAGGTTATATGTCATTCTGTCCAGTCTCTTTCCCCTTTGTCACATGACTGTTCAAAACATACCTGTTCTATGTCACATTAACTTTTTATCCCTTCCAAGGCCTTTTTTTTAAGTTTTATTTATTTATTTTGAGAGAGAGCATGGGAGAGGGGCAGAGAGAGAAGGAGCGAGAGAATCCCAAGTAGGCTCTGCACTGTCAGCATGGAGCTCAATATGGGGCTCCATCCCATGAACTGTGAGATCATGACCTGAGCCAAAATCAAGAGTTGGACGCTTAACCCACTGAGCCACCCAAGACCTTAACTAGCTTGCAAGATCTTAACTAGCTAATCTAATGAGATAATTTTCTGTAGTGTGCTCCCAAGACAGGGTGAAATGAGAGGACCCATCTTCTCTGGAATCTTCCCATTTGTCCAAGGTAGGGATTATATATTTTCATGCAAGGGAATATTATTCATCCTTAAATTTTTTAAATGTTTAATTACTTTTGAGAGAGAGAGAGAGAGAGAGAGAGAGAGAGAGGCAGAGAGATGGAGACACAGAATCCAAAGCAGGCTCTAGGCTCTGAGCTGTCAGCACAGAGCCCTATGAGGGGCTTGAACTGACGAACTGTGAGCTCATGACCTGAGCTGAGGTTGGACACTTAACCGACTGAGTCACCCAGATGCCCCTATTCAACCTTAATAAGAGATATCCTGCTATATGCGACATTGTGGATGAGACTAGAGGACATCATGCTAAGTAAAATAAGTCAGTCACAGAAGGACAAATATTGCTGTTCCACTCTCTGAGGTCTCTTAAAAAATCAAACTGACAGAAGCAGAGTAGAAGGGTGGTTGCCAGGAGCTGCAGGGAGGAATGAGTGAGGAGTTGTTACTCAGTGGGTATAAAACTTCAGTTACGAAAGACAAGTAAGTTCTAGAGAACTTCTGTACAACATGGTGCCTGTGGTTAATAATACTACTATATTGTGCACTTAAAAATCTGTTAAAAGTGTATTTCTCATATTAAATGTTTGTACCATGAAAACAACAACCACAAAAATGGAATGAGGAAACTTTTGGGGGTGATGGATACGTCTGGTACTCTAATTGTGATGATGGTTTAATGGGTATCTGTGTTATGTCCAGACTCCTCGGATTATATACATTATATATGTGCAGGCTTTTTGTATATCAATTATACTTCAACAGAGCTGTCATAAAAAATCCATAATCCCTACCTTGGGCAAGTCATATCCCAGCTTGTGCCAAATGCAATATGACATCTTGTGTTGAATATTGAAACAGAACAAGAGGATATTAGTGGGAAAACTGTTGAAATCCAAGTGAAATCTGAAGTTCAGTTAATAGTAATGTACTAATGTTGGTTTCTTGGTTCTAACAAATGTACCACAGTCGTGGAAGATTAGGGGAAACTGGACGAAGGCTATACAGGAACATTATGTGCTATCTTTGCAATTTTTCTATGTATCTAAAATTATTCCAGGGGTGCCTGAGTAGCTCAGTAGGTTGAGTGTCCGACTTCGGCTCAGGTCGTGATCTCATGGTTGACGAGTTAGAGCCTCACGTCGGGCTCTGTGCCGACAGCTCGGAGCCTGGAGCCTGCTTCGGATTCTGTGTGTGTGTCTCCCTCTCTGCCCCTCCCCCGCTTATGTGCTGTCTCTTTCTGTCTCAAAAATACAATAAGCATTTAAAAAATAAAACAAATAAGTAAAATAAATTATTCCAAAATAAAAATTAATAAGAATTATTAAAATTATGAAACCTTTAAAAGTTAACTCACTATTTCCTTACTCTCAGATGAAAACTATGGTAAAGATAATAGAGTTGCAAGCATGAGAGCTCACAACAACATAGTAATCTACCGTTTCTCCTTTGCCAACCTCAGTGCTTCATCTGAGCCTCCTCTGCATCCCCTTGTTCAGGGTCATCTACGTTTGTGGCGCAGAGAAGAAGCCTGACCCACGGGAAATCCTGCAAGTATTCTTCACATCTCCCCTCGTTATGAAAAAAAACATAAGAAGTTGTGAACATGAATGAATGGCTCCCTCATTCATCCAATAAAACAAGAGCACTGACTTGCAATTGTCTTTAAAAGATAAAGAAAACTAAAAATGGACTTTTCCTGCAATGTCCATGCTGTCTCCAAATCACTAGACATCAGCCAGTCTAAAGGTATGTTGTTATTTTCCAGCTCTCCTTTATGCAATGCAGAATCCTAATTATTTAGCTGGTATTGAATTGAATGCTTGGAGACATGCCTCCTTGATCCTTAGCTCAGCTTCTTTTCCCAGGAAATTTAGAAAGCCTTTATCAAGCCTACAGTATTCTAAGGATCTGTTGTAACAGTTATCAAATAATTTATTTATACTCCAAAGATCAGCTTGAAGTCTGGTATCGGTGAAGAGGACTCTTTGTTTGTGTTCAGTTTTGAAATATTAAGGGTCAATACCTGTCAAAGAGAATCCATGTGAGAAGCAGAATGTTTTTGCATCTGGGGCAAGGTGAAAGAGTGCTGTCCAATAGAACTGTAATGTGAGCCACACATGCAATTTTAAGTTTCCTGGTAGCCACATTAAAAAGAGTATAAATAAATGGGTGAAATGGATATTAACAACATTTTACTGAAACTGATCTTTTCAAAATGTTATCATTTAAAAGTATAATGAATACTAAAAGTTATTAATTATTTTATTTTATTTTTCTAATAAGTCTTCAATATTCCATATATATTTTATACTTAGAGCACATCTCATTGAGGACTAGGCATATTTCAAGTGTTTAAGCCTGGCGCGAAGGGCTTCCTTAAAGATATTAGATGTTAAAAACCCCCAGAACAGAATTAGAATGGTAGAACTCATTTCTAAGTGTTTGCATTACATTTCCAAGTTAATCGTAGTGCACAGGGCTTTAAATAGCTCTAGAGGTAATCATTAGTTGTGTTAGGCAGGCCGACTTGAGTTAGACCATGACCGCATGTCCTTGAGAACATTATTTAACCTCTCCAAACCTAAGTTTTGTCCCATATAAAATGAGAATAATAATATCTAATAAGAATAATATCTACTTCAAAGAGTTGTAAAAATTGAGATAATCCATGTAAAGTACTCAACACAACACTGACTCTGATTTGAAAACAAGCATTTGATACATAATACTACTATGTTATTATTATTTGGCTGAGTACAAACCATTTTCTCAAGTGTCTGTAAGACTTCTAAGTGGACGTATCCAGTAGACAGTTAAGCATAAAGGAAAAAAAACACGAGTGGGATAATCCCCATAGAAGATGCATTCTAGGCCTTTTATTCTACTCGAGTATCCAGTGTAAGATACCATATTGCACTTAGGACAATTAATATTTGATGGATAACCTTTTTTTAAATTTTAATTCCAGTACAGTTAATATATAGTGTTATATTAGTTTCAGTTGTACAACATAGTGATTCAACAATTACATTACACAGTGCTCATCATGATACATACACTCTTTAATCCCCTTCTCCTATTTCACCCATTCTCACACCCACCTCCCTTCTGGTAACCACCAGTTTGTTCTCTATAGTTAAGAATCTGTTTATCTTTTTTGTTTCTCTCTTTCTTCATTTGTTTTCTTAAATTCCACATGTGAGTGAAATCATATGGTGCTTGACTTTCTCTGACTGACTTGTTTCACTTAGGATGATAGCCTCTACGTTCATCCATGTTGTTGCAATATATACATATATAAATGGTATAGATACTACTTCTTTATCCATTCATCTGTTGATGAACACTGAGCTACTTTCATAATTTGGCTATTGTAAATAATGCTGCAATAAACATAGGGGAGAATATATCTTTTAGAGTTAGTGTTTTTGTATTCTTTAGGCAAATACCCAGTGGTGGAATTACTGGATTATATGGGAATTCTATTTTTAAGTTTTTGGGAACTTCCATACTGTTTTTCACAGTGGTTGCAGCAGTTTGCATTCCCACCAACAGTGTACAAGGGTTCCTTTTTCTTTGCATCGTCACCAACACTCGTTTCTTTTGTTTTTGATTTTAGCCATTGTGACAGGTGTGAGGTGATATCTCATTGTGGTTTTGATTTGCATTTCCTTGATGATGAATGATGTTGAGCATTTTTCCATGTGTCTATGGGCCATCTGTATGTCTTCTTTGGGAAGATGTCTGTTCATATCTTCTGCCAATTTTTAATTGGATTATTTGTTTCCTTGGTGTTGAATTTGGTAAGTTCTTTATATATTTTGGATACTAATCTTTTATCAGATATGTCATTTGCAAATATGTTCTCCCAGTCAGTTGGCTGTCTTTTAGTTTTGTCAGTGATGTTTTTTTGCTGTGCAGAAGCTTTATATTTTGATGTAGTCCCAATAGTTAATTTTGCTTTTGTTTCCCTTGCCTCAGGAGACATATCTAGAAAAATGTTGCCAGGACCAATGTCAGAGAAATTACTGCCTGTGTTCTCTTCTAGAATTTTCATGGTTTCAAGTTTCACATTTAGGTCTTTAATCCATTTTGAGTTTATTTTTGTGTGTGCTGTAATAAAGTGGCCCAGTTTTCCCAACACCATTTATTGAAGAGACTGTCTTTTTCTCCACTGCCTGTTCTTTCCAGCTTTGTCAAAGATTAATTTACCATATAATCATGGTTTATTTCTGGTCTCTCTATTCTGTTCTATTGATCTATGTTTCCGTTTTTGTGACAGTACCATACTGTTTTGGTTACTACCGCTCTGTAATATAATTTCAAATCTGGGATTTTGATACCTCCAGTTTTGTTTTTCCTTCCTCTTGTACTTTTTGGAAGAGTTTGAGAAAAGTAGGTATTAATTCTTCTTTAAATGATTGGTAGAATTCACTTGTAGCCCTCTGGTCCTAGACTTTTTGTTTGTTAGGGAATTTTTGATTTCTGATTCAATTTCATTGCTACTAGTCAGTCTATTCAAATTTTCTATTTCTTCCTGATTCCATTTTGATAGTTTATATGTTTCTAGGAATTTATCCATTTCTGTTAGGTTATCCAATTTGTTGGCATATAATGTTTTATGATATTCTTTTATAATCCTTTGTATTTTTATGGTGTTGATTGTTATTTCTCATCTTTCATTTCTGATTTTGTTTATTTGAGTCCTCTGTCTTTTTTGTAACATTTATTTATTTTTGAAAGAGAGAGCACAAGCAAGGGAGATGCAGAGAGGGGGACAGAAGATCTAAAGTGGGCTCCACACTGACAGCCGTGAGCCTGAAGCAAGGCTTGAACTCTTGAAACATGAGGTTGTGACCTAAGCTGAAGTCAGACTCTCAGCTGACTAGGCCACCCAGGCACCCCATCTCTGTCTCTCTCTCTTCTTTTTCTTTTTTATGAGTCTTTCTAAAGTTTTATCAATTTCATTGATCTTATGAAGGAAACAGCTCCTGGTTTCATTGATCTGTTTTATTGTTTTTTTTAGGTTCTATTTCATTTAATTCTGCTCTAATCTTTATTATTTCCCTCCTTCTACTGGTTTTGGATTTTTTCCCCTTATTTTTCCAGCTCCTTTAGGTGTAAGGTCAGGTTTTTTTTTTTGAGATTTTTCTTGCTTCTTGAAGTAGGCCTGTGTTGTATAAACTTCCTCTCAGAATAGCTTTTGCTGATCCCAAAGATTTGGGACTGTTGTGTTTTCATTTTCATTTCTTTCTGTGTATTTTTTGATGTTCTCTTTAGTTTCTTGGCTGATTTAATGATTGTTTAGTACCATGTTATTTAACTGCCATATATTTGTACTCTTTCAGATTTTTTTTTCTTGTGGTTGATTTCTAGTTTTATATTGTTGTGGTCAGAAAAGATGCACAGTATGACTTCAATCTTTCTGAATTTGTTGAGACTTGTGTTGTGGCCTAATATGTAATGTAATCTGGAGAATCTTCCATGTGCACTTGAAAAAAGTGTGTATTCTGCTGTTGTTGGATGGAATGTTCTGAATATATCTGTTAGATCCATCTGTTCCAATGTGTCATTCAAAGCTACTGTTTCCTTGTTGATTTTCTGTTTGGATGATCTGTCCATTGTATAAGTGGGGTGTTAAAGTCCCCTACTGTTATTGTATTACTACTTATTACTTCCTTTATCTTTTTTAATAGTTGCTTTATGTATTTGGGTGCTTCTATGTTGGGTGCATGAATATTTATACTAGGTATATCTTCTTATTGGATTGTTCCCTTTATGATTAAATAGTGTTGTCTCTTGTTACAGTCTTTGTTTTGAAGTCTATTTTGTCTGATACAGGTATTGCTATCCCATCTTTCTTTTCACTGCCATTTGCATGATGAATGCTTTTCCATTCCTCCACTTTCAATGTGCATATGTCTTTAGGTCTGAAATTAGTCTCTTGCAGGCAGCTTATTGATGGGTCTTGCTTTTTTATCCATTCTGTCACCCTGTGTCTTTTGATTGGAGTATTTTTTCCATTTAAATTCCAAGTAATTATTGATAGGTGTGTACTTTTTACCATTTGGTTCATTGTTTTATGGTTATTTTTTGTAGTTCTTCTCTGTTCCTTTCTTCTATTTTATTCTTCTTTCTTTTTTCAATTTATTTATTTATTTTTTAAATTTATTTTTGACAGAGAGAGAGAGAGCAAGTGGGGGAGAGGCAGAGAGAGAGAGGGAAACACAGAGCCTGAAGCAGGCTTCAGGCTCTGAGCTGTCAGCACAGAGCCCAACATGGGCTCACAAACTGTGAGATCATGACCTGAGCTGAAGTGGATGCTTAACCAATTGAGCCACCCAAGCGCTTGAGCTGGCTTTCTTTAGTGATATGCTTGGATACCTTTCTCTTTATTTTTTGCATATCTATTACTGGTTTTTGATTTGTGGTTATCATTAGGTTTGTATATTAAGTTGACGGTTGTTTAAATTTGAACTGATTCTAAAAGCACCTGATTTTTTACTCCTCTCCCCTCTCTTCCCATGTTTTAGGTATATAGTGTCATATTTACATCCTTTTAGTTTATGGGTCATTTGACTGATTTTCATAGATATACTTGATTTTAGTGCTTTTATGGTTCCTTCCTTTTTTACTCCTACTTATGGCCTTTCCTTTCCACTCAGAGTCCCCTTTGACATTTCTTGTAGGGCTGGGTTAGTGGTGATGAATTCCTTTAACTTTTGTTTGTCTGGGAAACTTTATCTCTGTATGTTTTCAGTCTTTTTGTTGAGGGTCTCACTGAGGTCCTCCACTCTTTTCTCAAGTCCAATGAGTATCTTTATGACTATTACTTTAAATCTCTAACAGGCATATCACTTATCTCCATTTCATTTAGTTTTTTTGCTGTGATTTTTGTCCTTTTCTTTCATTTGGGACAATCCTCTATCTCCTCGTGTTGTCAAACTCTGTTTTCTATATTTTAGGAAAGTCAGCTACATCTCCTGCTAAGTAGTGGCCTTATGAAGAGGTCCTGTAGTGCCCTACAGTGCAATATCCTCTGTTCACCAGAACCTGGCGTTTCAGGACGTCTCCTATGTGTGTTGTGTGCACACTACTGTTGTGGCTGAATCACATTTGCCTTCGGTCCAGTCATCTGCACTTGCTTTCTTTGTTGTGGGCAGTGTTTGATCCCTGTGTTGTTGGTGGACCAATCTGGGACCACCTTGTGCTTGAGTTAGGTCAGACCAGGTGTTTGCTAGAAATGCAGTAACAGCAGGCTGTAGGGCACTTTCCCTGTATTTTCCCATGAGAAGCTTTTGTTGGTGGGTGAGGCCTGGGGTAACACCAGGTGTCTGCCCCCAGCTCACTGCTGGGGCTGCAGTCAGACTATTACATGTGGTTATCTTCTCCTCTCCTCAGCGCAGGAATCACTTCGGAGTGGTATTGGCCCCTGTTGGGGCTGCTTTGCACACTGCCTCATTTGTGGTCCCACACTGGATGGACCCCTGCCAAGGGTGTGTTGGGGTGATAAGTCCACAGGAGAACTCAGAGGCGACGCACATGGTGATAGGCACAGGTTTGTGCTGGTCCGATGTGGAAAGGGACCTGTAGCCACTTTGGAGAACTCTTATCCAGGCCAAGTTGGAGGGGTGGGTCTGCAGGAGAATGTGGGAGTGGGGATTGCGTGGGGCACAGTGCTAGCAAATTAGGTAGAGAATGTTTGCACTGCGCTGGTTCCTGCAGGTGTCTGTGTATCTGGGCTACTCTCACCAGCTCTTTTGTTCTTGTAGAAGTCTCCCAAAGATCCCTATCCCTCCAGCATACTTTCTGAGATTAGTAAAAAAATCTCCCTCCCTTAAACCCCAGACATTTTTCAAACTGCTCTTTCTATGGTGTCTCTTGGCAGGGATGTTTGTTGTGCTGTCTATTTAAGGGTAGGGACTCAGTTTCCTATTGCCCTCTGGCTGAGTCTCCTGAACTTTAAATATTAAAATTCCAGGTGTTAAGCTCCACTGATTGTAAAAGTTCAGGAAGTCAAACCCTGTGGTTTTCAAAGCCAAATTCTATGAAGATTTGTCTTCCCAATGTGGGTCCCCCATGCCTGGGGTGCCTGGGGTGGGGTTTGCTCCTCTCTCCTTTGTGCTCATGGTGTCCTTCCCTCCCACAACATTCTTGCTGGTCAGTTAGGCTCCTGACCATGTCTCTGCCCTTCCCACCCTCTTCAATGTGGCCTCTTCTCTACATTTAGCTGTGGAAAGTCTCCCCACTCTTTGGGTTGTTTTCTGGGTTATTTACACTGATGTGGGTATTATCTGGGTGTATCTATGTGCCAAGGAGAGCTTAGGGTACTCCTCCTCCACCATCTTCTCCAGAGTTGACCTTGATGGACAAACCTTAATTCTTCTGGGGACACGCATTTAGGACAGTTAATATTTGATGGACAACCTGAGAGGTGATGTATAGGTTTATTATGTGTTTGAGTCTGTTTGAGATATAAATGTATAGAAGTTAAAAGAGGGATTAAGTTCTTTTCATCTAAAGCGTATACTTACAAACATGCTGATCTGAATCAAGTGAAAGTAGATTTTGGCAACCAAACCTGGGACTGTCTCCTTGTTTGAATTATCCTCAAGTTAGGATTGCACAGGTATTGCTGCCTGGAGCTTTGAAAAATTTTCTTTACAAGGAGACACAATGACAGGATAATATCCTAGATTCCTTTTCTCAGCATTAAACTAGCTGGAATGGCATCTGGAACTAAGTTTGTAATAGATAATCAATTTCTAGTATAATGAAAAACATAGGAGACAACAGTAAATTTTGCATTTCAAGTTAAAGTATTGATTGTTCTCTACAGGAGTGCCCTCCCTCCTAACTTTGTGCCTTGCTGAGGGTCTCAACTTAAATATCATCTTCTCAGAGGGGCTCGTCCTGGCTGTCCTGTCTTCCTTACGGGACCCCACTCTTGTCCTTCAGGGCTGCGGCACATGATGCTACCTACCGCCTGCCTTTTTAACCAACCCCCAGTAGTTGTTCAAGGCAGTGATGTGTCTGGCTAAAACGCAACAATTATCAACCTTCCCTGGGACAGAGACAGCAGTGTGACAGTGTCGTGGCCCAGGAGCATAGGCAGAAGCTGCTGAGGATGGCTGGGAAATGGCTGCTTTCTCCCCATCATTGCTGACTCCAGGTTGCTTTCTTCTTTATGGAATGCAGATGCCAGGCTTGGAAGGGCAACAGCCCCCTAGGACCACAAGAACAAAAGATACAGGCAAGGACTGCTGGAGCAGGAAGAGGGGAAAAGGAAAGAGCCTGTATCCCATGACATCTCTCTGCTTTAACCCAAGTTTCCCTACCTAACGTTAGCAACAACAACAACAAAAATTGTACATATATGTTTGTGCATTTCCGTCATCAGTGCCTGTCTTCTTCACTAGACTGTGAACTTTATGAAGAAACAGACCATCCAGGTTTTTTTTGTTCATGACTGTGTACCCAGCACCTTGCACAATGTCTGGTGCATAGATTTTCAAAGGAGATTCTGGAAAAGAATGAATGATATGCAGCATTGTGGAGTGAGACATTTATTAAAACAAAACCATTTTAGCTGAAAGGTAAGAGAGAAAGTAAAATGCAGCAACACAGAGGCCTCAGTTACCGTGAGAATAAAGCTAAGAGTGAGGCAGAGACACTGAGACAGATACTGAGAAGGAAGCAGAAGCCTGAGTTCTCTCCATCTTCTCTCTCTGTAAACTGTCTTATCACTCAGATTCTGCCCAGTGATGTTCTTTAGTATAAGGGCAATAAAAGTGACTTATTTTCAAAATGTCCTTGCGGGGTGTATGGCACACACAAAATACATGCAAGGTCAAGAGTGACATGATAATGGTGGACACCTGTCTTTTCTTCCTGCACACTCCCTATGTGCACACACACACACACACACACACACACACACACACAGATCTTGGCAAAAATAGTGAAAAGAAAAGGCTTCTGCATAACCCCTCTTTAGACAGTCATCTCTGACTCTCAAGAGTTTGATCCTATGGGCTGTGCTAGGCTCCTGCTAAGGCTCCTTTCTTTCAGACAGGTCTTCCATTTCACTTTCTTTTTAAAGTTTATCTATTTATTTTGAGAGAGACAGAGAGAGAGAGAGAGAGAGAGAGAGAGAGAGAGAGAGAGAGAGAGAGAACAAGTGGGGGAGAGGCAGAGAAAGAGAAGGAGAGAAAGAGAATCCCAAGCAGGCTACACACAGTCAGTGCAGAGCCCAATGCAAGGCTTGAATTCACCCACCACAAGATCATAACCTGAGCCAAAGTCAGACACTTAACTGACTCAGCCACCCAGGCACCCCTCTATCAGACAGGTCTTAAGAAAACCCAGCCTCTGGCTTGCACCACTGATGTTACCAGTAGTGTGTTGAAACTCAAAGGTCCTGGAATTGTAACAGGTTTTGTCATGGGTCTTGGAATGATTTCAAAGCTGTAAAAACCCTGTGAAGTGCTGCACCTGCCTAACTTGTGTCCTGTCTCTACTTCCTGTCCTTCTCACTGGACCATCCATGCTCTCCCAATGAGCTGCCATCTGAGACATTTTAAATTTCAAGTGGAGGCAGTAATCACTTCTCCCAAGGAACTGGTTTGCTTGGGCAATTGTAGATAATCTCTCAAAATTAAGAAGACAGGAATTGTCTGATAATGAGAGATGATATTCAAAATATCAAACAACTACTATGGCATGGATACCAACCAACTGGGAGGGACACAGCTGGTAACAATCAGTACTCCTGTTTAGGGCACACCAGCTGCATTTCAACCTGCTTGGCTTGCTGCCCAAGCACACACACATAGCTGAGAACTGTAACACAACCCTGAGAAGTCATGGATACATTTTAGGATGGAATCCTGTGAACTGTCTCCACAACCTGCCTCACTTGAAGAGATCACAATCTGATACATGAAACAGATACTGTTTTTATAATTGAGTATGGACTATGAATATGCTTCCTAAGTTTCATTTTACTGTATTAATTTTTCTTTTGCTGCCTAATACATTGCTACAAACTTAGCAACTTAAAACAATGCAAAGTTGTTATCTCACAGTTTCCATGTGCCAGGACTGTAGGCATGGCTTAGCTTTAGCTGGGTCCTCAAAACAGGGTCTTATAAGACTGCAGTCCAGGTACCAGCTGAGTTTGGGGTCTCATCTGTGGCTTGGGATCGTCTCCCAAGCTCTCAGGGTTGTTGACAGATTCATTTCCTTGCAGCTGTAGAACTCATGATAGCTTGCTTCTTTAAGGCTAGCAGGAAAGCTTGTCTGATCTTAGGGAAGGCCTAAATCTCCTTTAAAAATTAGGTCAGGGATGTGTAGGTGGCTCAGTCAGTAAAGAGTCCAACTTCGTCTCAGGTCATGATCTCATGGTTCCTGGGTTTGAGTCCCACATTGACTCTGTGCTGACAGCTCAGAGCCTGGAACCTGCTTCAGATTCTGTATCTCCTTCTCTCTCTGCCCCTGCCCTGCTCACGCTCTGTCTCTCTCTCTCTCTCAAAAATAAATAAACATTAAAAAACTTAGGTCAGATCCACCCCCAAACAATCTCCTTTTGATGAACTCAGAGCAATTCTGATTTGGGATTTGAATTATATCTGCAGAACCTCTTCATCTTTGCCATAGAATGTCACCTAATCACAAGAGTGACATCCATTGTATTCACAGATGTGCCCACAATCAAGGGAAGGGGGTTATACAGGGTATGAACAGTAGTGGTGAGGAAATGTAGAGGCTAATTTAGAATTCTTTCTATTATACTTACATCAGTACTTTTGTTATGCTCTGGCGATCACAAAGTACTCTTTTCTATGAATGCAGATACTTGTTGCAAATTTAGGGCTGAATCATGTGCTTCCAAAATTGACAGAACAAAGTACACGGTGGGCAAGACACCAGACGAAATAAGTTTTATTCTTGTGTTGTTTTCAATTACATTTTTGCCTTTCATAAATAATTTACATTACTTTCTTATATGGTAATCAGACACCAGTGGGATTTTTATAAAAAATGCAAAATGAGGATAAAAATCAATAGGTCTAATCCATTCACAGCTCCAAGATGTGGCCACACTGCTTGTATATGGAGAAAATGCACCTGACGGAGTGTTCTGCATATTCACATGTGTATTAATGTGCTAGGGCTGCCATAACAGAATACCACAGATAGGGTGGCTTACACAACAGAAGTTCATCTTTTCATAATTCTGGAGGCTGGAATTCCAAGGTCAAGGTTCTGGCAAGGTTGGTTTCAGGTAAAGCCTCTCTTCCTGGCTAGTAGACGGACCCCTCCTTGCTGTGACTTCACATGGCCTTTCTTCCATGTGTGTATGGAGACAGAGAGAGGGAGAGGGAGAGGGAGAGGGAGAGGGAGAGGGAGAGAGAGAGAGAGAGAGAGAGAGAGTGTGTGTGTGTGTGTGTGTGTGTGTGTGTGTGTTCTGGGGTCTCTTCCTCTTCTTAAAAGAACACCTGTCCTATTAGATTTGGACTCACCCTTAGGACCTCCTTTAGCCTTCATTACCTCCTTAAAGGTCCTATCACCAAATATGGTCACATTGGGGGTTGGGGCTTCAACATATGAATTTAGGGGGACACCATTCAGTCCACAACAATACTCAAAATATCTGTGGACAGTGAACAACCTGGGAGATTTCCTGTTTATGACTACTACAGAAGGTGTTTTTAAATCACTAATCACCATTCAAATATGCACATATTCCAAGAAATCTCTCCATCCATTTTCTGTCTTTGAGTGTCTAGACTAGCAGTTTGTTTCCAAGGCAACAAAGATACATGTGTGCCCTGAGCAAGGGCAGCAGAGTAACCTCTGTCCCGCGTTTCTGACAGAATTACTGCCAACCGTGCCCAAACAAACCAGTTGTATCATTTTTCCCAATAATGAGACAAGGAAGGTCTCATAGGTCTTCCTATAAAGAAAATACAACAGAACCATGTTACATAGCCAGGGGTATGTCTCCCTCTGATGGACGCTTCGCCCTCTCTAATGAAAGGTGCAACTGCGTAGAGTGTCAAAACCTCTTCCACAGGGGTCAGGTATAATGTCAGGATCTGTGGTAGAAACTGTTTATAACCCAATATACTTTATCTCACTCTTCTTTTGGTAACTGAGCCCCTCTTTGAGAAATCAGTGGCAATATGCCCTGTGAAGAAGCTACACTTTCTATCCCCACCTTGCAGCTAGAAGTGATCAAGGCACCTAGATTATTGTCTGGGACTCATGAAAAGGCTTTTATGGAGGGAGCACATAGCCATCATGTCCTTGTCTGTACTCACCCCTCTTTCCTTTTCTTGTCTGCCGGCACTGTGCATTTGACGTCTGTAACATAGTAGCCATTCGGATGACTGGAACTTCAGGAACCATCTTGGATAAGAGTTAGCTTCAAGGAGGGAAGCCACATATCAAGGAAGATGGACCAAAATGTGGAACAAGTCTAGGCTCCAAATGACACCATGGAGCTTCCATACCAACCTTGGACTCTTGGACTCTCTCATGTGAAGGAGAAATAAGTCTCTATGACTAGCTGTGGAAAGCAAATTCCTGATACAAAATGTAGCATGAACATTTCAAAATGTCAAAATTACATTAGAAAATTGTTTGAATCTTCCATAAAATACAGAAAAATAGTGTGGTACAAGTCCTGAATGGGTTATAGGCAAGAGGAGATATTTAGCCTTTAATTCTTGGGGCCAAACAACAAAAAAAATCCAGACCGAATTAGACTGTATCCTTGCATTGTTTTAAATTAGTATTTGCCCTTTAGAAACTATCTACATTGATTTCAGAGACTGATTTAGAAATTAAAAACCATACGTGGTCTGAAAAGAAAAATATTAGGAAGCACTAGTGTATATAATCCGGAGAGCTGAAGGACACATGTATGTATGTGTATATGTGTATGTGCGTGTATGGAATTACTATGTATGATTCCACCTTCCTTTTTCACAGGGAACCCTATGACTTTAACTGTATTATTTAATGTTTCTTTATGACTTTTAATTAACATTTCAATTTTTTTTCAATACTATTGAGCAAGTTGTTGCCATGGACATGCTGACTACCAAGCAGAATGACTGGGATATCCTAAAATCACCCACATTTTCTCCCCCTAGTTTTGGGTAGTATGTATTCTTCAAGCAGAATTATGGAGAAAAGTATCAATATCATTAAAATTGCTCTTTCTTTTTTCTCTTTCTCTTTCATTCGATTCAACACTATTATATGTCTGAAACTGAGAAAAGTCACTGCTACCATGTGGTTTTGTCAAGCTGTGGAGCTCTGAGAACATGGGGTGAAGAGGTTCTGGAACTCAGATTTCCCTAAGGAATGTTACCACGTTGCTAAGCTTTGCAGTGTATCTTAACAACCAGGGAGCCTCCTGGGCTCTTTGTAGCAACAGTGGGAGAAACTGGAGGGAGACAGTGATATTCTACTGGATGCATTAGACATTAGGCTGTCTCTGCCAATTAAAAATTCCCAGCTCAAGTGCAAAGATTTAAGGAAATCAGTGACAACTCAGCATAGACCCATTATGAGGCTTGGAGTGTATCAATAGCCTTGAGTTCCTGTGAACAAGATCACCTTCTTTAAAAACTGTCCTCAGGTATAATTTTAAATTCATCATTAAAATAATTTTCAAAAAGTTTAGGTATGATTTAGTTAATGGATCTCAGGTTCATCCTCTTTTCAAGACTATGTGAAGGCCAAATAAATCTGTTTTGTGGTAATGAGGTATTATCTTTTAAAGTAAACCACCTAAAAAAAAAAAAATAAAGTAAACCACCTGTCTTTGAGGAGATCATACAAATAAAATAAGCTAAGTTTGTGGGATAAAGACATTTGTTCTGTGGATAACATTCAACTTCATTTAACAAATACTGAACATATACTATGTGACAGGTATTGGGAATACAGAACTTAGACTAGACCATTGCCTGCTTGATTATGATATCCTATGGAGAGAAGCGGAAAATAAACACAGAAATGAAAAAAAAAAAAAAAGCCAGGGAATAACATGCACTTATGGAGATCGCCTAAGGAGAGTTAGGGATAGACAGTGATCCAGGCAGGGAAGATGGTGGGAACTACTTTAGAGAAGGGTAAGGAAGCCTTAGCCTTAGGAGAAAGTCTCCTGTAGGCAGAGCAATGAATGCAGTGAAGATCTTAGGGGCATGCCTTTTAGGCGAGGTGACCTGCAAAATGGTTCAGCATTCATCACCTAAATAACAATCTTTACATCTCTAGGAATTCTTTGTAACTTACAGCTGTTTGTTGATCAGATGTCGTATCCTCTTGTTTTAAACATACATCTTACATAAGTGTTACTTTGGACTAAGATTATTAATATTTAATACAGATTGGCATATTTTATGTTTGTTAAAATTTTTTTTTAGCATTTATTCATTTTTGAGAGTGAGAGAGACAGAACACAAGTGGAGGAGAGGTAGAGAGAGAGGGAGACACAGAATCCGAAGCAGGCTCCAGGCTCTGAGCTGTCAGCACTGGGCCGGACGCGGGGTTCCAACCCACAGACCGCAAGATCATGACCTAAGCCAAAGTGAATGTTCAACTGACTGAGCTACCCAGGCGCCCCTAGATTTACATATTTTAAAAGTAACGATGACCAGATTTAGCTCTACATGATTAATCATACCTCTGAAACTCTAGATTTTGAAGATTTTTTGTCATGTTAGTCTAAATAAAATTCAGTGACTTGCTAATATATAGGTAGATTCAAGAGGCTATAGAAAAGGAAATACTGCTCCCAGAAGTGCTTGCACGATTCCCTGAATGACAAAGGGTAATTTTAATTAGATTTTCCATCAGTTACCACTGTACAGGTTTTTCTCTTCCTCTTCAAGGCAAAAGCAGAATGCTGGCATCACAAGTAGAATAGAATTATAAATGGAACTTGGCTACTTTCACTCAGCACATCTTTTTGGACATAGCCAGGAGGGCTCCACCGAGGTTTTGCAACACAGTGAGGCGAGACCCAACATACTTACTGATAATAACTAAAACGCTCATGTTTAGAAATTGTTTAGCTTTTAAAAGGAATTAATAAAAGAAGGGTAAGTTTTCTAACACACCTGTTGACGTTTAGTTGCGATGACATGTGCCTACCTGTTTGGAAAGATTGGAGTTAAAACCTGTTTATACAGCTCCTGTGAGCAACAGTTACTGACACACCATAGTTGGGGTGATTGATTTTTTTTTTTTTTAGTACTTTGCTCTACCACAACTGTGGAATTCATTCTTTAAAATCTGAACATGGGATGGTGATGTCTTTCTTCCGAACATCACCTGTCATGTGCATCAGGTGGGGAAAGAAGGCTGAGAACTGCTGCCCCATATTATACAGCAAATACCTACTAAGCTAAAATAGTGGAAACAGTGTGTGTGTGTGTGTGTGTGTGTGTGTGTTTTTCTTTGTGGTGTTTTTTGTTTGTTTTGGAGTTAAAAAATACCTATTATTTATCACAAAACTGTAAATAATTCATGGCACATGACAGAAGTTATTATAACTGATTTCGTCTACGGAGTCCGTCCATGATATGTATTGACCAATTTTGCATTGATGGGATGCTCTAATATTGGTTCAGGAAAATGTTTAGTCACTTCATTATAAAATAAATGAGATTTCTGATTCTCTAACAAAGATTATGCTTGTTTATCAACAAGTAAATTATTTTCTGGTCCTCTATTAATTCCTTATTTTAATAACATGTTCTTTTCATGTTTCTCTTGCCTTTGGGGGGAAAAAAATCTAACCTTTTGTAGAAGAATGAATGATTCATTTGTTTAGAGTTTATGTCTTAAAAAAATTATAGCCCCAAATCAATGCTTATAATAAAGAGAAATCTTTAAATAGAGAAATATTATTTTAAGCCAATTCATGAACTTTGGAAAGATATCCACTAAAATCAATGCAAAATGTATTATCAGTCAGTTAAGGAGTGTTAAAATCTATATAGGCAACAAGTGGAAGAGAAAGATGTGGGCCATCATTAATAGCAACTAAAATAGTTTTGCTTTTCTTCAGGCTTGAGTTAGTTTCTTTTTTTGTTTTTTACATTAATAGACTTTATTTTTTACAGTGGTTTTTAAGCTTGCAGAAAAATTAAGCAGAAAGTACAGGGAGTTCCATATATCGCCCCTGCCCAGTCTCCCCTATTATTCACATCTTCACTAGTGTGTTACATTTGTCACAATTTATGAACAAAAACTATACATTATTATTAACTAAAGTCCATAGTTTACATTACCATTCACTCTGTGTTGTACAGTTCTGTAGCTTTCAACAAATGCATGATGTCATATATCCACAACTACAGTATAGAACAGTATACTACAGGCTGGTTTCACTGTGCTAAAAATCCCCTGATCTCCATCTATTCATTATTCCCCCACTGTCCCTCTAGAACTTCTGGCAACCACTGATCTTTTTACTGTCTCCATAGTTTTGCTTCTTCCAGAATGTTATGTAGTGGGAATCACTCAGTGTGTAGGCTTTTCAAACTGGCTTCTAACAACATACATTCTAACAACATACATTCTTCCATGTCTTTTCATGACTTGATAGCTCATTTCTTTTTATTACTGAATAGTATTCCACTGTATGGAGGTACTACAATTTATCCATTCACCTATTGAAGAACACCCTGGTTGCTTCCATTTTTTGACAATTATGAATAAACATTCATGTGTAGGTTTCTCTGTGGACATGAGTTCAAATCCTTTTGGGTAAACACCTAGGAGCACAATTGCTGGATCTATGGTAAGAGTATGCGTAGTTTTGAAAGAAACTTCCAACCTATATTCCAAAGTGGCTGTACCATTTTGTGTTCCCACTGGCAATGAGTGAGAGTTCCCGTTGCTCCACATTCCTGCCAGCATTGTCAGTATTTTGGACTTTAGCCATTCTAATAAGTGAGTAGTGCTATGTCATTATTTTAATTTGCAATTCCCTAATGATAAGTGATGTTGAGTATCTTTTTATATGCGTGCTTATTTGCCATCTGATAATCTTCTTTGATGAGGTGTTTATTCACCTTTTTCACCTAGTTATTAATTTGGTATTTGTTTTCTTAATGTTGAGTTTTAAGTGTTCTTTGTTACTCTGGATACAAGTCCTTTATCATATATGTGTTTCAGAATATTTTCTCCCAGTCTGTGGGAGACATTGTTTTAAGAACTTTTGCAGGGAAAAATATAGTTTCACTTTTCTTCAGGTTTGAGATAGCTTTATTTTTTCATTATTAGATCACTTGCTAGAACAATTCAAAGTACAACTTTGTCCAGACTTTTTCATTTATCTAATTTCTGAAAACTTAAGTGTAAGTCAGACTTTCAACAGTACATAATGTATATTGGATTTTGTAAAATTTTTAATGATATATGTGGATAAAATATTTACATATTGCCTGAATCCCTTTGACATTATTTCAAAACCTCCAAAAGAAACAATAAAAGCCACAACATCAGGTAATTAAATTTTCTGTAATACAAAAGAAAGCCCTATAGCATCTTTTAAAATATAAAAGCAAGATGAATTCCAGACTTCTTGAAGGCACTGTTTTTTTTATAAGAGGAGAAAGAGTTTTCTTCATTGTTTATTGACCTTTAATACCAGAATTTGAAGTATGTCATTACCCTTCAAATTAACCTAAGAAAGGATTAATGAGGGTAAGACACACCCAGTAGAATAGCTGAACATTCTAGCTGATGTCTCAGTCAATCTCATCAGGTTTCAGATGAAAAAATAAAAATCTAGGAAATAAAATAATTGATCCATGGTGACTTAGCTTGTTAATGGAAAAGCTGGGACCATACATCTCATTTTAAAGTTTCAGTTCACTTTAACTTGAAAGTTAACTTGAAAGTTCCACTCTCCAAATTGTCTATTGTACCCTTTTCCTCCAATACAGATAAAAAAATGAATTTACTGACTTAATTGTGCAAAAGGTCCCACACAGAAAGAATGAGTAAGGCTATAGTTTGGGTTACACAAAGAGGCTGGAATTAACTCATTATTTATAAGGAACAATAAGAAAATATTTTTTATTGATAGATAATAGTACTTTATGAGTTCAAATATTTTAACATATTTTATTTAGCCTAGAATAGTTTTAGAATTTATGAACGTTAGGTATTTGTGGTAACAGGACTGATAACATATACCATACACTCTGAATGTATACCATGGAAAACTTGAACACAGATTCTTTGGTCTAAAAAGTAGTCAATGAACTAAAAATGTCTGCCCCAACAAAATCTTGAGAGCAATTTCTAGAATATGGACATATTTTGATGCTGAAAATTATTCTGACCAGAAAAACTCCCTGCCGTGGTTAGAAATAAAATGTGAATTTCCTAGTCCTGCTATCATGAATAAGATAGGAAATATACAACAAACACCAGAAAAAAACCCTTCTTTATATTTCAAGATAGCATGCCATTTTTTTAAAGTTTATTTATTTTGAGAGAGAGAGAGAGAACATGAGTGGGGAGGGGCAGAGAGAGAGGAAGAGAGAGAATCCCAAGCAGGCTCCGGGATGTCAGTGCAGAGCCCAATGTAGGGCTCAATCCCACAAACCATGAGATCATGACCTGAGATGAAATCAAGAGTTGGATGCTTAACTGACTGAGACACTCAGGTGCTCTAGTAATATGTTATCTTTAAGAAAGTTTGTTTAACTCTTTCCTATGTTAGTAATCCAGAACTTTCCCCCCACGTAATTGTAAATTCCCTAAGAGCCATAACATTATCTTTGATCCCTTAGGCCTATGACACTTTAGCTATCTAATAAATAATTCCAGAGTGATTGAAAGAAAATCATTAAATAATACTGAAAATTACAAACAACAACATGTCAAATGTTCTCCAGTTTATCAATTGTAGGTACAATATCATTCTTTTATCAGATTTACCCCCCTTATTTTTAGGTTTTACCATCCTAAAATGGTACAAATTTTAGGATGATACAATTTTAGATGATACAAATTTAAGAAGGTGGTTTTCTAGGGGTACCTGAGTGGCTCAGTTGGTTAAGCATTGGACTCTTGATCTCAGGGTTGTGAGTTCAAGCTCAACATTGAGCTCTGTGCTGAGGGTGAAGCCTACTTAACAAACAAACAAACTGGTTTTCTTAAAGTATAATATGAAAGGTCTTCATATGTATATTATATCATAATATGAAAGGTGTATTCATGTAAAGCACATTGTGGGTATTGTATTTTAAAGCTATCATTTTCATTTACTATATCAAAATTGATAACCTGTTATTTTTATGTTGGTAAGCTAACAAAGTGACGTTAAATGTAATTAAATATAGAGTGTATTTTAAGCTTCTCACAAATGTTTTGAATTTTCCAGGGAAAAATTCTTTGCTTCCACCCATACCCGAATTCATTTCAATGTTTACAAAAATTTAATCTGAAAGTATAATAGCCTCACATTGCTTTGACAAGGGAAACAACTCAGCAGTGCAACCAATGAAGAAATATTTGATGTGTAAGAAATGTCAAGAACCCCTCCTCAGAATGATTGTCATTTTATAATTTCAGGGTCAGAGCACCTCTGGAAGTGAGGTTACCAGGTAGAACCCCAAGACATTTTGTGGCAACAGTGGAGAGGGGCAAACCAACATCCTGAGAACATGAGCCTCAAGTCCCCAGTGTCTGCTCCTCAGTTTGAGAGCAAATGCAGCCATATTATGGCTAGAAATGGAGGTTGTTTTCTAGTCCGGCACACCCCTCATCCCAGAAGGGTGTGCCACATCAAAGGTAAGGTGACTCAAGGTCCTAGAATGTTTCCCTTTCTCAACATTTGGGCTACTTGATGATTCTGGTGGGTAAGCACAGGGATACTGTTCAAAATATGTAACCAATAGGGAGGCCCAGGTTTTGAACATTAAGACCAGATGCCAGCATTGGAGTTAGAGCAGAGGCTTACAGGCATCCTCTGTGCCAGGCATTAACCCTTGGTTGGGAAAGGGACTATAAATTTGGTCCCTTCTTGAACTTCCTTCCTCTCCTCTTGCAATACTTCCCTTGATCTCATCACTTTTTTTTTTTCTAAATATTTTGCAAAGTAAGTTACTTCTCCCCATGGCCATGGTTGCAGCTCCATTCTAGGCCATTCTTATCCCTTGGTCTGACTACTACTTTTGCAATTTGCAGCCTTCTAACTGCTCTACTTCCACCCCTGCCCTCATCCAATCCACTCTCCATAGAACAACAAGAAAGATCATATTACAATGTAAATTTAACTGCTTAAATATCCTACTCAAAATCCTTCAGAGACTTCACATGCACTTAAGATAATGACTATCTTGACATAGACTAAAATGTTTCCTATGATGTTTGTGGCCTCTGCCTCTTTTGACTCATTTCCTATCAATACCTACCCACCCGTCTTCACTGTACAATAACCACACTGGACTTGCGTAAGTTCCTTGAACACGTAATAAGACTTTTCCAACCTCTGGATTTTCACTCATACTATTTCCTCTTGCCAAAAATTCCCTTATTACTTGTTGTTTCTCATTTTTCAAGTTTCTTGAAATGTAAGTTAAAAGAGACATTCTGGGCTCCATATCCTCAATCTAAATTAAATTTCCTTATGTTATATTCTCATAGTATTCTATCACAGCAATTGTCTTAAGTCAGGTTCTCTGGAAATAGACTGTAGTATGGAGAACTGTTTGAAGGAGATTTACTGGGGCTGCTCTCAGGAACAACATGTATAGGAGTCAAGGGAAGCAGGATTTAGCAGAACTTGAGCTGTGATACAGATACAGTAGAGGTCTCAGTCAGCCCCATAAGGAGCCATGGATGGCTTTGTAGAGGTATCTCAACTTGAGGAAAGGGGGTAAGGCCTTTGTAACCCCCACCAAACACTCATTGGTCAAGTTCCCATCGTGCATGAGAACTATCTTCAGCTGGAAGCAATTCCCAGAAGGGACTCAGCATGAGCCATCAGTAGCTGACACATCTGTCAGGTGGACAGATGAGTGTGCACATCCTGAAAGCATGGTTTTGGGTAGATGCCCCTCCACAGTCATTGCAGCTCGTGACTAAATATTTTTATTTGATTATGATCAAATACCTTCCGCTAATTTGTGAGCTCCTTGAAAACAGAAGACATATCTGTTTTACTCACCACTTATTTCAATTTCCCAAAGAGTGGCTGCCACATGGGAGGTGCTAGGTAAATTTTTGTGTAAGGAAAGAAGGGAGCTTAAATTATACCCAGGTAAAATTTAGAGCCTCTCATAGATTTTTAAACAGAGTTCATGTTCTACCTCAGCTATCTAGTTGTGTGTCCTTGAGCAAGTGATTTCATTCTTTAAAAAATCATTCTAGCTGTATTATAGAAAGTGGAAGAGGAGCAGGGGCCTAACGAGGGGTTGGGAGATAAGTTAAAAGATGGACTTAGTCATCAAAGTGAAAGGGATAGAGAATGGGCCAGGGCAGAGTAAGCAGAGAAGTGAAGGCTGAACTTTGGGGCAGAGCAAGAGGAAAAGCTTAGGTGAGCAGCACAGAGGAAAAAAAAAAAAAAAACATCAGAAGGTTATGAGATAAACCAATATTCAATGAGAATGGCTGGGGATGATCATCAAAGACAAATTCCTAGAGAAGATCAGGAAAATGAAAGCCAAGAGAAAGCAAACAGATATTACAATAGAAGTCATAGATGACCTCGAAATCTATTGTTGTGGCAAAATCTGATGAAAGAGTTTTTCAAAATCCACATGAGAAAACCATTGCATTTAATTGGAACTTTTTTTTCTATGAAGGCAAATACTACCAAATTGAGTGTAATATTTTTTCTGACTTTCAGATACTTGATATATAATATATAATTCTTGTATATGTTATTTCACATTCTGCCTTGAATATCTTATACCTATAATTACAGCATAAAACTGTTGGCAAGCAAGGGATGGAGTTTTATGCCTTCAAACACCCTACAATGCCTACCACAAAGCCTTGCTGATAGTAATATATGTTCACATATAAATATATGTTCAATTGAATAGAAAATTTTATTGGAAATCTTTCAAGGATATCCATGCAAATTCTAGAAAGCCTAGTAACTGGAGTTGGATGAGAAAGAGGAGAGCAGCAAACTGCTTTGTTTTGGCCGTTAACAGCCAGTGCTTTGAGCCCATACTGAGTAAAAGGACACTACAACTAGTTTCACTAGTTTGACGCCAAAGATAATTCTTATAGTCCATTTTACCAATATTCAAATGTTCTAGTCTGTTGAGATCTAATGTTATTATCAGTGATAAATCTTTTAAAAATTAAATCATCAGTATGTTTGTTCAGGGACGCCTGGGTGGCTCAGTCGGTTGAGCGACCGACTTTGGCTCAGGTCATTATCTCACGGTTTGTGAGTTCGAGCCCCGTGACGGGCTCTGTGCTGACAGTTTAGAGCCTGGAGCCTGCTTTAGATTCTGTGTCTCCCTTTCTCTCTGCCCCTCCCCCACTCATGCTCTATCTCTCTCTGTCTCAGAAATAAATAAACATTTAAAAAATCTTTTTAAAAAAAGTTTGTTCAGTCTAAGAAATGTCAAGTTAAAGTCTCTATTTGTGATACATATAGGCACTCTGCTAACAACACAACACAAGCCAGTTTCTGCTCACAGTGTAGTTTGGAGGAGATATAAATAGAAGGAAATAATTATAATACAGTGTGTTATGTGCAATAATAGAAGTATGGTGAAAGTTGAGGTGTAATACAGAGATAGGAAAATTACTGGAGGAGTATCAAGAATGCATTTCACGGAGATTTGATTGAGAGATACATATGATAAACATTAAGGAGCAACAATTAGTAGGAGTTGGACCTTTATTGGATTTGGGAATGGAATAACAAGTCTAGAATTACTACCAGTTTTTTTAGCTTGGTTGATTGGGTGGATAGTGAACCAACTATTAGTCTTGAGCATAAGGGAGGAAGAACATATATAGGAGGTAAGATTAAAAGCTTCATATCAAACATGTTGTACTCGATGTGCCAATGGAACATTCAGGAGCAAATGACCAAGTAGAGAAACGGATATAAGGACTTGGAGCCTAAGGACTGGATGCGTCTATAAAGTAGATTTGAAAAGCAGGAACATGTAGGTTAAAACTATAATGTTATTGCTCAAGAAAGCAAAGAAATGCCAAAAAACCCTGAAAAACACAGGGATGTATAGACACAGAAAATCCAGAGAAAGAGACTGAAAAGAAAGGGCAGAGATGCTGGGTTGAAAAATGTTGTCTCTGAAAATGGAAAGAAGTGATTTTAAAGAAAGAGGGAACAGTAAATGGGGTCATCCATAGAAAGGTAAATGCATGTAAGAGACGAAAATTTTTCATTTAATTTACAAACTAGTGATCTCTACAACCTCTTCTATCACATAGAATAGAGAAAGTTTGAATTTATAGACCTGAGGATATTAAAATCTTACATTTGCTTGGCAGAGGTTTTTGAGCTGTGTTCTGGAGTCTTAGAAATCTGTGCAGGAGACAAAGATGGAGTAAAATGTGCTTGAACAAAGGACACAACAGCCAAAGAAATTTGAGTGTCACTACTGCATAGAAAAAAAGCATTATATTTAGTCATGGGATTAAATGAGACTTTTCTTGTTTCCAGAACTTTGGCTAAAGCCAAATTTCAAGATCATTTGTGCATGACTTGCTAAGAGGTGATTTAAAAACTGGCTCTACCATGGTAGCTTATCTCCAGGCTCTTTTGCTTTAGAGAAGAGTAAAAGTTCATGAAAAGGAAAGAGAGTGAGGATTTCTTTGACAAGAGTCTTTGGGGTGCTGTGTACTCCCCCTCCCCTCCATGATGAACAGTAGTAGCTGCCTTCACCGGTACCTTCAGGGCTTTCCCAGGGGACCATTTATGGAGAACGGAGGGTCTAGAGAGGAGACTGAGATCTCACTGGCTAGCAAGATCCTTGCCTGTGCTGTTCCTGGTCTGCCCTGTACTGTTTCTGCAGTGGAATATGGGGAGACTATTCTTGGGGTGAACTTGTTCTGTATCTTCTATGCTATGGAAGACAGAGAATGGTGTCTGATTCTCTTCTAAAATCTAAAGACAAGAGCCAACTGGAGCTGCCTGAAGCTAGCTATGTCAGTGGCACAAAGACTGGGATTAAGTTGCTCTCCCACAGAAGACTAGGCAAAGGGCCTTGTTTCCTGTGGGCTAGAGTGGACACTCAGGAGGAAGCTGGTCAAGAACTGTCTTACAGGTACCCAGCCCAAGAGGACTAACCACTATAATAGGACAACTCCAGCCAAAAGAGGCTGGTGACATTTTGCCTGGTGTGAAGGTGGGAAGGAAGAGATGTTAATAATTTTCTGGTAGGTACATTATCCATGACTGAACAGTATCAGAGATTTCCTCAACCAAGGGTCTCCAAAGAACCCACAAAAATGCCTCATGAGAGAAAGAGCCAGCATTTCTTCTCTGTCTCACAGATCCACTTTCATAGATGCCTCAACACTAAATTAAAACCATTCAGCAAGTAAGACTCTGTGTCCCTTTAACCATTCCTTCATCTTCCACCCCAACTCCAGAGGAGCTGGAAGCAGTGAGTGGGGAAGGGAGAGTGGAAGAGCAACGTGGAGGAAAAACAGACCACACCCCCACTCCCCTGCTGGTCTGTGGAGGTTGGGTCATCCTTGGCCTGGAGAGGAGGGTGTGAAATGAAATGGAATACGAATACTTTTACAACACCAGCTATGCTGATAGTAAATATTTTTGGCATCTTTGGTGGAAAGTTTTGTACACAATAAAGATTATTGCAGTTACTTGTTATTTTTAAATCAAATTTTAAAATAACAATTCTAAACCTTTTTGTTTTAACATTTAAAATTTAACTTAACCCAATATTAGAGCACACTCATCAACTAAGGAAACAATTACCTTGGACAAAAAGATAAAATGAGAGTATGTTCTCATTAAACTGGGGCTGCATATTAGAAAATTAGATAGGAATGTGATATTTGAATCTTCTGGTGACACTCTCCCACAAGGTGAGTCCCTCATAATTACAAAGGTAACAGAAATTTGATGCCCTATAGGGGGAGCTGGTCATTCCTAGGCCCAAAACTCCATAACCTAATTCTCCTGTATATTCAAAGCAGTTAATGAAACTCCCACCAATGTTGTCCTAATCTTCTTCACTGCTGGGTTGAGTTTTACATTTCCCTGACTAGCTTTAAATCATTTAATATTGTCCCATTTGACTCTGAAACCACTTTAGTGCCCTTCCACTTTCTACATTTCTGGGTAGTTCTTTCCCAACTGTTGGATAGATAGAATCTGAATTCTTTCGTATTATGTATCACCATTTTTTAATTAAAGGAGATAGCAGAGAAAATAAGGATTTTCCCCTTGATTTGTCTTCATGTTAATATTTTATTTATTTCATTTGGTAGGCAGTTTTTCACCATACACCTGGGCCAATCACTATCTCAGGTGTTTAAGATAAAATGGTAAGATGTGATGCTATCTTTAAAAATGTTATTCTCATTTCTATATGGAACCAGTTACTATCAGTAAAGTTCTAAGTATCAGACTAAATAAAAGCTTTATATTTGGCTGTGTTATTCATTCATTTGATAAATAATCATAGAGCACCTACTTTGTGCCAGGCACTATTCTAGACACTGGGAATAGAGTAGCAAACCAAACACACAAAATCCATGCTTTCATGAAGCTTACACTCTAGGACAGCTCAGCCCAGCAATGTGCAAACAGATATGACAAGGGACAAATGCTATGAGAAAAATAAAAAGGCATAACGGAACAGAGTGTGAAGGGGTGCATTTCAGACAGGGGTTTCAGCAAAGACCTTTATGATGTCATTTGAGCAGATAGGTAAGAAGGGGGGACTGATAGTACTAGAAGGAAATTTAGAAGAAAATGGGCACAAAAACCAAAACAAAAAACAAAAAAACAACACTATCCAGAAGCTTCTTGTGCAACTTCTTGGAAACAAGACAGCTGCCTATTACTATCTCTCACAATTCACGGATTAACATCGAGCAATGTCCTGTACACCCTCATTTCCTAAACTGTCCGACACGTCATGACATAGTGTTTACACGGAAAAGAAGATATGTCTATAATTCGATATATGACCCAGAAGCAAATAGCTGTTACAGGAGAGTGAAGGAGCCTAGAAGCCTTGGACATGAGGAAGGAGTTTGCTTTGCACTGCTTTTTCCTTCCTTACCTCGCTCATAATCTACCTCCTCCTGCCTCCTGTTCCTAGCTTATACAGCTGTCTATATCTTTTGCCAGTACGAAAAAAGAGCCAGTGTATGTCTTTTAGGAGGCCTTATTATACTGAGACATTTTGGATGCTTTCAAACGTCTAAATGTACTGTTCATGAAAAGGGCTAACATAATCCCGCTTGGTCATTATCAAAACTTGGGAAATGAGGCGTCTGTCTGGGATAGAGGCAGATCTATTCCACTTGACTCTCCGACTAAGATCAAAGATGTGAGCCTGGTTCTCAAGGCTAACGAGATGGCAGAACATTTCAAGGAAGCATGTATTGCTAACATAATTTGCTACACTGACTTTCAAAGAATATCCACCTAGCATTCATTCATACGATTTGGAGTCTGACATCTTATATACACTTAATATAGAATTGGGAAATTACTGATCATTCAGAGAAAACCTGCCAAAAACCTAATCTGTTTTGTTTTTTTTTTTTTTGGTCTTTTTATCCTTACTCAACTAGGTTTGAATAACATTCCCATCTGTACTGTGAATGATGATGAGAACTCACTGGGAACATTGTGGGGTGTTGGCCAGTTCAACCACTTAGAGAAGGATGAGACACCATTTGCCAAATGCGGTTACCCACCCAGCACTGCGACCCTGGAGAGTCCTGTCAGAGAAGTCACACCGGCCCCAAACCATATCAAAATGCCCCCTCGGCCTCATTCTGGTGAGTCTCTTGCAACTAATGAAATCTTTCCTGAGGTCTCCTGCAAACAACCAGAGGTGGTAGGGGGGATAGTCTGTATGATTGCTAATATAACTGCAGCGATTTTAAAATATAGCAGCTAGCATAGCTGCAGTGATTTCTCACTGTGAAACAGGTTATTCATTATAAAATTTTTTTATTCTCCTAATCTCATTTCAGTAGCCCAAGACATATTTGGTGTGGTTCTAGTCTCTAATTCCAACAAAAGTAGCTTAAGAGATACTGAAAATGAATGTTTACCCAACATGATAGGGAACCTACTGCAGACAAAAAGTGAGTCAGGGAAATGCAGTAGGGATGGAATTACATGTTTACATTTCTCCCTGCTGGATGGCCAGCTCCTGAAGGTCAGGGACCAGGGTTATTCCCTTCTGTGTTTCTGGTATCCTTGGTATCTCCCCAGGTCCCAGTACAGTGTTTGATCTTCAGTAAAAAAAATTTAATTAAATAATGTTTATTGAATTGAAATGAAAAGGGATTAATCAACAGAATACCATGATGACTACAGTTCACAATACTGTCTTGTATATTTGGAAGTTATGAAAGTAGATGTAAAATTTTTCAGCACAAGAAAAATATTGATAATTTTGCAAGGTGATAGTTAACTACACTTAACTGTGGTGATCATTTTGCAATATATACATATATCAAATCACAGTGTTGTACATCCTGCACTATCATATTTTAAAAAGCACAGCATGGCAAAATCTAAAGGGCTAGGTAAAATAGAAGGAACTCTGGGTATTGGAAATTGCTTCCAGTTCTCCTTCTCTTGTCCTGTACAGTTACCTGCCATTATTAAAAGTTTCAGGGCACCTGAGATTGTTTTGGTATAGTGCGGTAAAATAATATTGTCTTTCAAAAAGCTACAATAAGAGGCATCATTAGTAGAGTACTTCCTATGTGATTCCATTCTAAGGTCTTCACGCTTGCTAACTCATTTCATCCTTTCAAAGAGTTCCTCTTCCTTTCCACTAGCAGTAGAGAATAAAGCCCACACATTCCACCTACTGTCGGGTGTTCCTTCCTATACCATAAAACCCAGAAACTTAACAGTTAGGTTTGCAAGAGTCCCCTAATGGGAGTTAAGTGTCGCCACCTGATCAGATGTATATTTCAGATGTGGGGCTAAGGTCATCGTTTTGGTTGCTGTCTGCTCTCAAGCATGACTGGAGACATGGGGTTTTCCTGCTACAATATCCCAGTGTTCAGATGCTGGATTTATGGGTGTCAGATGCCAAGTCAGCAGATACGGTGGCTTTCAGATTGCAGCATGTTCCAGTGCCTCATCTTTAGCCTCAGTGATGTGACAGCAACTCAAGTGTCAGTGGCATCCTGACTCCCCTTCCCCCATAAAGGCTGTGCCCCCTGGCGGGCCAGGTGCGAGACGTTCTTGAAGTGATTTGTGAGGGTCAACGCCAGAGTTCACTGCTCCAGCCCTTCCAGTGATGTTGCAAATACCGCATTCCCTGTCTTATTTACATTTTTGCTTAAAATAGAGTGGTTTCTGTTTCCCCGAAGTGACCACTACCTTAATAGACCACCACCCATAACTTTGTTCTTCCTACTTCCTGTTCTCTTCTGGAGAGGTAACTTTACAATGGTTTTCTCTCTTCAGCTAGAACTAACGAATTCAGTTACTGTTGGGAATATGCACAAAATCTTTGCATCTTTTAAGAAATTGTTTCTGTTGACTATGTAAAATGATAGCATTATTTACAGAGAATATAGCTTTATTTAAATTAATGCAAAATGAAATTAAGCAAATATTTAAATGGTTTAAAGTGATTTAGTTAGATGATGCTATGAAATGTGTAAGGTTGAGAGACTGATGAAATAAGAAATATAATTAAAAATGTAATTATAACTCAATACACATCCTCTGCTTGTGGCCACAGGGCAAACAGCACACCTATAATCTCTTTAATTAGGAAAAGTGACAGCTATATGGACAGGAAACAGAGAAAAACATGTTTTATATGAAATGTGCACTTTTAAAAATTAGTTTACCCAGATCAAGAAAATTCTTCTAGTCTTTCTTTATATCATCTTCCTGGGCATTGAATTAGTTTTGTAAATATCAATATGCTTTAAAAAATTTTTTATTAGTTTTTTTTTTTTATTTTTGACAGGCAGAGAGAGACAGAGTGCATATGGGGAAGGGGCAGAGAGAGAGGGAGACACAGAATCCAAAGCAGGCTTCAGGTTCTGAGCTGTCATCACAGAGCCTGATGTGGGGCCTGAACTCATGAACTGTGAGATCATGATCTGAGCCGAAGTCGGACACTCAACCGACTGAGCCACCCAGGCGCCCCTTAATATGCTTTTATTATGTTATTCTGGTATAACTCTGCCTGCAAGTTTTTCAACAGATCCCTGAGTTGACTTTAATTAAAATCCAGATATACTCTCATTTATTTCAGCAACTGATGTATATGTTATGTGGTAGAATTTTTTTCTGTTTGATCTAAATATATATTTCTGCGTCATCATTTCAGAGCCCTGCAGAAAAATCAGGGAGTGCTTCAAAACTTCCAGTGAGAATCCCTTAGCAATTAAAAAGGTAAAGAAACAACTATTTACAGTTACCTATTTAATTTGACTTCTGTCATTTCCTCTCCTTCTCTTCACATAACTTTCTGAAAAGGCACATTTCATAGTATCTTTAAGCTTCATTTAGATGTAATTAACACAATATAAAATACACATATTTAGAGTATACAATTTGATGAATTTTGACAAATATATATCCACATCTGGGAAGCCACCACTGAAATCAAGAGAATGAACATACTAACCACTCCCACAAGTTTTCTCAAAACCCCAGCCCTGGCCCTCCCACATGCAAATATTTATCTGCTGTTGCTCAAAATTAGCATGCAATGTTTTAGGCTTTTATATAATGAAATCATATAATGAGTTATTTTTTTAAATATGGTTTCTTCAGACTCTTAACTCTAAAGAACAAACTGATGGGTGGGGGTTGGTTAAAAAGGAGATGGGGATTAAGGAGTGCATATGTTGTGATGAGTGCCAGGTGATTATGGAAGTGTTGAATCACTATATTGTACACCTGAAACTAATGTTATACCGTATGTTAACTAACTGGAATTTAAATAAAGACAAAAAAATGGTTTCTTTAACTCAGCATCAATATTTTAAGATTCATCCATGTTGTTATGTTCATCAGTAATTCATTCCTTTTTATTGCTGAGAAATATTCAACTGTATGGGTATCCCACAATTTGTATACGTGTTCACCCGTTGATGGACATTTAGTTTGTTTCCAATTTTTGCTGAAGCTTGTATGAATATTTGTGTACTCGTCTTTGTATGGATATATATTTTCTTTTCTCTTGGGTAAATACATAGAAGTGGAATGATTGGGTCTTATAGCAGGTGTAGGTTAAAATTTTTAAGAAATTGCCAATGTGTTTTTCCAAAGTGGTTTTACGATTTTACATTCCTGCCAGCAGTGTATGTTTCTTTTCCTCCACATCCTGCCAACACTTAGTATAGTTAGTATTTTATAATTTTAGCCAATCTAGTGGCTAATGGTATCTCATTAGCCAATGGTATCTCATTGTAGTTTTAATTTGCATTTCCCTGATGACTAGTGAGGTTGATATCTTTTCATGTTCTTACTTACCATCCCTATATGGCATTTTTATGAGAAATGTGTGTTCAAATCTTTGCCCACATTGTAAATTGGGTTGCTGGACTTTTTATTATGAAGTTTTAAAGGTTCTTTATATATTTTAGGTAAAAATTCTCTTGTCACATATATATTTTGTAAATGTTTCTTCTAGTCTGATGGTTACTTTTTTTTGTAACAGTGACTTTTGAAGAACCAAAATTTAGAAGTTTGATGAAACCCAAATTTAAAATTTTTCTATCATAGTTTCATTTACTTTTGGGACAGAGAGAGACAGAGCATGAACGGGGGAGGGGCAGAGAGAGAGGGAGACACAGAATCGGAAACAGGCTCCAGGCTCCGAGCCATCAGCCCAGAGCCTGACGCGGGGCTCGAACTCACGGACCGCAAGATCGTGACCTGGCTGAAGTCGGACGCTTAACCGACTGCGCCACCCAGGCGCCCCTATCATAGTTTCAAATCCACATGATGTTTATCTCTCTGTTGTGTCTTATTGCAAAGACTAACCTCTAGCCCAATGTTGAGTAGAAGTGATGAAAGCAGATAACCATGTCTTGCACCTAATCATAGGAGAAAAGCTTATATTTTCACCATTGAATATGATGTCAGTTTACTTTATTTACAGATGCCCTTTATATGGCTGAGGAAGTTCTTTTCCATTTCTAGTGTCCTGAAGCTTTTATCAGAAATAGGAATTGGATTTTGTCAAATGTTTTCTCTGCATCTATTTGAGATGATCATATTTTTCTTTTTTAATCCGTTAATATGGTGAATTGTTTTGGTTAACTTCCAAATGTTAAACTACCCTGGCATTTCTGGGGGGAAAAAAAAACTCAGTTGGTCATGATGTGTTACCTTTTTATATATTTAATTTCATAAAACATTGTTTAACATTCTTGTGGCTATGTTCATAAGGAATACAATTTTGTAGTTTACTTGTAATGTCTTTTCTGGTTTTGATAGAGCATATACTGGCTTCCTAGAATAAGTTGGGAACTTCTCTTTAAAATTCTGGGAGATTTAATGTAGAATTGGTGTTATTTCTTCCTTAGAAGTTTTGTAGAATTCATCAGTGAAGCCATCTGGGCCTGGAGTTTTCTTTGAGTCAAGATTTTTAACTACAAATTCAGTTTCTTATTTTCACAGATTTAGACCATTCAGGTTATCTGTTTCTTTAGTGAGTTTTGGTGGTTTATATTGTTCATAGAATTCGTCCGTTTCATCTAAGTTTTGAATTTACTGATATGAGGTCATTCATAACATATCCTTTTAATGATTCTATGATCAGTAGAGATGTTTTGTGTCTCATTCCTGACACTGGGAATTTGTGTTTTCTTTTTTTCCTGATGTATCTAGCTAGATTTGTTAGTTTTATTGATTTTCTTAAAGAAGCTTTTTTACAAAAAGAAAGTTCTTTTCTTAAAGAAGCTTTTTACAAAAAAAAATTATGAAAAAAAAGAAGAAACTTTTGGGACACCTAGGTGGCTCAGTCAGTTAGGCGTCTGACTTCAGCTCGGGTTATGATCTCACAGTTTGTGAGTTCGAGCCCCGCGTCGGGCTCTGTGCTGACAGCTCAGAGCCTGGAGCCTGTTTCAGATTCTGTGTCTCCCTCTTTCTCCCCTCCCTCACTCATGCTGTTTCTCTCTCTCAAAAATAAAATAAAACATTTTTAAAAAATTTTTAAAGAGAATAAGCTTTTCATTTTGTTGATGATACTTATTTTGATTTTTTGTTTATTTTATTGATTTTTCATTTGTGTCTTTATATAAGATGAAAGCTTAGGTCATTGATTTCAGACATTTTTCCTTTCTAATATGAGCATGTATTAATATAATTTTTTTAATAAACAGTGCTTTGGCTGTATACCCCAAATTTTACAATGTTGAGTTTTCATTTTCAATCTGTTTAAAATACTTCCTAATTTCCTTTTTAATTTATTCCCTATTGGTTACTTAAAATTATGTTATTTAATTTCCAAATATTTGGAGATGTCACAGATATCTTTATGTGATTGATTTCTAATTTAATTCCATTGTGGTGAGAGAGTATACTTTGTATACTTTGAAACTTTTTAAATTTATTGAAACTTGTTATATGGTCAAGAATATGGTCAATCTTGCTCAATTTTCCATGTACCCATAAAAAGAATGCTCACTCTGCTGTTGTTGGGTAGACTGTAATATAAGTATCAGTTATGTTGGTTGATACTCTCATTCAGGTCTTTGACAGCCTTACTGATTTAGCTGTCTGCTTTTCTCTATCACTTATTGAGAAAGAGGTGTTGAAATCCCTGACTATAGTTGTGGATTTCTATATTTCTCTTTTAATGCATATCAGTTTTTTTTGGAGTCCCAGTGGCACAATTGGTTAGCACACAGTACTTATATCAGGTTTTAATCCTGTATTTTGAAGCTCTCTTATTAGAAGTATAACTATCTGGGTTTGTTATGTCCTTTTGATCAAATGACCCTTTTATCACTATAACATTACTAATTTCAATCCTCATGACATTCTTTGATTTGAAATCTATTTCATTATAGAACTATTCAGGGTTTCTATTTCTTCTTGAAGTGATTTTGGTTATGAAATTATTCATTGCATTGAAACATTCAGATTTATTGATAATGGTATACATAATAACCTTATATTATATTTTAAATATATGCAACATCTGTAAGATGTACCCTTTTACCTTTCAGTTTTGTTAATCTATGTCTTCATTTTTCAACAGAAGTTTATCAATTTTATTAGTATATCAAAGAATTAATTTGGGGGGTTTTGTAGATCCTCTATGTTGTATCTTTCTTTTCCATTTTGTTAATTTATGTTACCTTTTCCTTCTTTCCATACATGTACTTTATTTTATTGTTCTTTATCTGACACCTTTGGTCTTTCTGATATATATATTTTAGCTATAAATTCCTCTCTGAGGACTGCTTTCACTGCTTTTGTAATTTTTGCTATCAGCATTAATTTAAAATTTTTTCTAATTTGCACTATAATTTCTTTTTGCCTCATTACTTAGCTGCTGGATATTATGTATGAAAGTTATTTGTAGGAATCTGAAGCTTATGACAAAAGGACTTTTTTCCAAAGAGAACTTGGTGCTTGCCTCTGTAGGAACCCAGACGCCTTACCACCCTAGACCAACTTAAATGAAGTTCAAAGCTTGATCTCAGGTTGTATTTCTTCAAGGACCATTGCACTTCTAGGTCACCTTTACCTTCAGGGTGTAGTCCTGTGTTGGCCCTTATTTGGGTCCTGAGCTTTGAGTCTTGTCTTTCAGGCTTTCAGGACCTTTTAAGCTGTCACAAGAAAAGTTTTCACTCTTCAGGATCTGACAATGACCTCAGGCCACAAATGGCTACTGTACTCCCTACAACTCAGGCTTCTCACTTGCCCTTTATGTTGGCCTATTAATTCCTACTTTATTCACTCCTTGACAGCTTTAATTTTTTTTTTATTTTAATCTGCCTTTTTAGTTGTGTCCAGTGGGAGAGTTGAACCCAAAAAAATATATATTGTTATTCCCTAAAACAAGAAGTCTTTTTATATAATAAACTTTAACAGAAGAATGCATCTACATATGGTATAGCTTTACTTTCACTAAATGTCAATAGTTCAATATTGTTCTATCAATTCCAATCATCACAGTCCCCAGTTGTTGGCATATTCAGCCACTTGCGTCTTTGTGTCTGAAATATCACTCACTTCTGAAGGTTAAAAGCCTTTCTTAGAATAAGCACACAGATCTAAGGCTTCTATAACTCTTCTTGAACTTAAAGCTCTTCTAACCTTTTTAAAAAATTCTAAATTTCAGAGTACATTTACTTCCCAGAACAAGAAAATAGCCTTTCTATTTCCTCTTCCAGTTAATCAAGGGAAGTAATTTAGTTGACCTCTAATTCTCTAGCTCTCAGTTGCTGTTCAGCAGAGCAAGGAGACAGCAGTTCACAACATGTAGTGTCTTAACAGACACTGCATGAAATCTTTTGAGTGTCTTCTTCCTGTCATGAAAGAGAAATCTTCCTAACTTAATGGAAAATCTCATGTGGTATCAGTTTGTTGTTATCTGGAGCAGCTAGATAAGTAAAGGTTACACATCAAACATTTAAAAATTATTATCTTGTTGTTTAACCAAGGGTTGAAACCAAGGGCTTAAAATGGCTTCACCAAAAGTAAATAATATCTCACTATGTGTTCTGTATCTAAATGAAAATATTTGATAGATTTTTAAGGGAAGGTTGAAACTAACCCCTCTTTACTTTTATGTATGCCTCTTATTTAGCTACAATATTTCTCATTCATTTTATATTCAACTTTCATAGAAAATGTGAGTGGATACAAATGCATATTGATTATATTATGCCTTTGATTTAGGAAGAAATTAAGGTAAAAAAGCCACTGTCACCTCCAAAGGCATGCTCTACTGCTGGCTCTTGTTCTTCAGAGGTGATGAGTACCAAGACCGACGTCAAAGAGAACACCATTTGCATACCAAACTATCTGGATCAGGAAATCAAAGTAAGAGGCAGATTTTTTAAATCCATAACTTAGGAACAGCATGAACATACAAAAAGTCACATTACTAACATCCTTAAAACTCTTTAGTGGCTCCCCTTGACAACTGAATTGATTTAAAACCACTTAGCCTGAAATCCAGGGCCTACTTCTATTTTTATTTCCAGTTTTCTCCCTGGAATCCCGTCACTGTTATGGAAACCCAACCTTTGGTTTAGGCATAATGAAGAACTTGGCATTTGCTGAACAAGCTCAGCCCTGTTCTTCCCATGTTTTTCTTTATCATCTTCCCAATGCTTGAAAGGAACTACTTCTTGCCATTAGCTATATATTTCCTGTATATATTTTAAGGCAGAGATTCCTCCAATCAACATCCATCTCTCTCTTATCTGTGGAAAACTGTTTCCTCAAACCTACTCTGGGGTTATAAACTTAGTTATATTTATAGTAATATGTCATATCAGACTACTGGAAGGTTCTTTCCAGCCACAATTATCTCTGAGAATGACATATAATCAAGAATAAACCAATCAGCTGGTATCTGTTTTCCTTCTTTAAATCCTTTTGGTAACCTCCACATTGCCTCGCCATAAGACTCACTACAATAAATTAAAGGTGAAAATACTGTAATGATGACTTTGATAGCAGTTATAAATAAGTCTGTAGTAGCGATTACAAATAGCAGAGCATGTTATTAGGGTTATTATTGAATAATCCTGATAAGGAACTATTTTAAAAATAAAGCATAACAGTGGCATTGGGTATAATTATGCTGATGATTAAAATTGGGAAGGAAAATAAAAGGAAGGGAGGAGAAGAGGATAGAGTATCTGAAGACATGCATTGCGGTGATACATGATTTCCTGATGATTCTGGCTAAAGACTTTCTATTTATATAGAGTCTTCAGAATCACTGTCTGTCTACTCACTACCGTCTGGCACCATAGATCCTCTAAAATTCGCTCATTTCCACCCTTAGGGGACTTTCCCTCTCCTTGATCCTCTCAGTGGTCACCTTCTACTCATTAAAGTCTCAGTTTAAATATCACTTAAAAATACTTTCCCTGACCATCCAAAGTCACTACCTAGTCACTCTCTATACTATTACTCTTTGTTATTTTTTGCATAACGCATGCCCTATGTGATATGTTTCTGTTTATCTGTTTCAGTACTGTCTCTGCTTCCTTGCTCCACTCACACCAAAATTTAAGTCTTATGGATCTCATACTCATCTGTCTGGTTACTGCTTTATCTTCTGTGCCTAGATAAGTGCTGGGCACCTAGTAATTATTAAGTGAGTATTTATTGAATGTTGAATATAAACATTAAAAAGAAAAGTTCTACCAAGATCAAAGTGGAACTATAGAAAATCAGCTAACTATATAGGTCCTCAACTCAACCAAATGATAAACTGAGTACAGTTTTAGTAAGACTGTCTTCCTTCTTTATGCACATCAAATAATAGACCAGCAACATGATCTTATAGAACTGGGCTTTTGGGCATCTATTTAAAAAGCCTTCCTCTCAAATGCATCTTCTACCTCACAGATTTTGACTTAACTGGACATTAATACAAAATCTACTAAAATGTACTCTTTGAAAGAAGGCATCCTATCTTGTTCACAACTGATTCCTCAGCACTCATCACTTTGCTTGAAAACTATTAACTGGCACACACAGCATGGCATTTTATCTAAGAGTTCGTGGCTATTTGTTAAATAAATGAAAAGAGAGGGAGTAAAGTGAGAAAATAGGTCTTACCCAAGTTTTTTGGCTTGTATAAATGAGTCCTAAAAATAAATCTCATCTTGGTGGTATTCCAACCTTCCATGCTTTCAAAAAAAAAAAAAATCTGAAATATCTTCCAATTTCCTACTATCCAAGCTGGTAACTCTGAATGGCCGTGAAGTCAAGAAATGTTTGTGCAAGCGTGTGTATGAAAGACTGTACGGTTTTACAATTATTACTTTACGGGAAAAGAAAAACAGAACTCTGTGTCTGTTCATATCTTGTTTTTAGATTTCCTCCTCAAAATCTCGAATTTATAGAAATAAGTCTCTTTACTATTGGCACAAAAAGTCTGCCAAACACATTCATTTACTTTACAAATATCTAATATCAATGACAAAATACTAGAGTTTGGGGATATAGCTCATTCCTTCACTCACATAGGTTATGAGAGAGATTGTGCAGGTGTTGTTAAGAACATATAGGAGGAGATTTTGGAGCTGAGAGAGTCTTCAAGGGGAAAGAAACGTAAAGAATGTTTAAGACATAATTAGAAGATGAATAGAAGTATGGAAGAGATCATTCTCAGATGAGAGACCTTCAAATCTAAAGGCTAAGAGGTGAGAGCACTGTTTATTCAAGGAATTAAAAACAATATGGCTGATGCAGAGTGCAGGGAGAAAGCTGCAAGAGATGAGGTTGGAGACTTATGCAGAGACCAGAAATAAAGGCTATTATCAGCCATATTGAAATGTTCAGATTCATCTGAAGTACTATGGGAAGGTAGAGTAAAATTTTAAACACTGAGTTATACTGAAATTACTTTGTAAGTATAAGAATTAAAAGGTCAGATTATACTTTAGAAAAATCACTCTAGATACAATATGCAGAATTAATTTGGAAGGGGGAGGCAAAATTGCAAGGGAGGTACTGTGCTTCCAAAATGTTAGGTTAATTCCAAGACTTAGCTTCCTGCTGTAAACAACTATATAACTGGGAAAAATACGTGAACAAACTATTTTCAAGCATTAGGCAACAGACAGTGTAGATTTATGATGGTTGATAGAAAGAAGGGAAACCATTGAGATGATCTCCACTTTCAACCTAGATTTCAGCCTGGGCTTACTCCTAATCATGGCACAGAGAGGGGGAAGCCTAAACAGAACAATAACAGAAGTAACAGCTTCACTAGGTAGAGAAAAAAGAGTTTAGAGCTTGGGGACTCTGAAGTGGCTGGAATTTACAAATAAGATACTAAAGAGGAGGAATCTGTGGAGAGAATGAGCTCCAGAAATATGTATAGGGTTCCACAAGTCTTTAGTTCAGTATAAGTTACATATGCACAGGATGATATTCTGAGACCTGGAAGAAGAGAGCTAGTGGGAAGTAGGACATTGCTTAGAGACGCTGGCGTTCTGGTCTGCCAGAGTGGAGAGACCTTACTGAACACACCAGGAACTCAACTGAAACCCCAGAAAGTCACACCTGAAAAGAGAGTAGGGTACTCTAGCCCTCAGTAGGGGCTACTCTAGATCTATAACCTCAAATCCTAAAATCAGGATTTAGCAGACCAAATTCACCCACCAATATATTAGGTACCATCGAAAAAAAACTCAATGAAAAGAAATCAGGAGGATTCCGTAAAGTACATATTCTACTTCCTCTCACTGAAAGGAGAATTATATTCTCTCAAAGTTGATCACTGAGAGATCTATAAATTAGAAGAAGCTGGGAGCAATGTGCGATCACCATATTGATGAAAAACCCATTAGAGGCAGAGTGGCCTAGGGAATACCATAGGGCTTTTTTTCTTTTTTTGCCATGGCCATTGATTTATTGTGAAATTAGGAGCCAATTTATACTCTCTTCTAGTATATTGCATTATTGAGGACAAAAATCTTAATAATATAACAAAGTTCAATATAGGGCAGTGGATTTTTCTGCCCTTTAATTTCAATTCTGTATCTCCAGCATCTAGATCAATAACAAACACAAATATCTGTTGAATTAATAATACTTCAAGAAACATTTCAGTTGATAAACCTTTAGCTAGACTCATCAAGAAAAAAAGAGAAAGGATTCAAATAAGTGAAATCAGAAATGAAAGAGAAGAAATAACAACTGACGCCACAGAAATACAAAAAAATTATATGAGAATACTGTGAAAATTTATACGCCAACAAATTGGATAATGTAGAAGAAATGGATAAATTCCTAGAAACACACAATCTTTCAAAACTGAACCAGGAAGAAAAACAAAAAATTTGAACAGACTGATTACTAGTAACAAAATTGAATCCGTAATAAAAAAATCTCCCCACAAATGAAAAGTCCAAGACCAGATGGCTTCACAGATTAATTCTACCAAACAGTTAAAGAAGAGTTAATACCTTTTCTTCTTAAACTATTCCAAAAAATAAAATAGGGAGGAAAATTTCCAAATTCATTTTATGAGACCAGCATTACCCTGATGCCAAAATCAGACAAAGGCACTACAAAAAAAAAAAAAAAAAAAAATTACAGGCAATATCTTTGGTGAACACATATGTAAAATTCCTCAACAAAATATTAGCAAACGAAATTCAACAACACATCAAAAGGACCATTCACTATGATAAAGTGGGATTTATTCTATAGATGCAAAGGTTGTTCAATATTTGCAAATCAATGCAATATATTACATTAACAAGAGTAAGGATAAAAACCATATGATCATCTCAATAGATTCAGAAAAAGGTTTTGACAAAATACAGCATCAATCTGTGATTAAAAACTCTCAACAAAACTACATTGGGGAACATACCCCAATGTAATTAAGGCCACATATGAAAAACCCACAGCTAACAAAATACTCAATGGTGAAAAACTGAAACTTTTCCTCTAAGATCAAGAATAAGACAAGGATGGCCACTCTCACCACTTTTACTCAACGTAGTGCTGGAAGTCCTAGTGGCAGCAATCAGCAAGAAGTGAAATAAAACACATCCAGATTGGTAAGGAAAAAGTAAAAGTTCCACTAGTTGCAGATGGCATGATACTATATACCCTTAACACTCCACCAAAAAACTATTAGAACTAATCAATGAATTCAGTAGAGACACAGCATACAAAATTAACATACAAAAATCACCCGTGACTCTAATAACAAGGTATCAGAAAAAGAAATTAAGAAATCAATCCCATTTATAATTGCACCAAAAATAATAAAATACCTAGGGATAAATTTAACCAAGGAGGTAAAAGAGCTATACTCTGAAACTATAAGACACTGATGAAAGAAATTGACAAAAACAATAGAAAGATATTCTATGCTCATGGATTGGAAGAATTAATATTGCTAAAAATGTCGATAGTACCTAAAGCAATCTACAGATTCATTGCAATCCTTATCAAAATACCAAAAACATTCTTCACAGAACTAGAACAAATAATACTAAAATTTTATGGAACCACAAAAGACCCTGCATAGTCAAAGCAATCTTGGGAAATAACTAATCTGGAGGTATAACACAATCCCAGATCTCAAGACATATCACATAGCTACAGTAATCAAACCAGTATGGTACTGGCACAGAAATAGATACATAGATCAATGGTACAGGATAGAGAGCCAGAAATAAACCCATTCTTATATGGCCAGTTAAGCTATGACCAAGGAGGCAAGAATATACAATGGGGACAAGACAGTCTCTTCAACAAATTGTATTGGGAAAACTGGATAACAACATGAAAAACAGAGAAACGGGGCCACTTTCTTACACCACAGACAAACATATACTCAAAATGGATTAAAAACCAAAATGTGAGACCTGAAATAATAAAACTCCTAAAAGGAAGCATAGGCCGTAATCTCTTGGACATTGGCTTTAGCAATATATTTATGGATATGTCTCCTCACGGAAGGAGGACAAAAGCAAAAGACAAAAGCAAAAATAAGCTACTGGGGCTACACCAAAATAAAAAGCTTTTGCACAGCAATGGAAACCATCCACAAAACAAAAAGGCAACCTAATGAATGGGAAAATATATTTGCAAATGATATATCCAATAAAGGGTTAATATCCAAAATATATAGAGAACATATACAACTCAACATCAAAAAGCCAAACAATGCAATTACAAAACTGACAGAGGAGGGGCACGTGTTAATCATCCAACTCTTGATTTTGGCTCAGGTCAAGATCTCACAGTTGTGAGATCGAGCCGCATGTCAGGCTCCATGTGAAGCCTGCTTGTGATATTCTCTCTCTCTCTCTCTCTCTCTCTCTCTCTCACTCTCTCTCTCTCTGTTTGTGTGTGTGTGTGTGTCTGTCTGTGTCATTCCCCCACTTTCTCTTTCCCTCTCTCTCAAAAATAAACAAACATTAAAAACAAATGAACAAAAAAACAAAGAGCACATGGCTTAAAAATGTTGGAGAAAAAGTATTATGTAAATGTGTCAGGCACATATTTGGTAAAAATATATTATTAAAAAAATGTGCAGAGGGAGGTGCCTGGGTGGCTCAGTTGCTTAAGCATCCGACTTCAGCTCAGGTCATGATCTCACATTCATGAGTTCAAGCCCCCCCATCAGGCTCTGTGCTGACAGCTCAGAGCCTGGAGCCTGCTTCAGATTCTGTCTCCCTCTCTCTCTGCCCCTCCCCTACTCTCTCTCTCTCTCTCTCTCTCTTTCTCAAAAATAAATAAACATTTAAAAAAATGTCAGAGGATCTGAATTGACATTTTTCCAAAGATGGCCAATAGACACATGGAAATGTGCTCAGTATCACTCATCATCAGTGAAACGCAAATCAAAACCACAATGAGATATCACTTCACACCTGTCAGAATGGCTGGTATCAAAAAGGCAATAATAACAAGTGTTGGTGAGGATGTGGAGAAAAGAGAATGCCTGTACACTGTTAGTGGGAATGCAAATTGGTGCAGCTACTGTGAAGAACAGTATGGAGTTTCCTCAAAAAATTAAAAATTGGAAATACCATATGATCCAGTAATTCCACTACCCAAAGAAAACGAAAACAGTAATTCAAAAAGATGTACGCACCCCTATGTTCATTGCAGCATTATTCACCATAGCAAAGATATGGAAGCCACTCCAGTGTCCATTGATAGATAAATGGATGAAGAAGATACATATATACATACATACACACCATATCTTATACATACATACATATACATATATACAATGGACTGTTGTTTCATCATAAAAAAGTGTGAGATTGTGCCATTTGTGACAACATGGATGGACCCAGACGGTATTATGCTAAGTGAATAAATCAGACAAAGAAAGAAAATACCATATGATTTCACTTACATATGGAATATGAAAAACAAAACAAATGAACAAACAAAACAGACTCTTTTTTGGTTAAAAATGTTTTAATGTTTATTTACTTTTAAGAGAGAGAGACAGACGGAGTGTGAGTGGGGGAGGGGCAGAGAGAGGGGGAAACACAGAATCTGAATCAGGCTCCAGGCTCTGAGCTGTCAGCACAGAGCTCAACTCGGGGCTCAAACTCAGGAACCGTGAGATCATGACCTGAGCTGAAGTCGGACGCTCAACTGACTGAGCCACCCAGGTGCCCCCAAACAGACTCTGAAATACAGAGAACTAGTAGTTGCCAGGGGGTAAGTGGGTAAGGGGATGGGCAAAATAGGTGACGACGATTAAGAAACACAGACTTCCAGTTATAAAATAAATAAGTCATGGAGATAAAAAGTACAGCATAGGGATTGTAGCCAACAATATTATAATAATGTTGCATGGTGCCTACATTAATTTGGTGAGCATCGAGTAATGTATAGAACTGTCAAATCACTATGTTGTACACCATGTTGTATTGTATGTAAACTATACTTCAATAATAAATTTTAAAAAAAGGAAAGATTTCAGGCACGCTAGGGAAAAGGATGTTGCAGAAGCTCAAGCAAGAATCGATGATAGTTTAGACTGGGCCAAGGGTGTGGAGATAAAAAGAAATGGAGAGATTTGAGAAATATTTAGAAGAAAGAATTTACTGAACTTGTCTGGCAGCATACTGTAGATGCAAGGGAGTCATCCAGGATGAATCTCAGGGTCTGGCTTGGACATATATTCAGTGTATGCCAGAGCTGTCCATCGAGGTAAGGGAACCAGGAGGAACCAAGTGTGGAGCAGGTTTTAGAAAGAAGAAGATGGGTTTAGTTTTAGATAATTTGGGTTCAAAGTATCTATAGTATATCTAGGTGGATACATTTGGTAGGCAGCTGGATACATAGGACTGAATTTCGGATATGTCTAATTCTAAGAACAGACACAATTTAGAATCAAACTGGAAACATCATTACTTGTGCTTAAAGTTTTGTACTTTAATGCTTATTATAGTCCATTTTTATTAGAATTATTTCATATATTTATCTCCTCTATCTTCCACATTTCAGACCCTAGCTCCGAATTTAAAACACACACACACACACACACACACACACACACACACGTCAAGGAAGGATACTGACTGCCAAAAGTGAATTATATTCCTAGCCCATTGGACCAACCACTGTGTTCAGGGAACTGAGGAAAAATGACTCCAGCTAGATTCACCCACTACGGTACAGCAGGGATACAGTTGTGTGACTGGAAAATCCCAATTAGAACCCCATGGTGCAGTGGGAAAGGATCCATTCCCCAAAAAGAAGGAAAGTGAATTGCCCCTCCAGAAGATGTGGATACTGAGCAGACAAAACAAAAGGAACACTGTATTACCTAACCCAAACTATTACTTGTATTGATTTTTTGTTTGTTTTCTCTTTGAAATCTGGTTCCCAGGCTAAAATCCCAATGGACTTAATTGAGCAGTGGGTACAGAGTGACATTTGGGCGGTAAGATTGTGGAGACAGTAAAGGAAATCTTGTAACACTTACACCATTTATTTGCTCACTCTGTAATTCTAATATTCTCTGTCAGATTCTGGCAAAGCTCTGTAACGTTTTACGTACTGATTCCCTGGCGGAAGTTCTACAGTGGCTGGTTCATGCCAGCACAAAAGGTGAGATTAAAATAAGCATTTGCAAACACTGGGCTCAGTTTATTGTCAGAAAGTGTGAATGCGCCAATATGTGAAGTGTTCTACCTGGGATTTGCAAAGATAATGTTGCAATATTATTTCCCTAGTACTTCGGTATCAGAGTCTCTGTAGTCCTCTATAACTCTATAACAGTCCTCTATACTGACTGTATGCAACTGGTCACTCAGTGACCCCAAATTTGGTATGCCCCACATTAAACTGCTTTGGGTGGTATGAAACACGTGTGTCCAGGGCTGGCTTGTGCTTCTTCTCCTAAGTCCATACACCCAGGTGTCTCCCTGAGTATATTTTCTGGCCTACCGTGAACCGTGAACACAGAGCCTGTTTCCTTTCTCTGGTATGGGTGGCTATTGCACAGCCTTCCAAGTTCTAGATTCTAACAGCTCTGCCAGTTCCCCACCCAAATCATCAACTCAGTCATCTCTCAGCCTCCTTTTGGGCCTGTGTGGCCTGTTCCATGAAAACATATACCAGTCCCATGTGGGCCAGCCATAAATAGCATAGAGTGGCTTCCCTCAAACCTAGCTCGTCATCAGATTGAGGCAAAACTTCTGAGGTGGGCAGAGCCTGAGAATTTGCATTTCTAACAAGTTCCTAGGTGCTGATAATGCTGGTCTGGGGGCTACTTTTTGAGAATCTGCACCAATAAAAGTTAGGAAATATGGATGTGTTAGAGATAGACTAATATCCTTAAATGGGGAGAATTTTGGCAATAGTACTTTACCCAGGAATTCAAGACTACTTGGCAAGCAATTAAGAAGTATTTGGGGGCAAGGAGTCTTTGATTATTATTTTTTCTTTTTAAGAATGTAACTTAAAAATATACACAAGTAATTAAGTACTTATTGTTGAGGGGAAAAACCCAAATGAACCAGAAAAAAAAATATGAGAAAGGAAGAATAATAATCAATAAAATCATTACAGACATTATTTCAGTGACTACTTTGGTAAATATCTTTATAGACATCTTATAACTATTTACTACTTAACTATTAGTCTGTCATTAATGAGATTATATTGTACTTATTATTTTGTGTAGATATGCTTTCTTTTATTTGGCAGCAGCCTGAAAGGCTGGGTTTTGTACTCAATATTTAAAAAGAATTCCACTGCCATTCAGGGACAAGTGCCTCAGTGAACTAACAGCTCGGGGCACTCTATAGTATCACAGGTCAATAGAAATCAGGTTGATGTGAACCAATTTTTCTGCAGAAACCTTGACTCATGAATAAATGCCTACTTGGAAAACGGATTACCATACCAGCCTTTCACACTAGAGTGCTGGATAAAAGAACCAATCCTGCGTTTCTAGTCAACATGATAATTATAACCTTTATGCCCACCCCTGTTCTTTAAATCAGAAAAAGAGTGGATCTCAGCTTTGATTCATGCTGAAATGGCTGAGATAAATTTGTTGACTCAACGAAGAAACATCTCAGCAGAACTAGCAACAGAGAGTAGGAAGCCACCCAAAGTTAAATCGCCCCCCAATTCACCTGCAAAATCTAAAGTACTGACCAAATCGAGGGAAAGACAGCAACCAACCAGGTAATTAGATATAATGGCTAAGTAGATATGGTACAGAAAGACTTTCAGTTTTCTTTTTGTTACCTTTCAAAACACTAAACATTCTGATGTTTTAAGTCTCCTCTTTATTCAGCAGGGGACCACCATGTGTATTTATTTTCTTTCATTTTCATAAATGTAATATGAGAATTATTCTAAATCCTATTTTAGCCACCCAGACATCTAAGAAAATGTAGTTTTTTTATTTGCCCTAAAAATGGAAGCAATAAAGAAAACAGAAATTGTATTATTATTGTATATTTTGTTGAATGCATATCACACAAGTATCACTTTTTGTGTGTGTGTGTGTAGAACAATGCTAGATTAAAATAAATTGCTTCAATTAATTTCTCTGGCACACTCCTGGAGGCTACTAGAGGGAAAAATAACTACTACAGCAACTGTAAATTATTTTAGTAGAAATTTTTCTTAAACCTTATAATTTCAATGACAGAAGAAAATACATATTTATGTGTAATACCATGGTGAAAGAATGTGGTAAGATGTTATTTAAGTCGGGAGAAAAAGTCTTGTTACTTTAAAATTAAAAGTTGGGTAAAACTTAAACTGAGAAAAAATAAATATTCAAAACCCAAGTCACTTTAAAAACGTTTGAGACAGGGGAAAGTTCTGTATTGCAAGTTGTCTCCACTTTAAAGTTTCCATAGAGTTGGAAACTGGGAAATAGGATCAGTCTTTCTAACTTAGTGAATAATATATGATGTACTGTTTAGATATGACTCAAAGTCAGAAGAATTTCTCATTGGAAAGTACCTTTAATACTGTCTCCATTGAAAAACAAAGAATTGGGATAAAATATTTAAGATACATATATACTTAGCTTACTGATCATAGTGCAGTCTATAGAAAATACTTGTTTGTATCTGTGAATTTCATTTTCTATTTCTCCATTTGATTTAGAGTGTCAAGTCAAGGATCTGAAGGAAATAAGGAAGTACCAAAAGGTTAAGTACAGTTTGTGATACTCAGTTGGTATAGAGAAACCAATAAGTATCTATCTATTTAGGGACACAGACGAGGACAGGGACCTATGGTTTTAAAAGCAGTGCAATACCATAATGATTTCCAATTACTCTTAAGGGACAGTGTGTGCTGAATTTCTCATTGAGATAAATTTGACATAAACTTAACTTTGTTTTGAAAGGCAAAGTGCCTCATCAGGGACAGACACTCTAAGAAACAAGACAGCAGGATACATAGGTTTGGTCTGGCCAATCCAGGAGAGGCCCTGCACTGACCTAACAAAAAGACAATGATCTCAGGGTTTTGCTTCTTCATAGGTTAACTGTGAAGCTAAGTGATTTTAACTAGAAACCAAGTCAACCATAGAAAACAGTAAAATGGCAATCAGCCACAAGCAGATGCTTTATGAGACAGCTAAAAAACAATAGAGAGGAGTAGTTCTCTGTCCCAGCCACACCCTACAGTTTGGACCAACAAGAATCAAGAGTTGTAGAATGTCCTACTTCGGTTCAGAATAGCCCAACTGAAACATCCCTGTGGGTTTGGCAGCTCCTAATTTAAAACAAGTGTAGCAACGATGACTATAGAGCAAAGACCAGGAGGAGTATGTCTATAAGCCTCGAACAAAAGTCTGTCCTGTTATATCTACAAGTTTCCCTTATACCAAGAATGATATGGTAATCAGAGTTCTTTGAGGTCACTCTAAACCCCAGCAGCTTTTGTTAGGGTTAACACCAAAGAGGGCCAATGTGTTAATAGGCAATAAGAAATAAAACTTAGAAGTTAGAAAATACTCCCTTATACTGACATGCCAAGGATGGTCTATTGTATGATTCCTACCAAACTCCTCACCCTAAGACCACAAAGTCATGACAGTGATGGTTTCTATTACTCAGCTTTACGTCTTACCTGTTGGCCCCAAATATATTTTACCCTATCTAGATATTTGGAAAACTTTTGTATAGAAGCCCCAATCATACTTGTCTCCAGGGGTGATAGTCAGCATCTCCCCAAATCCTTATTCTGGCTTGGGTTTGACCATATAGGTCTTGGGAAGCTCTTATGAATACAATTGACTTGTTTTAATCTGCTTATCTATTTTCTTTTTTGTCTTTCAAAACCATAGATCCTTTTCCTTCCTCTCGCTGTTCCCATTCTTACCTATCACCTCTACAGATCACTAATTCTAATTAATTCCTACCAAAATAATGTTTGATTTTAAGAGGATATAACATATCCTGCATGTTACAAAAAATATTACTCATTAAAAATGAGCAGGTAGTAAGAAAGATGAGACTGGGTTCTTTTATGAATGTTGGGTATATTTGATTCGCCTAAACTTCATATAGTTTTTTTTTTTTTATGTCATTTGCTACTAAAACATGGCAGAAGCTATATTTATGTCTCAATTTTGGCCTTATTTAGACTTTTTCTATTTCAGAGGCTGAACACAGGCCTCCATTTTTTATAAGAAGAAATAAGATGAAAATGCCCATTGCAGAATATTTCAGCAGACCGAAGTCTCCTCCCAGGCCTAAAACTCAGGAAAGCATATCAACAAAACCAATGTCAGCAAGAAGTATACAACAAGGATGCACTCTCTCTCCCCAGAGAGCATTTTATCCTTTAACATTCCAAAGGTAGAAATTCTGGACTGCGCTATTTCTTTCACAAACATGATCTTCACTCCATTACAACATCAAATTATTTTTTTAAAATATTTTGGTATCAAAGAATCAATAACTCCTCTATTTGGTGGCACATGTTCAAAGCACCGGTGTATAATGCTACTAAATAAATATTAATGGAGACAGTATTTCTATTTGTGGTTAATTTTAGCATGATCTGTAAAAGAAGTATGTTTATTTATATACCATATTTCTAGTCTTACACTAATTGCATTAATACATATGCTCAGGGCCCTGATGCTAGAAAAAAACATCCATAACAGAATTAGGCAGCTCCAATTTGACACATTCTCTGAACTCTTGATAGAGGAAAAACAAAAACAAAAACAGAATTTTAACATCTGAGCTAGTTTTCACAATCTATAGTGTTTCATTGTTGTTGGAGCACTGAATGAATTCCACAGTGATTATGAAAAAATAATGACCTTCTCCCAAAAAAGACATAAAAATTACCACTAATTTATGAGCCAGAAAGGAACTAGTTTCTACTCATTGCTAATTGTGAATGACGTTAACAAATTTACTAATATTTAACTTTTTTACATTTTTAAAATAAACCACTCCTGGGCCATAACTATCATTCTTTCAGTGTATTACTGGATTCTATCTACCAGTTAGCCAATCTTTTAGAATGCTGCATAGATATTCAAGAGATACTATAAATTTTGGGTATGTGTGCATGTGTTGTGCAATCTTAATGACAACATTTATATCACATTTATTGTGTGTCAGGAATTATTCTAAACACTGTAGATACAGTAACATTTACTTTTCACAATAACTATTTGAGATAGCTACTATTGCTGTTCTCTCTCTTTTTTTACAAGAAAACTGAGGTGCAGAGTTGTACTCATTGGGATAGGGTAAACAGTTGTAATAATTGTCATCTTTAAAATACAGAAGAGGATTATTTCTCACATAAGAGTTCAAAGTGTGTGTTAGGTGACTGCTTTACTTGGTGATTCAAGGGCCCAGGATCCTTCCATCTTGGCTCAACCATCACCCAGGGTTTCACTGCCAAATGCATCCTACTAGCAAAAGAGGAAAAGGAGAGTGGAGGAGAATTTTAATTTCCTATGGCTGCTTTAATAAATTATCACATATGGTATCTGTCTTTCTCTGTAGGTTTTCACTCTTATGTGGATCCTGAGAAACTTAACAGAAGACCATGGGTGAGGGGGAGAAAAAAAGAGAGAGGGAGGGAGCCAAACCATAAGAGACTCTTAAAAACTGAGAACAATCTGAGGGTTGATGGGGGGTGGGAGGCATTGAGGGGAGGGTGGGTGATGGGCATTGAGGAGGGCACCTGTTGGGATGAGCACTGGGTGTTGTATGGAAACCAATTTGACAATAAATTTCATATTAAACTAACTAGCTAACTAAATAAATAAATTACCACAAACTTCGTGGCTTAAATCAATACAAATTTAATCTCTTACAAATCTGGGGGCACAGGTCGGAAATGAATCTCACTGGGCTGAAATCAAGGTGTTGGCAGGGCTATATTCCTTTTGGAGGCTTTAAGAAGAGTCTGTTTCTTTTTTTCAACTTTTTTAGTGTTTGTTTATTTTTGACAGAGAGAGAGACAGAATGCGAGCAGGGGAGGAGCAGAGAGGGAAGACAGAATCTGAAGCAGGCTCCAGGTTCTGAGCCGTCAGCACAGAGCCCAATGCGGGGCTCAAACCCACCAGCCATGAGAGCCTGATCTGAGCTGAAGTCAGATGCTCAACCAACTGAGCCACCTAGGCGCCCTGGGGAGAATCTCTTTCTTTGCTTTTTTTCAACTTCTAGAGGTTATCAACATTCCTTGACTCCTGAATCCCTTCTATCTTTAGCACCAGCAATGGCCAGTTGAGTCTTTCTCACAATACATCTCTCTGACACTGATTTTCCGCCCCCTTCTTCTACTGTTAAGGACCCTGTGATTACATTGGGCCTGCCAGTTATCCAACTTATCCAAGATAATCTTAATTTAAGGTCAAATGATTAGCAATTTAATTTCCCCTTACCGTGTAACTTCGTAGGTTCCAGGGATTAGGATCGTGACGGGACATTATTCTGCCTTGCACAAGGAGAGTACAACTGCTTAAAGTGTTGGCCTTGAAATGGCAAACATCACTTCTAGTCACATCCTATGGTTGGAAAACAGTCTAGCTGAAAGAGGGCTGATAAAATTCTTAAGCAGCAATCCTAGTCTAGTTACAACTATATTCTATGGAAAGGAAAGTTGAATTTTGGTGGACAGTTAAATCTCTGAAACAAAGGTTTAGTGACTGACTGAGAGTGTGGCTGGAACTTGTATGCTTAACCACTAGGCACTACTGATATGTATCAAAACCATACTCACTTCATAAAATTAATATCAAAGCTTTTTCTCTTTTTCTTGTTATAGAGAGGTTTCAATAGCACTGCACATTCCTTTTCCTTGAAAACGTAGTGAAATTCTCCTATTGGACCTATCAGGTGTTGGGGGATGGTAGCCCTTTAATAATTTTATTCCTTCTATGGTAACTGGTCTGTTTATATTTTCTGTATTTTGGAGGACCAGTTTTGGAAATTTTAATTTTCTTAGAAAATTAAGCATTTTGTCCACATTTCCAAATTTATCTTCATAGAATTGAGGCAGATTTGTCCTAATTCTAAATTCCTTGCTCTGTTTATTCTGAAATCTCATTTTTAAAAAAAAAAATTTTTTTTAACGTTTATTTATTTTTGAGACAGAGAGAGACAGAGCATGAACAGGGGAGGGGCAGAGAGAGAGGGAGACACAGAATCTGAAACAGGCTCCAGGCTCTGAGCGGTCAGCACAGAGCCTGACGTGGGGCTCGAACTCACGGACCATGAGATCATGACCTGAGCTGAAGTCGGACGCTTAACCGACTGAGCCACCCAGGCGCCCCTGAAATCTCACTTTTATGTATTTGTATTTTTTGTTCAGTTAGCTAATGACTTTTTACATTTTATTGTCATTTTCAAAAAAAATCAGATGAATTTAGTGCTTTGTTTCACAATGTTCCTATATCTATTTCATTAATATCTCCTTCATTCTTTATTTTAGTTTCTTTAGGTTAATTACTATTCTAATGTCTTGAGTGGGATGTTATTAATATAGGTATATTCATTCATTCTCATGTATTAGCATAAGTTTTTAAGATGACAAAACTCAACACCTTCATGATTAAAATAATGAACAAACCAGGAACAGAAGGAAACTACCTCGACATAAAAAGAGCCATATATTAAAAGCCCACAGCTAACATTGTATTCAATAGGGGAAACACTGAAATATTTTGCTATATGATCAGAAATAAGTCAGGGATGCCCACTCTCAACCATACTTCTATTCAATATAGTATTGGCACTTCTAGTCAGAGCAATCAAATAAGAAAAAGAAATAAAAGGCAAAAAAAAAAAAAAAAAGGAAAAGAAGAAAATTAAAATGATCTCTGTTTGCACATGACATGCTATTATTTGTAGAAAACTAAAGATTATATGCACACACACACACACACACACACACACACACCTATTAGAGCTAATAAACAAATTCAGCAAAGTTGATGATACAAAAATCAATTGCATTCCTGTACACCAATAATGACCAATTCAAAAAGAAAATTTAAAAAACCTATTTACTATCCAATTTCAATCCAATTGAAATTGGATTGAAAAACAATATTGCTAAAATGTCCACACTATCCAAAAATATCTACAGATTCAATGCAATTGCTATCAAAATACCAAAGACAATTCTTGCAGAAATAGAAAAAAAAAATCCTAAAATTCATATGGAATCTCAAGGGACCTTAAATAACCAAAACAATCTTGAAAAAGAAAAAAGTTGGAAGCCTCATATTCCCAGATTTCAAAACATGCTACAAAGCAACAGCAATTAAGATAGGTTCTGAAATAAAGACAGAAATATAGGCCAATGGAACAGAATAGAGAGCTCAGAAATAAACCCTTGCGTTTATGACCAAGTGATTCTCAACACATATGTCAAGACTACACAATTGGGAAAGTACTGTCTTCAACAAAGGGTGTTAGGAAAACTGGATTCCACATACAAAAGAATAAAGTTTCTTTATACCATATACAAAATTAACTCAAATTTGATTACAGACATAAATGTAAGACCTAAAACTATTAAACTCTTAGAAGAAAATACAGGGGGAAAACTTAAGAACATTGGATTGGGCAATGATTTCTTGGATATGATACCAAAAACACAAGCAACAAAATAAAAAAAAAAAAAAAAAGATAAATAGGACTTCACTAAACTTTAAAACTTTGTGTCAAAAGAAACAATATAGTGAAAAGGCAACCTATGGAATTAGGGAAAATATTTGCAAATCATATATTTGATAAGTGGTTAATATCTAAAATATATAAGGAACTTCTATAAATCAATAACAGAAGACAACCCAATTTAAAAATGGGCAAAGGACTTGAATAGACATTTCTCTAATGAAGATATGCAAATTGCCAAGAAGCACATGAAAGCATGTTCAACATCATTAGTCATTAAGGAAATGCTATCAAATCCATAATGAGATACCACCTCACATCCATTAGGATGGCTACTATTAAAAGAGAAAATAAATGTTGGCAAGGATGTGGAGAAGTTGGACCCTTAGACATTGTTGATGGGAATGTAAAATAGTACAGCCATTATGGAAAACGCCAGAAACTACTCAAAAACTTTAAAATAGAATTACCGTATGACCCAGCAATCCCACTTCTGTCTATATATCCAAAAGAATGGAAAGCAGAATCTCAAAGAGATATTTGCATACCTGTGTTCATAGCATTATTCAAAATACCCAAGAGGTAGAGGTAATCCAAATGGCAATTGACAGATGACTGGATAAAGAAAATCTGGAACATACATACAGTGGAATATTACGCAGTCTTAAAAAAGGGAGATCCTGTCACATGCTACAACATAGATAAGCCTTGAGGACATTATGCTAAGGAAAGTTAGCCGGTCATAAAAGGACAAATACTGTATAATTCCACCATATGAAGTATCTAAAGTAGTCAAAATCACAAAAGTAGAAAGGTATTTACCAAGGGCTGCTGGGAGGATGAAGGTGTAATTGGTTTTTAATGGATATAGAATTTCAGTGTTTCATGATAAATAAGTTCTACAGAGCTGTTGCAAAACAATGAATATACTGAACACTACTAAACTGTACACTTAAAAAGAGTTAAGATGGTAAATGTAATGTTTTATCATAACTAATATATATATATATGGGAAAATATATGCCTTGAACAGCACAGTTAACAAGCTTCATAAAATGAGCATTCCCTCATTTTTAATTATCTACAAAGAGTCTGTGAGATGTCCAATCTACTGGGAATCCTGGGTGGCTCAGCTGGTTAAGCGTCTGACTCTTGATTTCGGATCAGGTCATGATCTCACGGTTTGTGGGATTAAGCCCCATGTTGCTCTCTGTGCTGTTAGCACAGAGCCTGCTTAGGATTCTCTTTCTCGCTCTCTCTATGCCCCTCTCCTGGTCATGCTCTCTCTCTTTTTCAAAATAAATAAACTTAAAAAAAAAAAAAGATGACTACTTTACTTTTGGTATGTCTCACAGATATGCCCATAAAACATTTAGGCCTAGATTTTAAAATACTACACCAGGAGTGCTGATTCATAGGGGCATATGTACCCCAATGTTTATAGCAGCACTATCAACAATAGCCAAATTATAGAAAGAGCACAAATGTCCATGAACTGATAAATGGATAAAGAAGATGTGGTTTATATATACAGTGGAATACTACTTGGTGATGAGAAAGAATGAAATCTTGCCATTTGCAACAGTGTAGATGGAACTGGGGGGTATTATGCTAAGTGAAATAAGTCAGAGAAAGATGACATATGTTTTCACTCATTTGGGGAATTTGAGAAACAACAGAAGACCATGGAGGAAGGGAAGGGGAAAACAATAGTTTCAAACAGAGAGGGAGGCAAACCATAAGACACTTTTAAATACAGAGACCAAACAGGGTTGATGACGGGTTGGGGGGCAAAAATGGGTGATGAGCATTGAGGAGGGCACTTGTTGGGATGAGCACTGGGTGTCGTATGTAAGCAATGAATCATGGGAATCTACTTCTGAAACCAAGAGCACACTGTATACACTACATGTTAGCTAACTTGACAATAAATTATACTTAGAAGAAAAAAATTAAAAATAAAATCTTTAAAAAATGAAATACTATGCCAGTTTGAGTTAAAAATTCTTTGGGGTTTTAAAACAGATGTACATAGGGGAAGGGAAAAAGAGAGAGAGAGGGAAGCAAACAATAAGAGACTGAACTGTAGAGAACAGACTGAGGGTTGATGGAGGGAGATGGGCAGGGGATAAGCTAAATGGATGATGGACATTAAGGAGGGCACTTGTAATGAGCACTGGGTGTTGCATATAAGTGATGAATCACTGAATTCTATACCTGAAACCAATCTTACACTATATGTTAACTAGAATTGAAGTGAAAAACTGAAAACAAAAAAATCCTTTGGAACTTTAATTTTTTTAGGGTTATTTTGGTAATTTTAATTTAGAACTTAGTTATTTCATATGAACTTTCAAATGCATTGACATTTAGTATTTTGTAATATCCATGTTTCCAGTATCCACATTAATTTCTTTATATGTGTCTTCTTGCTCTCCCTCTTAACATTCGGGTTTTTTTGGTTCAATTTTCCCAGAGGTTAACCTTTGCAGGGTTGATTTTTGCCTGGAGCCTCTTTACTGTGTTTATTGCTGCTATCTTTATTTCTTTCAACTTTGAATTTATGCTGCAGTCCTCCTTTAAACTTGTTAAATGCATAGCTCAATAATGCTAGCCTTCCCTTATCTGACTTAAATATTTTAGGCTATAACTTTTTCCTCTAAATGTTGCTTTAGTTACATTCCACAAGTTTTAATCCAAGTTTCATTTACTTTTAAATATTTTCTAATTAAATATCTTCTAATTTTCACTTTCTCCTGTAACCAAGTTGTTTATTTTTTTTTAATTCTCAAACATACACTGTTTTTCAAACTTGTTATATTTTTAAATGATTTAATTGCATTGTGGTCAGATAATGTGATCTGTAAAAATGACCAGTTGTTTTATTTTTTTTTAAGATGACTTAATCCTTTTATTTTCTTGGGGGTAGTTTTGAGGGTTAGTACATGGTCAATTCCATAAATATCCCATAAGACTTTAAAAGAATGAGAATTTTAAAATTGTTGAACACAAATGTACAGATATATTCATTAGGACAAACATGTTATTTGTGCTGTTCAAATTTTATATACCCTAATTTTTCTTAGTGTTTCATTTATCAATTATAAAGATGTGTAATAAAATTTTCCAACTATTTTAGAGTATATTTTGTAGTTCTGTTGGTCCTTGTAATTTTTCCATTTTGATTCATATATTTTGAAGTGATGTGTTAACACAGTTTAAAATTTTATAACGAAGTCATGACTATCTCCAACACTAATTTTTACAATAAGAACCATCTAACATTGAAGACAAAGGTACTGGGTGGTAAAACATTCCTTCTATCTCACAAGTTTATTTCCTACTATATTATGAAAGAAGTTCCTTATTTCTTACATTTGGAACTTATTTTCTTTTGTGCCCTCATATATAAATACTTCTATGAACATTCCATGAGCACTGGAAAACTACTTTCAGCCTGTAGGACTTGATATGTATCAATTATAAGTTTATTAATTATAGCATTTACATCTCCCATATATTTATCTTTTGTCCACTTGAGCTACTGTGGGTTGGAAAACGTGAATTAAAGTCTCCTTATACTAATGTATTTCTATTTCACGTAATTCTCCAAGTCTTTTCTCAATGAATTTTAATACTATGCTACTCAGTGCATATTCATAACCATTAAATCTTCACTAAGGGTTGCATTCTTGAACATCACAACATGCCTTTCTGTTCCTTAATTGTAATGTGTTGAACTTAATTCAATGTTAAAATTGTGACTTTTTTAAAAAATTATTAGCCCAAAATGCCTTTCTCTATTATTTTCAACACTGCTGAGCAACATTATTTAAATACAACATATATTTAGGTTTGGGGTCTTTTAAAATTCAATTTGGGTGATTTTAGACATTTATACTTGCTGATAGATTTGGTTTTGTGTAGTTAGTTTTATGTTTGCAGTGTTTTCACTGCTTTTTAAAACATCTCACTAAATGATCTGTGATATCTATATTTTGTCTAATATGTATACATTCTGATTATTTAGAAAGTTCACATTTAAAAAAATCTTATCTAAGTCTGGGTTCCTTATCAGAGTCTGAAGCAAATACTTACATATTATTGGGGGGGGGGCAGGCAATGACAAAAAAGAATGAAAACCAAGGGAAACAAGGCAAGTAATGAAGAAATGTCAATATGAGAAAGATTATGAAATTAACTGCTGCTTGGTTTCAAACCAATTGATTGCTCAACCCTAAGAAACAGGATAAAAGGGATAAAACTCCTGTTTCACAAATGAGGACACAAGGACTATGAAGGCTCGTTAAGTTGCCCAAAGTCACAACAGGTGGCAGTGCCAAAATTTAAGCCTACTCTTCCTACTAATTGCATTATCTCTTCATTCTGACGCTGGTTCTCCCCTTCATGTTTATGAAATGCCTACTCTATGTGTCTGGCTAGAAGGCAGAAAAACAGGGGCGCCAGGGTGGCTCAGTTGGTTGGGTGTCCAACTTCGGCTCAGGTCATGATCTCACGGTCTGTGAGTTCAAGCCCCGCGTCGGGCTCTGTGCTGTCAGTTCAGAGCCCGGAGCCTGCTTCAGATTCTGTGTCTCCCTCTCTCTCTGCCCCTCCCCCGCTCATGCTCTGTTTCTGTCTCAAAAAGAAATTAAAACATTAAGAAAAAAAGTTAAAAAAAAAAAAGAAAAACAGATAAACATCTCTAGGTCAACTGAGATCAAAGTTTAATGAGCACCATAGGCTACTGCTGTCATTTAATCTCTGCTTTCTCTTTTGTCCTTTAAATTTTCTTTTTACAACTATTGTCCGTACATGTCCTCAGTGCTCCACGGACAATTCTTGCCTTTTAAACTGTATCATCTGTGTCCCTATCTATAACATGAAATGATCTTTCACTTTCCTTTGTAATTGGTAGTAATTGATGAGTCTCATCATTGTTCATTCACCTTAACATTTCTTCAGAATTGCTTCCTTTTTTCTTTTCCAATCTCAAGTATTTTCAGATGCTCCAAGATGGCAACACACTGATTTCTGGAGAATCAATCTGAAGAATGCTCCTTCAAGAATGAGCTTGATTTATTAATACTGCAGGGTTTTTAAAGAAGTGAGAGAAAATTTTATTTTAGGAGACGTATCTTCTTTTGATGTGTTTATTTTAAAGTACTAACTGAATTCCCCACCTTTATTATTTTCCAATACAGGTGACTTCAATATTACTGAAGTTTTAAATAAGGCACCTTCATAAACCAAAACAATGTTGCGAGACAATAATACATTAAAATAAGAAAAGAGATTACTGTTATTTTAAAAAGATTTTTAAATATCTCAGCAATTACTTATTTCTAATTGTAATCTTACCCTTTTTAAATAGAAGGCTTTATCTCCTTCTTGTCATCAACAGCCTGATATGGACTTGTAAGGATAGAATTGTGCGTACATATGAACATATGTTGAACGTGTGAACATTGAACATATGTTCAAGTCCTAGTATCTTGTACCTGTGGGTGTGACCTTATTTGGAAATAGGTTCTTTGCAAATGTAATCAAGTTAATTGACCTCAATATGAGGTCATATTGGATTACAACAAACACTAATCCAATGATTTGTATCCTTATAAGAGGGATACAGACACAGGTAAAGAAGACTGAGGCTAGAAGCCATGTGATGACAAAGCAGATACTGGAGTGATGCAGCTGTAAGAACAGTAAAGATTGCTGGGAACCACTAACAGCCAAGAAGAGACTAGGAACAATTCTTCCCTATAGCCTCCAGAGGGAAGCTATAGGGACCCACCTCGATTCTACAGTTTTCGCCTCCATAATTGTAAGAGAAGAGTGTCTGTGTCTTCAGGCACTTGGTTTGTGATAATTTGTTATGGCAGCCCTAGGAAACTAATACAGACCTTTCATAATTACTGAAGATTGTTATATAGTGCCTGCAGGGATTTTTCCCCTTTCAGAATTAACCTGTGCCCCATTCCATATCAAATAATTTAAGTAAAAGGCATAATACAGTTGACCCTTGAACAACATGGGTTTGAACTGCATGGGTCCATTTATATGTGAATTTTTTTTGATATAGGACAGTACTGTAAATGTATTTTCTCTTATGATTTTAACATTTTCTTTTCTCTAGCTCACTATATTGTAAGAATATAGTATAAAATACATATAACATATAAAATATGTGTTAATACACTCTTTGTTATCAGTGAGACTTCTAGTCAACGGCAGGTTATTAAGTTTTGGGGCAAAGTTACACATGGATTTTCAACTGTGTGAGGGGGTTGGTGCCCCTAACCCCCACACTTTTCAAGAGTCAAATGGATTTCATGCTACTAAACCATATTTACTCAGGAATATGAGCCTTTGAAAAATACAACTTAAGACATAGCTTTGCTCTTCTAGACTAGTAGGGGGTTTTCTTTATTTACATACCTTGCTCACAGATCTTATTTTAAATGGATGACTACAACAGATTACTAAACTAAAGCAACCAAAAGAGACAGTGAACATCGATACTAAATCCAATGAACTTTCTACCAAATGTGTATATAATTTAAGATGCCAATGGGTGAAAAGAACAGAAACTTAATTTATTCAAATTCAGGGAAGGCTTCCAAAATCTTACTTTAGCTGTGACAAAGAAAAATCACTACTTTGAAAATAACTGCTCTATATTTGCTGGTAGAAAACAAAACATCTCCTTATAGTCCCATCTTCCCTTGCCAATATCCTCATACAAATTTTTAGTTACAGATTTTTGCACTTTCTAAAATTCAAATTCTTAGTGTTGTTCAACACAACCATTCATGCAATTAATATGGATATTTGGCAACTCAGTCCTGTTATCATTAATAACTAAGAATCATACGTGATTGTGGACAGATACATATACATACAATTATATATTTTTTTCATACATGCTTATATGTAGAAACATACAGTTACATTAGATTGCATATTATATGCTAGTAGACAGATGCACATATAAGTTAACTTGTTTCACTTTAAGAACAACAAATATTTTATTTAATAAAAGTACATATAGAAGGGAAGGATAACTAAGAGCTGTTTCCTTTTAAATATAAAACAAAATTGAGACTCAACAGCCTTTTAAAATAATCTAGCCTGAAAAATTAAAATTTTCAATTGAAATAATTTACCACCATTATTGAAATTAAGAAAACATATTAAAGAGATTCTTAATTCTTTAGTGATTGCTTTAGAGCCACAAAAAGGCATCACAGAGGAGGAACTCCATAGTACAAAAGAAATAAACTGTTGAGTTTATCAATCTAATAGTTCTTCCTAAATCACTGTATTCCTTTGAAGTAACTGAGTTATTTTTGAAGTACCTTTGAAGTAACTGGATAAAAAAGCTGCAAATAGGAGATAACCTCCCATTTAGAACATTTTGGTAGATTTACAGGAGATTTATAAATATCTATCTCCACAAATAAGTAGACAATAAATCAGAGAGACACTTGATATAAACATAAAAAAAAAAAAAAACCTGAAAGGTTTGAAGGCACATTCTAAAGAATATAATCCAGTAAATAAAAGAGAATGAAGGTTTACCAAAAAAGTAAAATTCTCAAGAAACTGTTATTTGAGGCTTAGAAAACTATTTTAAAAATTAAACATTTAAATTTTATGCAAAAACAAAAAATGCTTTCTTATAAGGGCTTTTTATCATTTAGCTCTAAAGAACGTTTTAAAAATTCACAACAGAAATAAGAGGAAATAAAATTTTCTTCCAATTAGAGTATTCTATGAAGCACCTCATTTTTTCCTAAGTTTTCCTTAAACTAAAAAAACAAAACAAAACAAAACAAAAAACAACAGATGACATTAGTGTGGTATAGAGTTTACTGTAGATTCACTGCTATTTTCTTTATCCTGCTTTTCTTCATATTGTGAATCTAGTTCATTTCTGCTATTTTCCTCGTCACTAGAATCACTGTCCAATCCACCTTCAACACTGGCAGAATTCTTGTCATGCGAAGAACTTGCACAGGCTTTGTCTGTGGGAACAGCTCCTTTCCGTTGGGGTAAGATAGTAAAAAATGCTTCTTGCCAGTCTCTGGTTTCCAGATATTCCAGAATAATCTCAAACACTGCAACAAAGACAAACTCCATACGTTTCTTAGGTGCATCACAATGTTGCATACTGTATTTTAAATACATTGCTTTTGTGTTAAGAGTATTGAAATGTCCTGATAACTACTTTGTTGGTATCACTTCCTTGCCCCAAGTCTCTCAGGCCTGTTAGCTCTTCTTTAGCTTTTCATTAATTCACTTCATGAACACTCAAAGATTTACCATTATCTTTCATCAATTATAATCAATAGGCAGGAGCCATTTTCATTTCCTTCCTATTCTTCTTAATCCCTTTCACTTCTTTATCCTTTATGTACTAACATAAAAACTAAAACAACAATGAGAAAAGGTCAGCATTAATCTAAATTTCTTCTGTCTTTCCTACAGTCACTCTGGGGAGCACCTTACTTGCTTTCTTTTTTTCTTACCTTTTTTAAAAATTTCACGTTAAAGGTAAAGAATATAAATACTGTCTTCAAGGTACTCTTACTTTAATATATTGCTGAAGGTCTTAATTTACATTACTTTATGGAAAAGTAATTTCTACTATCTATCAAAGGTCTTAGAAGAAGTTCATTCCTTGAATCAATAAGGCTTGAATCATTTCTATAATTCCCTAGAGCCTGCTATAGAGAAAGTGTTTAGCACATAAAAAGAGCCTGGTAAGTAGTTGTGTACTAACAAAAATCTCTACTAAACAAAGCTTAAAAAGCAAAACTCCAGGCAACGACTCAGGTCCGAGACTACTATAATGTTATTTACAAAAGGAAAAAGGAAAAAAAAAATCAACAATAATAGAATGGTTACATTATTGTATATTCAGATGACAGAATATTACATAGACATGAACAATGATTCAATGACATAGAAAAATATAAATGTGTGTGGGAGGGAACACCCCAAATTTATAGCATTTTATGCAACAGAGTAAAAATCCAATTATGTAATAAATACTATATACGCATAGGAAAAGAACTGGAAGGAAATACACCTAAAAGTTAATACTAAGTATCTCTGGGTAGTGAAATTCTAGCTTATTTTTCTTTCTAGTTTTCTACATTTCCATATGAATGCACATTAATTCAGTTCTATAATATGCATGTATTATTTCTATATTCAAACAAATTATAAATGATTACATTTTACAATTTTGTCTCTAGCAAAGTGTATATTTTCTACTCATCCAGAGGTAATGTTATTCTTCACATTGTTTACTCAGGTATATTTTCATAATTCCCTTATAGCTTACCATGATTAATTGCCAAAACTTTTCTACTATTCATCTTCACAAAATTTCCAAGGGGGAGCTGTGCATGATCAATTCCATGATCTGATGCTTGTTTATATGTGAGTCCCTAAAACAAAGATACTATAACTTGGACTAGAACATTAGATTATTATAACTTAAAGTCTACAACAAAATAAGTACTTTTTAGAAAAGACTTTAGTTCAGTGAACATTATTTGATGAAGTATGTGTGTGTGTGTGTGTGTGTGTGTGTGTGTGTTTAGCTTCTAATTTGGAAATGTTCTTTTGACAATAAGTATAATAGGAATGTTTAGGGCATTTGCTTTAACCACTTTACAAATGAGAAAACCAAAGATATTATATTCCCTGCCCATCACAAAGCTCCTCAGTGGCAGAACCATAGGAAGACCTGACTCATGCTTTCTGACTCAAATAGCTTTTCACTATTCCACACTGGCTTTCTCTCAGTTTAAAATACTGAAATTGAATTCCTAGAGAAGCACCATCACTTTGTGAATGGAAAAGATATAAACATAAAACTTTGTTTCAATTACATAACATTAAGGGGCACAAACGGTGGGGCACCTGGGTGGCTCAGTCGGTTAAGCATCCGACTCTTGATTTCAGCTTACATCATGACCCACAGGTTTGTGAGTTCGAGCCCCAGGTTTGTGGGATTCTCTCTCCTCTCTCTGCCCCTCTACCACTACGTATCTCTCTCAAAACAAATAAGTAAACTTAAAAAAAGGAAGAGGTACAAATGGTAAAGACAAAGTAAATGAAAACCTGAATGGAAAAAAAATTTTAATTGCCTATAAATTTTATTTTTCCTGTCAATTAAAAAAATGTTGAATATAAATTTTCTCCTCAAAATTAAAATCCTTAAAAGGTTGGTTCTAAACAGAACTCAAGTAGCCAAAAGTACAGGAGAAAGAAGAGCTAAATTTCTTAACCAGTAGTTTGCATATTTTGGGACAAATAAAAGCACCTGAGGTAGGTGTTTTTTAAAACAAAATCATTGTAGTTCAGAGAAACATACAACATCAAAGAAAAAAATATGGTTGTACACAAATAACAAAATGGAATTTTTCCACTAAGAAAAAAATTTAAAAAGCTAAAGATCATTCTGATAAAAACTCCCTGTAATGCTATAGAGCTGCAGTGCCCTGCTGTGGCCACAACTGTGACTACTTAAGTTTAAATTGATTAGTTTCTCAATCATTCTACGCACAGGCTCTCTGCTCAACAGCCACATAGCTACCATACTGGACAAGATGATATAAACTATTCCAACGTTGCAGACAGTTCTACCTCAGAGTGATACTATAGAAGAATGATGAATTACTTCATATTATCCTGCTGACAGTATTTCACCTGACACTTGGTGGACATGTCTTTTCTGGAGATGGGCTGAATTTAGCATGCGGCAAAGTAGCTGGCAAAGTACAACATGATGTTTTCTTTTAGAAAGTATATTTCTAATTTTTCATCCAAATGAGGGTAAGGAGGTGGTGGAAGAGACAAAAGTACAAATATAAGAGAAAAGAAAACACAGCCCATTAAAATTATATATTAAAAAAACTCGTATTACCATTTTGGTATACATTTTGGTGTAAATTGTTATAAATTTTACCAGTGGCCTAGAAATTGATCAGTAGCAGCATCTACTATCAATACAACATATTGTTTAAGCATGTGGGCTCTGGAACAATCTGTCTGGTTTCAAATATCTGCTTTATCACCTACTATTGATTTTAGACTTAGTTTCTCTGGGCCTCCAGTTCCTTATCTGTAAAATGTAGAGAATAGCACTGACCTCACTGCGTTGCAGGGAGGATTAAACAAACTAGTCATATATGTGAAATGATTTCTTTGCGAAAGACGACTGAAATATATAGTAGTCAGTCAATAATGATCAGTCATCATCAGTACTATTGTTACTATCAAGAATTGGTGTATCAATTTTAAGTATAAGGAAACACAAAAATAAAAACTTAACAGTACCTTGTGATGGTTGTGATCTACTAACCCTCCAATCACATAGGCCTTTGATTCATCTAATTCCTTCAGTACATTAGGTGAGTCTGATGTAAGATAAATTAGGTCTTCTTTCTTTATAAATTCACTATAATGCTCTGGTTTGATGTGGATATCCTTTAAGACGTAAGGATAAAGATATTAATTAATAGGATTTTGTGAAAATGGGCTAAAAGAGATTATTTTCTTTTCCTTAGACAAAGTCACCCAAACGCATATGAAGTATAAAACAATATTTTACAATGTATTATTGAAAACCTACCACTTCCATTCCTTACCACCTTACATCTCAATTATTTAAGGTGGCTCCTACTGTTGTTCCCTGTCTCTAGCTTCAGATCCCTCTGATTCACTTCCATAAGTGAGTGATGACAGACTCACTTCCTAAAAACCCTACTTTCAATGTTTTATCATTACCTATAGGATAAAACTTAAATCCCTTTACCTAGTGATGCTTTCCTGAATATGGCACTAACCTAGCTTTCTCAATTTATTTCTGTTCCAAAAAAACAAATGCATTTTTTTGGTCACATATCTGTTCAACCTGTTCTCCAACCAAAAAATGCCTTTTCCAATTACTTCCTCTCCATCTGCATGAATCATCAAAAGGAAATGGCTAATAGATTTAATAAATTACATGCATCTGTTTCTACAAAGATACATAGTAGAAATCTTCTTCACCAAAATTATCAGGTCAGAAGTACAAGACTGAACTACAGTTGGCAGTCAAAATTTTGCGAACTACATTCATGGAATAAGGCATGATGCATCACCAAATTCAGATGCAGATGGCATTTTGAAATTTTTAAAGAAAAAATGAAGGAGACTTCTCACCTAAAATTTATATCCTGCTAGGTAATAAATAGCCACTTTTCTGGAAAATGGTATTATAAATTTGATCGCTATGCTTAATAAGGGCCCCTAGAGAGACCTCAGTAGAGACCAGTGATCTCCCAGGTCTCTAGAAAACCGATGGTGTATATAATAATCTTAACAAGCCACAAAATAAGTGAAAGTATGCCTATTTCAATTATCTTATTTCTTAGGAAAATAGGCATGAATATAATAAAACTTGGTAAATATATTGTACTTTAAAACTTAAGAAAGCTTCTGAAAATGTTTTACACTATAGGCTATTATCAAAATAAACAGTCATTATGGGATCAGTGAGTGTGGAGGGAAAGTTTTTCACAGTAAAAACTGGTTTTGAGAAAGAAAAAAAAATAGGAATAACCTAGTACTTCTCTGAATAGGGCAAAGTTCCTCAGGGATTGGTACTAAAGCCAATCTATTAGTCATCTTTGCAAATGAGAATGGTTTAGTCCAATAGAAAAAACAAATGTGAGCCACATATGTAATTTTAAAATCTTCTAGTAGCCACATTAAAAAAAACGAAAATAGGTGAAATTAATTTTAATACATTGCACCTAACATAATATAGCCAATATGTTATCGCTTCGACATATAAATATATATATACATATATATATATGTATATATATATTTTAATTTTGAGCAGGTATTTTAATTCTCTTTTTTGTACTGTCTTTTAAATCCAATGTATATTTCACATTTACAGTACATCTCAATTCAGACCAATCACATTTCAAGAGCTCAATATCCACATGTGGATGGTGGACACCATATGGGATGGCACAGAGTTAGAAGAAACAGAATACAAGTACATTCCCAAATTTTAAAGTTACTTCACTCATAAATAATGTATAGCCAGTTTGCTAGGTAGAGATTGTACAAAGACCTTTAAAATTCTTCCTGCTTTAAAAATTCGTTTTAAAGTTGGCGGTAAAATAAGTGAGATTTAACGAGAACAGATACGAACAGGCATTTCAGTTTCTTTAGCTTCTCTCATTAGTAACATTAGACTTAGCAACAGTGATATACAGCTTTTGGAGACTTGTTGACTCCTATATTTGCTGAATAATATTTAGAATTTAGAATTTAGGTAAAAATGTAGACCTTTAAGCATAAAAATACTTAGAATTATGTTAATCTATTTTAATCACCTTCCAGTTGACCCATCCTTTGTCATTTTCATCCATGTTCTTTTTCAACTGGCCTCCATGGCTTGTCAAGTAAAACTGATAGATTGGTAGACACAGAAAGAAAGAGCAAATGACTATTGAAGTCCAATATTTTATTTCTCTTCTATACCCATCTGATCGATGAAACATAAAATACATTCATTCTAGAAAAAAAATAAGCTCGTGACATGCTTTAAACATATAAGAATAAATGTCTGCTACAAGTGACATGTTTTATGTTTCTCATAACCCACTACTTTAAGTATTCCACCTACATTTTTATCCCATTTTCCAACCGCTATCTTTGGACTCTCCCTTAATGATCACTTTTCTGCAAACTCCCTGTTTCCATGTCAAGTTTTCATTCACTTTCTTTTGCCACCACTGTTTTTTTCATGAGTCCAAAGTCTTCATAGTTTCCCTTTGATTCTAAACCCTGACACCTATTTCAAGTCTAATCAAGGGTGTGAAAAATATAAAATGTAAAAATATAAGAACACTATCATTTGATAGAAAGAAAATATCTAACCAAAAATAGATTAAGAGTTTCTGGTTCTTAACATCAGTGAGCCAGTGTTAATATTTAGGTCACCTGGAGTTCAAATCAAGAGTAGTTAGGGTAAGAAAAAGACCCTATCTACTCTTAACAGCAGCCAATTAGCCTAAGGAAGTACCTTTCAAAACAATCACTGACTCAAAATCCTTTAGGTAGAAGCAACTTCCCCAACAGGTACCATGGTACACATCAACCCGGACAGTTCCCTCACTTCCTGAGAGGGAAGGAATTGAGAGTGGAGAAACAGGTATGAAAAAAAATATATATCCTTTAATGAAGATGTTCAACTACATAGGAATGAGGTCAATGTGTAGAAAACACCATCACTGTGCGTCGTGTGACTAAGACTGACATGTGGAAAAATGTTTAAACTATTTCAGTTTTGTAGAAAATTAAAACATTTTTCAAATAGGCATTTTGTTCTCTAATGAAAAGTATCTGTAAGATTTTTTCAAAAGGCAATTGGGATTATCTATGCCTTTTCCCAAGACGTTATAAAAGGAAACTGGAGGGATCCTGGGAAGATGGCGGTGTAGGAGGACGCTGGGCTCACTGCGTGTCCTGCTGATCACTTAGATTCCACCTACACCTGCCTAAATAACCCAGAAAACCACCAGAAGACTAGCAGAACGGAGTCTCCGGAGCCAAGCGCATACGAGAGGTCCACAGAAGAGGGTAGGAAGGGTGGAGAGGCGGTGCGCGCTACACAGACTGGCGGACGGAGCCAGGGTGGAGGGGCAGCCTGCCAGCAAAACAGAGCCCCCGAGACTGGCTTGCAAAAGCAGAGGGGCCGGACGGAGTGTGTTCCGACAGCAAGCGGGACTTGACATCTGGAAGGTTATAAGCTAACAGCTCTGCTCAGAGAACAGGAGGGCTGGAGGACAACGGGAGGGAGAGGTGTTGAGCCCCGGACGACAGAGCGCAGCTTGGCGGGAAACAAAGGTGCTCGCCAGCGCCATCTCCCTCGCCCATCCCCCAGCCAAAATCCCAAAGGGAGCCAGTTCCTGCCAGGGAACTTGCTTGCTCTGCACAAACACCCAATGCTGTGATTCTGAGGATCCATCCCTCCGGCGGGTCTGACTCCCTCCCGGTGCCACAGGGCCCCTCCCGAAGCGGATCTCCAAAGGAAAAGCAAGCTGAGCCTACCCCTCCCACCCCTGTGCACGTTGCCTATCCACCCCAGCTAATACACCAGATCCCCAGCACCACAAGCCCGGCAGTGTGCAAGTAGCCCAGACAGGCCATGCCACCCCACAGTGAATCCCGCCCCTAGCAGAGGGGAAGAGAAGGCACACACTAGTCTGACTATGGCCCCAGCGGTGGGCTGGGGGCAGACATCAGGTCTGACTTTGGCCCCGTCCACCAACGCAAGTTATTCAAGACAGCACAGGGGAAGTGCCCAGAAGTCCCACACCACTCCAGGGACTATCCAAAATGACGAAACGGAAGAATTCCCCTCAGAAAAACGTCCAGGAAATAAGAACAGCTAACGAACTGATCAAAAATGATTTAAACAATATAACAGAAAGTGAATTTAGAATAATAGTCATAAAATTAATCGCTGGGCTTGAAAACAGTATAAAGGACAGCAGAGAATCTACTGCTACAGAGATCAAGGGACTGAGAACAGCCAGGAGGAGCTAAAAAATGCTATCAATGAGCTGCAAAATAAAATGGACACAACCACGGCTCAGGTTAAAGAGGCAGAGGAGAGAATAGGCGAACTAGAAGATAAAATTATGGAAAAGGAAGAAGCTGAGAAAAAGAGAGATAAAAACATCCAGGAGTATGAGGGGAAAATTAGAGAACTAAGTGATGCACTAAAGAGAAATAATCTACGCATAATTGGTATTCCAGAGGAGGAAGAGAGAGGGAAAGGTGCTGAAGGGGTACTTGAAGAAATAATAGCTGAGAACTTCCCTGATCTGGGGAAGGAAAAAGGCATAGAAATCCAAGAGGCACAGAGAACTCCCTTCAGACGTAACTTGAATCAATCTTCTGCATGACATATCATAGTGAAACTGGCAAAATACAAGGATAAAGAGAAAATTCTGAGGGCAGCTAGAGATAAACGTGCTCTAACATATAAAGGGAGACCTATAAGACTCGTGACCGATCTCTCTACTGAAACTTGGCAGGCCAGAAAGGAATGGCAGGAGATCTTCAATGTGAGGAACAGAAAAAAATATGCAGCCAAGAATCCTTTATCCAGCAAGTCTGTCATTTAGAATAGGAGAGATAAAGGTCTTCCCAAAAACTGAAGGAATTCGTCACCACTAAACCAGCCCTAGAAGAGATCCTAAGGGGATCCTGTGAGACAAAGTACCAGAGACATCGCTACAAGCGTGAAACCTATGGACATCACAATGACTCTAAACCCATATCTTTCTATAATAACACTGAATGTAAATGGACTAAATGCTCCAACCAAAAGACATAGGGTATCAGAATGGATAAACATAAGACCCATCTATTTGCTGTGTACAAGAGACTCACTTTAGACCTGAGGACACCTTCAGATTGAGAGTGAGGGGATGGAGAACTATTTATCATGCCACTGGAAGTCAAAAGAAAGCTGGAGTAGCCACACTTATATCAGACAAACTAGACTTAAAATTAAAGGCTGTAACAAGATATGAAGAAGGGCATTATATAATAATCACAGGGTCTATCCATCAGGAAGAGCTAACAATTATAAATGTCTATGCACTGAATACAGGAGCCCCCAAATATATAAAACAATTACACACAGAAGCAACCTTATTGATAAGAATATGGTAATTTCCAGGGACTTTAACACTCCACTTACAGAAATGGATAGATCATCTAGACACACGGTCAATAAAGAAACAAGGGCCCCGAATGATACACTGGATCAGATGGACTTGACAGATATATCTAGAACTCTGCATCCCAAAGCAACAGAATATACTTTCTTCTCGAGTGCACATGGAACATTCTCCAAGATAGATCATATACTGGGTCACAAAACAGCCCTTCATAAGTATACAAGAATTGAAATCATACCATGCATACTTTCAGACCACAATGCTATGAAGCTTGAAATCAACCACAGGAAAAAGTCTGGAAAACCTCCAAAAGCATGGAGGTTAAAGAACACCCTACTAAAGAATGAATGGGTCAACCAGGTAATTAGAGAAGAAACTAAAAAATTTATGGAAACAAACGAAAATGAAAATACAACAATCCAAATGCTTTGGGATGCAGCGAAGGCAGTCCTGAGAGGAAAATACATTGCAATCCAGGCCTATCTCAAGAAACAAGAAAAATCCCAAATACCTAAAAAATTAGAACACACCTAAAAGGAAATAGAAGCAGAACAGCAAAGGCAGCCTAAACCCAGCAGAAGAAGAGAAATAATAAAGAGCAGAGCAGAAATAAACAATATAGAATGTAAAAAAAACTGTAGAGCAGATCAACGAAACCAAGAGTTGGTTTTTTGAAAAAATAAACAAAATTGATAAACCTCTAGCCAGGCTTCTCAAAAAGAAAAGGGAGATGACCCAAATAGATAAAATCATGAATGAAAATGAATTATTACAACCAATCCCTCAGAGATACAAACAATTATCAGGGAATACTATGAAAAATTACATGCCAACAAACTGGACAACCTGGAAGAAATGGACAAATTCCTAAACACCCACACACTTCCAAAACTCAATCAGCAGGAAATAGAAAGCTTGAACAGACCCATAACCAGAAAAGAAATTGAATCAGTCATCAAAAATCTCCCAACAAATAAGAGTCCAGGACCAGATGGCTTCCCAGGGGAGTTCTACCAGACATTTAAAGCAGAGATAATACCTATCCTTCTCAAGCTATTCCAAAAAATAGAAAGGGAAGGAAAACTTCCAGACTCATTCTATGAAGCCAGCATTACTTTGATTCCTAAACCAGACAGAGACCCAGTAAAAAAAGAGAACTACAGGCCAATATCCCTGATGAATATGGATGCAAAAATTCTCAATAAGATAACTAGCAAATCGAATTCAACAGCATATAAAAAGAATTATTCACCATGATCAAGTGGGATTCATTCCTGGGATGCAGGGCTGGTTCAACATTCACAAATCAATCAACGTGATACATCACATTAATAAAAGAAAAGAAAAGAACCATATGATCCTGTCAATCGATACAAAAAAAGGCATTTGACAAAATTCAGCAACCTTTCTTAATAGAAACCCTCAAGAAAGTCGGGATAGAAGGAACATACTTAAAGATCATAAAAGCCATTTATGAAAAGCCCACAGCTAACATCATCCTCAATGGGGAAAAACTGAGAGCTTTCTCCCTGAGATCAGGAACACGACAGGGATGTCCACTCTCACCGCTGTTGTTTAACATAGTGTTGGAAGTGCTAGCATCAGCCATCAGACAACAAAAGGAAATCAAAGGCATCAAAATTGGCAAAGATGAAGTTAAGCTTTCACTCTTTGCAGATGACATGATATTATACATGGAAAATCCAATAGACTCCACCAAAAGTCTGCTAGAACTGATACATGAATTTAGCAAAGTTGCAGGATACAAAATCAATGTACAGAAATCAGTTGCATTCTTATACACTAATAATGAAGCAACAGAAAGACAAAGAAACTGATCCCATTCACAATTGCACCAAGAAGCATAAAATACCTAGGAATAAATCTAACCAAAGATGTAAAAGATCTGTATGCTAAAAACTATAGAAAGCTTATGAAGGAAATTGAAGAAGATATAAAGAAATGGAAAAACATTCCATGCTCATGGATTGGAAGAATAAATATTGTCAAAATGTCAATACTACCCAAAGCTATCTACACATTCAATGCAATCCCAATCAAAATTGCACCAGCATTCTTCTCGAAACTAGAACAAGCAATCCTAAAATTCATATGGAACCACAAAAGGCCCCGAATAGCCAAAGTAATTTTGAAGAAGACCAAAGCAGGAGGCATCACAATCCCAGACTTTAGCCTCTACTACAAAGCTGTCATCATCAAGACAGCATGGTATTGGCACAAAAACAGACACATAGACCAATGGAATAGAATAGAAACCCCAGAATTAGACCCACAAACATATGGCCAACTAATCTTTGACAAAGCAGGAAAGAACAGCCAATGGAAAAAAGACAGTCTCTTTAACAAATGGTGCTGGGAGAACTGGACAGCAACATGCAGAAGATTGAAACTAGACCACTTTCTCACACCGTTCACAATAATAAACTCAAAATGGATAAAGGACCTGAATGTGAGACAGGAAACCATCAAAACCCTAGAGGAGAAAGCAGGAAAAGACCTCTCTGACCTCAGCCGTAGCAATTTCTTACTTGACACATCTCCAAAGGCAAGAGAATTAAAAGCAAAAATGAACTACTGGGACCTTATGAAGATAAAAAGCTTCTGCACAGCAAAGGAAACAACCAACAAAACTAAAAGGCAACCAACAGAATGGGAAAAGATATTTGCAAATGACATATCGGACAAAGGGCTAGTATCCAAAATCTATAAAGAGCTAACCAAACTCCACACCCGAAAAACAAATAACCCAGTGAAGAAATGGGCAGAAAACATGAATAGACACTTCTCAATAGAAGACATCCGGATGGCCAACAGGCACATGAAAAGATGCTCAACGTCGCTCCTCATCAGGGAAATACAAATCAAAACCACACTCAGATATCACCTCACGCCAGTCAGAGTGGCCAAAATGAACAAATCAGGAGACTATAGATGCTGGAGAGGATGTGGAGAAACGGGAACCCTCTTGCACTGTTGGTGGGAATGCAAATTGGTGCAGCCGCTCTGGAAAGCAGTGTGGAGGTTCCTCAGAAAATTAAAAATAGACCTACCCTATGACCCAGCAATAGCACTGCTAGGAATTTACCCAAGGGATACAGGAGTGCTGATGCATAGGGGCACTTGTACCCCAATGTTTATAGCAGCACTCTCAACAATAGCCAAATTATGGAAAGAGCCTAAATGTCCATCAACTGATGAATGGATAAAGAAATTGTGGTTTATATACACAATGGAGTACTACGTGGCAATGAGAAAGAATGAAATATGGCCCTTTGTAGCAACATGGATGGAACTAGAGAGTGTGATGCTAAGTGAAATAAGCCATACAGAGAAAGACAGATACCATATGTTTTCACTCTTATGTGGATCCTGAGAAACTTAACAGAAACCCATGGGGGAGGGGAAGGAAAAAATAAAAAAATGAGGTTAGAGTGGGAGAGAGCCAAAGCATAAGAGACTCTTAAAAACTGAGAACTGAGGGTTGATGGGGGGTGGGAGGGAGGGGAGGGTGGGTGATGGGTTTTGAGGAGGGCACCTTTTGGGATGAGCACTGGGTGTTGTATGGAAACCAATTTGACAATAAACTTCATATATTGAAAAAAAAAAAAAAGGAAACTGGAATCTGTTTTAAATTCTTCAAACATACCTGCACAGGATGCAGTGCTCGTCGATTTTCTGCATAACACCGTTGAATCTGCTTATGAAGTTTCTTAATGTCCTATAAGAAAGTGCCATTTTTAAAGCAGCATTTTGAAAATCATCTATGGCCACACCACAATCTTAGTGGAATAGAATAAGCCGAAGAGATGACTCGATAGGTACGTTTTTTTTCTCTTGAAATACAGGTCCTTTCTGATCTTTTCTATTCAATTTCTGTATATACTAACAAAATAATTACTATGAAGTAAATACCCTATAAGTGACCAATAATTTCAATTCTGTATCCACTTAAAATGCTAATTCATGATGACATTTACTCTTCTTAAGAGACAACAAAAGGAAAAAAAAACTGGTAGAGCAATACTACTGCTATTTGCATAACTTACTAATGGTTTGGAAAGTAAGTAAAGCATTCACTAGCATTGTTCAGACAACCAGTTTTCTCAAACTATTATATAAGAAATAATTCTATTTACCAATCACATTTCTTACTTTCTTCTTCTGATTACAAGTAACAAAAACACTCCTGGATCTATGATTTATATGCAGTTAGTGAGTCTTGTAATCTAATGATGGTGTCTCTGTTCTATACATATAAATGAGAATAATTTTATTAGCTTAGTTTAACTTAGGGAGGCACGATCTTGAAAAACTTTATTTAAGATGCATTTTAACGGGTGCCTGGGTAGCTCAGTCAGTTAAGCATCCGGCTCTTGATTTCAGCTCAGGTCATGATCTTGCAGTTGAGGGACCGGGCCCCATGTCAGGCTCTAAGCTGATAGTGCAAAGCCTGCCTGGGATTCTCTCTCTCTCTCTTCCCTCCTCTGCTCACGCTCTCTCTCTCAAAATAAAGTTAAAAAAAAGAAAAAATTTTAAAAAGAAAAAAGATGCATTTTAATATATAAATTTATAGCCAAGTGATATGCCCTATTAAAACAAGAATTATTCAGCCTACTTTACCTACAAGATTTTTCTGACAATGATTCATGATACCTTTAATACCATCAAGCTGTCAAAACTGCAGTCAATGATAAGGCGGAGTGTGCTGTGAACAACATCTCTTCGAATACGTTTTCTGTCGTTTCCATCTGAGTTTGATTCCAGTTGACATTGTCGCTCTAATTGTTTTCTCTTGCGTTTTTCCTTCCGTTTTTGTCTAAAATTAGGAATTGAAACTTTTTGTTGTTATTCGTATATTCAGACATTTACAAGACTCTTCTAACTGACAAAGAAACAACTATTTTTTAAATTAGCAGGTTGAACCACATGAAACAGCCATTTCTGTGGATCAAATATCCGCAATTTTACATAGTCCATCTAAAAGCTTTAGATAGAAAATGAATTTGCGAAGACAATGTAATATTTTCTACACAAACTCTTACTACTAATAATTCACTTATTATTGTGACTTTTATGTAAGACTTTATAAAATACTGAACTTTAGGCCTATAATGAATTTTTACTTTTATCATTCTTCTCCTACATAATTTTCAAGGGACATTAACAGAATATAGAGAAAAAAGCAAAGTAAAATTGTTTAAAAAAAAAACTTACAAAGCTTTTTCTATAATCTATATCAACTATAGTTTATTCTCTCTCAATAAATTTTGGCATTCTACAATAACAGCTTCAGTTCAACTGCTCTTACCCAAACCTACAATGGCTTTTCTAGCAAAATCAATGTTAGGCCCAAATTTGATCTTTCTGAGGTGGCTATTTTTGTTCTATATCTAGGACATGGATGCTAACTATATCCCTCATCTAAGTCAGTTATTTCAGAAACTGTGCTGCTACTCACAATAGGTTCTGGGTGAGAAAAATTATAGTGTAAATCCATCAAGACTGAAACACATACAGTTTTAACAGCCAGTGGACAGTGCTGGGTAACAACATGCACAGCCCCAATGTTAATTAACACAATTACTTTTGATGTGTCACAGGACTGTGCAAAGTCCAACATTCCTGAATGGGGTTGCATATATGCATTTTGAAACATACTTGCGGAGTTCTCGTTGCTCTTCCCATTGTTTCTGTTTAATTAGCTTCTTCATTTGTCGTTTAGATATTGGTTCAAATCCTTCACCTAATCTTGGCTTCTGGCTCTTCTCTTGTTCTTCACTTAAGCTTTGCTTTCTTTCAACATTAGAAGACTCAATAAATGCTGGCAATGTTTCAGAGGACATTATGTGATGCCTCTGAAAAAACTGAAAAGCAACTTTTGACATGAATAGGTGATTTACACACACACACACACACACACACACACACACACACACACAAAGTAAAAAAAAAAAAATGACCAATAGATGTGATTAAAATTAAGTCATATCAATAATGAATAAAAATATAAATTTAGACAATTGAATGTCATTTACTGGCAAAAATCATTTGATGAAATGGGGTGTTTGCATTTACTATTTGTGGTCATAGCACAATTTTTCCAGAAGGTACACAGATCTGACTTTAAAATGCCATGATACCCTTTGACCTGGTAATTTATTTCCTTAGAATAAATCTCTGTAAATAGATCAGAAATATACACAAAATTAATGCAAAAGGGTATGTAATTTTTAACAATGAAATACTAGAAATTACTTCAATGTTAGCAAAAGGTGGCTGTAAATAAATTACAGTTCATCTATAACATGGGCTGGGAATACTAAGCATGTTTCCCAAAATTATTTAGTGATAAAAGGAAATGGCTAAGTAAAAAAATAGAAACAATATGTACATTATGTCCAACTTTGTTTTAAAGAGAATACACACAAACATGTTTAATTCTTACCAATGGTTTTTTGCATTTTCTGTATTTTATATAATAAAAATATATTGTTTTATAAAAGAAAAAATGTTTTTAAAAAAGAGATTGGAAGCACTTTTTTTAGTTGTCATTAATGCTACAGTGCAAGGGACATGTTACTTTCATTATCTGGGTGTACACTCACATGATTTTTGACAAAAGATATGCTATAGATTTATATACTTTGGACAGTGCAGAAAACAAATTTGGTTGCCTCTCAGTATACTTCATTGTAAATATGTAATTATAGATATCCATATTAGTTATGGCTAAAAAACAATACGTAAGATGATCCTATAATCAGTCATGGAATACTTAGAACCATCTCAAACATTTTTAATTGGATTAACAACCCACATCTTTATATCTATGTCTAGAAATGAACTTACCTTTAGATTAGGAAAGGGCTAAAAGTACTGAGATTTCTTTTCTTTAATAGATTATGAACACCACAGCTTAAAAATTTATTTACTTGTCCCTACCAAAGACTAAGCATGAGGCTTGCAAATGTTCTCTTGGCCTTAAAGAAAATTCTATGATTATTCCTTCTTAAAGAGACAGCTAACAAGTCTGTGCAGAAAAGCTAGTATCTAAGAGAAAAATCCTGACAATTCAGAAAATGGAAAGGACTAAACCTTTGCAGAACATAATATGAATAGTAGCTTTATTATATGGTTCTTGCTTTCTTTAAAAGTACAATGTTGTAACAGGATACCTGGGGATAATTAAGCAAACACAAAGTTTACCAACTTTTGACTGAAAGATGAATTTTAAGATGTGTGCTTTAGGGGCTACAGCAAAAGCCCTAACATTTTTCTAGGTCACAAATTACTAAAGGTAAAGAATCATCTGGTAATCCAAGTGAGAGTTCACAACTTTTCCTTATACCACGAACCAAACAGTATCCTTAGTTTGGGGAAGTATCTCCTAGAAATGACAACCCAAATTCGATTTTACACTGGAAACTGCCTATGGGCATGGATGATGTATGCTTTTACCTGACATTACATTGCCACATTAATTACATTACTAACACAGTGCCTGGCACTTAGTAGATGCTTATTATAAACTTGTGGAATAAATAAATGAGTGACTATATCACAAAGGATTTTAAAAATTAATGAAAGTGGTTATGATGAACATTTATTAATTAAATACTGTGCTAAGTAAAGAATGTATTATCTAATTTAATCCTTAAAACAAACCAGTGAAGTAGATAGTATCATGCCTACTTTACAAAGAAAGAATTACAAATTACAAAGAAAGAATGCCCCAAATTACAAAACTACTAAATAATTCCCAAGAAATAAGGCACCTAGAACAAATATAGGACAAAGCATGTTCTCAAAATACTTGCTGAATGAACAGACAATGAATAGACAAATGAAATGATGGAGCTAAGATCCAAACCCACATCCAACTCTACTCTCCCAGAAATCCAAAATCTTATTTAGAAAATGAGGGTTTCCAAGGAATGTAAAAGAGCTGTGTTGTTTCAACCCTGCTGTGGGAGGGCTCCGAGAACACTGTGTCACTGAAAGAAGACAAAAAATAGCTCTAGTTCTATTCCTATGCCACTGAATATAAAAATGGGACAGACTTCCTAGAGATAGTTGCCAGAAGTTCATGTTTTAAGATACCCCGTCTCTCAATCTTGAAATACATGACAATATTAGATAAAATATAAAAAGGGGAGACAAAAAAGGTATAGCCTCTCTCAAAACCAAAAACAAGAACTAGAACAGATATTGTTCCTGCTGGGTCTGCTGTGTAAAGGCAACTGGGAGTTTTCCTAGCTTTAAAGAAGATGGGAGAAAGACAGGAGCTAGTTGAAGATGAACCCTTAAACTAGTGTCGGGGGTGGGGTTCCTCTTTCCATGAAAAAGTCTGAAAACAGGTGAAATTTAGACTAATAATGGCTTATACCTCACTGAATACTTGGCGGAAATCTGACGGAAGTAGACACGGCTTCTTGGCTACAACAAGGGCCAAACCATGCGATGACATATAAACTCAGAACCCTACAAGATTAGGGGGTGCCTGGGTGGCTCAGTTGGTTAAACATCTGACTTTGGTTCAGGTTATGATCTCACGGCTCATGAGTTCGAGCCCGCATCAGGCTCCACACTGACAGTGTGGAGCCTGCTTGGGATTCTCTCTCTCCTTCTCTCTCTGCCCCTTCCCAGTGCACACTTAATCTCTCTCTCTCAAAATCAATAAATTAAATAAATAAATAAAAAAAACAGAACACTACAGGATCGGAATTCTAACCCACCTATGTAAGCTGTGCTGTGGAATGAAGCACTGAACAGGGCCATGGGTAGAAGCAACCACAGAATCACCAGTAGATAGAGAGATGGTTGGGAGAGAAGTGATAATTCCATTCAAGAGAACTATGCAAAGTTAGAAAAAGAGAGAAATGATGAGGAAAAAAAACAATAAAATCAACATCAGGAGACAAATTCACTCTTCACAAATTGAAAACAATAGCACAATGTGAAAATGACTTTAAAATAAGTCTGGTTGGAATCTTTCAGAGGTCAGATGAATAAGAATCATAAAAACAATACAGGAAATTGGGACACAAAAGCAGGCATAAAAAAATCAAAACCAAAATCCATGAAAAAGAACCTATTTGGAAACTAGGAAATGAAGATATAAAAATTTCAACAGATGAGATAAACTCCAGATTACCTGGAATCCAAGAGGTAATGGATGAATTAGAAGACATCATGACAATCTCAGAATTCAGAGAACTAGAATGACAAAATATGTCAGAACAGTTAAAAGACTTGAATAACAGGATGAGAGAAATACAAGCAAAAAGTTAACTGAAAATAAATGTATAACCTTGAGTGCGTTCATTAAAGTGTTTTTAAAAAGCTGTAAAATAAGCATTCAGCTTAAGAAACAGGAGACAGGGGAAACTCAGTAAGCTCAAAAAAATTAGAAGACAATTTTAGAATATATATTGTGATTCCCAGAATCATTTTTACTTCCTTTCCATACATAGTGCATTAAATAAAAGCCAGCAATGCATATATGCAAAACAATATATGGTATAGAAAACATAAGCTAGACCTGCCCAGTAAGCTAAACCTGTAAACTTAAAAGCACAATTAAAATCCACAGGAGACAAATTGCTTTCTTCATGAAACAATGATTAATATTACAAAGGAGGGGACACAGGGGTGGCTCGGTTGGTTAAGCATCTAACTTCAGCTCAGGTCAGGATCTTGCAGTTCATGAGTTTGAGCCCCGCATCAGGCTCTGTGCTGACAGCTCAGAGCCTGGAGCCTGCTTCAGATTCTGTGTCCTTCTCTCTCTCTGCCCCTCCCCCACCCACACTCCATGTCTCTGTCTCTCTCTGTCTCTCTGTCTCTCGTGCGCGCGCGCGCGCTCTCAAAAATAAGTAAACATTAACATTTAAAAAAAAATATTCCAAAGGAGAACATTTCTGTTCATAGTGGCATTGTGTTTTGTGCTAGTTCTTTATTCTGTTAAAAAGCTGCAAGTGGGGGCGCCTGGGTGGCTCAGTCGGTTAAGCACCGACTTTGGCTCAGGTCATGATCTCACGGTCCCTGAGTTCGAGCCCCGCGTGGGGCTCTGTGCTGACAGCTCAGAGCCTGGAGCCTGTTTCGTATTCTGTGTCTCCCTCTCTCTGACCCTCCCCCGTTCATGCTTTGTCTCTCTCTGTCTCAAAAATAAAAACGTTAAAAAAAAAAAAAAAGCTGCAAGTGTAGATTGGCTCTATAATGTGAAAATTTTTAAAAAGCAATATATAGATAACAATGTTTTACAGCTCGCACGTACACCAGGGGGAGCTTTTGCCCTTTCTATCTAAGAAGTCTAAGTTAATTTTAACTTGGCCTATCATTGCATACTAATGTTTTTAAACAGGCTATCATATGCAAAGAAAGGTCATGAACTGGTCGACTTTATCATCATTATTTTTAAAGCTATTCGCAATTAAGAAAATGCACTGCAGCAAGTGAATTTTTTTAAGCTTTGATAAGCTACATATAGAGAGGCACAAAATAAAAAAGTAATGATGCTAGCTTAAGGTCCAATATATTACTGCTTATATCACACTTTACATACAAAGATGTGTACCAACTCCCACTTCCCATACAATAAGCATTTCACTATGTACTAGCTTGTTCAGGTTAGCTGATAAAATATGGCATTTTACTATGTATACCCGCTTTTTAAAGTTTTTTTGCTCGTTTAGAAGCCTCACACCAGTTTTGTGTTCTTCCCTCCAGAGAAGTGACACTCACAGCACATTTTCGTTTATTCAACCACGTTCAACAAATATGTAAGAACAATATATTGTAGCCATTATAGAAATATTTGTGTGAACGTTAGTTTAACACAGAAGTTGTAAAAGGTTGGTTCATTTAGTCACAGAAATAGGTTACCAGGTGATCTGATAAAACTAAGAACTGGATAAAGATGACTAAGCCCATTTGGTGTGAAACAAAGAAGCAAAAAAAAAAAAAAAAAAAAAAAAGAAAGAAAGAAAGAAAGAAAGAAAAAGAAAAACGTCTCAATCTTCCTTGTATTTCCACTTCTTAGCACGGCTTCCAGCAGGGAACACAGATATCACACATCAGTGAATTGCCAAAATAAAAAATAAAAATAAAAAATAAAAAACCCCACCAACTTTCATGGATTGGGCTAAATACAATCTTCATAATTTATGACACTGCCTCCCTTCCTGAAAGATATGGAAGAACTGCAAAATGAAATTAACTGACCTGACAGTGACAGGGAAAGAAAGAATACCCTTTTTAAAATGCGCCAGCCTGATGGGCAGTATCGAAAGCGCTTGGTTCAGCTCTCAGGCCCCTTGGGAGGATTTGGCTGGGATAGGGACTGGGGAAGAAATTACAAAACAACCCAAACAAAAAGTGAGAAAGTCATCTGATGCTATCCTCTTTATATCTCCAGAAAAATTCCCGCATTTTAACACTGAAAATATTTCACTGAAATCAAGTTAACACAGTCTTCTTAAAAACCATCCTCGGCCCACCACCATGGGCTTAAGAGCACTTGCAGCAACTCTGTCCTGGGCTCTCTACATTTCAGAGCGCTCCAACACGTCAGCCCCTCGCTGGAGAAATGAGGTAAGGCCGATTTAAACAGGTAAAGCGACGGCTCACGGTCTCTAGCCACCAAGTGGCAGAAGCACAACTCGTTTTCCAGCCCTTCAGAGTCCAGATTTCCCTCTCCCTTCATTCTTTGGGAGCTCACACTCTTCCCGTACTAAGGACCCGATCCCGACCCCCAAACAAACCTCGGCCGTAGGTGGCCCTACTGGGGGTGGGCAGAACCTCACCCCACTCTCCCTCTCTAGACCACCCGCCTTCAGCCGCACTCGAGGAGGGATTAAACTGCAGCCAGCGAATCAGGGAGCTGCTTGGCGCCGGGGACGCGCTCTATCTGACATCACTTCCTTCGGGAATTGGGTCCAGGCGCGGCTTCCACAGCCCCACTCCCCTCTCTGCCGGAAGCTCTGATGCTAGTAGAGGATGGCACTTACCAGAGCCCCTTTTGCGCCCAAAGGAGACCAGAGGGGAGGCAAGGGCCAGCCGCAGTACCAGGAGACTTACCGAGCTCAGGAGTTGTCAGGGAACCGGGAACACCAACACAAAGCCTTCTCTTAATGATCTTGATACAGCTCGCGAGTCTTCCCCGGGAAACTTCAACTCCCAGAGGCAGGGACGGTCGCTACGCGTAGGAGGCTGCGCGCTTACGTTTTAGCGTCATCGAACTGCGCCAATTTTGGACCCGCAGTGGACGACGGGGGGAGGGAGTTTTATGTTGGGCGGGGTCTAGAGTTAGGGTTTTTGGAGAGGGACATGCTTATAGTGGTGTCTGTTTTTCCACCTCAAGGCAAATGTGTACTTGGCGGGCATGTATCCATTTATGTATTCCTATGGGGATGGAGGAGGGGTGTTAAGGCATACCTAGTGTTACAAATTTTAAATGCGAAAACACTGATGGAGGGCTCTTAATTCTCTGCTGGAGATGAAAGGAAAGCGTAGCTCGCCTCAGCCATAATTTGTACGGAAGAAGGTTGCATCACATAATTTCACACAACTCATGGAAAATCACATTTAAAGAGTGAGTCAAATTCCCAGTAAGATGCGTTTAATCTAGAATGTTTAAACTTTTTTTCATCATTGTAGCCATAAATCTTAGTCTCCATTCATTCCTTGAGCTATTTTTCCTACGCTATTTTGCAAAACATCATGTGGCATTTCATTGTTTATAATACGTGACCTTATATGATCTTCTTTGCTATAAATAGACCCAGTCAACAGAGGGAGAACTGAAACATAATCTAATAGACTCATTTTCTATTTAGTTTTGCTTTTGGCCTACTTCTCATAGGTGATAATTGCAGAATTTGAAGATAAGAATGAAGTTTGAATTGATGAATAGAAGACTGCCAAATTGGTATGGAAAGAATTGTGAAGTGAATAATTTTTGATATTTGAAAGCATATTTGAACATGTTTAAAGGTTTTAATGACCAGAAAATTAAATTCAGAATTTGAGTTTTCTAGTCACAAAACTGAAGTCATTCTTGCTTTCAACCTTCAAATTTTACTTGAAAAACTATGTCAGCTGCAACACTGTTGTGGGTCATTCCTTGTTTGTTCCTCATCTTAAATCGAAAAGATCTTTTAACTGAACATTGACAACAAAGTCTGGATCCATTTCTGATGTTAGTAGGGCATCTTTTTTCAGCTGCCTCTGTATCAGGGCAAAGAGTAGCTGAGGAAGGATTAGTAATCGGATATGTAGCCCTTCACATGTAGGTCATTAAACTCAGGCTGGCATAGTGATGTGCCAAATTTTTCAACAGCTGTTCAGTGCCCCTCAGGATTCTGTTTATGAGTAATTATATATTTTTTTCAGTGTTAATACCTGGCATCCTTAGCTATTTAAAGCATAACTTTTAAGTTACCTTAAAATCCCTTATATTGTCATGGTGGAGTCAATAAGTTTTCTTTTGATACAGCCATTTAACGTTACAATCATATGGTGCACAGTTTTAAATGATTCTGTTAATCCAAAGCAAGCCCCCAAAAAAGTACCAGCAAGAAAAAGGGGGGAGGGGGCAATTTAACCAAAGATTGAAACATAATATAGAAAGTACAGGAAGGTAAATTCATGACATGGAATAATCTCATTTTCATTGATTTGTAAGATTCATGTATTTGTTTTTTGACACATTTATTGAGTTCCATGTTTTTGTCTTAGTACTGTTGATACAGAGATAACTAAATCATAATCGCTGCCCTGGTAAGGACTCCATAGACTACTGGGAGAGTAAATAAATACCATACAACATATAATGTACTTGAGATGGCTATACATGGAAAAGAGCAACTAGATGCTCCTGGACACAGGGGATGCAGTTTTAGAAATTGGATAATTTTGCTTCGTCTTGGAAAGTAAGTGGTTTTCCCAGATATAAAGAAGGGAAAGGTATTTAAAATATTGGGAGCTATAAAAGCAAAGATATGTCATAATTTGGCATATGATTGAGAAGCTGTGGGTAGGATGAGGAAAAAGGATGAAAGAATAACCCTAAGGGTTTTTTAATTTGGACAACTGTAGGAATATAATTATGTTAACTGGGTCATTTAAAGAATAGTGGAAGGAAATTACATTTTGAAAAAAAATAGTTTGATATTGAATATGTGGGTTCTGGGGAGTATACAGGATGTCTAAGTAGAAACAGATTTAGAAATCAACAGCACATATCTGGTGGCTTAAGCCAAAATAAGAGTTTGAAATCAAAGAGATGCTAGTTCATGCGTTGCAAATCTATAATGTCTATGAGAACTGGATGGTAGCAAATGAGAGAAACTATCTGGGAGAAAAGTGTCACAAACTGGAGACAATATTCTCTGTTTAGTCAGGGCACAAGTTCTAAGTAGGAATATGGGCTTAATTACACCAGATCTCAATTTTTAAAGAGCAGCCAGGAAACTGGATTTTTATGTGAAATCTGGTTTTTAAGTGTTGGCAACTCTTTTGTTTGTTCATTTTTTAAATAGTGAGCAGGCTAAACAGAACATGTGGACCACAATCAGATAATTGGCAGTTTGTTAAATTGGATTGTATACCATAGAGTGAGAGGGGGGCTACAGATAGAATTTTGTAACAACAATAACAAAATGGTAATAAATACAGCTATGTGCTCCTCCAAATGTTTGGCCTGAAAACATTGGGCAGTCATCACAAATTCCATTATTTTAAGCCTAGTTCTGGTATTTCACTAAGTCTGAGAGTATTCTTCGGCAAGTTGGAAGTGGGAAGGTATGGGAATAGAGTAACACTCTGGAGTATGTTAATTTCAGGCTAAGAAAGCAAAACAAATTAATTTTTAAATTACTTGAAAGCTATCTAAAAATCAGAATCAACCTATTATAATAATTTCAACTTGTATTTTGATTGATTTTGAAAATACAGAAAAAATTTAAAACAACAACAAAACAAACAAACGAAAAAAACCTATCCCCTCTCCCCAAGTAATACATGAATAGTGAAACTCTAGGAAGATGACTATGGAGGCATTGTAGTCTGAATTTACTCATAAAAACAGATAGAATGTCTTGGAGAGCAAAACAACAACAAATTCAGGTCATGGCAATAACATAACTAAGTGAAAAAGAATCCTTATAAAGCTCAAAATGTGAGCAGGTGGGAACAAACCATCAACTTAGTATCAGCATCTGTGTAGGAGGAAACAGTGGGAAGACCACAGAGCATCTGAAGGCCATGAGAGTGGGAGGACCCCCAAACTACCAACAGCTATTTACTGAAAAGCAAGGGAGACTAGTATGAGATCAGAAGCAAAACTGGTTGACTGTAATTTCAGGATGAGTAACAAAGGGAGGAGCAGGAAAGTCTGAGAATGCTGGAGGGGTATAGAGCTTATGAACTCATCAAACTTAATAAAGCTGAGGTCCATTCTTGGACAAAACCCAACAGTAAGAAATTTCTGGGAGTAAAATCCAAATTGAACAGGACAGGGACAATAGAGGAAAAGAAAAATGCAGGTCAAAATAAAAGTAGAGGGAAGAGACAGAGCTCAGAAATGACAATGATATATAAGTGTCATTTTATGAAAACATGAGAAAAGGAAGCTTTAGAACTATGAGGCTAGAAAAGCTATTATACCTGCCCCTCTTTCTTAAAGGTGAAGAATAATTCACTTAGCTTAAAAACATATGACAAAAGGATTATTATTGAATCCTTTTTAAATTATTATCATAGAATATGAAGTAGAAAAAAGCATATGAAAAATATAACCCAATATTTCAAAACAGGAAAAAAAAATTTTAGAGATAAAAGGTAAAACAACATAAAACAAAACAAAAAACCCTGAGAAAGTGATTGGAGAAGAGATGTGAAGAGTGACAGAACTCAGAAAAGAATACAGAACATTAAAAGTACGCATATATATTCAACCATCTTACTGGAAGTCCTAGTTAGTGCAATAAGAAAAGAAAAAAACTTTCTTAGAGACTACTAGAACAATTATACCAACAAATTGGAGAACCTAGAAGAAATTGATAGATTCACAGAAATATAGAACCTTGTAAAACTGAATCATGAAGAAATAGAAAAATCTGAATAGACCAATTACAAGTCATAAAATTGAATCAGTAATTTAAAAAATCTTTAAAAAACAAGGACCAGGCAGCTTCACAGTTGAATTCTACCAAACATTTAAAAAAGAGTTAGTATCAATCCTTCTCAAGTTATTCCAAAAAAATTGAAGAGGGAGGAATACTTTCAAACTCATTTTATGATGCCAGCATTACCTTGATACCAAAACCGAAGACACTGTCAAAAAGAATAATAATAATAATAGTAATAATAGTAATACAGGTCAACATTTCTGATCAAAACAGATGCAAAAATTCTCAACATAGTATTAGTAAACCAAATTCAATAATACATTAAAAGGATCATAATTCATGATCAAGTGGAATTTATTCTAGAGATGCAAGGATAATTCAACATCTACAAACAAATCAATGGAACGTACTAGATTAATAAAACAAAAGATAAAATCCTATCATCCCAGTAAATGCAGAAATTAACAAAATTCAATATCAATTTATGATAAAAATGTTTAACAAAGTGGATATAGAAGGAACATGCCTCAGTATAATAAAGGCCACATATGACAGACTCACAGCTAACATCATACTTAGTGTGAAAAACTAAAAGTTTTCCCTCTAAGATCAAGAACAAGATAAGGAAGGCCACTCTCACCACTTTTATTCAACATAATATTGGAAGTCCTAGCCACAGCAATCAGACAAGAAAAAGAAAGAAAAGCATCCAAATTGGTAAGGAAGAAGTAAAACTGTCACAACCTACAGATGTCATGTTACTATATATAGAAAATGCTAGCACTCTCAACAATAGCCAAATTGTGGAAAAAGCCTAAATGTCCATCAACTGATGAATGGATAAAGAAATTGTGGTTTATATACACAATGGAGTACTATGTGGCAATGAGAAAGAATGAAATATGGCCCTTTGTAGCAACGGGGATGGAACTGGAGAGTGTTATGCTAAGTGAAATAAGCCATACAGAGAAAGACAGATACCATATGTTTTAACTCTTATATGGATCCTGAGAAACTTAACAGAAACCCATGGGGGAGGGGGAAGGAAAAAAAAATGAGGTTAGAGTGGGAGAGAGCCAAAGCATAAGAGACTCTTAAAAACTGAGAACAAACTGAGGGTTGATGGGGGGTGGGTGGGAGGGAGGGAAGGGTAGGTGATGGGCATTGAAGAGGGCACCTTTTGGGATGAGCACTGGGTGTTGTACGGAAACCAATTTGACAATAAATTTAGTATATTAAAAAAATGCTAAAAGTTTTTTTTGAGCAAAAAAAAACTTTTAAAACTAATAAATTCAGTAAAGTTACAGGATACAAAATTAATATACAGAAACCTGTTGCATTTTGTACATTAATAACTATGAGAGGAATTAAGAAAATCTCATTATAATTGCATCCAAAAAAAAAAAGATACCTAGGCATAAATTTAACCAAGGAGGTGAAAGACCTATACTCTGAACCCTATAAGACATTGATGAAAGAAATTGAAGATGACATGGATAAATGGAGTGATATGCCATGCTCATGGTGTGGAAGAATTAATATTGTTAAAATGTTCATACTACCCAAAACAGTCCACAGATTCAATGCAGTCCCCACTGAAATATCAATGGCATTTTTCACAGAACTAGAACAAATAATTCTAAAATTTTTATGGAACCACAAATGATCCTGAATAGCCAAAGCAATCTTGAAAAGGAGAACAAAGGCAGAAGTATCACACTACCTGATACTACAGTACAAAGCTACAATATTCAAAACAGTATGGTATTGACATGGAAACAGATGTATAGATCAATGGAATTTAATATACAGCCTAGAGATAAACCCACACATACATGGTCAATTAATTTATAACAAAGGGGGCAAAAATATTCACTGGGGAAGAGATAGTCTCTTCCATCAATGGTGTTGGGAAAACCGGACCACTATCTTACACTGTATACAAGATAAATTAATAATAGATTAAAAGCTTGAATATAAGCCCTGAAACCATAGAACTCCTAAAAGAAAACATAGGCAAGAAGCTTGTAAACATAAATCTTACCAATACTTTTTTTGGACCATCTCCTGGTCCAAGGACAACAAAAGCTTTAAAAAAAAAGGGGGGGGGGATTACGTTGAACTAAAAACTTTGTAACAGTGAAGGAAACCATCAACACAATGAAATGGCAACCTACTGAGTGGGAGAAGATATTTGCAAGTCAAACATCCAATAAGAGGTTAGTACCCAAAATATATAAAGAACACACACAAATTAATATCAAAAAAAAAACCAGCCTGTTTAAAAATGAGCAGAAGACTTGAGTAGACATTTTTTTTTTCCATGAAAACATACAGATGGCCAACAGACACATGAGAAGACCTTTTTCATCACTAATCATCAGGGAGAGGTAAATCCAAACTGGAATGAGATATTGCCTTACAGCTCATGCACAACAAATGCTGTTTGATAGCATTTTACCCACAATAGCACTTCTTTCAAAATTGGAGTCAATCCTCTCAAACCCTGCTGCTTTGTTAACTAAGTTTATGTAATATTCTAAATTTTTTATTGTCATTTCAACAATCTTTACCAGGAGTAGATTCCATTTCAGGAAACCACTTTCTTTGCTCACCCATAAAATGTAACTTTTCACCTGTTATGGTTTTATCATGACATTGCAACAATCCAGTCACAAATCCAGTTACATCTTCAGGCTCCACTTCTAGTTCTCTTGCTGTTTCTACCATATCTGTATTTACCTCCTTCACTGAAGTCTTAAACACTTCAAAGTACTCCCTGAGGATTGGAGTCAACTTCTTCCAAACTCCTTTTGATGTTGATATTTTGACCTCTTCCCATGAATCACAGATGTTCTTAATGCCATCTAGATTGGTGAATACTTTCCAAAAGGTTTTTAATTGGCTTTGTTCAGATCCATCAGAGCTATGGCAGCTATAGCCTTATGAAATGTATTTCTTTTTTTTTTAATGTTTATTTTTGAGAGAGAGAGAGTGGGGGAGGGGGAGAAAGAGAGGGAGACATAGAACCTGAAGCAGGCTCCAGGCTCTGAGCTGTCAACACAGAGCCTGACGTGGGGTTTGAACCCATGAATCATGAGCTGAGCCAAAGCTGGACGCTCAACTGACTGAGCCACCCAAGTGTCCCTTATGAAATGCATTTCTTAAATAAGAAGACTTGAAAGTTGAAATTACTCCTTGATCCATAGGCTGTGGAATAGATATTGTGTTAGTGGTCATTAAAACAACATGAATCTCATTGTACAGCTCCATCAGAGCTCTTGGGTGACCAGGTGCATTGTCAGTGAGCCATAATATTTTGAAAGGAAGTCTTCTGAGCAGTAAGTCACAATAGTGGGCTTAAAGTATTTAGTATACCATGTTTTAAACAGATGTGCTATTATCCAGACTTTGTTGTTTCATTGATAGAGCACAGGCAGAGGAGATTTAGCATGATTCTTTATTTTTTATTTTTATTTTATTTTTTTAGCATGATTCTTAAGGGCCCCAGGATCTTTTGAATGGTAAATGAGCACTGGCTTCAACCTAAAGTCACAAGCTGCATTAGCCCTTAAGAAGACAGTCAGCCTGTCCTTTGAACATTTGAGATGATGATTAATATGGCATATTCTGTTTTTTCTACATTGAGAATCTATTATTTAGTGTAGCCACCTTCATGAATTATCTTAGCTACATCTTCTGGAGAACTTTCTGTAGCTCTACATGAGCACTTGCTGCTTCACCTTGCACTAATGTTATGGAGGTGACTCCTTTCTTTAAACCTCATGAACCAACCTCTGCTAGCTTCAAACTTTTCTTCATATTTTTCTGTTTTAGCTTCAAATTCTGCAGCTTCCTCACCTTTCTCACCCTTCAGAGAATTAAAAAGAGGGCCTTGCCCTGGATTAAGCTTTAGCATGAGGGAATGTTGTGGCTGATTTGATCTTCTATCTAGAACACTCAACCTTTCTTCATATCTGCAAGAAGGCTGTTTCACTTTCTTACCATTCGTGTGTTCAGTGAAATAATTTTAATATTAATTTCCTTCAAGAACTTTGCCTTTGCATTCACAAGTTGGCTAATTGTTTGGCACCAGAGTCCTCGCTTTTGGCCTATCTTGACTTTCAACATGCGTTTCTCACTACGCTTAATCATTTTCAGCTTTTTATTTAACATGAGAGACTTGTGATCCTTCCTTTCACTTGAACATTTAGAGGCTATTGTAGGGCTATCATCTGACCTAATTTCAATATTGTGACTCAAGGAATAAGGAGGCCAAAGGAGATGGAAAAGATGGAGGAATGGCCAGTGGAGCATTCAGAACACACACACATATTTATTAAATTCTCCATCTTATATGGATGTGGTTTGTGGTGCCCTAAAACAATTACAAGAGTAACATCAAAGATCACTGGCCACAGATCTCCATAACAAATATAATAATGAAAAAGTTTGAAATATTGCAAGAATTACCAAAATGTGACACAAAGTCACAGAGTGAGCAAATGCTATTGGAAAAATGGCACCAGTTTGATCTTCAAAGCACAGTAAGGTGAAGTGCAATAGAACGAGGTATGCCTGTATGTATTTTAGTTAATAATAATGTATCAATATTGTTTTATTAATTAACAAATCTACCACAATAATGTAAGATAATAATAGGGATGCCTTGGTATAGGCTATATGGGAAATCTCTGGACTGTCTTGGTAATTAAAATCAGTCATCATGATCCAAATTTAAATTTTGTTGTCTTTTGGGGTGCCTGGCTGGCTCAGTCGGTTAAGCGTCCGACTTTGGCTCAGGTCATGATCTCACAGTTTGTAAGTTCGAGCCCCATGTCGGGTTTTGGGCTGACAGCTCAGAGCCTGGAGCCTGCTTCGGGTTCTGTGTCTCCTTCTCTCTCTTCCTTCCTCACTTGTGCTCTGTCTCTCTCTTTCAAAAATAAATAAAAACGTTAAAAATAATAATAAATTTTGTTGTCTTTATAGTAGTCTACTGAAAGAGAGTCATCAATTCTCTCCTTTAAATGCTAGAAATTCAGGGGTTTTGTGGCTAAAGATAATGTAAAGTTAGATTCCCCTCAGGGTGACTGTTATTGACACTTAAAGATTTTGTTTTTGTTGTCAAATATGTGTGTGTCTGGAGGTGGGGGTGAAGGTAAAGTTTGTTTAATAACTTCATTTTGGAAAAATTGCTATCCTTTTTGGAGATTTCAAATGTTTCAAACCTAAGTCTCAAGTTTATTCTTGTTAAAGAAAGGCATTTAGTATTAGGCACTTAGGTTTTTATTTTTTCAAAGAATTCTTAAAGTATACCTTTTAAAATAGTTTATATACTCTCCTATAATTTTGCATTGGTATAAAAGAGATCATCACATCATGAGAGTATTCTCAATCTAACAAAATTATTTTATGCAGGATCTTGAAAATTCTAACTCCCTCACTGAATTGAAAATGCTGTTAGACTTTATTGTGACCACTTTGGGGTATTTGAAGTGTCCTTTTACGTTTTTTTCCCATTAATGCCATGGTTTTTTTCTAAGAACAGAGTAAAGTGTTATAATGTTATAAAGACTTTCCCCCTCTCTAACAGCTTTCATATAGCCTGCCTTACTGTATCTATATCTGGTAGGGTAATACATTTCCTTCCAACCTCTAGCGTGTGAAGTTCATTTATCTTCCAATCTATGAAAATGAGTTAACTCCTAACAACCTCTGATACTCAACAGAAACACAACTGCACTTTGGAATTAGTAATTCATCTTTATGCCATAGTTTCTTATTTATCACTGCAAAATAGGTGTATAGCAGATATTCCAGTGTCAAGCACTACCAATAGAATTTCATTGCAAGAGAATTGTTTTAAAATCTATTGTTTGATTTTTGACCTTGTTAGCACAGATCAGTTTTTTCCCCTGTATGTTCAGCCTGGAACATTTAAACACAACAATCAAGTGCCCTGTTAGCCTCTGTACAAAATTGTGGTGGATTTACCAAAGTTAGTGACAGTCCCAATTAATAATTCTCTGTCATTCTTAAGAAATCAAGTTTTCTACATCCTATCTTTAATATTTTTAAAGTAAAGGAGAATAATGATTAGGTTTTAGGGTTTGTTTTTCCATATTTCTTAAGTCATTTTTACCAAATTAATCCAAACCTCATTTTTCTAATATGTAAATTGATTGTTAGGATGTACAATAAAAAATCTAAAGTGCTCAACAGAGTTTATTATACATAGTAATTGTTTCATAGATGATAGCTCTTGTTATTTTTATACTGTGCTATGCTCTGGTCCTGCTTCACATGCATGTAAAATAAGAGATGAGTTTGGGGAGATATCTTCCACATATATTATACTATGTTTGCTTTACTTGATCAACCGAGCCATAGAGGAGTGTGCTTCTTCTTCGGTATACAGAATTCACCAAATATGGAAAGAGTTTGGCATTCTTACTTTATTTTTGGTGAAACAACCTTAAGTCTTTCAAATGTCTTTGTACAAAGTAAAAGTTCTAAGCAAAATATAGAACGATGATATTATTTATTACCGACAGAAACAGGCTTCTTTGAACATTCTATGCTGAAATGACTATTTAATAGTGTGATTCATAGAAGCGTTCTAGTCCAAAGCAAAGGCTGAAATGAAACAGCATTTATTTTATTAGGCAATAGTGATGTGTCTTTTATTGGTTGGACTCTGGTAAACATTTGACAACAAATGGTACTTTACCCAAAGAGACACGTATCATGCATCACATAGTCTAACCACGAACATTAAAGGTCTATGTAACTGTGAGCCTCAAATGGAAATACAAAAGACAGTTATCATAGAATCACATATGATTTAAACCAGTCTTTTATTTAAATAAATAAGCATAGCAAGTTTAGGTGAGTCTAAAGGCTGCATATCACTATGTATGTAATGCAGAAATTGTGGAGCACATAGAAATCTATTTAAATGTAAAGCAACAAAGCATTTCCACATTACCTTGTGTTTAGAATTCCTGTCATTCATAAAAACTTTTATTTTTTCAACAAACATTTTTCTAAGAATGGCCTTTTCTGTTTACCCCAGGAAAACTTAATATTTATAATTTTAAGGTGATAGTCACAGCCAAATATTTTATTTTTGAAATGTTTATTTTAAACATTTAGCCATTATTTATATATGAAACTTATGGTAGCAAATAAAATTCTAATCGCAATATATGATAAAGACAAACAATTTTCATCTTTCAGTTCTTTATACAAAAATAGATTTCAAGAGGTAATATGCTTAACTTCAGAGATGTTTAAAGTTTATATTTCATTTTGTGACTCTATTAAGTTGGCTGTCTCTTATCTGAGTTGTCTAAAAGATGTAAGCTTAAGGTTAGAATTCTAGAAAAGGGTTTTGAGAAAGAGGATAGAAACTTTTAGAACCTGTTTTATACTTAAACATGGCTGTATTTTCATATACTTAACAATATTTACTTATTTATAATATTTTCATTCAAATAGCCCTTCACAAGTATTTGATTCCCTGCCAAAACATCCCCACAATGCCTCCCCAAACCACCTCATTTTAGTAGATTTTATTCATAACAGGTTTCTCACAGGAGTTTTCAAGGACAAGAGATAGTTCAGTTAGTATGGTCATAGCCATACTAGAATATTCACTTTAATTCTAGAAAACTTTCCTAATTAATTTTCTGTAGCAAAAGTGCTAAGGGCTGGAATTCCCCCTCTGAATTTCTTCCTAGAAATGAGATTCAGAAAGCATAGGGGACTCCAGCCAGCCAGTCTGAGGACTTAGACAAGTGTTTCTTGTCACAGAAATAGCTAGATGTCTACTGTAATATCCTCATTTGATAGGCTCGCATGTTAATGATAGACAATGCTGATTTGCTACAACCCCATTAGTTTCACATATAAAAAGAACCATCTAGTTTTCAAAACTGAAAGTTCTATGTACTGTAACATGATTTTTGAAGTGATTGGTGGTGGTACAACCTAAAAATGTTTAAATAAATTATGAAATTCAAAGTGATTTTTAAATAACAGCATACAAATAGTATAAAAAAATTCCAAGATGACCATGAAAGACATAATAAAATTCAATTAAGTTTAGCTTGGTTTGAGAATCCTTGTCCCCCTCCCACACAATGTGGCCAAATGTACAGATAAGCACTTAATATAGGCATGATGATTATTGTGTATTGAGCCAAAAAGCATCACTACCAGTTGTTCTCAAATGTCCTTAAGCACTTCTGAATTTATAGGAAGGCAGACTGGTTTAGCTCTCAAAAGTGAACATTTTCTTGATTTTCCTTCTTGAGTAAAAAAAAGTAAAAAGAGTGAGAGACTGAAAACTGCAGCCCACCTAAGTTTAATCATTAATAGTGAGTTCTTTGGTGAACTTAGGTCCTCATTTTGGAGTTTGGAATCTGACCTTTCCCCAAAGATAAACATGCTTGTTGCAGGTTCTGAGGAGGGTCACTCCCTCATCGCCACCAGAAGAGTCCACTTCTCAGTGACTCCTGGCTGGGAACTGGATGCATTAGAGGGTAGCTAGTCAATATGATTCTTCTTGCTGTGCTTTTTCTCTGCTTCATTTCCTCATATTCAGCCTCTGTTAAAGGTAAGTTTGTGTCACCTTTTGCTTAACTTTAATTTTAATCACTGAGAGGAAAAAGTGTGTGTGTGTGTGTGTGTGTGAACAGTGAAAGAGTTTCTAACTAAATTGTCTTCAAAACTACAAAACTTTGGAATACTTGTGAAGGCATGACTGGATTGGAATGAAAATCAAATTCAAATTCCTACATACATTAAGGAAACAGAGGTCCCTTTTAGTTTCAGTCCCTTAGACTAATGTGCTCCTTGCTTCAATGTCTCATTCATGGTCTATTTTTAAAAGGGAGAAAAGAAATGCCAGCTATTGTTACCTGCTGCTGTTGGTCACTCACTGAATGCAGCTCCTTCATTTGAATTGTAAAAGAGGATTTTAAAAAATAAGTTTTTAAATTTTCTTCTAGTTGCTTAGCAATGTGACATCAAGAAGCATTAGGCTCAATGAAACAGGCATTTGATTTGCCAAAGAATTATGAATGAAATAGTAAAGTATGTATTTAATTGCATTGCCATTCAAAAGTGAGGATTATCATAAGTGGTGAATTAAAGAAAATAAAACTACATGGTATTGATGTAAGAAATAAGACTTATTGTCTTTGGATTAATAGTGTTGCTAGTTGTAGTTTCTACTTTAAGATAAAGTTGATTTTTAAAAATACGTATGAATTGTATACCTTTCAGAACAAACATGTTTCATGATGGTTTATCGGTTGGTTTATGATGGTTTATGGGATGATTTCTAAAAACTGAATGAAATGTATTATTATGGAATCTTCTTTTAAATCAACCAGAATGTAAACAAACTCCTTGGATTTCTAAATGTTGCACCTGTAAAATAAACACTTTTAGAGTCTCTTACTAGGCTACACTGTCAAAACCAGTTGATCTAACACATCATTTAGCATGCATGCTAGGGTCCAGTTTTAATAACTATGTATCCTAAGTGATACAAAACAATTCACATTAAACTTCTAAAACCCTTTTGGGATAATTAGATTTTCATAAGTGAAATTTGTCTCAAGATTTCTCGTGAGGAAAATTTCCACATGAGGAGAGAAGACAATCTTTGTTATTGAAGCAGAAAAATGCAGGGCTAAATTTAAGTTATTTTACCTAAGCAAATAACACTTTAGTTTCTTGAACTAAAGATTTCTTTAGTTTCTTAAAACACCAGTTTCTAAAGTGTTTAGTATTTAAAAATACAGTCCTTACTTGCTATTATCTGCCAAATGAATTGTAGAGTGTTTGAAATATGAGGGATTTATACACCATAATATCAAGCCTAATACCCTTATTATTTTGAGAAAAATAATTGAACTATGGTAGTTATTATATACTTCTATTTTTTTCTACTCTATAAAGGAAAAAAATTGGATAACTTGGTGTTTTCAAATACATGCGGTTATAATGACTGAAACACACACACACACACACACACATACACAACAATGACATACAGGAAATATGATTTAAAATATGACAGATAGCTACCATGTGTTGTGTACAAACTCAGTGGTGAATCCAGAGTTTTAGAACCTGAAGCTTATGCAATTTAGGGGGCATCTTGAGAAAAAATTGCAAAAATACCTTACTTTTGCAAATGTTACTGAAAGAAAAGATATGGCATGTGTGCACATTGCTAGGGTCCCCTTCCAGGATCTTGGAAGGAGCTTGGGCAAGTGAGGGCCCCAAAGCTTAAGCATCATTAGCTTCACGGTACAAGCTACCTATACCAAATATCATAAATAAAAAGTATAGGACTTGACAGCTCTCTCTCTACCTGAATGTGATAACTTTTTGTATTACAGTACCATGATTTTATTATAGATTCCTTGCCTTCTGTAATGATTGACATTTAAGAAACAAACTCCTTGTGAAAGTCTATTTTAAAATCAGGCCATGATAAATTTGGGGATCTCATGTATCACCTCAACACCCATGTTATATTTAATTATAAATACAACTGTTTGGCAAATCCCCAGATCTGGGCAGATATTGAGCAGAGGTTGGACTGAGAGAAGGTGGGTGAAATTCGTACAGATGAGGGTCTATTTAGAAGAGATAGGCTGAGTATGAATGTCCTAAAGACTCAAGTTTCCCCTACTTTTTCTCAATCATCTTTTGTAATGGTTTATCTATTTTCAGTGCATTCTTCGGGTGTGCTTTTACTTTTGCTAACCTAGGCATGAGCGTTCTGTTTATTAATCTTGTTATCTCTGAACACGACCGATTCCTTTACTTCCAGTCTTGCTTTCAAGTCCCTGGCCTGACCCATGCTTTTCAGTCCATTCACATCAATCACATCTTCCAATCTTTTTCCCTTGTCCTTCATCCTACTCTTTTACATTTTGTCTTAGAGTTTTCTGTTGGAATCCTCAATTCCATTGCCTACCCTTACCACTGTTGCATGCGCCTTTAAGTCTCACCTTGAATTTACCTGTTTCAAAATACATATTTTAAGATATTTCTTTACAGGTTCAAAACCAAGAGTTTTGGTGCTTTTAAGTCACTCAAAATTTTTAAATGCATTTGAAGGGACATGTTGAAGAGGTTTTGTCTAAATTCGGTTTCAAAAAATGCCATCCCGTATATTCTATAGAGTAACATCCTAAGAAAGAAGTAAGTCAGCAGTATAAACAGAACATGCTCCCATCGCCAGTGTTGCCAGATCTCTGAATAACATGAGCAGAGGAACACTAATCAAAGAGGAAAGGATAACAGGGACAATATTACAGCATGATCCACTTATTTGAATCATTTGAGGTTTTATCTCTTGTTTCAAGAGGTAGGAAAAAGATCTAGAACAAGTCCTATTCTTTCCTATGCTTTATCATTTCCACATCATAGTCAAGTTCTGATCTATTATATATTGTCTGCTTTCACATTCTTTTGACTGGTAAAGTAAGAGCAAGGAAAAAATGATCAACATAATACTTTGGAAATCTTTAAAATTTAAGAGAGGCTACCTTCCTACAAACTTTTCATAGTTATTTTAACCAGAAGATATCTTTATGTAGCCCACAAAACTTGGATCTTAGTAAATTTGAACATCAAGTTCTGCATTCTATCTGCTATGTTGGGTTGAGAGCAGAGTCAGCTTTTCTCAGCTGTCTATAATGCTTACCTTTCAGAATTGCTGTGAGGATTAGATAAGACATGTTATTTCC